>NW_017729025.1:119817580-119839360 GCF_001723915.1 Gavialis gangeticus | reverse complement strand
CTTTGAATGCATGGCCTCCCCAAGCTGCCTGGAAAATTCCAGATCCAGCTCTTCCTTCTTCTGTTTGAAGAAAAGTAACAGTGAAAGGGGAAGTCTTTGAGCTTGTTTTTAAAGGATTATGCAAATGTTAATAGATCGTAGTATATATTTTTTATCCTAATTTCTATTTTTTTTGTACTTGTAGCTATTAAAATAGTGTAATAGTTTATTGTCAGGTTTGTGTTTGATTTCTTTCTGTCACTTGATAGCTCCTTGTTAATGTATTCCACACTTACGCAAGTGAAAGATTCTTAGCACAGTGTATATGGGAGTTGAACTATTCAGGTCCCGTTAGAATGAATGAAAAGAGACAAAATCTTCAACTGAGAGAAAACTGACAGGAACACACAAGATTGAGTTTGATCCAGAGAAAATATATTCTCTTTCAGTTTCCCTTCATTTGAAGGACTGGTCCCTATGACTTTTATTAACCCTGATTGTAATTTAATGGCTAAACGTCCACACATTGAGCTGAGACTATAAATGTAAGGATTTGAGTTACCAGGTGACTCACAATATTGTATCTCTGCATGCAGTGACAGCTTACACACTCAGTATAAGCAGCAGACCCAATTTTTCATACTTCTGTGGCTCTGATAAGTGAAACTGAATACAGGGCCTATCACTGTTAAAAGAGGCAGCTGTGGCCATTATCACTAACTAAAGTGCTTTCCTCTTTGCCATTAATGTAGAGAAACATTAAAATGAATAAGGACCTTTTTCCATTGTCGAGGTGGTTAAGGATAATGAAGATGAGGTAGAGTTGTCGTTTTGTCACCAACCACATTAGTGCTTAATGGATTTATTTCGCTCAGAATTTTCCCTGCTGATATCTACAAAGCATCCCTTAGGCAGGTAAGTTCAGGGTAAAAAGAAGGAAGTGTCTTAGCCTGTGGCTATCCTGGGAATTCCCAAATGCTTCCAAGTCAATATTGCACTGAGAAAAAGCTTCCAAAGGAAAAATAACTGAAGGCAGAAAAATATTAATTTACTGCTAGTTTGAAGCTATTCACAGCCGGGTTTCGAAAAAACCCAGTGCCATATAATAAATGTCCCAGCTTGTTCCTTCTGTTCTCATGTGTAGACGAAATGAGGGGCATGTGTGTATGACACTTTAAAGTGGGTTAAATGTTTTTGCACCACTTTAATGGTGTTGGTGTTTGCACGCATCACTGGTGTATTGAGCATTAATTCCAGCTGCTGTAGCACATTCAGCGGTGCACCCTTAAATGACTCTGGGGTGCAGCAAACTAAAACACCACCAAAGAGTTTTAGTTTGCTGCCCTACAGCCGCGGCACAAAACCCCAGGCTCTGTGTGGCTCAGGGGCCCTGCAGGCAGCCTGTGCAGGCAGCCTGGCAGACTGCACAGGCTGCCTGCAGGCAGAAAGGCAGGCTCTTCTGTAGTTAGGGGTTAGGGGTTTGTCCTATACCTGTTAAAAGGCTGAATTTATTTATAGCCAATATAGACCAATTTGTTTTTGTGCCAACACTGTTTTTTTAGTACTTCTTACCACCTATTGGTCCATTTGCAGAGACCAGTCAGATCCTTCGCTTTGCTAGACTAAACAAGCCAAGTTATTCTATTTTTTTGTGGCAAGGTCTTCATTCCCTAAACTTGCTAGTAGCTCTGGTCTGTACGTTTCACGTACAGCTTTTGAATGCATCTTTTTTAACATGATTTACCATAATTATATACTATGAGTATTTCATACTATTTCATATGAGGTCTTACCAGTGCTCTGTACATGCCATTAATACTTTTATGGTTCTACTGGAAATACATTTTCTGTTATATCTAATTATTTCTCCATTTTCTTGGTCTCATCATACTGGTGATGTAGTCTTTCTGTAATCAGCTAGTATGTCTGGATATTTCTTTTCCTCCACCAAGAATTGTTTCTTGCCACACATTAAGTAGAATCATCCATAGGCAACATTGTCCTCTAAAACTTGGACAGTACTCAACTTCAGGGCTTTACTGTTCATTTCTGCACTGATATACCATGACAGGAAATTAGACTTCTGAAATTGGCACTGTCATCTGGAAATGGGAGGAGACTTTTGTCTTTAGTACAGAAGTGGCTTGTTCTTTGTTTCCCACCAAGCTCTAAATTAGACTGACGAGAGAAATGAGCACCTATTGAAAAATTTTCATATTGTCCTCTTCAACCTGTCTGGACAACACTTATAAACAACTTACTTCATCCAAGTAGGTAAACTTAAATTGGTAAAGTGAAAACTTGTAAATAATGCTCTCAAAAACTGACATAAAAGAGTGGTTTTATTGAGTGCTAACTGATAATGACTTATATTAGTGATTTTGAAGTATATAGACATATTAGTTCTTTAATAGTTTCACTTTAAAATTATGGGTCACATTCTAATATGGTGAGGTTCAGAAATAACTTAATCAATCATTACCCTGAACAAATGAGATAGTGCAATTGAAGAGTACATATACCTAGCAAAATTCAGCCAGAATTGCAAAGTTTCACTTAAGCTCTTAAAATATAGCTTTAAAGGTATATAAATGCTGTATTGACTTTAAGCTCTTCCTCTGCCCAGAGAAGAGTGTCACTGAATGTAAGAATTGCAGAATTTGTTGTTGTGCCTTTTTAAAGTTTACTTGTTGCTTAAAACTCCAGATTGCCACTACTTACACATGGTAGCTTGCATATCTATCTCACATATCTACCAAGTTCCTTGCATATCTCTCTCACAAAAACATCTTTAGAAAAAGAAACCATAACCTGCACCCTGGTTCCCTCTACCTATGTGCAAATATATTCCAAAAACAGTATATTCTTGTCTCAGTCAGTGCAGCATCTAACTCCAATTAGCCTTAATAGCAGGTGTATATGTGGGCTGCAAGGAAGAATATGCTGCTGATAATTTCTCCCTGTCACACAGCAGCAAAAGCTATCATCACAGAGACAAGGGTGTATGAGTTTGTTCCTCTCTCAGATACCAAGTACTATCTTCTGGACAGGTCTATAAAGCAAAGAGAAATGTATACAGCTGAGTGCTGCCATATTAACAGCAGCCAGGGTTTTATCAGACATCGGAACAGTAGAGAACAGTTAAAAAAGAAGTGAATGTGTACAGGGGGGCTGAGGTATCACCAGAGACAGACAGTTGGGGATAAATTATCCTGTCACTAGTGGGGCGCTTCTACAGGCAAAATTATTCCATATAATACAGCTGATGTGCTGGGCCCAGCTAAGTGAGATTTTTTTCTTGTGAAGAAAAAGTAAATTTAGGAGATGCAGGAATTAGCTCCCAAAGTAGGTCTGTACTTACTGATTTAGGTTGCATGCAGAGCCTGTTAGCTATTTGCCAGGTGTTTTCTTTGTATATGAGGAAATCAGGGTGGGATGAGTGAGGTGGGGGAGGGATGCTTTTCCTTCCCTTTCCTTCATTTTCAATATTTTTATTATCTGAATAAGATAGGGAGAGTTGGGGCACATTTACTTGAGATGTTTACTGTGTAGTTGGCTAATTAAATGGCCAGTAAATGTCTTGGCATCTACACGTATGCCCTACTAGGGCACACAAAAATAATAAATTCTGTATTTTCAACTCCCACCCTGATGCAGAGGGGGTTTTTTGTGCATAGCAGCACACGTGTAGTTTCATAGTTTCTACGGTCAGAAGGGACCTGAGCAGATCATCAAGTCCGAACCCCTGCCATGGCAGGAAAGAGTATTGGGGTCAAACGACCCCAGCAAGGTGTTCATCTAGCCTCCTTTTAAAGACCCCCAGGGTAGGAGCCAGCACCACTTCTCTTGGAAGTTGGTTCCAGATCCTAGCCACCCTGATTGTGAACTAGCGCCTCCTGATATCTAGCCTGAATCTACCCTCTGCCAGCTTGTGACCATTATTCCTGGTCACTCCTGGTAGTGCTCAGGGGAACAGGGACTTCCCCACTGCCTGCTGGTCCCCTCTGACTAGTGTAGATGCTGACCAAGCTGGCTGGGACACAGGGATGCTTTAGTGTCAGGGCTGCCTGCCAGCTACCCTTGTACCCCAGCACACAGAGCCCAGTAAGAGCAATCCTGGGCTGGAAAGCTAATCCCTGGTGTAAGTGGATTCTCTTAGGCTGTGTCCCTCCCTTCCCAGGTCCTTGGGGAAGGGACCGCGGCCACCCCCCCACTCACAGTGAAGGCTCACCCCACCCGGATGGGCGTACGCGCCTGCCTCGTCTGCCACAACTTGATGTTATCTGATATGCTGTTCAGTTGGTACAGCGCGTACCGTCCGGTGATGAGACCTTCGTCGCTGTCCGGCTTGGCCCCAGATGCTGGTGTCCAGAGGGCTCCTCCACCCCTACACCCTCGCCCTGGCCTCCGGTCTGGTGTGCGGACCCCTGCCCCGGGGTCCCGCTTACCCCAAAAATGTCCAACCGCTCCGTCCGCAGGCCCTGGTCCGCTGGGGCACTGCGGTTTCCGTAGCTCTCCTTGCCTCAGCAGTGTCCGCCGTCCCAGGCTCTACTGCTCCCAGTCGCCCTGCCTTGGGCCTGTTTCTGGCAGCTCCACTGCCTCTGGGCCTGGCTTGCTCATCTCCTATGTCTCCAGACCCGTTGCTTTCGGCTTGGCCGCCTCCGCCATTGTCGGACCCGTCTACCTGGCCGCCGCTGTCGGGCTCGGCTCTCCCGGCCCTGTCTCCACTGCCGCTGCCGCCGTCGGACCTGGCTCTCCCGGATCCGGCTACCCTGCTGCTGTTGGACCCGTCTACCTGGCCGCTGCTGCTGGACTCGGCTTTGCCATTGCCGCTGCTGCCGTCGGACCCGGCTGTCCCGGCTCTGTTCCTGCCGCCGTCGGACCCAGCTCTCCCGGTTCTGCCGCTGCCGCTGCTGCCATCGGACCTGGCTCTCCCGGCTCTGTCAACACCAGCCTCCTCGACTCGTGCTGGTGTTCCTTTTGAATGGGCCTGGGTGGCCCCAGCGCCTCCCACTTCCGGGTTCCTGCAGGGCTCAAATTCCCGCCGCTCGCTGCTGGCCACCACGTGCAGGTGGCTTCGGCTTGTGCCCGGCTGGGTTCTCTCCCAGCCTGGCCCCAGCTCCAGCTCTCCTCCCTTACAGATCCCCCCCATTAAGATGCCGCCAGGCGCTTCTATCACTGCACTGTCTCCATTTTGCCCCTGTCTCTTCCCCTGTTCGGGTACTTGCGGGTTCTCTTTGGTCCCGAGCTGTGGTTCTCCTTGCCGCGATAGAAAATTAGCCACTGTGTTAGTTTTCCCTGGTCTATAGCCGATCTGGAACTGAAAAGGCTGAAGGGCTAACGCCCATCTCATTATCCGGGCGTTGTCAGTCTTGGCTGAGTTCAACCATTCCGTCAACAACCGGAACTCCCTCCCCAGAAGATAATACCTAAAATAATCAATGCCCCACCTAATCGCCAAGCACTCCCTCTCGATGGTTGAGTACCTCTTCTCGTGCTCATTAAGCTTCCGGCTGGCGAAGGCAACTGGGCGCTCTAGTCCGTCCACCTCCTGGGCTAGCACGGCCCCTAGGGCATCGGCCAAGGCATCCATCTGCAGGGTAAATGGCATATTAAAGTTAGGGGTGTGCAATATAGCCTCCTGACACAGGGCCCATTTTAAGTCCTCGAACGCTTTCCTCCTCTCCGCGTTCCATTCCACCTTGAAGGCTTTTCGCCCCTTTGTGGTTTCCACCAGGGGATTTGCGATCTCGGAGAATCGAGGGATGAACCGTCGATAATAGCTGGCTAACCCCAAGAACCCCTGCATTTGCTTCTTGGTGGACGGGGCCTCATAGTTTTTAATGGCTGCCACCTTGTCCTGCAACGGCTTCACTTGCCCTTGCCCTACTAAGAATCCCAGGTACTGGGTCTCTTGTTTACCCAGGGCACACTTCTTCGGGTTAGCCGTCAAGCCCTTCTTCCTCAATTCCTGCAACACCGCCCTTAGGGCTTTTACATGTTGCTCCCAGGTTTCCATATATACTACAATATCATCTATATAGGCTGCAGTGTATTCCTGATGGGATGTGAGCAGCCAATCAATCAGTCGTTGGAAGGTGGCTGCAGCCCTGTTTAACCCAAATGGCATCCTTTTAAATTCAAACAGGCCCCATGGGGTACCAAAGGCTGTTTTCGGTTGATCCGCTTTTCTCAAAGGGATCTACCAATATCCTTTAGATATGTCTAAGGTGGAGATAAATTTAGCCTGCCCTATACATTTGACTAATTCCCCCACCTGGGGCATCGGGAAAGCATCAAATTGGGTAAGCGCATTGAGCTTCCGAAAATCCACACATAACCGCAGACTTCCACTGGGCTTTGGAACTGCCACCAGAGGGCTGCGCCACGGGCTATGTGAGGGTGTGATGATTCCCTGCGCCAGCATCTGGTTTATCTCAGCCTTGATGGGCTGGAGCCGATGGAAGGGGATCCTCTGCCACCTCTGCTGGGCAATTTGCTCTCCCTTTGTAATGATTCGATGCTCAACACCCCTCGCTTTCCCTGGCCTATCCGTAAAAACATCCTTGAATTCTTGAATTAAAGCTTGGATCTGCTGTTCTTGTCGGGCTCCCAGCCGCCTATCCATCGGGACACCTGTGCTAGTACTAGGGCCTGGACATGCCTTACTTTCACCCACCCCGGGCTCCTCATCCTCCGACTCCGGATAGAGTAGGAGGCCCTGGGGTTCCTGCCATTCTTTCAGCAAGTTGACATGATAGATCTGCTTCTTCTTCCTAACCCCATTCCATAGGAATTCATAGTCCACCCGGCCTACCTTTCTTACAATCGTAAAAGGCCCCTGCCACTGGGTAAGGAACTTACTGTGGGAATCAGGCAACATCACCAATACCTTCTGCCCTACCTGTAGCTCTCGTTCTTTTGCGGTTCTATCGTAATTGTCCTTTTGCCGCTGTTGGGCCTCCCCTAAATGCTGTTGTGCCATTTCATTAGCTCGCTGCAGGCGTTCTCTCAAGCCCTGCACGTGCTTGTCTGCCCGCTCCTCGGGGCCTAGACCCGTCTTCCAACCTTCCTGAACTATGTCTAAGAGACTCCATGGCCTGTGTCCAAAGACCAACTCAAAGGGGGAGTACCCCATCAACGCTTGGGGAGCGTCTCTCACTGCAAAAAGCAGGGGTGGCACCAGCAGGTCCCATCTACGGGGGTCATCCTGCATGCATCGGCGTAACATGCCCTTGAGGGTGCCATTGAAGTGTTCCACGAGCCCGTTAGCTTGTGGGTGGTATACTGTCGTTTTGAGGTGGCGTATCTGCAGCACCTGGCACACTGTGGCCAGGACCGTGGACATGAAGTTTGTCCCTTGATCTGTCATTATCTCTTTAGGGATCCTGAATCTCGCCACCCATTTCATCAGCTCCTCTGCCACTCGGGTGCCTGTCACCATTCTCAATGGGATGGCCTCCGGGAACCGGGTGGCATAATCAATGAGGATTAATACAAACTGGTACCCCGCCATACTACGTGGGAGCGGGCCCATAATGTCCAGGGCTATCCATGCGAACGGTTCCTGAACCATAGGCATGGGTTGCAGCGGGGCCCGAGGAGGCTTGGTGGCACTCACCCTTTGGCACTGGCCTCAGGCCTTACAAAAACTTTCTACGTCCTCGTATAGATGTGGCCAAAAACACCATCGGGTCAGGCAAGCCTCCGTTTTATGTTTTCCCAAATGTCCCCCTAAGGGGTTCCCATGCGCCAGCCGTGGCAGCTGGTCTCTATAGGAACGTGGGATTAACAGCTGGGCGAGTTCTTCCCCCCTGATGCGGCCCAGCTTAACTCGATACAACAGTCTCCGCCTAAGCTCAACCCGCGGCCCCGTTTTCTGGTCTGCGAGGGGGCTCACCTGCGCCTCCTGATCTCCTTCCTCCGCCTCTTGGAATGGACGTAGCTCCGCATCCGCCTCTTGCGCCTCCTGGAAGAGGTTGCTACTCGTCAGGTCCTCCAATTCCTCCTCCACCGTCGGCTCAATTTCTCCGGCCAATCCGCCCGAAGGGGCTCCGGCGTGGACGAAGTCTGCGATAATCCCAAATATCTTGGGCCAATCTCTGCCCAAGATCATGGGATATAATATATCCTCCTTTAATCCGATGGGGATTTTTCGACATCTCCCCTGTACCCGCACCTCCAATAGGCGTCTTTCAAAATAAGCTTTACGTTTATGCAGGCACACCAGGTGGATTCCTGTACACCGGGGTGCCCGTCTCCACTCGACCAGAGACGGTCGCACCAGGGATTGCGCACAACCGGTGTCTACTATGGCTGTCAGCGGGCGGCCCTCAACCCAAACCCGAACCTCGGGTAGTGAATGTACCACTGTAGGAGTTCCCACGCTGACCCCGCATTCCATGGGCTCCCCGTCCAAGCCCTCCTTCTCCTTCAGGGCCCATTCCCCATGGTGACTGTTCCTCCCATCTCATCCTCTGGTATTCTGAGGGCACGCTCTCGCTATGTGACCGCGCCCTCTGCAGAGAAAACAAAGAGGGCCCGTCCCTGACATCCTCTTGTCTCCTCGGACCTCTTTGACTCCCCTGAGGGGTACCTCCCATCCCTTCATACCTTTCTCTGGTCGTGAGGCTCCTTGGGCCGCATCGAACTGTTTGGCTAACTGGAGCGCCTGGCGTGTTGTCGTGGGGCCATGACACCTGACCCACTGTTGGGTGCTGTCTTCTAGATCACCCAGGAACTGCTCCAACAAAATCTGATCACAGATCTCCTCTTTTGATGCCACCGTTGGGCGCAGCTACTTGTTCAAACTATCGGTTAGGCTCTGCCACAACACTCGTGGGTTCTTCTCCTCCTTCGACTTCCTTCCTCGGAAGACTCGTCTGTGTCACTCCGGGGTTATCGCCAACCTCTGCAAAATTTCGGCCTTCACCCGGTCATAATCTGCAGCTTCACTTCGGGATAATGCCCGGTAGGCAGCCTGTGCAGGCCCCACTAATAGGACCCCCACCTGTCCTGCCCACCTGGTCTTCCCCAACCCCACGGCTAATGTCGCCTGCTCAAAGGCCTCCAGGAAGGCTTCCACATCATCCTCCCTGGTCATTTTCGGTACATGAAAGTCCCCAGTGCCTTGGGGTCCCCTAGTGGGCTGCTGCAACCAGTGCTCCTGAAGGCTCATGTGCCGCAGAGACTGTTGCTGGTGCTATTGCAGCAACTGCACGATCAGACTCAGCATCTGCTGTGTAGAGTCCACCCCCATCATTCCTGGCGGGTGCTCCATTTACCTGTCTTGTTTGTCTTCGGAAACCCTTGCCGATTTCCCGGCCAATGCACCAGTTGTAAGTGGATTCTCTTAGGCTGTGTCCCTCCCTTCCCGGGTCCTTGGGGAAGGGACCGCGGCCACCCCCCCACTCACAGTGAAGGCTCACCTCACCCGGACGGGCACATGCACCTGCCTCTCCTGCCACGACTTGATGTTATCTGATATGCTGTTCAGTTGGTACAGCGCGTACCGTCTGGTGATGAGACCTTTGTCACTGTCCGGCTTGGCCCCAGATGCTGGTGTCCAGAGGGCTCCTCCACCCCTACACCCTCGCCCTGGCCTCCGGTTTGGTGTGCGGACGCCTGCCCCGGGGTCCCACTTACCCCAAAAATGTCCAACCGCTCCGTCCGCGGGCCCTGGTCTGCTGGGGCGGTGCGGTTTCCATAGCTCTCCTTGCCTCAGCAGTGTCCGCCGTCCCAGGCTCCACTGCTCCCAGTCGCCCTGCCTTGGGCCTGTTTCTGGCAGCTCCACTGCCTCCGAGCCTGGCTTGCTCATCTCCTGTGTCTCTGGACCCGTCGCTTTCGGCTCAGCCGCCTCCGCCGTCATCGGACCCGTCTACCTGGCCGCCGCTGTCGGACTCGGCTCTCCCGGCCCTGTCTCCACTGCCACTGCCGCCATTGGACCTGGCTCTCCCGGATCCGGCTACCCTGCCGCTGTCAGACCTGTCTACCTGGCCGCTGCTGCTGGACTCGGCTCTGCCGTTGCCACTGCCGCTGTCGGACCCGGCTCTCCCGGCTCTGCAGCTGCCACTGCCGCCGTCAGACCCGGCTCTGCCACTACCGCTGCCGCCGTTGGACCCGGCTCTCCCGGCTCTGTCAACACCGGCCTCCTCAACCCGTGCCGGTGTTCCTTTTGAATGGGCCCGGGTGGCCCCAGTGCCTCCCACTTCCGGGTTCCTGCAGGGCTCAAATTCCCTCCGCTCACCGCTGGCCACCACGTGCAGGCGGCGTTGGCTCGTGCCCGGCTGGGTTCTCTCCCAGCCTGGCCCTAGCTCCAGCTCTCCTCCCTTACGCCTGGGTACTCTGTTAGCCAGGGCTGCTCATACTGTGCATGAATAAACTTTGGAGCTAATTGCTCCAGGGTTATTTGCTCTTGGGCACGTGTTCAAACAGCACACCTGGGAGCAAAAAACTCCAAAGCAATTAGCTAATTGTGTAGATGTGCCTTTGAACTGTGGTATTAGATGTTGAAATGAAAATGCTGTTCCCCAATAGAGTGGCAGAAGCTGTAAGACTTGGGCACCAGCCTGGGTGTCCACTTAGAGTGGGTGGCATAATGGCCCCCTTTTCCTGGCCTCCCTTGCAGGGGTCTTTGCTATAGCAGGCCCAGCTCTGCACTGCCTGGCCATAGGAGCCAGGCAGGTGCAGCTCCATGCCCAACTGTGTACCTCAGAGGGTAGAGGGGTGGAATAGAACCCCTTCCCAGAAGGCTTTACCAGAGAAGGCACAGCTCTGTGCCCAGGGTGGGGAGAGAGCCCGCGCCACAGTCTGTTCCTTAGATGTAGCCTGTGCTGCTACAGCATGAACTGCAGCAGTAGTAGATACTGTCTAAGGGGACCACTGTCAGGCAATTCTCCATTGTTGTCATCCCCCCACCATACCTCCACACTTTACAATGACCAGCATAATCCTCTCTCTCCTCATACGCTAGGTATTGAAAATACTCTCTTATGCCTCTTCACTGAAGGTGCCTATAAGAGTTACTACAGGATTTCCTTCTAACTTAGTGTGGAGTAGTTTAAGACTATTGGCATTTTTACACAAGCAAGCACCGCAGTGCCTGTCACTTTGAAAAACGCCCGGCCCAGCAACGCTTCCAGTTGTATAAGCAGAGAAATGCACGTCAGTGCTGAGAAAATGGTGGTAGCATGCTTTTGAATTAAAACACATCAGAGGTGCTTTAGTTCAAAAGTGCACCACACTGCCACCATTTTCTGCATGCTGATGCACATTTTGCTGTTTATATAACTGCACATGGCACTGTGCAGTGTGCCTCAGCTCATGTGCGGAGCAGACTCAATTAATCAAGTCTGCTCCAAAGGAGCATATCTATGGCATGTTGTAGGACAGAGAAGTATGTGTATGAACTGTTTCCTATGTGGCTAAAATAAGCTGGAGGTGGAAATGCCATCTGGCAGCATGCTACTTTTGGCCAACAGATGGTGGAGGACATGAAGATGTCAATGCAGATGCACTCTTCTCTCCTGACTTCATGAGATTCCTCTGCTGTTGCCTTATATTTTTTTTCTGTTCTCTATTCCTTTTGGGTCTCTAGGGCCATGTCTACACATGCTCTTTACTGCAAAGTAAACACATTGGCTAGAGAGTAAAGCATCACCATCTACATGTGTGATGGTATTAGGCCACAGTAAATTAATTTACATCACAGTAAGATGGTACCATTGGAGACAGTACTATTTTAGGCAAGGGTTATTTACTGCAATCAAACACACGTGTAGATACTGACTGTAGGTGTAAATTGCCGTGCTAGTCCCCAGGCTATTTACTTACCTTTGGGATTTTCTTACCATCCCCTGGTGAACCTATTTTAAAGCTCTCTTCAGCATGTTAGCAAACCTATGTGCATGGATGTTCTTCCCTCTCCTTATCCATTGGACCCCATCTCTTTCCTGTAGTCCTTCATCTTAGAACACCACCCCATGTTCGAAGAAGCCAAAGCCCTGCTGATGACACTGTCTATTCAACCATTTGTTGATCTCCATGGCGCATCTTTGTAACTATATTTTTTGGGTTCAGTTAACGAATTCTTATAAAGTGTTTTCAAATCCTCAGCAGAGAGAACTGCAAAGTTCAGCGTTATTATAATTAAGAGTATTAATAATAGACATACACTGAAAAGACACCTGGCATGACTATAATTGATTTGCATGATGAGTACTCCACAAATAGAAAGACATTGTAATATAATCTATAAAAAGGAAATTGTTTTCCACCTACATATAAGACTGTTGCTCTAAAATATATGACATTTTTCCCCCCCAAATATGTGCACATTAAAATGGCAGAGGAAGGAGCTTTTTATATCTTTTCACAACAATTCCATTCTTGTCACAACTGAAGAAGTAATAAAGTTACATGTATTAAAAGTATATTCTGGAGCATCATGTGAGTAAAAATAAAGCACTGTGTGTATTAAAAGCAGGGAATAAAAAAAATCAGATTTCTATACATGAATTTATATTTGATTGACAATTACAAAACTCTAGTTTTAGAATGAATATACAGTTTTAGTGGAAAATAAGTAAAATGAATAAGATTTCCCGTATTCATTTGTGCTGGTGAAGAACCAGAGAAATTCCATGGTCTTAATTTGTTCTGAATGTGTTACATGCACTTTTTTCATTATCACATTTCTGGATCTCCCCTAATTTTGATCTTATGCATCTTATCCAGATTGCTCTCCCATTTGTTTTTATTACTCCCTAGTGAGATATTACTCCAGCCTGATAGTGCATTAAAAATCAGGATATTATTCATTTTCTCACTTTCCAGCAAGCATAATATTTTTTTCCAAAACCACTTTATAGTCCTAAAGCATTATAATTTACACATAGACTATCATCAATGGTTTACCTAAAAACAGCTACTTTTATCATTTTTTTGCTATTATTATAAAACTGTTAATTGTCTCCAATCTAAATCTGTTCCTACCTCATATTTCCACAGTACAATTACAAATATATGAATATTTCCCAGTGAAATCACTGGGAGTTAGTTGTATCATGTATCATGCTAAGTAATAGGAGGAAAGGATACCTATATTGGAATGGACAAGTTTTACCATGTGTGGAGATGTGGGAAGTTTTTATATTATTTTTATGGCTATGCTTGATTCAGTTCTATCCCCCCTCCCCATTTTGTACTACAAATTACTAAGACTAAAGCATTTCATTTCTTCTCTGTGACAAGGGAGTAAATTATGGGACTGAGTCACATAGGTGGTTCTGAACTAACATGAATGAATTCATGTTAAAACTTGGTAAAATATGAATGGAGTTACTTTGCAGATATAATTGAAAGCCAATGGTCAGCTTTTAATAACTACCAGCCAAGGAAGGAAGAACTAGTGAAAACAGTGGCTGCCTATACACATGCTTAGAAATGGGGACAGGGTGTTTTAATTAGAGTGATTCCCAGACAACTGCTATAATTAAAACAGCTCGCCATCATGTATATTAAGTCCTGCACATTTCAAACTGGCCACAGAATGCTTTATCTAAAGTTTATTCAACAAGGCTAATGAAGTCTGATCCAATGCATTCTAACTGGAACGTGAATGAGCCATCTCTAGGTACCCGGTATGACTAGAAAGTGTAACAAAGACATGAAGTGCCTGGAGACTGTAATAAAAAAATCTGCCAATCTATACTAGAAAGTATTTAGAATCTGAACTGTTCGGTGAAAAAAGAGGCAAACTGGAGTGTTTTTTATGTACCTATACATAAGGTTTGCCTTTTCACTATAACCTAATGATCCTGAAGTACTATATTCTAGTTGTCTACCAAATGCTGCTTTGTTTTTAAAAATGTGCTGTACCCCGGCAAACATATGGTAGTAGTAAGCCTCCTGAAGAAATAAAGTCTTCAGCAGGCATTGAAGTCTTTTTTGACTAAGGGAACCGTGGTAAGAATCAGAGGTGCTTAAGACAATCCCCGGGCTGGGACCTTGGAGCAGTGAAGCTATCAGGTTTTCTCCTTGCAGAAAGTGGAGGCCTAAAGCCAAGCATTAAAAGTACACTCTGAGGGCCTGCATAAAGACTGGCATCCCATTCAAACTGTGGGTGCATGACAGCAACTAAGGACAGGGTAAATGTTTAATGTTTGGGTTCTATGGGCAGTCCTATTCTACCTTTAACTTAAATTGTGTAAGTAGCATTTAAGTAGATTTTAACTCCCCAAGTCATTTAACATGAAGCTATTTTATCTTCTTTGTGAATATGTTGCTTTATGTCAGGCCTGTCTAATGCTTTATGTAGCTAAGCATGTTGTGTTTTTAACACTTTGCCAGAAATATGGATAGGTGCATGCTTGGATCTGATCTAATATATCTACCCGGGCATTGCAATACTATTCCGCTTCTGGATGTGGAATGCCAGATATCACTAGGTATGTTCAGGGAACACCAGCACTATTTCACTACTTGCAGAAAGTGCTCCCATGTCACAATATACCCCCTGATTTGTTCACTGCAGTGCCAGTTCCCCAATGGTTTCCTTTACCATGAGTGACTAGCTCTTCATCAGCTCATTATCTTCATATGCCTAATGGATTGTGCATATGATGCTAAGCATCAGTACAACCACCCTCAACAAACTTATCCAAGTTAGTTGTGGGGAGAGCTGTACCCATTTAAAGATGCATTGTTTATATCTCCATCCTGTTTTGCTGAATTCTAAGCTACATAACCATAAGCATATCTTTCCTTTATCTGAGAGGCTAAACAAGGAGAAGATGAGTAAGGATAGGAAGTTGACAAGTTGGAGGATTAGGAGGAAAGGGAGCACTCAATCAAAGAGACTATGACCAATGAGGAGAAATAGGAATCCCAGGGGCCTGAGAGTAATGGGTGCTACAAAACTATGCATGTGTCTAACTATTTCAAATAACAAGACAGGAAACTGCAGAAGGTCAAGCCTAGGAGAGCTTAGTCTGGATAGATAAAGGACCTGTTCTCCTAGATCTGAAGCCCTAATAACAGAGTTTGTGAGATGCACAGATAACCAATTAATTGAATGAAAATGGACTCTTTTTTAACCATAACTCATAAAAATAATCATAAGGAATATGGGAAAATAAAAATCCAGCCAACTTACCCTTTCCATCAGGGTATTCCTATTCTTTTTCAGAACCTAAAGGAGGATGTTTTCTGGAAGGGAGGCCATAGTACAGGGTCATATCAGGCTGATATTGCCTCTTATATCTTCTCAGCCCATTTAATATGCAAGCTGCCACCAATCCCCCTTCCTCAGAAAGAAGTGCAGCCATTATGGCTCTGTTAGGTTGGAGCAGCAGATGGATTAGATGACTTGGTTCCTAGGTGGTGTGAAAATCATGCACAAAGCTGAGGGCTAATCTCTGGCAGCCATATATAACAATTTCCTCCTCAGTTCTCACCTCTACACGAGAGGGAGGATCCAGGCAGATGAACCTGGAACTGGTTTGGGTTCACAGCCACATGGTTCATCAAGTTTCCAAAAAAAAATAAAGATGCCTCACCTTATTCTGTACCCAAGGAATATGGGCTTGCTGCCTCAGATCAGAACTGCTAAGTCGAAATGTATCCCCTTGAAGCATTTAGTTGCAGCTTGAGGCAATCATCAAAAGTATGGGAGTCCTGGTCATACTGGAGAAATAGTACCTCCCCTGCCTCTAATTGTATATTCTGTATACAGTGGGATAAGATACAGGATAAACAGGTGCCAGTAGCCTAAGAAGATGCCTCATGACCTTAGGATAACACTAGAATGAATAACTTCTTCTGAAATATGCCTATTAGGGCTGTGTGTAGCTTTGCCAGCTGTTTCATTTTGATGGTGTTTTGATTTGTTTCGAGCTCATAACAGTAAAATCAAAAAAAAAATGAAGGGCTTCGAAGCAGCCTCTAAATAAAACAAGGCCAGTCATAATATTTCAGAAGTTTTGAAAAGTTTCGAGTTTCAAAGCAGCAGCCAGGTGGTGGGAGGCAGGGGAGAGCCAGGGCTGTGCTCCGAGTGGCTCTGCAGCCTCATATGGCTCAGCCCATCTGGGAGCACAGCCCTGGGTCTCCCTGCCTCCCACCACTGGGCTGCACTCTGTGGGGCTGGTGGAGCTGATCGGAGTGCAGCTGGCTCTGCCCACCTCCCGATGCTGGGCTACTCTCCGATAGGCTCCACCAGCCCCAGTGGTGGAAGGTGGGTAGAGCTGGCGCTGTGCTCTGCCTCCTGCCACCGGCCTGAGTTCCCCAGGGCTGCAAGCTGCTGGGAGCTGAGCCCTGCAGTGGGAGGTGCTGCCCCCTGCTGGACTGAATTCCCCAGGGCTGCCAGCTGCTTGGAACTGAGCCTGGTGGGGAAAAGTGCCTCCCACCACCAGGCTCCACCCCCAGCCCTGGAAAACTCACCCCGGCTGGGAGAGACGCCTCCCCCAGCCAGGCTGAGTTTCTCAGCACTGGGGACAGAGCCTGGCTGGGAGAAATGTCTCCCCCAAGCTGGCTGGAGTTTCCCAGTGCTGCAAACCTCTGGGAACTGGGCCCATCAGCCAGAGGAGCTTCCCCCAGCCAGGCTCAGTTCCTCAGCGCTGGGTCCTAGGCAGCAGGAGCAGCCTCCTGTCATCCGGCAGGCAGATTGGGGGCCCACCTGCACCCTGGGAGGGCTGCAGGGGCTCTGCCAGACTCCTCTCAGTGGTGCAGGCCCCTGATCTGCCTGCCAGATGACAGGATGCTACTCTTGCTCCCCAGCTTCTGCTTGTCAGCAGCTTGAGATTCAGTTTTCTAGAAACTCCTGCACCTATGTCCTTGGAACATGGCAGGCTTCATGACCACAGAAGAGGCTACCACCCCTCCACGTTTCACTGGAATCAGGCAAGAAATGAAAAAGTTATAGACTGTTTTGTGCTTCCCCGTTATAGCCTATGGGTGAAATGCCAAAACAGCATTGAAACAGTGAAACCATTTCGGCCAAACAGAATGGAACAGTACTTTCAAAATGAAATGAAGCTCAAAATGAAACACTGTTCCTTCAAAATGTCAAAACAGAAGCCAAAGAGGAACACTGCTCTTTTGCTCAGCCCTAGTGACCTACATGTAATTATAGAGCAGCATAGTGACCATTAAGCAGACAGATCAGTGATGCTAGATTGCTTCCCTGGAGGAAAAGTTAACCTCAGGTGTTTTAAAGCAGCAGCTACAGGCAATACCTTCACATTTTGCTATATACAGGTGCTATATACAAAGGTGGATAAACCATACGATCAGTCCCAAAGTGATTTCATGCAGTAATTAGACTGTCAGGTAAATTTACACTAGGCCAAATGAAGAACTTTACTAAAAAACATTTTTTCTTCTATGATGTTTCATCTAATTCATAATGGTGTCAATGAGATCAAAATCAGGCCCAATGAATAATTGATTCTTTTTCCTTGTCTGTGATATTTTCAGTCGGTCTATATTGTGCAACTCATGCCCAGTCTCATATATGTGGAGTGCAGGTAAGTGATCCATTATCAGAAAAAATGTCAATTGGCTGAGCTTTAACTAAGAGCACTAAGCTTGCGAGAGCAGAATTTCTACTTTGTACGCTACTCAGCAGTATCAAAGGGTAAGTTATTTATTTCAGATTCTCATGGAAACAGTTGGAACCATCTCAGTGGAAATCTTTGTTGAATGAGATCGAATCCAGATCATTTCCTTATTACTCAGGAAAAGACTGTACTTGTTCTGTACCATTGTTCACTAGATCAAGGAGACCTATTCAATTCTCAAGGCAGAGACTGGAGGTATACCAGGCTTCAAAATCAAGCTAGAAACAAACTCCTAAAAGCATATAACCATATAAGCAGAGAATTTTGTAGTTAAACAAATGGTTACAGCTTTCAAAACCTTCATAACAATATGAAGGAATGAGACTGGGAGTAGTTTAGAAGTGTTAAATAGGAACTCAAAGGAGCAGATTAATCTAATAATAACCACTGTAGCTATTTCTTTTTCTCTACCAGGCTGCAAAATCATTTTCACTAAGCACAACTAGAAAATTAGGGTTGTTCCAAAAGGTGTTAGGGGACAGAGCTCTGTTGACAATTGTAATACAGCATAAACTTTCCTTTAAGTGGTTGGGGAATTTACAGAGTATTAAAATTGCCCATGAAATGTAAACACTAGCTATGTACAGCCTTTAATTTGCAGAATGATTTTCATACATTTCAATCTCCCTGTTCACATTATTCCTAAATGCAGCATTTGAACAAGAAGTTCCTCCTGCTTGATAGCAATTCCAGTTTTCAAAAATAAAATCGCTGTCATTTCAAAACCCTTTAAAGAGCTAAAGAAAGCCAATCTAATTCTGACGATCTGCTGATTTTCATAGTATTGAAACTACTTGCAAACCAATTTTGCTGGTTGGCAGAGATAAATATTAGTGTTGAACGGTATTTTTTTCAGTTACTGTGTATCATAACTTTGCTAAATGGTGAAAAAATGTTAAAAATATGACATATCTGACTGCTTGATGTCATGTGAAGCAGAAAATAAAGGGACATAGCCAATTTAACATTATTAAGGTCTAAATAACTTAATCACTTCTCACCACATACCATGTTCCTCTAACCCCAATCCCCAGCCCCCCCAATATACTTTCATAGGAATATAAACATTTTCCTCCCTTTTTAGTCCATTGAGCCTTCTGGCTTACAAAACTATCTTTGATGGTAACCTGTATCAAATGCTTCAGCAGGGTAAAAGAAAACTCAGAATGAGCTATTATGAAATTAGTTGTCTATAGGCAGGCAAGGTTCTTTGTGTAGATGTGATACCTTTTATTAGACCAACTGAGTAGTTGGAAAAAAATTCTTTGCAAGCTTTCGGGTGCAATCACCCTTCTTCAGGCATAGGAAGTCTCTTCTGTTCTGAGACTCTAAGGAATGAAAGAAGCTAAAAGTATGACAGGATGTCAGTGAGAATGTGAATAGGTGGGAATTAGGAAAACAACTGGTAGGACAAGGAAGGGAGGGGGGAAAAGTTGGGGAGGGGGAACAAAGGTGAGTAAAGGAGACTATACAGTACTAGTAATTCAAGGTAGAAAGGAAGCTGAGTGTGAAAAAGTAAATAGCTGGAAATAGGAAAACAAAGAGTAGGAAAGGAGGGAAGGGGAAGGGAGGAGGTGGGGAGTGTAAGAGGTCAGGTCTGGCAGGTATCTGATGAATCAAATGTCAGGCAGGTTGTAATGTGTTATAAATCTAATGTCTGTATTGAGTCCATGATTTTTTGTATCCATTCACATTTTGTGAAGTTTGTAGGCCTGTCTACAAAAGGTGTTTTGTAAGTTCCCTTTGAGAATCAGAACTGAGAGATTGGAGAGGGAGTTATTGTCTTGTGAAAAATGTGCCCCACTTTTGTAGTTGGGTACGCTTGTCTTTCATAGTTTTTGGTATGAGTTCATTCTGGTGTGCAGCTGTTGTTTGGTTTCTCCTTCATATTTTCTATCATTTGATAGCAATTCCAGGGCATTTGGTGCACTGGATGAGACACACAACTTTTCTGGAGGTGCAGAAATATTTGTCTATAGGAAAAGTTTATTTCTAAGTTTACAAGTAGGACATGAAGGTTTAAATAAAGGTTTATCTCATCTTCAAATATTTTTTTCAGTACTTATATTTGCAGCTCTCTCATTCACTTGAATGCATTTGACCCATCTAATTTTGGATCACACTGTGCTATAAAATTTCATTTCGGGGGTGCAGGTGGGTTGGGGAGAGGGGAAATATTTTGTAACATATCCTCCAAACCTACATGAATAGGATATAGATTCCTATGGAAATGTCAGGAAAGAAATGTATATTAACTTGCACCCTGTAACACTGACTTTCATTGAGAGGAAAAAAAACCCTGGTTGCTGCCATCCTGCTGTTGAAACCAGAGCTGTGCATTAGAGGTTAAAATGGTAGGCACTGTTGACCAGGCAGAAGATACATCCAGGTAATGAAATTATTCATTTCTTTCCTTTGACCATTCAACCTATTCTAGAGCTAGCTATGTTTACCAAGGCATCTGGATAAACATTGTGACAAATTTAATGAGCTTTTCTCCAGGAGTCTGCAGCTCATTAACAAACCTTAGACATGTTATGGTACATAAGCCATTAAAACATATGATAGCAGAACCTCATTTTACTGCTCTGTTCTGGTTGATGACAAGACAGCTTTGCTCAGATGGAAAAGTAAAATAGCAAATAAAAATATATTTCTGCAATAAAAACTGTAATGGTCAAATGAATGCAATTTCTGCTGCTCTGAAATGCAAACTGGTAACATAAAATATTTTATTTCTAAAGGAAAGACTGCTTTATTAGTACTTTTTACTGCAATATGAACATCTAATTCCATGAATGGATAAGTACCTTCTTTTTATTTTAAATCTTCCTTGGGAAAACTAAATTCTGCTACCCTTTGTCTGGAAAAAATATCTGATGACAGCAAGGCATGTTACCAAGGTAAGTGTTAAAATAAAGGCCTATCTTATTTTAGGGCTCAATGTGAAAAGGTCATTTTAAGAACATATTTTTGGAAATGCCACACTAGATAAGACTGTAGATCAGACCACAAATCCTGCTAGTGCAGTATCTTGTATCTCACAGTAGCAGAGAGAATAAATAATAAATGGGAAGGGTATTTAAGCAGGAGGCATCAGATTGATCCTTCCTCTAATGAAAAGAAGAAAGATGTGGAAAAAAAGTTAAACAATATTATTTAGGTCAGTGAAGACTAGGCAAGACATTTTTTTTTTCAGTCAGCCCAGAAATTATTTGCAGATTTGTGTCAAATTCACGCGATAGATAGATAGATAGATAGATAGATAGATAGATAGATAGATAGATAGATAGATAGATAGAATTAAAGTTGGAGCTATCTATCTATGTAGATTTAGATTTAGATCTATTAGAATATTAGAACCTGGATTTCTCTGGCTCTTTCACTGCCTCAGTGGGTGTTTAATTATTTATGTAAAGTAGAAAAGCTTAAACAGGAGGGACCAAAAGCAATGCACCTTGGAATCTAGCACATGCTGTTGAGAAATAAGTCAAGTAGATTCGTATCCTATCAGGTAGAAGAGGAATTTGTGACTTTACCCTGACCCTAACCAATATGTTAATTGGCTGAAAATGCTAACAGTACTTTTAGATACCCATGCTGTTGCAAAAGTCCTTTACTCTTTTTCAGAACTAACAAATCAGAATAAAGCACAGTATTAATCTTCCAAAATGATTTTTAATGACAGCAATATAAGCTGTAGACTCTCCCTCTGCCAGAAGAAGGGTGTTTGTACCCCAGAGCTTGCAAGGAACAATTTTTACAACTATTTAATTGGTCTAATGAAAAGATATTACATTTACACAAAGAACCTTATTTGCCAATGGCAGCAATATAAGCTTAAAACAAATTCATTTCAGGTCAATCCAACCTCTCCCTCTCCCACCCCAGAAGCCTAACTGAAAAAACAGTAATCCATCCATTGCTATGCAAGGCCTTTGAAGACTATGGGTGTGTCCACACATGCAAGCATGTGCGCTTGCAGCAGATCACATAGAAGTGGTGCAAATTTGAGCTGGGGCTTTTTGCTTCAGCGCACATGCTCAGACATACACTTTGGTGTGGAGCAAATTGTGCCACTTAGGGCAAAATAGCCCTGCCTGGCTCCTCCCAGATTTGCAGCCAGGGAGGGCTAGAGCCTGGAGTCAGCACCTGTGCCGTCCCCAGCAGTATAAAAAGCTGCCCT
>NW_017729025.1:119804083-119816840 GCF_001723915.1 Gavialis gangeticus | reverse complement strand
AAAATTCCATGAGCCTGTCTTGCGCATGTCAGTTCTAGTTTTTCTGTGTTGTCAGCACACCTTTAAGATTTTCCGTGACAGAAACTACAGACCAGTTAGCCTCACCTCATTCCCTGGCAAAATCGTGGAGCAAATCCTCAAGGAATCCATTTCTAAGCACTTGGAGGAGAAGAAGGTAATTAGGAACAGTCAGCATGGAATCACCAAGTTATGCCTGACCAACCTGATTGCCTTCCATGATGAGGTGACTGGCTCTGTGGATGCAGGGAGACCAGTGGATGTAGTATACCTTGATTTTAACAAGGCTTTTGATAAAGTCTCCCACAACATTCTTGTAGGCAAGCTAAGGAAGTCTTGACTGGATGAATGGACTGTAAGATAGATAGAAAACTGGCTGGAGAACTGAATGTAGAGAGTAGTAATCAATGGCTCAATGTCTAGTTGACAGCCAGTATCACATGGAGTGTTCCAGGGGTTGGCCTTGGGGCCTGTTTTGTTCAATATCTTCATCAAAGACCTGGAAGATGGTATAGAGTGCACCCTCAGTAAGTTTGCAGATGACACCAAGCTGAGGGTAGGGCGAGGATTCAGAGTGACCTAGACAAACTGAAGGATTGGGCAAAAGGAATCTCATGAGGTTCAACAAAGTCCTGCACTTAGGATGAAACAGTCCCATTCCCTGGTACAGGCTTGGGGCTGACTGGCTGGGCAGCAGGTCTCCAGAAAAGGATCTGAGTGTTACAGTGGACAGCAAGCTGAATATAAGGCAACAGTGTGCCCTGGTTGCCAAGAAGACTAACAGCATACTGGGCTGCATTTATAAAAGTGTTGCCAGCAGATCAAGGGAAGTGATTCTTCCCCTCTGTTTAGCACTGGTGCAGCCAAATCTGGAGTACTGTGTCCATGTTTAGGGTCCCCCACTATAGAAAGGACATGGACAAACTGGATATTCCAGTGAATGGCAATGAGAATGGTAAGGGGGCTGGGAATATTTAGTTTAGAGAAGAGAAGACTGAGAGGGGGATTTAACAGAAGCATTCAATTATCTGGAAGGGGGTTCAAAAGAAGATAGGGCTAGACTGTTCTAAGGGATGGCAGTTGACAGAACAAGGAGCAACAGTCTTAGTTGCAGCAAGGGAAGTTTAGGTTAGATATTAGGAAGAATTTTCTCACTAGCAGGGTGGTAAAGCAGAGGAACAGGTTACCAAGAGAGGCTGTGAAAAACCTCCTTTGAGGTTTTTAAGACCTGGCTAGAGAAAGCTTTGGTTGGGATGATGTAGTTTGGGATCGTCCTGCATTAAGCAGAGGACTGGACTAGGTGACCCTCCTGAAGTCCCTTCCAGCCCAAATTTTCTATGATTCTATAATGGGATTCACAGAACATCATAGTAAATGTGGTTTGGCTGGGAATACCTACTCACAGAGAACAGTGAATGATGATACATACAAATAACCATTCCCAGGAGGTACCATAGTAAGTAGAATTTCTAATTATCTTGTTATTTTGTGTAGCTTTTGGATAGTTTTCTACATTTGTTTCCTTTCTTTCTTTCCACTTAAAATATTTCCATGGAAAATCTTCAAGCAAACATATAAAACAACAAAGTGTCTACATATTAATTGCTCAGCAATACACTGTAATGGTTTCACTGCAGCTGCTCAAATAATATTGTATGTGTTATTATTTATACAATTTTATTCTCATTTTAAAACTTGCATCACTGATAAACAAATTCAATTTATCACATGACACGATTCTTTATAGAGCTGAAGGCAGCAGGCTCAGTTCTCTCAACCTTGTAGTGTTAATCTAATTCTCTTATACCTTTAAATTTTGTGTAGTATGTTCTTGTAGTACAGCATGTTCCTTTATGCAGTCAAAAGGCTCCTGTGCACCAGAAGCTGCATTGCTGGACTTGAGTGAGGCAACCCTTGCATAAGAGTTCACACATATGGATTGATGATCCATGTTCAAGTTTGAATGGAAAAGGCAATGTGTTGCTATTATTACTGCCAGCAGGCTATTCACTTACGTTCAGGTTACTACATTTAAGGGAAGGCAGTGTATTTAGTACTTTACACAGTGGCAGTATCCTAGCCAATGAGGTCAACCCAAGGTGCGATTATTGATAACTTAAAACTTTTCTTACTGTTTTCCCATTTCTCATCAGAATATGTGTTAATGTCATATTGGTACAACATCATTTGGAATAGTCAAGGACATTCAAAGGAGACATTTTGTAAGCAACACTTCCCTGTTTTAGTTTTTAAAGATCTGTAATAAATTGACTGAGTTTTCACAATAATGAGTATAATTTTTTTGCTTTTATGTATATTTTGTCTGTATTAAGGTTGACATTTTGGTGCCTCTGTCAGATGCGTCATGGAAAGAATCATATATTCTGCTAGTCACTAACTCGGGGGTAGACTAAGTAACACGATTTTATAATTACATTATTGTCTTTTACTGGTCAAGGTAAACATCTCATTTAGGTTTTCTCTCTCTCTCTCTCTTCCTTCAAATAAGCAACTGCAACAGATGTTCCTGCTTACAAATAGAAAGATTACATAAACAACATTCTCTGTGTTACTGTATTATAGAAGCTTTCCAACCAAACCACTTTGGGAATAAGTAGACTGCTGAACTTGTAACTCATTATTCCATCTCTTTACTGCTTTACCTTCACAACAGATTTACAAACCTTGTAAACTGATCCCTAAAAGAGACCCAGGATATACATCTTCATTGATTTACCTGCTCTTCAACATCAGAATGTAGAATAGCCAACTTGTAAAATATATGGACCAACGTGATTGTTAAAGACAGACAGCTTTAAAAACAAGAAAGTTTGCATTTTATTTATATTAAGCCCCTATTCCCAAGTGGATTCATCTTACGTTTTGAGAATCACACTCCTGGATGCTTTGGTTTCCTCCTTTTGCTGAGGCAACATGAAGGGTCTCTTTCTCTGTGGATGCACTTTGCTGAAGACAGGGAAGAGAAATTAAAGTGAAAAAATTATATCAAACATACACATGGGTTACAAACTTATCGCACCCCAAAATCAGGCGTGTGCACAGAATCAGCTGTAAATAATTGACTATCATAATTGTTATTTATTATCTACTTTGTATTTTGTACCAGTGCACATATGCTATGTTGCCTCCCCCAGTTTGCCCATCCTGTCTTTATGCAAAGGTGTGCCTGGGTTGGGGGAAGATGTAGCATTCAGCTACTTTGTGTTACAGCTGTTAAGAGCACCTCTACACTAGAAAACTTTATAACTGGCCATTTAAGACCAGTTGGTTTTATACTCTCTACCATCTCAAAGAAGTAATGATATTGGAACAAAAGAAACAAATCTGGAACAATGTTTTATATGGAATTTGCACAATAGTTAGGTAGATACATCAGCAGAGTAGTTTTGAATCTATTTTAATATTTCCAGGTTCTTTTAGCCTTCACAAGAACTATAGTAGAAGATAAGACAACAAATACATGAAAAGAAAATATATCATTATAACTGAAGAATTCTTTTAAAGGCAAATTGGGCATCAACAAGTGTCCATTTGATAGGGGTGCGTGAAGCTTCAGTCACTGATTCGATTCAGAGAAGATTCAGCACAATTCAGAGGCTGAATCACCGAATCTGAATCAGGAAACCAAAAAACTCCTCCATATCAATTTGGAGCATCCAAATCTATTTGCAAAAGATTTGGAAAAAGATTCAGAGATTCGGTGGTTTGGAAGGCAGTTTTTCAGGGGAACAGAAACTGCAAAGGGGGTGGGGGAGCAGGGTGGGGGAGGAAGACTGAAATCTGTAGCTGGCCACTGACTTATCTTTCCTTGAGTCCCCATCCAATCACAGTGCTCTGGGGAAGGGACATAGAAACAGCATATAAGCCTCTATCTGTAGCCTTTCTGTTCCTTTTGTGAGCTGTTTCTGCCTGAGAAACAGCATCTGAAAGGTACTATTGAACTGGCTTGGCTTCCTAGTCAGTCTCACGCTAGTCTGTCTTCTTGGAAAGGATTGGATACAGCTTACTAACCACCCTTGCCTAGAATCCCTCTATTTATCACTATCCAATCCATTTCTTTCAACTTATTCTTCCCCCAAAAACCTCTTATTTTTTCTTGTTATTTTGTTTATCCCACACTTTTTAAAAAGAAAGCTATGTTTTCCCTGGCAGTGTAATCCAGCACTGTTCAGGAAAGTACATACATTACACACACTCACACACATGCAGTAAACAGAGAAGAAGAATAGATATTAGTTAATTACAGACACATACAGTAATCAGAGAAGAACAGATATTAATATTATTAATTACACACACATACAGTAAACAGAGAAATTAGTCAGACACGTACAGAAATCAGAGAAGAAGAGATATTAGTTACACACACAGACAGAAGAAGAGGTATTACAGTTGCATACACACACATTTTCCAGCACAGCAAAGATTAATATGAAGCTTGCTGGAAAGGCAGGTGCCAGGTCTCCAGGCGGGGGAGGGAGAGGGGCTAGAGGGAGTAAGGGGAGAGCTGAAAGTCCTCCTCCACCCCCCAAACATAGACACATCCTCTTTCCTAGCAGTGATGTGTCTTCTGCTGCCAATGGAAACAAGGAGGTAGGAGCAGTACCTGACTCTGCACCTGCACCACCTCCCCTAACACCAGAAATAGCCACCAGCACCAGTACCTCCTCCACCCCACTTTCATCTCCCAGTGTGAGCCTCCCAGTGCCAGAGGAGCTGGATCTGGAAGCAGGAGACCTGAGTGCCTTCGCAAAGGAAATTCTGGGGAATGAGGGAAAATTTGAGTTTGTGCTCCACACCCCTCCAAGTTCCCTTACAGCCAGGTCTCCTTCTTTGGAAAGCACCTTAGAGGAGGCTGAGGTTGAGGTTGTGGAGGCAAGTAGCTCAGCTGAGTCAGCTCCTCCTGTTCTTGTGTCTCTTCTGGCTGAGGAGGGGAATAAGGCAGGATACCCACCCTGAACCCAGAAGTGGGTGAGTAGTGTAGTGTGGGATCATTTTGTGGTGGCAGATTATCCCACGCTTGCTATCTGCCAGCATTGCCGAAGGCAGATCAGTCAGGGCAAGTAGGTAAAACACTTCACCACTGTGGTGATGCTGCTGCCCTTGCTCCTCCTGAGCCTGGCACCTGTGGGAGTGTGCCCAAAGGGCATTCCCCCTCTCACTCCAAAGCTCCCATCCCCTAAAGGAGAGGCAGTCCACCCTGGAGTGGTAGGAAAAAGGCAGAGACAAAGGGGGGCCCATTCCAAAGGCAAGTAAGGTCACCCAGAACATTGGGGAGATGCTTGCTCTGGATGGTCAGCCCCTCTCCTTAGTTGAGTGGCAAGGATTCAGGTGGTCCATGGCCCCATACTACAAAGTGCCTGCATGCACCACCTTTAACAGGACAGTGGCTCCCTTTCTGTATGAGGCATGCAGGGAGTACTTGATGGAGGAGCTGTGCAAGGCAGGTCCACAGGTAACTGCACTTCACCTTGGACATCTGGAGCAGCCGGGGTAGATATCATGCCTACCTTTCCCTCACAGAACACTGGTACCATCAGTCAGGCCATTGGTGGGCTCTTCTTCAAGCCGAGGTGATAGATGAGTCCCACACAGCAATGGAGATCGTGGTGGCCATGAACTGCATGGTGCATGGTTGGTTCATTGGGCAGGGTGAGCTCACTTGCAGGTTCATGGTCACTGACAACAGGGCCAATATGGTCAAGGCAGTCCATGATGCCAACTTTGCTGGCATCCACTGTGTGGCACTCAAGTTCCACCTTATAGTCAGGGATGTCTTGGAGGGGGACAGGGCTGCCAGTGGTGGCACCATCACTACCACCCAGGTGATTTCAAAATGCAGGACAGTGGTGGGCTACTTTCACTGCAGCATCAAGGGGGCAAGATTCTGCAGGAGAAACAGGCACAGCTGAGCATCCCAAAGCACAAAATCATACAGGATGTGGAGACTCAGTGGAAGTCCACATACCTGATTCTGGAAAAGCTGGTGGAGCAACAGAAGGCCATCCATGAGATGGCTTTACTCAGGGAGATCGGGATCAGCAGCTCCCTTAACAAAGTGGAGTGGGATACCATCTCTCAGATCTTGATGGTGTTCAAGCTGTTCCTTGAGGATACTGAGTCCCCCAGTGCTGGTGATGCTCTCCTTAGCTAGGTGATTCCATAGTGAAGGAGCTTGAGAACCAAATGGAGAAGTTCCAGGGGACCAATGTTCCTGACTGGGGCAAGCCGCTTTCACCAGAGGTGTATGCACTGGTGAAGCAGCTGAAGGAGGGCATCAAAAACATGCTGGATCTGTTGCAGCCCAGTATGGTCTATGTGCTGGTGGGCATGTGTGACCCAAGGTTGAAGGGGAGCATGTGCAGGACCAAAACCCTTGATCACTGGATGGGGGTGCTGGTGAACAGAGTCAGGGAGGCGGAAGGGCAGAGGCAAGGAGATGTGGAAGAGGGGGATCCACTTTCCTGTGCCAGCACTCCCAGCACCAGCCAGTCTCCTCCACACCAACCACTGCCAATGTGGGCCAAGGGCCTGGCTTCAATGTTGGGGCCCAGACACACCAGACCCCAGTCTTGGGCAGGTAGCACCAAGGCTTCGGTGGCTACATATCTCACCGATAACATAGAGCCACTGGTCCGCAACCCCTTGGCCTATGGGGCAACTCACAGCCAGATGTGGCAGGATCTAGCCATGGTTGCCTGGGAACACCTGTCCTGTCCACTAACCAGTGTTCCAAGCGAGAGAGTTTTCAGCATTGCTGGGGTTATTGTGACACCCCACTGCACCTCCTTGGATCCTGGTTTGGTGGAGCAGCTGGTGTTCCTGAAGGTAAACCTGCTACTGCTGGGGTTCCCCAAGAACCACCTGCAGATGGAGTCCCATCCTCCTCACTCTGTCCACACCTATTTCCTTTTTTAAAAAATCATTTAATGCCCTGGTCTCAGAGCTGGAGGTGGCACTCACTGCATCACCAGCCAGCAGGGGAAGAACAGCTTCCTGCTGAGCTCCTGTGCCAGGAGAAACTTGGAGGTAGGGGTTGGGGCTATGGAGAAGGAGGCAGCCCAGGTCCTGAGCATGACCGAAAATGGCACCCTGCCAGGGTTGGGAGGTATGGTGAGACTGCCAGCAGTGCGGTAGCCCCAGAAAATGCCAGGATCAAGGACCTCCCTGGTGAAAGGTGGGTAGGAGGCACCCTATAATCTCCAGCCACCACACACATGCACAGTCCTGGCTGGGGAAAGCCCAGACCTGTAAGATCTTTGAGAGGCCTGAGGCTTTCTGGTTGCAGTGGAGTTGTGAGGCTCCAGATGAGCTTAGCTATTTGGGATGTCATTTGCGAGGCATAGGCTTTTGGGTTTAAAACCCTTTGTCAGACTGAGGAAGCACCTGCAGTTGGTGTGTGTGTGTGTGCTGTTCCTGGATGGAAGGAATAGTAAAGAAGCCATAGACTGGCATGCAATGCGGGCAAGAAAGCCAGTCAGTGAAAACGTAAATTGGGGCATCAGTGGGTGAGAGACAGGCTGGGAGGGAGGGGGAAAGGGGGCTACCATCCCTGCTGTTTTCATCCAAATATGCCAACAAATGACAAAGTTATAGGTATTTCAGTGATTCCCCTTTATAGTCTGTGGATGAATCACCGGATCTTCCGAAGCTAATTTGGTTGAACTGATTTGGGGCAGTAATCTGAATCTCCAGATCAAATCACTGTCCTCCAAATTAGCTGAATCCAAATCCAAATCAAATACTTCCCTATTTGCAATGGCCTCCCATTTTAGCCAGTTCAAAAAATTGGGGTTTGGGTGGGGAGGGCTACTGTATCATACATTAGGGATATCAAATTTTACTGGTCCTGCAGGCCAAAGAGGGGCATGGGGCTGATCTGCAGGCTAGATCAGGTCCATGGATGCCATATCCAGTGCAGGTCTGCTATGGGTGCCACATGCAGCTCATGCCATGGAACAGTCCTGCACACTGTATGCAGCACATGTGTCACTCCAGACCTGTGTTCCATGTACAGCATGCAAAGCCAGTTCAGGATGTGCATTGCATGTGCTCATGGGACCAGGCTTGGAGAGTCAGCTGTACATGGTGACCACCCTGGACTTGCCCTGCATGCTGGCTGCAGTGCACGCTGGCTCCACCCCTGTGTATTGCATGCAGTACGCAGGGCTGGAGCTGCCATATGTTGCATGTTACATGTTGCACGTAGCACATAGGGATAGTCCAAGACTCATAGGAAGCACCACAAATCATGTGATAGGGCTCCACAGCCTGTGCTTTTGATACCTCTGATCTAAAAGTTACAGCTGCATGATCCTGTAGCATTAAAAGCTAGCTAAATTACCATTTGGCTCTGAATGAAGCAGTGTCAAGGCTACAATTGTTTTGCTCTACTTGTATTGCTATAAGATCAGGCAGAAAAAATAGCTGTACTACAACAGATTGTACTGATTTCTTTTGATACTGATACAACCTTTATGTCCATCTATACAAACAGATGGAGGTTTATAATTGGTTGTTAATAAAGCATAAATAAAATACATAAAATAAAACATAAACCTGATATTGTGGTACCATTGGATATAGTGCTTGATAATGAGATTCAGAAGATCATTCTCACAGACTGGATAACATCAGTTCTAAAGGTTTACCTGTTTAGAATGCACTAAATCCATGATTATGATAAACATTTCTATAGGATTTTATTTTTCTTGTGTATCTAGCAGAAATAAATTAGGTGGTTTAATTCATAGCCCATTACAGTTAATGAGAAGGCTTTATTTAGACAGGCCTAAGGTACTTCAAAAATATAATATCCCTGAACTAATGGAAAGAGAGAATTGATGATTCATTCCATTACACGAGACTATGATGAAGACTACTCCTCAGGAATAAGTTCTGTTATGAATTCTAAAACAGACACTGATAATAGGCCTTTTGGGTTCTGACATCTTTTTTAAATGTTAATATTTGTATCTGGGTAGACACTTGAAAATAACAAGGCTATGCTATAGAATCCTGGTTCCATTGTTTTAAAATGGTAAATCTTACACATTGTCCAAAAACTCACAACAATTCATTTGGGAACAGAAAGCCAGTTCTTCAAACACATATTTTTAAAGGCTTTTCCAGCTCCTTGTGTCAGTTATCTCTCTCCTATACCAATGAAATGAAAGACTTCAGAACTGTTGGAGTGCTGCAGAGAAGAAATGAGTAGTTTCTTTTTAACAGTAGGAGGTCTTTAGCAAACAGCTCTTAGTTATCTGAAGGCTAATGAATGCCAAACATACTATAGTCATATAGACAGCTCAAAAAGAATATTATGGAGACTGTTTGGTGAAATATGGATTGCTTTTTCATTTATAGAAATTAATCCATCTGTGTTAAGCAATTTGCCCTATGAACTTAGGGAGGGGATGAGGGTAATATTGCAGTTTTGCAAATTTAAAAAAGTATAAGGGCTTTTCTGTTCCCCACGGGAAATACAATGAGCACTGTACAATCAGAACCTCCCTCCATCACCAGAAGACCGCTAATACATTAAGACTCCTAAACCATACATTGGAAAGTGCATTTGGGATTTGCTACTTAATGTGAAATTAACCACATTTATTTCAAACTTGTCAAACCAGCTATGTCTCTTTGAAATGTGTTTTTTTACCCTTATCCTTACAGCATACTGGACAAATAAACCTATACTACATGCTATTTATGGAGAAACTGGTGCTACATTTAACTGTTTCCTGGTTCCTCTCCTCCTCTCTTCCTCCATAAGTATTAGTAGCCCCATATCCTTCCCCAATCTATTTCTGTCTTTTTCGTTTCATTCTGAAATTTTAACATTTTCTCATATCCCACCACACCCTATTTTTCCCCCACCAAAAAAAAAAGAAAAATATTATGGTTTTCCTCAGTATTTTTATTTTGATGGAATTTCATTACCCAGTGGATACTAGTTCTGTCAAAGTTTTTCTAACTACGCTTTAGTCCTAGCTATGCTCTTTAGAAATAAATTGAATCTAAATAATCTGACAGAGGTCTCCTTCATTCAGTGTCTAAATTCTGACTTGCTATGTACCACGGGCTACTTCAAACTATAACAAATTTCAAATGACTGTTTTAAGAGTCTCTTAAACCTTTCCAGGATATTTTTTCTCAGTCAAACATGACTACCACAATTAAGAATTGCCATTAACCTAATACAAACTTTTAGAAATATATAACCTACTTCTGGCAGTATTCAGTTACTCTCTTAAGTGTCCCATTCTGTCATGCTGATCTGCAGGTCTGCAATGAGTCATGAACTCCAGTTTTGAGAGGCATCAATAAGTACATTAGTTGTTGGTGCAGCAGGAGCTCAGCTATCTCAATCAGCTTCATGTATCTGGAACCTCCTCTGGTAAGATACCTCAAGCTTACTACCTGTTATTTCTCTCCTTTCTGGAAACCTGAGCAGGTGTTATCTATTCCTTTGCAGTATTTGTCCACCAACAGTGACAGCATCATATATCTATGGACTATCTCTTCCAATAGCAGTGCTGTTTATGATTATGTTTGGCCTGCTGAAGATACACATAATATTATTTTCATCAAGCAGCAGCAGCTCTCAAACCCTAACTCATATGGATAGTTTAATTAGGTATTATGTGTTTTTTTTTTCCTCCTCAATTTCTCTGCAAATCCCTGGTGATTCTGACATTGGATTTTAGAGGACTGACTTTTTCAACTGTTTTGTTGAATGAACTCTCAGCAGTTGGTGACCAGTGTTTCATTGGTGGTGTTCTGTAATTTAACGGTGCTAACTATGGATCAGAGTCTGACTACATCCATTTTCAGTGGGAATCTTATTGTTTTTGACGTTGGCTCTTGCCATCCCATCAGATTATAACTGGACTGACAGTTACATGTCTAAACATAGACTTCAGAGCAAATTGCTTCAATTCATGTCCACAAGAATATAACCTGCTGTCAAACATTGCTACATCAAGAATAGAATGTCTAGTGAAATCAGTTCAGTAGTATACTATGCATACATACATATATAAAGATAATATAATATATATATCCATATCCATATATATCCATATCCACACACACACAAACATATATATAATATGTATATATATATATATATATACACACACATATTTATATATACATACACAAACGCGTGCACACACACACACATATATATACACACATATACATACACACACACACTTTGGTTAGTGTGTGTATGTATATGTATATGTGTATATTTAAATTAAAATATTCATGGCCTTTCACAGCATCTGATGAAGTAAGCTGCTTATGAAAGCTTCGGTGATATATATGTATGTTGCTGTCAAGAGATATATATAAAAAATTATCTATATAATAGTGTTGTCAAGAGTTATATATATTGCACAAGCTTCATCAGATACTGTGAAAAGATATGTACAAAGCAGAGTACAAGAAGAACAGAGAAACACCGAGTGTGCTTGCAGACTAAAATAAAAACAGTGCTTTACTTAAAACTCGGCGCAGAAACACATCAAGTCCCACACATGCCCAAAAGAGGCAGCACGTTACTTCAGCCCGGCTCTACAGTATATGTAAAGATTGGCTGCTTTAGGGGGGTTTTGTTGGAACTTGTACCTAATAGCCAACTGAATCAGCTTTGGCTAAAAGTGCCAAAAAGCCCTGCCAAAGTGCCCAATCTTTACAGATGCTGCAGAACTGCATTGAAGTAATGCACTGCTTCTTCCCGTAAAGTGCAAGGGGGGGGGGGGTTAATTGTCTGAAAGCAGCCTCTGTAACCAATATTCTGCCAGCTGCTTCCTTTTATCTGTGTCTCAGGGTCCTTCCTTTTAGTATTTTGATTTCTCTATTATTTCCAAAGTAGTACCTTACATAAATTGAATTCTAAACTGATTTGCTTTCTTTACCAGTCAAATTCTAATAGTGTTGTCAAGAGTTCATTCTAAGTCGTGTCTTTCTGACTGTTACCACAAGTCCCATTCATGATCTGGTCTTCTCCAAAGGAGTCAGTGAGGCCCCTCAAAACTGGATTTTTAGTTTTAGATGAGTCACAAGGACTTCTATTTTCACTTCTTTGTTTACTTTTCTTTGCACTGTTTCAAAGCATGCCATTTATATGTTCCAATCTTAAAAGGAGCTCAGCGCCACTCAAATTTCAGAAATAAAGTTCTCCTCCTCTGCTTGAGGTAACTGATGACTATTAAATCAGGTAGTTCAGAACCAGCTCTTGTTACAAATAAGACTATCTGCTGATTGTTGGCACCTATTACTTGCAGACACAATGTAGGGATTCCTTTTAACCTTCTCCACTTTCCTCAGTATTTATGGAGAGTTTCAGTACTACTTGAGTACTGGTGGGGCTTTTGACTAATCCTTTCTTCCACTCAACATATTTTCTTAGTTTGTTTTACTTCTGGGACTGTGCCATTCAGCTATCACTCAAAGCCAAGGAGATTGGTTGAGATCTATTTGATTCAATGTCATAGTTTTAACTGACCAGGTTTCAATAACATGAACCTCTGCACTACACAGCAATGAGCTCCAGCTATGTTATGTGGGACCCTCTTCGAGGTATAGTTTGTCACAGCAGCCAAGTGAAAGACACTTCTCCTACTTTATCCCTATTCCTCATCTACAAGCCCTCCATGATTATCTCTATGCCATTTCTGCCTGCCCCCACCCTTATCTTCTCACTAGA
>NW_017729025.1:119798327-119799083 GCF_001723915.1 Gavialis gangeticus | reverse complement strand
CATGATTATCTCTATGCCATTTCTGCCTGCCCCCACCCTTATCTTCTCACTAGAACCAAATAATGAGAGATCAGACACCACCCAAGTGGGAAGTAGGCCATGGTGAGAATGCAGGTCAGACTGAAAGAAGAGTTCTTATTGGGTTGTTCCTGCATCCTCCCAAGAGCTTTTACCTTTGTCAGTTCAGAAACCCACCTACCTCCCAAGCTACTTACCACTTATAAATCTGAAAGCAGGTTTGCTTCCAATATGTTTCTCACTTGATTCCAAATTCTTAATCAGACAAAATTCCTGTTGAAATCAGGAGGTTTCACCTGAGCAAGAACTTAAGCAATTGACCATCAATATCAGTCCATGATTACTGCAGGCATGTGGATTTTCTTCAGGAATTCTATAAAGAATATATAGAACTAATTTCTTAAATCCTGCAAAAATTAAACTTCTTAAATATCCTTAAAGTTTTGTTAGGGCTGCTTTTGTAGATGATATAGATATGATGCAACTGGAAGAACAGAGCTCGCATGACTGGGGTATTGTCCTGTTGTGCTTTATGTAAAAGAGCTATGTGATTACTCAGATCTCCAGTATAAAACTGGAGATAGGCTTGTTAAAAGTCTCTGGCTTAGGGCCAGAGCGGAGAATAACAAGGGTGATGTCATGGTGGGGATCTGCTATAGACCACCAGACAGGAAGATGAGGTGGATGAGGCTTTCTTCAGGCAGCTAGCAGAAGTTTCCAGATTTCATAGATTTCATA
>NW_017729025.1:119794535-119798140 GCF_001723915.1 Gavialis gangeticus | reverse complement strand
AGAAGCATCTATAGATGCAAGCCAGCGTTTTGGTCGCTTTACTAGAAGCAGCATCACATTGCAAGCTCATGTTCATCTTGTGGTCAATGATGACCCCCAAGACTCTTTCTTCCGTAGCACTGCCAAGCCTATAAGGATGCTGCAGGTTTTTCTTCCCAAGGTGGAGAACCTTGCATTTTGATGTTAAACACCATCAGGTTCTCATCTGTCCATTTACTGAGCCTGTGCAGGTCAGCCAGGATCACCCGCCTGTCTTCTGGCATGGATGCTTTATCCCAAAGTTTGGTGTCATCGTTGAACTTGGCCAGTCCGCTCCTGACTCCAATGTCTACATCATTAATGAAGATGTTGAACAATATGGGTCCAAGGACAGAGCCTTGGGGGACCCCACTGGTCATAGGACACCACGATGAGTGACTGCCATCAATTACTACCCTCTGGGTCTGACCACGGAGCCAATTTCCCAGCCAGAGTATCATGGTGGACCCAAGGCCACAATTGTCCAGTTTCGCCAAGAGGTGATCATGGGATACCAGATTGGAAGCTTTTTTGAAGTCAAGATATATGACATCAGTCTCTTCTCCCTTGTCCAGATGACAGGTCACCTGGTCATAGAAGGAAATGAGATTGGTCAAGTGAGACCTACCCGCAACAAACCCATGCTGGCTATTCCTTAGGAGGTTGGCATCGGCCAGTCCAATAAGGATGGCCTCTTTAAAAAACTTTTCTAAGATCTTGCCTGGGATAGAAGTCAGGCTGATGGGCCTATAGTTAGCCAGATCCACTTTCCTCCCTTAGATCAGAGGCCCCTGTTCTAATGGGGGACTTTAATCACCCTGACATCTGCTGGGAGGGCAATACAGCAGTGCACAGGCAATCTAGGAAGTTTTTGGAGAGTGTTGGGGACAACTTCCTGGTGCATGTATAGGAGAGACAAACTAGGGGCCATGCTTTTTTAGACCTGCTGCTCGCAAACAGGGAAACACTGGTGGGGAATGTATAAATGGATGGCAACTTGGGCAGCAGTGATGATTAAATTCAAGATCCTGAGTAAAGGAAGGAAAAGGAGCAGCAGAACAAGGACCCTGGACTTCAGAAAAGCTCACTTAGGAAACTGATGGGCTGGATCTCCTGGAAGGCCAGTCTGAGGCAGAAAGGAGTCAGGAAGAGCTAGTTTTATTTTAAAGAAACCTTACTGAGGGCACAGGAACAAACCATTCCACTGTGCAAGGAGATTAGTGAGTATGGAAGAAGACCAGCTTGTCTTAGCAGGGAACTCTTCAGTCAGCTAAAACATAAAAACGAAGCTTTGAAGTAGAAAAATGGACCAAAGACTAGGAAGGAGCATAAGAGTATTGCTGGGGCATGCAGAGATGAAATCAGGAAGGCCAAAATGCAATTAGAGTTGTAACTAACAAGGGATGTGAAGGTTAACAAGAAGGGTATCTACAAGGATGCCATCATCATCACTTTTCTACAAGAGGAAAGTGCAGGTTGCTTACTGAATGGGGGAGGCAACTAAGTCACAGATAATGTGGAAAAGGCTCAATGTACTAAATGCCTTTTTCACCTCAGTCATCACAGGCAAAGTCAGCTCCCAGACTGCACCTGGCAGCACAGTTTGAGGAAGAGATGAGCAGCCAACACTGAAGAAAGAACAGGTTGGAGAATATTTAGAAAAAAAGCTGGACATATACAAGTCCATGGGAGCAGATGCAATGCACCCAAGGGTTCTATGTGAGTTGGCTGATATGACTGCACTTTATCTTTATTACATCCTGGCAAATGGGAGAGGTCCCAGACAATTGGAAAACAGCAAATAAAGTGCCCATCTTTAAGAAAGGGAAGAAGGAGGATCCAGGGAACTACAGACCAGTCAGTCTCACCTCAGCCTCTGGAAGAATCATGGAGCAGAGCCTCAAGGAAACCATTTCTAAGCATTTAGAAAAAAAAATAAGTGATATGGAACGGTCAGCATGGATTGATCAAGAACAAGTTGTGCCTGACCAACCTGATTGCCAAGGAGCAATGCCTCAATTTGCAGCAAAGGGAGCTTTCTCGCCAGTAAACCACTGCAACAGGATACCCAGAGAGGTTGTGGTATCTCCAACCCTTGAAGGTTTTAAGACCTGGCTTGATAAAGCTTTGGCTGGGATGATATAGTTAGAGACTGTTCTGCTTTGAGCAGGGGGTTGGATTAGATGACTTTCTGGAGGTCCCTTTCCAACTTAATTTTCTATGATTTTGCTACAATAATCTTTCAGTATAGCTTGAAAACAAGACTCTCTGATTAACAAAAATATTCATAAACTGTTCTCTAACTGAATTAAACCTTCGTATCAGATTGTCTGGTTATCTGATAAAAATGCCACTGTATATTCTGGGGTGAAACAATTTAGGAGCTGCTCCCTGACTCCTTTCTAATTAATCTAAGCCCTTGTAAAACCTGCTCAAGGCTTTCAAATCCAAGTTTTCACATATTTTTCAGGGATCACCTATCTGGTATTAATGCTTTGGAAATTATTAAGAACTGCAGGTGGGATCTTTTGGGCTTGAACAAAAACTCAAGTTTCAAATTTCAAATGCTTGAATTAAGCAAAGATGTTTGCAAACTCTATATGTTTTATGATTAAACTAGAATCTGTTTGTGTTCATGGTTTGCAGCTAAAATTCCAGCATACTTACAACAGAAAATGAAGCCAAACTCATTGTTTCTCCAAGCTCTTTTCCAAGTTACACTGGAATACATGATTTCAATTTCAAAATATATTTTCTAAATTCTGTTTACTTCTAACAATACATTTTTTTTCATTTCATTTCAGATGGCATGCAATTTTTCTTCTCAAAAAATACCACATTATTACCATTACCATGTTGAAGTAATTGAATTCATATCTCTAAAACTTTGTTGAGGTAATTGAATTCATATCTCTAAATCTCTTCTGACTTTGATATATAGTTGAACTCTTCCTTTTTATTTAACAGTTCTATTCTTCAAGGGCTTTTTCCACCTCTTCTCATAAGAGCCTGATTGTACAGCCCATACTCATGCTAATAAACACTTACACATGTGAGAAGTCCCACTAGTACTGGTGAATCTACTTATCAAAATGCTTACCAACATAAGCTATGATAACATACAAGCTCACAGATTTCTCTTTTCTAAATTTATGCTTTGTACTGGCAGTCAATTAATCTGTATGCCAAAAACAGCAATTGAAGTTAAAGACCTTCAACATATACTTAATAAGGAACTTGTACTGGACTTTGACCTTGAGAGAGGTTAGTGACTTTTCTAAAATGCAAGTAACTACATGACAGCTATGAATCATCAACATGATAGAACTTGTGAAGGCCACCATTAGTCAAAACTATGTCCACAGCTATGTCTGAAGCCTGTGTTTATAGTCTACTGTGGTCTAAATTTTAGATGCAAATACAATTGGAGTTTATCCAGAGATAATTTTTTACTCTTGGAGGCATCACAGGCCAAAGCTAGAAATCTACTGAAAGGGCTTGACACCTCGCCAATGTGCCTACTTAATGTCAAGCTCTGATCCATGGCATCCATCTGGCCAGATGAAGGCAGCCTCAAAGGATAATGG
>NW_017729025.1:119767838-119789535 GCF_001723915.1 Gavialis gangeticus | reverse complement strand
CAGCTGTGTCTGAAGCCTGTGTTTATAGTCTACTGTGGTCTAAATTTTAGATGCAAATACAATTGGAGTTTATCCAGAGATAATTTTTTACTCTTGGAGGCATCACAGGCCAAAGCTAGAAATCTACTGAAAGGGCTTGACACCTCGCCAATGTGCCTACTTAATGTCAAGCTCTGATCCATGGCATCCATCTGGCCAGATGAAGGCAGCCTCAAAGGATAATGGGAGTTCTCCTCAACTCCATCCCTTGAAGCGAGATTAAAAGCTAGGCAGATGGTGTGTAATAGTACTGTACACAAGGAAATAAGCTAACTGAGGCCTGGGCTGGATCAGTCTTTGCAGGGCCTTGTGCAAATATGAGATCTCTCAAACAGGCTTTCAGCAGTGCTTGGTAGGAGTTTTCTTAATTCTTTGAGACAGAGGTGTTTTTCTGACATTTCTGGGAAGGGTTTATATCTGATCAGGGAGTTGGCTGTTGGTGGCATCTGCCTGAGAGGTACCTGGGGAATGGGATGATGATGTTGGTGCTCTTCTGGTCTGACATATTAAAGTATCTTTTCCAACAAGTGGCATTTGTCATGTTCCTTCCCAAAAAGCCCAGATAGAGCTCTACAGTGTAGTAGCTCATCATAGGGTGATATTACACATTACAACTAGCTTAAGAGCACTTAAAACTTGAATGATTGCATACTCAAGCTCATTAAGAAGCGTTAAGTGTTAACTAGACATCTCTTAAAATTATGCCACTTGAGGCAATTCATATCTTCGAGCTGTTCTAGGCAGCTTGATTTTGCTTAATTTCTCAATGTTCCATGGAGATCAAATGACCATTTTGTGGTCCTCCAGCATCCCAGAAAGCACTACTTCCAGGGTGGATCACTAGCTATACTCCTGGACTCTGATGGCCCTGGGATGGCAGGGTGAGCAGCAGATCAGCAGCTGGTGAGTGAGGAAGGGGTGGGGGATCAGGCAGTTGCTGGGATGGAGCTAGACCCAGCAGAACACACCCTCAGCCCCTCAAGCCCCAGCACACACATACAGTCCCTCAGGCTATGCAAACTCACAACATCATCTCTTCCCATTCCCAGACATACCTTTGGCCTCCAAGCAGCACAGCTGGGATGCAAGAGTGGCAGCAGCATTTCTGTGGGCAGGCCTACACAGAGCGCAGGAGCATGCTGGGACCCCCTCCCCCCCGCATCACTGCTGCTGCCAGTCACAGCAACCAGAGGTGTGTGTGCACATACCCTCCACCCCCACCACTGCTCATTTGATGATGAGGACACTCACTGTGTGCTTTGGGGTTCTTCATGGCCTCACACACTCAAGGATGCTTCCCTGCTGCCACGCTGTTTCCACTCTCATGCCCCAGCTGTGCTACTTGGTGGCCAAAGACAATTTTGGACACAGGGGTGGGTGTTTGTTGTGTGTGCTGAGGCTGGGGGCTAGGGGTGTTGCTGCTTGATTACTCATGAGCAGGGCAGGCAGGGAGGAGATCTGTCAAATCCTGGCCACAACCCTGCTCACCGCCTTCTAGTGGCAGGTCAGAGCTGACAGATGGTTTTAACTCGAACATGCAACTGCTCACAGCACATGCTAACTTTAACACTGAACTAACATTTCTTAAAGTTAGCATGTACTAATTGTGATGTAAAAGAATACGCATAGATATGCATCAGGCTAGTTTCATACACAGAAATAAAAAGGCTGACGTGATAGATCCTACCCTTACTTCAAGGAAGTTTGCCATTGCAATTTGTCTCTATTGCTTTATTTTTGGTATTACATGTTCTTCCCTCTCCTCCCCAAATATGATATGGTACAAGTATTATTTGCACAACATTCTGAAAATATTCCAAAGTACACAACAAGTCTGTTGTGTAGACCTTCATTTATTAATGCTGCTTCAGAGATACATTATTAAAAGACAGATTGCTTCAAAACAATGACAAAAACCAAATAATTGGAACAGACTCTTAGCAGTTTGACATAAAAGTCTTACACAGTTTAACCTGTAATTAAGAAACCATTAAGTAATAAATCATTCAATGAGGAGACCAAACCCTTGTAATGATGAAACAGGTTAGAATTCCAGAGGGGGTAATGGTTTATATAGCAACAGACATAGCAAATAGCCTTGCAAGCTTTTCTGCATTGCACAGACAACACCATTCAAAAAAGACCTGGTGACAATCTCTAGTGGAAGAGAGGAAGGTCAGGTTTTATCCTTATATAATCCTAGTCTAATTAATTTAATTGAATTTATATAAAGCATTTCATTTCAAAAGATCCCAAATCCCTTTATGAACGATGTCTTAAATCCCACAGCATCTGTTTATTCAGTTCTTTAAAAAAGCAAAACTCTAGCTCTTTTACTTTTGTAAAGTATGATTTAAAATTAAGGAATTCCTGATTTGAATGTATGCACATACAGCATCACTGAAGTTCAAGCACATCTGGAAGGGAATATGGCTGTTGATTAGTACAACTTAGTATGCACAGGAATGGGGAAAAGGAAACTCTTGGAAAAGCTATTATTTGTGGGGGCTTTGCTACACATTACACTTTAAGCTTCTCGAATGTTTATTGGTGGTAGTGTTAGCTTGACTTTAGAGCAGTCACACATTCAGGCTAAAAATCTTCTTTGATTGTCCCCCATCTGTACAGTTGTGTTTTGCTACGAGAGGGCTGGCAAGCAGGGACCTTACTAGGAGCTCCACCTGTGAGTTGCCACTACAGGGCTGGTGAGCCAGGACAGGCATCCATCCCTGATGGGTTGAAGAGATGGGTTGGTGGGGGTGGGATCATGAGACTGGAAGGAGGAGTTTAATGTTGGGCACTGGGTAGTGAAATGGGAGAGGGAGAGGCAATAAGTGAAAATGGCTGCTGGGAGCTGGATAGTGAAATGAAGGAAGTCAACCACTGAAGCCACTAAAGGACAGACTGAAAAGGAGTAAAAAAAAATTTAAAGAAATAAACAGTAAGTAAATTAAAGGAAATTTCATATTTTAATAAATTGGGATTGGGTAGCCCCAGATCAGAGGGACACTGCCCTTCCCCCCAGAAGGAAGTCCCAGTTTACTGGGACCCCAATATGTCCCCCTAAAGCCTCCTAGCCCTCCCTCCCAGACTGATGTGTGCTCCTGTGAGCTGTTATCCAGGTAACACCCCTGGGGGTAGGAGAGGGAGTTGGCTTGGTGCTAGTGCCATTCCTTGGGTGATAGAGTTCAGGGAGAAGAAAGGTTGTCAGCCCAGGAGGATGGGGGGAGGGAATACTGCATCCTGGGATGTTGGAGAACTGAAACTTAGATGGCTTATCTCTGGGGGAAGGGCCACACATTTGTGAAACCTGAGCTGGGTAACATGGATCAGGCATAAACCTGCCACGGACTGGCATACATTTAAGATGCCAGAAGGTGTTTAAAATTAAAAACATGTCTTAATGTGTGGGCAATCCAGGGGTTAAGAGCTCACTGTCACAAGGCCCTTATTAAGACTGGGAGACAACAATTGCCAAGATGACAATGTTTTTTGCTTTCCTCCTTCTTCTGGGTCCCATGTGAATTAATGACAGTGGTAAAGGTAGATATGTAATATGAGCACTTCTCAGTTAGGAAATAATAAAAGGCTATCAAGACACATAAAATCCACCCATCCATCAAACAGTAGTGTCTTTTACTTCCAAATACATGACCTAGAGGTGTAAGATTCTATATCCAGGTATTAATCCCTTGAGTCTAACTGATATGTTGGTGAAAATTCTTTAAATTATTCTATAACTTGTGAACAGAAATAAAGTTCAGGAGACACTTGTACGCATTTCTTTCTGACAGATCTTTTGAAACAACTCTTTATAACACTATTGTGATTGTATTATAATTATTGTCCCTGTGGTGTATAATGGGCCATTAATGCTTCTACATTTTTACTGCTATTCTTCTGTCCTCCTTTCTCTTTTAGTATACTTTAATTCTCTGGGGGAAAAAAATAAAAGCACATTCATAAGAGGCCCTACAGGCAAAAGACAGGGAAGATGTCTTTCATTTTTCCAAACTACATAACTCTTCAACCTCAGATAATTCTCCCTGGCCATACTAGTTGCTAACATCCCCACTGATGGGACCAATCTATCACTTGTAACAATTTTGCTAAATGAAATCCAGCAAAGACTTCTGTGGGATCTATATAGCCAAAGGATATTCCAGTATAGAAAAGACATCTAAGATACTGCCAAAATCTACAAGTATATGTACCATGCTCACAAAGTTGCTATATTAAAGATAGTACAGTGCGTGAAAAGGCAGAAAAAATGGAACTGATAATAAATGCTCCTTTTATCTAGAAACAGAAGGAAAAATGTATTTGGGGAGGCTACATTAAAGAACAGCATTATTCAAACACATATATTGTATATGTGTACATTTATGTGTGCTTATGTAAAACATAAAACATCAAACTAAACCCATAAATATTTTTCCATCAAAAACTTTAATTTTACCATAAACGTATACATTTCCATCTTTGGTGGATCTGCTTCTTTTTAAGGAATTTAAGAAAAAGTGATTGGCATGTATTGCACTGGCTACATATTACTGGAGAAGATGGCATTTTGCTGTTGGTATTATATTTTTAAGGAAATAGTTTTGTGTGATTTTCTTAAATCAATGTGCTCACTGGGCACGTCTACATGAGATGCTTTACTCAAGATTAGAGCAAATTAATGCATAGTAAGCATCACTGTCTACATGTCTAGATGCTTACTGTGCAGTAATTTGCTCTAATCTTGAGTAAATTTGCTACCTGAAAATACAAGTAGCAAATTTACTCGGGAGTAATTACTGCACGGCATGGCACATGTAGATGGCCAGCCAGGAGCAAATATGCTTCCAGACAACTGGGTAGCATGGGGCAGGAGATTGCTCCCTGTTCCTGAGAGCTGCCTGCTGCCCGGGAGGGCTCTGCCACTGGAGTCCAGGTGGTGACAATGTTTCCCTGCCTCAGCAGCAAGGAGCTCCAAGCCCCAGCTCTATAATTAGAGTGCAGGGCCCCACAGTCCTGGAGCTGATGCTGGGAGAATAGCATCTCCCAGCCCCTGGTCCTAGAGCTGGGGCTGGGAGATAAAAATCTCCCACCCCTCGCTCCATGATTGTGGGGTAGGGTCTGGGAGCTACCTGCTGCTAGAGCAGGAGGACATTGTCCCTGCCCAGGCTGTAGTAGTGGAGCCCACCCTGGCAACAGGCAGTTGGATTTTAGCCCCATGCTCCCTGCCAGTCCATAGGCTAGCATCAAGGGGAAGCCTACAGCTGCTGACTGCTGCCGAAGGCCAGTACAGGGCCAGTGGGGCAGGAGCAGACTACTACCATGAGCAGCAAACCTGGTCCTGCTTCTTCACATGTCTAGACAACTGCCTGGGGTGGGTTTACTCTGGCGTGAACTACTTTAGACTAAATCCTCCCACCCCCTCCTGCAGCATTTGCATGTGTAGATGCACCCACTGTATACAATTTATAAATTTCCAAATATCCAAGAACAGACTAAACTGCTATACTGAAATTCTATACTTAAATGTAATTCCTTGAAATCAGTCTCTTCCCTTGTCTTTTTATTAAAAAATCATTCAAATGCTCCAGTTGCAATCTCAGACGTTAATAAAAATAGTTAAGAAGCAAGGATTTTGAGGGGTGGGGTTGATTTTTATTTTTTCTGGACCAACTATATGATTTGTAGAGATCTTAGAAAACCTTTTGGGCACAAGGTACCTTTCCAAGGATCTGGGAAAGAAGCATATGATGCTTGAGACATAAGTATGAGACAGAACAATGGCCTATGTTGTCTTCTGCCTGTGTACAACTCATTATATAAATAAAGACAGCCTAATAAGGAATGAGGAAGGACTGCCAAACAGGAGCAAATATATGTTATCAAGAGTAGCTAAAGACAAGAGAAGTGCCATAGAAAGGATAATCTGATTAATAGAAGAGCCAGATTATTGAAGAGGGTCATTCTCACTTGTGGACTGCAAAGAGCAGGGATCCAAGTTAGATTATGATGTGCCTTAAACTCAATATTTGTCCTGAGTCTGTTGTTTTAGTACAGTATCCAGCAAGCTTATGGTTTTTTTGTCCCAGGCTGATCTTTTGAACTTGTATTGTAAATTTCCCTTGAAATTTACAAAATTGTGAGTTCAGGAAGGGAACAGTTCTGTGAAAAGTATTCCCTTATCTGTGTTTCCATGTCTCTGGAGAGTCTTTTACTAATGAGGTGACCTTGCACTAATCAGGCTATCCTTTCTATGTAGCTCAAGTTGTCTCCCCTTCTTTCTTTGTGCCCTTGTGTGCCCTTTGTGCCCTTGTGACCTTTAAGATCTCTTCCCTGTCTAAGACATCTCCCAACTACACAGTTAGTCCAATAACACATATCACTTCAAAAATCTTTGCCCCTCACATATCTCCTGGACCACCATGGCCACAATCTCACTCAGAATATTTAACTAGTTTTCAGTAAATCTGTAAAAATATATATTTTAAATATCTATTGTAACAGGGGCTCAGGTGGGAGCCCTGTTACTGAGGGGTAAGGCAGGATGACCTGATGATGCACCCTGCCAGGTGAAAGGAGACACACACCAGGGTAATTAGCCCACCATGGCCAGTATAAATATGGTGGCAGGGCATAGGCATTTTGCCTTCAGGCACTGGAGGACAGACGTGGGGCAACTGTGACCCCAAAAGAGAGAAGTGCTAGGAACCAGACTTGTGACCCCACAGGATGCCAGCACCATGGGATTCGGGACAGTGGTGGATTGGCCACAGAGCTAGGTACTTACCTGGGGACTGCAGCTGCTCTGGTGAGTCTGGGAAGGAGCCGGGGCTCTGCAAAGTGGCTCAGCATGGAACTGGGAGAAAAGGGAAGGCTCCCAGGATGAAGTGTGGGCAGGAGGAGCTAGACTTAGCCCCAACCCAGTGGGACAAACAATGATGCCAAGCGTGGTGATGCAGAGAGCAAGGGAGCTGCCAGGGCCGCTCTCGGCACCAAACATAAGTGAAAGAAGCAGAGAACGTGCCACTTTAATGAGGCAATTACTGGTGAGGACCATAGTGATTACATGATGTACCCAGCACCAAGTTCCCTTATCTGCAGCCAGGGGTTCCCTCACTAATGGAGTAATTAGTTAGGCTCTTGTTGCTTTCCAAATCCCCCGCTGGGTAATAAACCTATATTGTGAGAAATTACCACCCGGGTGGTGTTACCAACTCAGCACGGCGCAACACCACTGAATCCCTCTTATTATGTTTTCCATCCAAGTCGTGGCAAGAGAGTTCAGAGGAAGACGGAGTTAGGATCCACAACACACTCACATATATCTTTAATATACCCAAAATTTCTTGATGTAACTTTACAACAAAATTGGACATAAATATGTATTTCCATGGCCAGAGTAATATATATTGGCTTAACAGAGTTACTTGATATTTTTAACTACCTGTCAGATGGTATTCAGACTCCAGTCCAGCAAGGTATTTAAGCATATGCCTAACATTAACTGTGCGCAGTCCTATTGAGTTTAATGGGACTAGTCACATGGTCAAAGCAATGCACATAATTATGGGCCTTGCTTCATCAAAGGCTAAGGATAGATAATTCAAGCCCCAAAAGAATTTTTATAATAAAGTGTTGGGCAGCTAAATGGTTGCTTATAAAGAAGTTGGAACCAACTGTTAGCTATAAGAAAGGTTATCTGCATCTGTTGTTGTAATGATATGCTGAAACTATAACTAGGAGGTTAAATTACCTTATAACTATCAGTACTTTACAATAAAAAATATTGATATACACAGAACAACAGTACAGCAGACAAAAGAAAACAACAATATATTTATTATCAGTATATATTAAGGGGAAGATCCTAAAGGCCTTTTTATACATTAATTTTAGGCAGCTCCTGGAGCCTGTAACCCCTGGATTATCCAGATATTAGCACCTAAGACTAGTTTTAAGCACACTTGAGGTGGCCTAAAGTTATTCCACTGCAGAGCAGGTTTATCTCTGATGTTCATTACATAGCATCAGGTATGGCTGGTGAACTCAGACTGATGGGGCAGTGGAGCATCCCACAGGATTGGGGGAGAGCAGGGTTTTCAGCTGGCTGAGAGCAAAGGGAGATTTGCAGCCAGCTGTGGGGGGAAGGAGGGGCTTGCAGTCAGGTAGTAGCAGAGAGGCTGCAACTCCCCACCCCCACTGCTCCTGTGGGATGAGTTCACCAGCCACGCCTGCAGCTCATGTTCTGTAAACTCCTGACAGATGAGCCACCCAAATTGCAGTCCCCCAGCACCCCAGGATGCAGTGTGCCCTCCCCCCATCCTCCTGTTCTGTGTGGACAAACTTCCCAACCCCTTAAACTCTATGCCCCAGAGGGCAGTTCTGGCATGAAGCCAACACCCTCCTGCCCCCTAGGAATATTCCCACCCCCAGGGATGCAACTCCATGCAAGTAACCTGAAGACCACATACCAGCTATCCAGGTTACAGGGCATAGATGGGGCCAGGAGTGGTGTCTAGGGAGGTTGCGGGGGAGAAAGGCAGGGGGCTGGATCAGGTCCCCATGAGCTGGGGTTTCTTTCCTAAGGCAAGGGCAGTAGCTCCCCCTTACTACTCCCACCTCCCAGCCACCTCAGGAACCACAGCCAGCACCCCCAAACCTCAATTGCAAATCCTAATTTATTGAAACACAAGGCTTTCTTTAATTTACTCTCTCCTTATTTCTTTTTAAATGCATTTATTTTACTTCTTATTTTATCCTTCAGTGGCTGACTTCGTTCATTACACTACTCTTCCCCCATTTCTATTTCTTTTCTGTCTCCCATTTCATTACACACCTCCTTCCCATTAACCATCTGCCTCCCAGCTTCATGCTTACCCCCTTTCCCCCCACCAACCCCATCTCTCTCACATCCCCACCTAGAGCAGGGATTGAAGCCTGTCCTGGCTCAGTAGCCCTGTAGTGGTAAGTCACAGCTGTGCAGGTCAGGGACAGTCAGAGAAGGGTTTTAGCCTTAAGGTGTGACTGCTCCAAACTCAAGCCAGCACTAACACTAATCAACATTTCAGCAGCACAAAGTACAACATGTAACAAGGCCTCCATTCTACCTGTTAAGCACCTGAGCAGATCTGGGCACCTCAGCAATTATAATTTCCCTTTTTCCATAGATATCTAAGTTACTGTAAGCACTGATATGCAATCCTATTCTACCCTGTGCAGTCTCAAAAAATCTATTACCATATCCATTTTCAGAATGCAGTGTTACTTTAGCCTTAAGCCTATGTCTTAAAAAGCAGAAAGAAGGAGATGGAAGGCCTACTCCCTAAGTGTTCTCAGGGACTGAAACAAGATAGAATAGGATTGCCCTTAGGTACCAAATGAACAGAAAAAGCTCTCACCCTATATATCTATTATGTGATCTAGTAAATGATCAGTCAGACACCACAGTGTAAGTGATGCATATTCTATTAAGCTACAAGGAATCCACCAAAGTTTAAGGTGAGGATAATACAATGTAAATCCAAGTAATCACAACAGCCATTTGTTCAAGGCAACATGGGAGTAAGTAGGAATTTCAAATGCATAAGAAGTTATGCAAAGGTTGATATTCATCCATAAGGAAATTATCTTTTCCAGAACGCGTACAAGGGATGGACAATACCAAAATACCAAATATTTCTTGTGCAACTTCCTCATTATCAGGAACTCCCATGCCTGTGGGACCAGTAAGAAATCAGGGGAAGTTTGCTTTGTTTTTTCTGCTCCTGGCAAATGCATTTCTGGATGACATTACATCAGCTTAGGCTGGAGTAGAATTCTACCAGTAGAATGTATGAGGATACACTGAAAACAAAGAAGCGTATCCAGGATTGTATAAAGAGGAATGCAGGAACAGAGACCAGCACTGCAGGAGCACCTGCATCCCCTGCTCCCAGCCTCCTCTCACCTCTTCTCCCCTCTGGGGTGGGCACACTGTGCCCAGGAAGCAGAATCTGAGGAATTTAAGTTCCAAATAAGGTAAATATTTCCCCCTCCCTCCTCTTCCACGCTCACAGGCATGTTCCTTCCACCCCTCTTCCTACTCTGTGCCTTCCTCTCCCCTTCCCCCTTCCCCACCTGTAACTGATGTCTGCACCATCCCAGAGGTGAGGTTAGCTCCTGTCCTGCTACACCTGGGCTGCACAGGGGCTGGGCTCAGGCCAGGTAGCAGTAGTATGGTAGACAGGTGGGTTCCCCTTCCCTGTGTCTGCTCCCAAGCAGGCAGATAGGACAGGCTCATTTGCTCACCACTGCTGATGTTCCAGGCTGAACCCAGCCCTCACTCAACCTTGATGGAGCAGGATAGGAACTCCCCTATTCCTTGGGACAGTGAGAACACCAGCAGGGGCAGGTGAGGGAAGAGGGGAGGGGACATGCTTCTGTTCACAGAGGGGAAAGGAGGGGATATGTTTACCTTCTTCAGGATAATTTACATTCTATAATGCATTTCAGCCTATTAAAGTAATTTTTTAAGCAATGGCTATATAGTAATAAAATATTCTCATTATTTCTCTCTTCCATTAGTATTAATTAAAAAACAAACAAAAATACAGAAATCAGAACCAACCCTCAATTTTCAGCTTTTACAATCACTCCCAATTTCATCTCCCCCTCCCAAAAGAGCCTAATGAATTTGAAAAAATATTTTCATAAAATCGGAATCATAGAAAATTAGGGCTGGAGGGGCCCTCAGGAAGTCATCTAGTTCAATCCCATGTTCAAGGCAGGATCATCCCTGTCTAAACCATTCCAGACAGCATTTGTCTAATCTGTCTTTAAACATTTCTAAGGATGGAAATTCTGCAACATCTCTGGGTAGCCTGTTTCAGTGCTTTTCCACCCTCATATTGAGAAAATTCTTCCTAATATCCACCCTAAATTTTCCTTGCTCTAATTAGAGATTATTGCTAGTTGTCCTGGCACCTTCAGCCACAGGAATCTCTGTATTTCTCTCTGGTTCTGATCTTCAGAAAAAAACTGGAATCTCCAGAGACCAGAGCCTGATAAGAAATGAAAGAGTCCTGCCCTCTGGAAAGTGTGCAGAGAGGATTCCTTCCATCCTCTGGGACTCCGGACACTGCTGAGGACAACCAAGTGCTCAGGAGAGCATTCATCAGATATATCCGCTCCTTCTCCACCCTCTCCCTATGTGAGTCATGGGAGCAGAGCACCATGGGATACTAGAGGACCAAGGAACCCCCCAGTATGCTAAGGAGAATGTGCAGACATTTCAGAAAGCACTTCAAAAGGAGGGCTTTGGGATGTTCCTCAGTCTTTGAGACCCATTTTTGAAGATCTTCTGTCAGTTCTGAAACACTATTGCCATATAGCTTTGTATGTTCATATTTTGGAGCACTTCAAACGCATTTGAAGCACTCCAGGACCTTGTATAAGATTTATTAAACAATGTTGTTACACTAATAACATGAGAGCTTTTAAATAATAAAAAAAAAACCCTGCATATTTGTGTGAAGACATACAAGTTTTTAATTGTTTGAAAAATACACATCTATTGGATGAATCATGTAGAATCAAAAAGGAAGATACTGAAAATATTGGAGTCAGTTTATAAACCACCAGATTGGTTGCTAAGGAAGTCATGTACTGGAAAGGATTGAATATATCTAATAGGCTCACGTTGTCCCAAAAATAAATATCGACATGAATCCAAATTGTACTTTAAGGAATAATGATCATAGCACAGGAGGATATGAAGCAATAAATAGTTTTTGTGGCTGATTAAATGCCACAGATCTGATAGCCAGAAAATCCATTTACTACCACTGCACACCAATGCCCAGGGTATGAGTCCCTTTAAACAACAAGATAAAAAGGAAATACAATAAGCCAAGAAATAAAAAAAGAAATAAGCTTTCGGTGCCATGCTATAAGCTGAACCCCCAGGTGAGGAAGAATGGTATTCTTGGATCTATTCCAAATAACACTTACAAAATAGTTCCTTATAAATATAGCACTGGTGATGTTCACCTTCTACATTGTTACAGTTAGCATTTTGAACACACTTTGCATACTGGCTATCAAAACACTAGCTCTGAAATGTAGCAGGATAATAGCCATAGTCATCTAAGGTTATATTAAGTAAATGTTTACATTAAGTTTTATGGGGAAAACAATCTGATCATCATATTGTAAGTCTCAATATGATGACAGTTTCATGAGTATAAGAAGTCAAAAGCATGTTATCCCTTTCTTACTCTAATTTCAAGAGGACATAACTAATACTAAACCAATAATTTTCCCTCTCCTCTCCAAAAGATAGAGCATATTCCAGGTGATATTGCACTTTCTTGGGAGCTGGGACCTTATGTGTGTGTACAAGGCCTAGAGATAAGATTTTAATGTGTGTTAATAACACGACAAGTTTTTAGTGGCACAAAGTTAGGAAAACTGCTGTTAACTTCCAGACATCTGATTTGATTTTAAGAATAAATTTGGTCCCTATGACCCTTATGCCTTTGATAATCTCTATCAGTAATACAGCAAAACAAAAATTACTAAGAAAACTGCATGCTGGTTGTGGATGACTCATAATCAAGAAATGCTGAAAAATATATCAAACACTATTTACTAATAATTTGCTCGACTCTAATACTGTATACTCTTGAATGCTCCCATGCAAAAGACTTTAAGGTATACATGTACAGTGTACAGCTGCTGAAAAGTGAGGCATTATTATGAAGTACGGTGAACAAATGAATGATGAGTTTGGTCTGCTCTGCAATGCGAGGGATGTGACACCTCTCATAATATATGATTATTATTGAAATATTTTTAGAGACCATAGAATACTCCACAATCATCTGCAGTTCTCAGCTCTAAGGCCATTTGAGTCAAATAGTAACTTTTAGTATTTTCTATTAGCTTCGTGTAGCCATTTTGTATTCTTACCATTTCTGCTGCTACTTTCTCCTGTTACTGTATATTTTGTAGAAGGGTAAAAGAAGATACAGCAGTGAGGAAATTTTAACCTTCATTAAAGAATATGGGTCATAGATGGGTCCTCTATCTCTAGTTATCTAAATCCCCCAAAAACTGAACAAGAGAGAGAAAAGACTCAATGGTCCCAGAAGTGCTATTCTAACTCAGATTGAATTTTATCCCTCCCTCTGTGGTGAATATGACAAAAGGAAAGTCACACAAGGCTGAAGAATATCTTGAAGTCCAGAACTAATCACACTGAACTTTTCTAAGAGCTCTTACTGTCAGGGAAGTCTTTAATCTCTCCCACTAGGAATACATAGGCACTAATAATAGCCTGGTAAAACTCCAGATTCGGTCCAATCTAATGAGCTAAAATGAACCTCTTGGTTCTCTTAGTTGCAATATTCTTTTTCATTTCTTGAAACTTTTTTTGTGCAATGCAACTTGTGTCTTACTAATAGCTTTTAATTTTTACCCAATGATGGCTGCATTTCAGTGAGAAATGAATTTTCCTGTGCATATATATCCATTAGCCCATGCCACTAATCAGAGTAAACAAGCATCTACTGACATTATTTTACAGCAGCTAATGAAGTAAGCTAATATCTCTTAAATATATTAGTCTTTAATTTTGAAGTATTTTAGAATATTTATGAATTCAAGATATCAACCCATCGTTCACAGTTTTCCTATATACTTTTGGCTCTTAGCAAATGACTTGTGTGGTTATCAGAAAGATTCTTGACCTGAAATCTTCTCAGCCAAGTAAATAATAAAAAGCTGATGGTAAAAAGAAAAGCTCGTATAGAAATGTGAGTACAGCTGGTATTCTAACATTATTTGACATAGCACCACACAGTACTAACAATATCACAACAACAGACTATGCCACTTTGAGGGTCATTGAATATTGTGAATTTTCCAAATGGTTCCCAATTACAAAAACACCTGTGCCCAGTAATTTCATGCTAATTTAATGCAAAATTCAATTTTGAGCATCAAGAGTCTACATAATTTCTCATTAATTACCTGTGGTGGGTTAATTTATTGTTTTTCTGCTTTATTGCAGTAGGGGACATAATTTAAAGGACTTCTTTTGTACAATCGCTACAAGGTCTACAAAAGCTCCTATTTCTTCCTGCTTTTAGGAAGCTTGACCTTTTAAGATAGGTGATATACACAAGCACAGCAATAAAATCTGGAGTAGTTCAAGCTGGAGTTAACTGCTCCCAGACACAGCATCTACATGTGCACCTCAGACTGAAGCAATTTGGGCCATGGTGGAGCAGGCCCAGGCTGGCCTGGGGTAGGGTGGGGAAGAGTTGGACCTGGACTCCAATAAAAAATATTGTAGCTAACTGTGATGGTGGACCTTGCCTCTCTGTATCCTTTTATAATCTTGGACTCCACTAGAGTTTTACCAGGATTTCCATTTAAAGCACTTATTTTTTAGGGCAGCTGTACACATTTCTTGCAGGATGAAACTTGGCAAAAGTCCTGCTTGAGAAGCCATTTGTTGCCTTCTTAAATTGCAGGGGCACAAATGAAAAGTCACAGAAACTTTTCAGAGCACTATAATTATTAACAGAAATAATTTTGTAAAATGAGAATGGCACACTGCTTTTTCACAATGGATCTTTAACTCCAATGTTTTCCTAATAAATTTTCAGGAAGCAGGATTAGGTATGTACTCTGCTACTCTCATGTCTAAGATTAATATATATATATATTTCAGATTGCTATATATTTATATTGAGATCACAGGAAAATTCTCTTTATCCAGGTGTAACTGTTCAGGTTCTAGATGACTACCTAGAAGGAAATTATATTGTATTTTATTTCCAAAAAAATTTTGAAAGTTAAAGCTGTTTTTCCTGATCTCTCTACCCTTTACAGATAAACAACCACAGAATGTGTGGGAGAGAGGAAGCAGATGAGCAGAAGTAATTTCCTATCTTTTAACAGAATCTGTGATCATTGCTGTCACAGCTTCAGTATTTTGGGTGATATTAGCAATTACAAGCTCTGTGAGTTGTTCTGTGTAGGTGTGCCTGCTGGGAGTCTGTGTTGTGGGCAAGGGTTCCAAGGGATGAGCAAGGTCACCACAGTAATATCAGAATGCATAATCCACAATATCCTTTTGGCCCATTTGCACCATTATTAGCAAAAATCCACCCCAATGTCTTGAACAGTGGAAGAAAAAAACATGGGAGAACCATCTCAGGAGTATCTCAGGCCCTATGGGCACATAGTTTCATAGTTAGTAGGGTCAGAAGGGACCTGAGCAGATCGTCAAGTCTGACCCCCTGCCATGGCAGGAAAGAGTACTGGGGCAAAGGACCCCAGCAAGGTGATTGTCAAGCCTTGTCTTAAAGACCCACAGGGTAGCTAGCACCACTTCGCTTGGAAGTTGGTTCCAGATCCTAGCTGCCCTGACAGTGAAGTACTGCCTCCTGATGTCTAATCTGAATTTACCCTCTGCCAGCTTGTGACCGTTATTTCTAGTCACTCCTGGTAGTGCTCAGGGGAACAGGGACTCCCCCAGTGCCTGCTGGTCCCCTCTGACTAGTTTGTAACAGGCCACTAGATCCCCCCTCAGCCTTCTCTTGTGGAGGCTGAACAGGTTCAGGTCCCGTAGCCTCTCCTCATAGGGCCTGCCCTGCTGACCCCTGATCATGTGAGTGGCCCTCCTCCAGACCCTCTCCATGTTGTCCACATCCCTCTTGAAGTGCGGCGCCCAGAACTGGATGCAGTACTCCAGCTGTGGCCTGACCAGTGCCGCATAGAGGGGGAGTATCACCTCCTTGGACCTGCTTGAGATACATCTGTGGATGCATGACAAGGTGCGGTTGGCCTTCCTGACTGCATCCCCACACTGCCGTGCAGTACTCGTGCAATTAATGTGACAGAATAAACTCTGGTGCAATTTGAGCTAAAGTAAACAAATCCCAACATCACTGTCTACATGTGTGTTTAAGTGCAGTAATCTACCGTGCCATCAGATAGTACCTGTATCTGATGGGACTATATTACAGCACTGTAAATTATTCTACATCAGCCCAAATGCTGTGCACATGTAGATGGTGATGCTTTCCTATGGAGGAAATTACTCTACTGTGCAGTAAAGCACACTTGTAGATGCACCCAATGGGTGCATCTACACATGCATTTGATCCAGGCTTTATTTACTTGTGAGTACACTTCTATGGATTAAGCACTTCTGGGCAGGCATCTACACATGTAGGGTCTGGGCAACAGATTTGCTACTTAACACCAAACTTCCTGAAGCCCTGCTGCCACCAGGGGGAGCTCCAGGCTCTGCCTGCAGCTGCAAGTAGCCGGCAGCCCTCTTCAAAAGCCAGCCCTACTCTCTTCTCCCTAGCCAGCCACTTCCCTGCTCAGGAGCAGCATGCGCAGTGCAGGAAAAGCATACAGCAGTGCTCTCCTCACCAACTCTGTCTCCCTACACTATGGATGCTCCTGCCCCAGGCAGTAATGACCAGTGCCCCATGCTCCTGCTGATCTTCCCACTGACCGATGCTTGGCCAACAGCTGTCTTGCCCCTCCTGGCTCCCCCCTATGCCACACTGCACTCACTATCCCAGGGCTGCCACCATGCAGTTGCTGCCAGCAGGGACATCAACAAAGGGGTTCTGGGCACCACTAGTGGAGCTGCAATCACCCTCCTGGGCCTTCTAGCCCTACCACCTCTGGGCCTGCTGCGCCAGCCAAGACTAGTGACTACATGTCATCCAGCATACCTGGGATCATGAACAGTGGCTGGAAGCCTTGTGCATGACCTGGGCCACCTCCTAGGACCTACTGGAGCAGCTCCAGCCCCACTTGGAATGACAGAACACCAGCATGTAGTTGACCCTCACCCTGCTCAAGCTGGCCACTCCCACCAGCCTCTATGTGGGCCATCTCTTTGGCGTGGGCAAGGCTGCCATTGGGGAGGCCATCCTGGAGCTGTGCAGCACCCTACAGGACATGCTTGTGCCCACTGTGCTCCACATGCATGACCCCTTAGTAGTGGTGGTGGGATTCCATGCCCTGGGCTTCCCTCAGTGCACTGGGGCCCAACCTGCCCACCCCATGGTGATTGCCCCTACTACAGCAGCAGAGGATTTCACTCTGTAGTGCTTCATGCCATTCTGGATGACTATGGTGCCTTCACATATGTGAGCACCAGCTGAGCGGGCAGTGTCCATGACACCTGCATGTTTCAGAACTCTGCCCTGATGACCCTGGTGGAGAGTGGGCACTTAGCACCAAGGATGCCAAACCTACAGCTGGGCACTATGGTGGTCCCACCTCTACTCATCAGGAACCCTGCCTACCCACTCCTGCCTTGGCTCATGTGGCCCTATGCCAGCCACCTGGACCCCCACCAGGCCCACTTAAACCACTGCCTGGGCTGGACCTGCGCACTGGTGGAGTGCACCTTTGGCTTTCTCAAGGGACACTGGTGTTCCATCACTGCCCACCATGAGTTCGTTGGGGATAACTTCCCGGGGTCGTCATTGCAGTCTGATGGTGCATAGCATCTGTGAGGCCCAGGGGGAGCTCTTACTTAAGGTCTGGGGTGAAGGAGGCACAACAGGCTGAGGGTAGCTAGCAGTGGGAGCACCAGTTGCTGAGCTGGGGGGACACAGCCCCCCCCCCCAACGTGCTCCCCAAGGACCCGGAAATGGACCAGAAGTGCTTCTGGTCCACTTCTGGGTCTGCTGCTGAGCACACTTGGGACCCCACCCCCACCCCCGATGTTTCTGTGGGACACTCAATGTGCCCCAGAATCTCAGCACTCATGAGCCCCTGCTACCTAGAGGCATTTAGAAAAAACATTTAAAACTGTGTCTATGTCCGAATCACCAAATCTCTCTGAATTGATTTGGAAGGTTCCAATTTGATTTGGACAAATTAAAGGGTCCTCTGATTCGATTCAGATTTGAAGATTCGGCCACCGAATTGGGCCAAATCTCCACTGAATCGAATCAGGGACTGAAGCTTTGCAGAGCCCTACTGTGCAGTAAACTAGGCTACTGTGCAGTTATGTGTCTCACGTAGAGGCATCCTATATGTAGGTACTCCAAGCAGGAGGGATTAAGGGGCTTATGTATCAGGAAACAGTGAGAGCACTGGTTGAGGGAGCTATGCAGGTCAGGACTTCAGAAAAGTAGTTCTCATACTGTATCAGTAGATCTTACAAAGGCAGCCAACTCAGTAACCTTTTATTTCTGATGTGAACACAAAGACATAACAATGTGAAATATCTGCTCAAAAGCAACAGTGTATCAGTGGAAGAGCCAGAAAAGAATCTGTGGTAGGTCCTGCAGGTCCAGGTTTACTGCTTTTTCCACTTTAATACCTACCCGACCATCCATGGAAGCAGGGTTTGGTTGGGGACTTTGGGCACTAAACCAATGAAGACAAACGTCAATAAAGTTTTTGTAAAAAACAAAAAAACCCCCCCAAAACCCTGAAATTATTTTATTATTAAGTCAGTGTTATCTCTTTTTCTCAGGAAGACACTTTTCAGGTCTTGCTGCACTAAAAACATATGCATATACTTAACCTTGGCTTTAATGGGACTGCTCATGTACTTAACATTTAAATATTTTAATAGCTCTTTATAAGCAACCTTCTAGGGGAGTCATTGTGTCTGTCACTTCTGAGATCCTGGTTAGATATAAAGTGTTTAGGTTGCTTTTGAATATAGATGTCAAAGCTTATAGATGTATTATACAAGAAAAAGACCAAATGAAAAGAGAAAAAAACCCAATTACTTATGCATTTTGTACAGTCCTGGTGCTTATGAATATAAGCAATCTACAACAGTAGTCTCTTCAGAGTTATTAGAGAATATCATGTCTATTATCTACAAAGATTTCCATCAGGTCAGTATACATACTTTTCCATTAAATCCTTAATGATGTATCAATATGCAGAAAAACAATAATCCTTAAGCAGATATATTTAAGCCACAGTGTAAAATGTCTGCAAAACAGAGATTTAAGTCTGCCTGCTGTATCTTGAGATTTCAGAGGAGCATGTGAGATGTCATATACCATATGTACTGCAAGTTCCTAGGCACAATGGGATAATTTAAGTATGACAGGTGACCTTGACTTTAAGGTTAACTGGTTTTGGCAGCTGTATAACAATTTTACCACACTATAAGCATTGTTGTTATGTGAGTTAGTAACACTGTTTTGCTCTTTCAGTCAAATGAAAGTTCTTTTGACATGTCTGCTTTTTTTTTGCTCAATATCCATCAAAGAGCCAAGGAATTTAAGGCAGTAATAGCTTTACTATCACATTGTGACAATTTTATGTGATGATGTTGAGGCTACTGTAAACTTAAAAGTGATAAACTTGTAATGCCTTGCCAAACTTGTAATGTTGCATTTTCACTGTCACATAAAGCATAACTGTATGACTTTCAGTAGGAGCTGGGCATTTAACTTGCTTGTGTGGTTTTGAAAACCTCCAGGCTACTGCAGATATCCCACCATTGCTACAGTTTCATTATTTCATTCCTGACCATAAGGCCCCACTACACATTACATATATTACACAATTGACTGGTTAATCACACAATACATTTAGATTGGCCACACATGGGAAGTAAGACTGGCCCCAAGGGCAAAGTAATTATCACACAATTAACCGATTAATTGTACAATAAATTTAGACCAGCCACACCTGCAAAGTACTTATCACATGATAAAAATGACTATAAAAAGAGTCAACCAACTATAAAATTACTGCTTGAAAATGTGTAACAAGTCTCTAGCTGGTTTCTATTCAACTTGATAGTCACTAATCAATTTGATAGTGTAGCAGGGCCCTGACTAATGCAGGTGATCTAATTCACTAAACAAGGTATCACTGAAGTATGTGATCTATTTCAGTTCTTTACCATTTTAGATAATACAGATGTACTCTACTTCATAACAGTACAAAGAGATCTGTTTCACTCGTGAACCTGGAGTGAGTACAATCAGCTAGGGAGAGCTACTCAGGTTTCATGCTAGAACAAGGAAGATCTGATCCTGGCCTTGTCTACATCTTTCCTTCCCTGGCTGGCTTGCTAGAAGATGCCAGCATACTAACAATTAACTTCTAAGTTATTCCATAATCACTGTATCTGTTTTTAAGCCTTTCTGGAATTCATTCAGTTGTGGAGTAAATGAAGGCAAATAAAAAAGGATTTACAATTCTTGGCTTAATTCCACAAACATTCTTGAATGTGAGCTGCTACTAAACAAACAAACTATCTCTGCTTACAACTGCAAATATAGAACAGGAGGAATGGCACCTCTTCTTCAACAAAGTGAATGGCTGTCTACTATACACTCTTGTTTAATTTTGGTAAAGAATTTCGTACTCTGTGCTCTTTGAGATGTTAACTGAACAATCCCTTGACACTTTGAATGTGTATCAAGTTTTTGAACCAGATGCTTTACCTGCATAAAGCAGCATAGATCCAATGACCTTAAAGATGTTTAAAGATGTTGATTTACATCAGCTAAAGGTCTTGACTATATTTTTGTAAGTGTTTGTTTAGGCCAGAATGTGATTAGTTTGTAGCCAAAGGCTATGCTACCATCTTCCTCCCTTCTTGGTACATTTATATAATGCAAGCTGATATTGTAAATCATTTTTTACTGGAGCAGATCGTGCTAAGATTTGTCCTGGGGCACTGCAGCTTCGAGTTATTCCTAACATTGTGCTTCTATGGTAGGTGGACCTTGACAGGCTGGCAAGTTGGGCAGATCAGAATCTGATGAAGTTCAATGTCAAGAAATGTAAAGTGCTCCACCTCGGGACGAGCAACCCGCAACACACCTACAGGCTACAGGTAGCACCAAACTGACTAGCACCACAAATGAAAGGGACCTGGGGGATAATAATAGACCACAGTATGAATATAAGCTAGCAGTGTGATGCTGTAGCCAGTAGGGCAAATAATACTCTGGCATACATTAATTGATGCATCTTCAGCAAAACCAAGGAGGAGATTCTTTCACTTTACTCAGCACTGGTGAGAACACAGCTGGAGTATTGTGTCCAGTTCTGGGCACCACACTTTAACAAGGACATGGACCTGGTAGCAGGTTACCACTGCATTAAGAGAGTACATCAGGGGCTCCCAAGGGGAAAACTAGGAGTATTGGCCACAAACTCCTAGAAGACCAATTCAGGCTCAACATTAGGAAAAACGTCTTCATAGTTAGGGTATCCAGACTGGAATAAGCTCCCTCCAGAGTGTCAAGGAAAATTTTGATTGAATGCTGCCAATGCAGAGAGAATTAAAGTTGACATGCGCAAGACAGGCTCATGGAATTTTCCATTGGGCTCACCCAGCATGTGTCTCCTGGGCGACCCCAAGAGCTGTCAGTCAGGCTGACCTACTTTTCAGCCCTGAGCATGCTTGGTAACAGTGAAGAGCTCAAACTCACACATACTCAGTCAGCTAAGAGCATGATGTCATTCGGCTAGAAAGTTCTTTGAGGGACACATTCTAATTGGCCACCAAATTGTTATAAAAGGTTAAGGAGCCCCTCCCTCGGGGGGAGATCCGTTCAACTGAGGACAGAGGCTACTCTGTAGGGACTGTCCCTCAGTTAGGTCTCCTCCAGCGTGGGCTCTCGCTGCTTTTCGTACCTCGGTC
>NW_017729025.1:119762314-119762838 GCF_001723915.1 Gavialis gangeticus | reverse complement strand
CAATGTCAAGAAATGTAAAGTGCTCCACCTCGGGACGAGCAACCCGCAACACACCTACAGGCTACAGGTAGCACCAAACTGACTAGCACCACAAATGAAAGGGACCTGGGGGATAATAATAGACCACAGTATGAATATAAGCTAGCAGTGTGATGCTGTAGCCAGTAGGGCAAATAATACTCTGGCATACATTAATTGATGCATCTTCAGCAAAACCAAGGAGGAGATTCTTTCACTTTACTCAGCACTGGTGAGAACACAGCTGGAGTATTGTGTCCAGTTCTGGGCACCACACTTTAACAAGGACATGGACCTGGTAGCAGGTTACCACTGCATTAAGAGAGTACATCAGGGGCTCCCAAGGGGAAAACTAGGAGTATTGGCCACAAACTCCTAGAAGACCAATTCAGGCTCAACATTAGGAAAAACGTCTTCATAGTTAGGGTATCCAGACTGGAATAAGCTCCCTCCAGAGTGTCAAGGAAAATTTTGATTGAATGCTGCCAATGCAGAGAGAATTAAAG
>NW_017729025.1:119759656-119761858 GCF_001723915.1 Gavialis gangeticus | reverse complement strand
GAGGATGTATGGAACCACGTAGCGTTCCACCAGGCCGCAAGCCAGGCCTCAGCCGCGATTCACGGCTATTTGTCCCTGGACGGGATGTGCGGGAAGGAAAGGGCCGACCAGCTCAGTCCAGGAGCCCTGGGCTGCATATTAAGAGACTCCCGGGCCGTTTATCGCCCGCGGAAGGAAAATGGAGCCGCATCCCAGGCCCGAGCAAAATCTCCGGCCGCAGCGAGCTTAAGCCTGGCTCAGGAGCTGTGTCGGTGTGGGAAGTATGTAATTGAGGGTGGGAAGGAACCTCTTCCAAAATGGTTTAAGTATCCCAGCCTCACGAGCAGGTCGAGAGACCATGAGTTAATAACGCAGCTCTGTGAAGCCCTGGAAAGAGACGGAAAGACAACCAGATGGACTGGTCACAAAAAATGGAAAAAAAGCAGTATTATAAATGTTTTGTTCAAAGAATACATCTCTTTGGTGGGGGAATTCATGGATCTGGGGAAACAACTGAAGGCGGCTGTTGAGGCAACAGCAAAAAATGTGGCCGAACGGCCATTACAAGATGGCGCCGACGGAGATGAGAGTGCGCCAACCCCTGAGCCTGCGTCACCACCCACTCCGGCCACCAAAAACCGCCCTCCCACGGAGACGTCACCAATAGCTCTGCCCAACGACAGCCCGCCTCCTGCAACAGCGCCACCTGCTGTACGCACATCACCGCCTCTGTACATCGACCCACGCCACCAGGAGGATGTACGGGAGAATTGCAATCAGACAAGTTGCAGAAAGTGCAACAAAGTAACCGTAAGCGTGGGAACAGATATGATTAAGGATGAAAATGTAACCGATACGATTATAAGACCACAGTGAACCAGTGAAACCATAAGCATTAATGCAAACAAAGAAACCAAAGAAATTAGTACTGAAGAAGAACTAGTAACTGCATATCCCATTGCAGTACAGAAGTTGGTTACCGACCCTCAAGGGGGAACGAGACTTACTGTAACCACACGATCCAGGACCCGCTCTGAGATGAGCGAGCTAAAAAAGGATACATCAATTAGGAGTGATGAAACACCCATCACTTGGCTAGGACATTTGGTAGCAGAAGCTGGGAGTGAAACAGTAAATCAAGAGGAAGCCTTGCAGCTCGTTCAAAGCTCTGCATGGAGCAGAGCTAAAGTAGTGGACCCGGTCCCTATTTTAGCCAACTACTACTGGCCAATCCCGGTGCCAGCGCTAGCGGTGGAGGCCCTGCAGCGCAAAGTCCACACCTGGCACGAGGGAGCAGCAAGTCGTACCAGCGCAGAGTCACTGGTGTATGCTGTGATCGGGGCATCCTATGCACAGTGGAACCCAGCACAACAGGCTTTAAATCTGACGCCTGCCCAGGTGCAAGGAGCATGGCCGTACCAGTATGCCACCCCACCTGGGGATGTGCCTTGCTTTGCTGAGGCCGTAGAGGCAGCGACCGAGATATATGGGGGAACACACAGTATCACCGCCTGCCTATTATTGAGCACTTCTGTCAATGGCCCCGTAATTCATACCCTGGGCTAATTGGATCAGTTACAGGGGGCTGTGAAGCAAAAAGCACACAAGACAGCATACCCTGTCATTGACAGAGAACACGGAGCCATAGCTGCATACCCGATAAAAGATTCTTCCGTCCATCTTCAATGGGCAGACCAAAAATCCCGAGATCAGATTCACCAACAGCAACTGACCCGGAAACCACCAACGACGAGATATCGACCCCCACATAGCTCACCGCCACCGGCTAGAGCCTCGACGTCAAAGTATTCACTTCCCCAGCAGACGCCATTAGAAAGGGCCGTATTCGGTTTCCTAGTTGTGAAATCTGGCCTTTCAAAGGAGAAGATAAGACAGTTAGGGGATGACGGCCAACAGGACCTGGCAAGGGCCCTAGGATTTCAAGAGTACCACGCAAAACCAAAAAACGAGTAACCGCCGTCGGCGTGAGTCCGGCGTCCGACGGCTGCAATGACCACATTGAGCTAAACGGAAAATGGAAGACGGACTTTGAAACTGACTTAACACAATCTGATCTAAAACGAAGTGAACCTAAATGCAACGAAGCGGAACCAGGCGAACGGATCGAAGTGAGACGACAAAACCTGAAACGATACGATTCTAAGCGAAGCACCACAAAATTAAGTGATTTAAAACTAAACAAACCGAATAAAAACGAAGGGA
>NW_017729025.1:119752169-119759645 GCF_001723915.1 Gavialis gangeticus | reverse complement strand
TTCAGGGGTCTTGATCTGCTCCCCCTGCACCTATCTCCTTGACAGCTGGAGGCTTCATGGCTGCAGCAGGTCCTGTCAGACCAGCAGTTTTCACCCCCATGTGCCTTAACATGCACAGTGTCACCTATGTCACAAGTTTTGCTTGTCAGCAGTTTGAGGTGAAGCATCCCAGAAATCCCAGCACCTGTCACCTTGAAACTTGACAGGATTTGTGTCCTCAGCAAGAGTACCATCCCTGCAGTTTTTACCCTGATGTGGTATAACACACACACGTGATATGAGTTTTGCTTTTACAACTTTGAGGTACAGTTTCCAAGAAACCCCTGCACCTATTACTTTGAAACTTTGCAGGCTTCATGCTCCAAGCAGAGGCTACTACCTCTGCAAGTTTCATCTGAATCAGCCATGAAACAACAAAGTTATAGATAGTTAATTGATTCCCCATTATACTCTATGGCCAAATCTCTAAATCTTTCCAAATCTGCTCCGAATCTTTTGAAGTCGAATTGGGAGAATCAAATCGGAAAAGTGATTTGAATCTCTGAATAAAATTGCTGGCATCCAAATTGGCCAAATCCAAATTGAATAGTTCCCTATTTGCACAGGCCTGTTATCCTATCCTGATATGCCCAGATTTCCCCACAGCTTGGTAAAATCCATGAACTTAACCATTGATCTTTCTACCCCCCTCCCCCGCATCCAAGTCTTGAACATGTTAAAGAGCAGAGGTCCAAGCAACAATCTTGGGGACACCACTGGAGATGGCCCTCTAGGATGAGGCCATCCCATTGATTACAACTGTCTGGGATCAGCTTCTAAGCCAATTGTCCACCCACCTTACTGTAGACTGGTCTAGGCCAGTACCCTCCAACTTAATTGAGAGAATCTCATGGGAAATGGAATCAAAAGCTTTACTGAAGTCTAGGTATCAACCTTGTGTCCCTTGTTCAGCTGGTTGGTTACCTGGTCATAAAAGGACACCAGGTTAGTCAGGCATGATCTACCTTCGACAAAGCCATTCTGGTTGCTTCTTAGTACCCCACCTGTTATGAACTTGTAACTGATGGCCTCCTTAAAAAAATTTTCAAAGATGTTTTCCAGGACTGAAGTCAAACTGACCAATATATAGTTTGCAGGGTCATCCCTCTTACCTTTCTTGAAGATAGGCACCATGTTGACTCTCTTCTACTCATCTGGGGCTACTCCCGAATTCCACAACTCTTCAAACAGCTTTGCCAGAGGTCCTACCACAAGCCTAGCCAGTTCTTTCAGGGCTTTCAGATGCAGGTTATCTGGCCCAGCACACTTGAAAATGTCCAAATGTGCTAAGAGTACCCTCACCTGCTCAGGACTGATTTCATGTGGTCTGTTGTCTTCCCCATATTCCCTGGGCCTCTGGTCAGGTGAACAGCTCCCATCTGATTTCAGGAATACAGATGTGAAGTATATATTTTGGAGCTCTGTCTTTTTGTGGGGATCAACTGTGGGCTGCCCCTCTGTATTCAGCAGGGTCCCACAGAGGAGATCATTTTTTTTTCTTGCTCCCTATGTACCTATAGAAAGACTTTTTGTTGTTCTTAATTTCAGTCACCAGCTTGATCTCCATGCCTGCCTTGGCTTTCCATGTCTCATACCTGCAGACACTTACTTTATACATACATACTTCATACAGAGAACTATGCTAGATCCATATGCAGACATAGTCCACGTAACAGAAGATGAAGAATTTTGTTCAATAGCTATAAAAATAGATGTTCTCATGTTCTCCATCTTTTTAAAAGTAATTTTAGTGACATCAGGGGAAAAATGCTTAGCATTATCTTTAAAATACTTTCTAATCTTTCAATAAATTTTAAATCCTTCTTAGTTCCACTTTGATGGTCTTACAGGACAAACTGAAAGCTCTTTAAATGAAAAAGGGAATACATTTTACCTTAGTGTTTGTTGCTTGAAATGGAACTTTTGAGCCGTTTGTAACTGGGGATGTCAGCCTCTCAGTTGGTTTTGAATGGATTATATTCATAGCTGGAGGTTGATTGTGAAGAACAGAAGACAAGCAGAGTTGGACAGTCTCCTTCAAAGCTTTCAGCTGAGACTCCTGAGGAAAGTGAGATGTCATCAAATCTTCAGACTGGTTATAGCAAAGAGTATTGCTTATTTTCAAAGAGGATTGCTCTGAATCAAACACATTCTTTCTAGGTTTGCTGGACAGAATCAAGTATACATGTATATAATTATTCTGCAAATACACACAGACAAGATTCTTGGTACCATACCACCATACATTATAAGCAAATTGTTTAATATAATAGAAAAATAATTTATTTTACATTGAAATGCTATGCCATTACATAATAAACTATCAGTTTTTTTATTGGATTTGGGAGACATCAAGGTTACCATTGTCCAAATCAGAGAAGATCTGTATTTTTCTTTAAGTTCAACACACTGGTGCCAAGTATGCTTCACAAAATAAGCTTCTGTTTTCACAATGCCGGTAAGACAAGCCCTTTAACAATCATAATATTGACATCTTATGCCTGATAAAGAGATATATGTGTTACTCTCAGTGACTGTGAAAGTGGTAAGCTGTCTGTGAACAAGCATTTGTTGCAGCCAGTCTAAGTTCAGGCGGCTTATTTTAAACTGCTTAAACCTAGACTGGTAGAGGCACATGCAGCCTTTTGCTGCTGCTAGAAGTGGCACATGAAGTCATTTGCCACTGCTGGCAGCAACACAGGCAGCCTGAGGTAAGAAACTTGGGGTGAGAAGGATGGGTCCAGGGGGAGGCTGGCATTTCTGTCAGTGACTGGCAGGGCTATGGTGTGTCAGTACAGGCAGAGGTTGCCTGGTCAGGGGAGATTGGAAGGAATCTGGGGATTAAAAATAGTCCAGTCAGGATCAGGGTTGGGGGTAAAACAGAACAGCCCCAGGGCTGAAGCGAGCAGGTGAGATTCCCCAGCCCTGGGGATGTATATGCAAGCATTGGCTAGATCAGGTTAACCCCTTCCTAGATTGTTTATCCCTATCTCAATCTAAGTGCACCTCCTGAGATGAACTAATTTAGTTTGGGCATGCCATTTTTTGGTCAAATTAAACCCTTAGAATGCCTACATAAGTGGGCATTTAGATAAGCTTAACCCTGGTTAGATCAATTGAAATTCAGTGCCTGTACATACCCATAGTAAACAAGGACAGGAAAGATGGCCTAATGATTACATGGCTAACCTGGAACTTGGGAAACATTTAAATTTCCTATTACATCATAGGCCTCCTGGATGACCTTAGGAACATCTCTCATTCTATGTCGTTATTTAATGTTCATCATGAGGTTATTCTCAATCAGACCAAGACACATAATCTATCTTTCCCTTCTATATTGAACCCTGTAAACCACATCAAAGCCACCAGCTTTTCATTCTGATCTTTGTCAAGCATACAATAAAAATGCTAAATCATGCCATGCAAAACAGAAGTCTTCTAGGAATCAGTCTGTTGACTACTTGTCTCTCTAGGCTTGAATCTTCTTAGGGCAGCAGAGAGGTGGGGGTCAGTATAAGGAATGTCCATTAAACAGGAACAGGGCATTCTGGTACTTCTGCAAAGAAGTAGACCTGTGTTCTATCCATGCAGTTTATGACACCACTGGCAGATGTTAAAGCAGTTGCACAATTGGGGTCTCAGGAGTTTTAGGTCCCATTTCTCGTAACCTGCCATGCCAGACATCTACAGCAGGTCACACAATTTGGAGAATGGGGCATAAAACTGGAGTATGAGGAATGTTATGCCCCATTCACAGAAGTGTGTGACCTGCTATGGAAATCTGGCATGGCAGGTCAAGCAATTTGGGGAATGGGACATAACATTTCTCCAAGTCCAATCAAATGAGAGCCAGCATGGAGGGGTAGGGGGCACCTGTACCTGGAGAATGGGAAGCTCCCTACTCTCTAGCTGCACCCCCAACCCTCCAAAGAAGTTGCATCTGGGGAACTGGGAGCTCCTCATTCTCCAGGGGGTGCTTTCATGGATGCCCAGGAGCATTAAAAAAGTGGGAGTGCCACAGGGGTTCTCAATTTCATGTCTGCTTTTAAAAGGTCTAAGGCACCATGAACCTACCACTGGGAAGCCTTTCCCATATGTCAGGCTTACAGAGCACCATTCCTTTAAAAAAGCAGATACATAGCTGAGAGTCCCAGCTACACTCCTATCTGCTTTTTTTTGGGTTGCCTGGAGACTGTAAGCCTGAAATCAGGGAACGGCTCCCCAATACTGGGCTCTTGGTACCCCCCACAGTGGAGCTGGGGATGGGGGAGCTCACTCCCTCCCTGCTGCTTATGCCATTTTAAAGAGGTACTCAAAATAAGCATTGGGGAATGGGGTGGCTCCTCTATTTCTAGCTGGTCATACTGAGCATATTTAAAAAAAAGGGAGCATGCAGTTGGTCATGGGGGAGATTCTTAGATCCTTCTTTAAACTGGTGTGTGCAGCCAAGGACAGAAGTAAGTTCCCACATCCCCAGCTGTACTTGCACATTTAAAGAGCTACACATCATGTACAGCTGCTCGTGTTGGGTGCCTCTTTTGACTGGCATGTGCAAGTGGGGATTGGAGAAGATCTCTCAACCAGCTGCACACCCATATTTAAAGAGGTGCTTAGCTTTCTACACCCAGGACCACAGGTTGCAGGGCAAAGATTTTTAAGGTGCCTTCCTGGTCCTAGTAAGCTCATATCTCCCAGCCAGGTTCCAGACGAAAGGCTTCCCAGCTGCAGTAAGCACTAGGATGATGAGGCATGCCACACATTAAATTTATGGTACCATACAAACCAGCCACAAAGATGTTACACACATTCTGAGGAATATCTTTATGGCTCATTTAGCATTTTATGGTACCATAAATTCAATATAGGTGTGGCATGTTGTTTCCTTTAATCATTCCAAAAATGTAGCACATGCCAGGGACCTGAGAAACTTAAAAACACACTGCAGCAGGGTCAGCATCATACCTTGAAGTTCAGCAGAATTTCTCAGCTCACAATAGACTACTTCTAGGATCAGTTGTAAGACTATATAGAGTAGATCAGTGGCCCACAACCCAAGACTCATAGAAAACATTGCCCATGAGACACTCCAACATTACTTGGACCACAAAAATTTAAAACTTAAAACTGAGGTTGACAGGGGAAGTGAAGTATGATATTGTATGAATCATATTACTTGTCCAGTACTTGACATTCATAAACCAAGGACAGTTGGGAGACCATTGGTGTAGAAGGTTGACAGGTACAAGAGTAAGAACAACCTTAAGGAGGGCCCTATCAGCGTAGACATTATGTTGCAGTGGTACAGTAGAGAATCTGTTCTCCGAACTATCTGAGATCAAAATGCATTTATCAAATCAAAATTGTTTGGGCAATGAAGCACATTCAATAAACCTTTAAATGCAAATTATATACAAAGTGCTCTCACTTTTACCACACATTAGGCAACCTAGCCTGAAGTCAGCCTATCCTGAAGTCAGATAACAGAATGGTTTGAATAACTGTTGTTTAGATAATTGAGACTCTACTGTAATTATTTCAGTAATGTTTAGCCAAATAATTAGTAGCAATTTTTTCCATATCTTTTTAAAGCTTGGTAAGTAGGATGTGTTGTCCATTAACAAAAAAGCGAGAGAGAGAGATTGCCCTAAACTCCATTCATCTTGCCGCTATCTAATTGGAACCTGGGGATAAATCATCTAATTGGACCTGTTTGGTACCTTTTAGCTTTGTTCAAGTACAGGATAACTCTTAAAGGCTGTATGAAGCATTTTGGCAAAGCATTTTGTATAGGCCACTGAGAAAAGCCTACTGCTAGTGCACACAAATGTATGCCAGAGTAGCCAAATAAAACTGTTTGAACCTAAGACAGAAGGATGAAATGTTTATCCATGCTGTGTTAAGAATATGTGACTTTGCTATCAACGCACTTGGAGAACCTGTTGTTCAATGCAATCCAGTTCACATGTACTTTCTCATTTCTCTGTCATCTTTCCTATTCTTTAAAGCAGATGCTGTTCATGGCTCCATTGTGAAATCAATACACCAAGAATACACCTGTCACTTCATCCCAAACAGGAAAACTCATTTCTCATGTAGGAAGAACAAGGGTTAACCAAGCTTGGATGCTTTTAGTCTTCCAGTTCTCTCCCACAATTCTGCTTGAGCTATACTTTCTTGTCTCCCTTCTTCTTCACGGATTTTTAACAATCCATTTTTGCTGACCTTTCACAGTAGTAGGACAAGGAAGCCATCCCTGAAGTCTTCTTTCCCTGCTGCTAGCTTGCCAGAAACTAATACCAGCCTTCTGGTAAAACAGTGGCATGATAGCACTCTGAATTACATGTTTATATTAGTAGATAGGAAAGGAACAAAATCGTAGAGAGTCAATTGGGTTTGCTGCAAATCATTCTGAGGTTAGCAGACAGAATTCTTTAATGACATTCTCATTAAAAGTTCTTGCTGCCAAATGCTCTCTGCGTTTCCCAGTACTGTCTGCATTATAATGAGTAACTCCACTTGGGAACAATACTTTTTGTAAATACGTCATGCCAGTGGCACCACAATAGTTCCATTCAAGGTAGGAGAGAGAAGGAGCACTGTATGAATTAATTCTTAGAACAGCTTGGTTTAAGAATCATATACTACTTCATCTGAAATCCATCCTGATACTCGGGCTGGTACACCACTATTGTGAATGAAATTAAATAGGTCTGGCACAAGTATGACTTTGCAGTGGGGAGTTATCTAGGCCTGGGCTAACTCTATAATGTATAATGTATACACTGAGGACCATTGTACAGGTTTGTGTGTATCCATCTTCTTTCTCTCTCAGGGTCGCGAACCTCCTCCTTCAACTTTCCCCACCCCCCTCCCCTGGGCTTAGTTGGCTAACATGGTATTTTCTGTAACTTAGTTGCGTTCCACTCCTCACCCCCATCCCTCTAATGTTAGTCCCTTGCTTGGGTGATTTGTATTTCCCTACTGGCTTTATCATCTTTTTGGATTCATAATCCTAAACATCTACTAATAAAATTCATTCCTTTGGCAGAAGGCAGGGTAGCAGTGCACATTATAGAACAACTAAAACAGAGATGCATAAGCTTTCATGAGTCACCGCTCAGTTCATTAGATGTGGCTCACAAGAGCTTATGCATCTCTGATTCAGCTAGTCTTAAACATGTACTTCTACCCTGCCTTCTGCCCAACTTAAGACAGACTAATATGGCTAATTACCTCTCCATATAATATAGGGGTGTGTTTGGAATTATAGAAGCTCAGACATACTTAAAAGTGATTTATTAAATGCAAAAAAAACCCCTTCTAACTCACTATAAAGAAAACAATTTCCAAGTTTAATACATTTCAGTTGCTAGGAAAAATCCCAGCAACTGAAAGGCTTACAATGGAAATAAAATTTATTTATATATATATATT
>NW_017729025.1:119740031-119752159 GCF_001723915.1 Gavialis gangeticus | reverse complement strand
ATATATATAAGGTTAGGGCTGTGCAAAGCTTCGGTTCCCGATTTGATTTGGTGGAGATTCAGCCTGATTCAGCAACTGAATCTCCGAATCCGAACTGAATCAGGAGACCCTTTAATCCCTCCAAACTGAATTAGAATGCTCTGAATTCAGCGATTCACACATATGCATAAATGTTTTTTCTACATACCTCAAAGCATGAGGTGGCTTGTGAATGCAGCAATTCTGGGGCAGATGGAGTGTGCCACAGGAGTGCAGGGGGCTCCCCAGCACACTCGGCAGCAGACCCAGAGGTGGACCAGAAGCACTTCCAGTCCACTTCCAGATCTGCTGGGAAGCATGGGGTTGGGGGAGCACTGCACCCCCTCCAGCTTGGTGACTAGTGTCTCCTGGGTCTGGGGAGTACCCAGGATCCCCCTGCAGCTAATTACTGAGCCAGGAGGGTACAAGGTGGGGTGGGGCTCGAGTGTACTCCCCAGTGGACTTGGAAGTGGACTGCAAGTACTTCTGATCCATTTCCAGGTTCACCACTGAGCATGCAGGGCGGCCCCTCAGGGTCCTGTGGGATGCTCCATCCACCCTGCGTCGCAGTGTTCATGAGCTGTGCCTGGTACCTTGAGGTATGTAAAAAAAAACATTTAAAGCTGTTTCTATTGCCGAATCACTGATTCGCTGAATCAGTATCAAATCTTCAGATCAGGATTGGGCCGAGTCGAATCAGGGATGGTGATCCGAATCAACAAATTGAATCTCCATTCCTGATCTGGGCTGAATCCAAATTGAATACGGCCCATTTTGCACATCCCTAATACACACACACACATACATATATATATAAATATATACATTCATATACACACACACGTATGTATACACACACACATATATACACATATACATACACACACACACTTATTATATATAAGTATACAATACATATATATACACATATATGTATACACACACATACACACACACATATATATCTTCCATCTTCCAGTGTTCTTCTCTGAAACTTTTAAAGAGTATACTGAGCAAGCTTTTAGAGAGCATAGGAAGTGGCAATCATATTGTTAAGTATCCAGAATTGGTCCAACCTGGAAATACTTCTTTGGTAGAGCTTCCAAAATTCAAATTAAAAAGTACAAATAAAATGGCACAATTCTAAAATTATGTTTTGAAGAAAATGAAAGATTTTATTTTGACATTGTTGAAACTTTGTATTTTGTCATGGTTAAATATAGTGAGATATTTGCCCAAATGTTTTGACCATGATATTAGGGTGACATGTTATGTTATGTAAAGCATGTGCAGGCATACCTCCGAGATATTGCGGGTTCAGTTCCAGACCACTGCAATAAAGCGAGTCACACGAATTTTTTGGTTTCCCAGTGCATATAAAAGTTATGTTTACACTATACTGTAGTCTATTAAGTGTGCAATAGCATTATGTCTAAAAAAACAATGTACATACCTTAATTAAAAAATACTTTATTGCTAAAAAAATGCTAAACATCATTTGCTGGAAAAATGGCACCAATGGAAAAATGGCGCCGACAGACTTGCTCGACACAGGGTTGCCACAAACCTTCAATTTGTAAAAAACACAATATCTGAGAAGCGCAATAAAGGGAAGCGCAATAAAACGAGGTATGCCTGTATAAAAGTTGAAATGAGTTGACATGTATATTTTATTGTGTACTTTTAAAAAATCTTATTTTTGATTTATTTGATTGAAAATGGATATTTTGTTTGCTAATTTAATACTCTAACTCAGGGGTCAGCTCCCTATGGTCCATGGGTCAGATCCAGCCCAAAGAACCATTGGATCCTGCCTCTGGACATAGATATTTTGAGGTTAAGGAAGAACAGGTTGGATGCATGGACTGTAAGGTAGATATAAAACTGCCTCGATCAACAGGCTCAGAGGGTACTAGTCAATGACTCAATATCTAGTTGGCAGCTGATATCGCATAGAATGCCCTAGGGGTCATTCCTGGAGCTGGTTTTGTTCAAAATCATCATCAATGACCTGAAAGATGGCACAGAGTGCACCCCCAGCAAGTTTGCAGATGATATCAAGGTGCGAGGAGTAGTAGATACACTGGAGAGTAAGATTAGGATTCAGAGAGACCTAGACAAATTGGAAGATTGGACCAAAAGAAATCTCATGAGGTTCAATAAGAACAAGTGTATTAGCACAGAACAATTCCATGCACCGGTACAGACTGGGATCTAACTGGCTGGATAACAGCCCTGCAGAAAAAGGACTGTGGGACAATAAGCTGAATATGAGCCCACAGCGTGTCTTGTTGCCAAAAAGGCTAACAGAATACTGGGCTACATTAGCAAGAGTGTTGACAGCAGAGCAAGGGAAGTGATTGTTTCCCTCTGTTCTGCACTGGTGAGGCCACATCTGGAGTACTGTATCCAGTTTTGGGCCCCTTACTATAAAAAGGATGTTGACAAATTGGAGAGAGTCCAGCAGAGGGCAATGAAAATGGTTAGGGGGGCTAGGGAATATGACTTAGGAGGACAGGCTGAAGGATTTGGGCTTATTTAGTCTGGAGAAGACAAGACTGAGCTTTCAACTACCTGAAAGGTGGTTCCAAAGAGAATGGAGCTAGACTATTCTCAGTGGTGGCAGATGACAGAACAAGGAGCAGTGGTCTCAAATTGCAGCAAGGGAAGTTTAAGTTAGATATTAAGAAAAAACTCTCTCACTAGGAGGGTAGTAAAACACTGGAACCAGTTACCCAGACAGGCTGTGGAACTCATCCTCGTGGTTTTTAAGACCCAGCTAGACAAAGCCTTGGTTGGAATTATCTGGTTGGGGATGATCCTGCTTTGAGCAGGGGGTTGCACTAGATGACCTCCTGAGGTCCCTCCCAACTCTCATTTTCTAGGATTCTATGATATTTGGAGGCCTTCAGTTGTTGAAGTAAGGAGCAGTAGAAAGCATTTCTCCTGTGCCACAGCAGAGAGAAATGGTGGTGGCACTGGCATCATCTGGATCTTAGTACCCTCCCACCTCTGACTTAAGTTGGGTCACTCCAGCCTGAAAAACTTACAACCTGAAAAGGTGTCAGACACTGCTCTAACTGAGAATGTATAATTGTTATTTTAACCTGTACTGAGTTGATAACTGAAACATAGTTTGCTCAAGTGTTCGTTTCCCCCCGGCTGTATTCTAATGTTGCATGGAATTTTGAGTTCATCAAAACAATATTTTCTAATACTTGCCTATGAACATGAAAAGGGTGTTGGAGAATATTTCATTGAATGTTTGACCATCCTTTCAATTCACTTCCTCGTCCACCTTATACAAAGGCCAAGGAAAATCACAGCCCCACATTTGTGGGAGATCAAGGACTGCCCCTCCTCCATGCACTCCTAAAGGAAGTGGGAGGCAGACAAGCCTAATGCAGCCTCTGCCCTGAAACCTAATGTACCCTCTCCCCCCAACAACTTGTACATTAAACAAATCTAATATACACCCTACTGCCAACAACTGGCCTATTGAGCTAATTGTAGCTACTAGAGGGAATGTGCTGTCAAGGATGGCATAACTTCTGTTCTCTGAGGAGCCAAGGGAGGGATGCTAGCTTTGTTATACCTATGAATTTATATATCTCCACCCTGTATTGTATGCAGAATCACAACTAAGAGTTCAAATGTAACCCAAGTCAGATCAGAGAGAGGCATCTTTCTCTTTGGTTGTACTTTGTTGCATGGTAAACTTGGAATTGTCTCTTTAAGACTTTTAATCTTCCTGACCCAAGCCCTGTAAAACATGACATTGTGTTTAACTTTAAGCATGGAACTACTTGCAATGCATGAAGTCACTACAGTGCCTTAACATGGTTTTCTTTGTCAGATCCCAGAGATGTCCATAGCTAGTCCAGATAAAGCAGCTGAGAGTACACATATAGGTTCTTACTTTGTCAAGGGCTGCCTTTTCTAGTTCATCTTTTGCAACTGCAAGTTTTTGCTCCAGATCTGTTAGCTGTTGTGCCTGTGGGGATAAAAAGAAAAACACAGTTGCTGATGTAATTTACAATATAATCATTTACCCAGTAATTTTGCATTCTGTGCCTGTAAGACAGGAAGGGATTTAAACTCTATAGAGCAATGTATATGATTACGGTCATAATTGCCTGCCAGATGACCAAGCCTCAAGCGATTTTTTTTTAAACTGAGAAAACATGCTCTTCATGTGGAAATTGGGTCCAAACTTGCCTCCTTTATGCCAATGGAAGTTAATGCCAGTGGCAGTAGTGGGGTTTTTGTGATAATCAGAGTATTTACATATATTGAACTCTTTTGCTAATTATTCAGTAATTTGTCTTTTATTCTAAGCATTTTAATACTGTCCATTAAAATACTTCCCCCCACACACCCACATGCAGAAATACTATGAGAAGATTGGTATACAAGGGATTAACTTTAGGTCTGCTTCTTCCTCCCCTTCTCTAGAGATCTGAAAGGAAAGGCTAAACAAATGGCTGTTAATGCAACAGCATGATGAGAATGTCTTTGGAGACACAGGGATTCAAATACGGGGTCACAAAATTTAGATGGAAAACATGCTGGAGAGGTTTTCTCTTTTTACAGTGCATTTTATTATTTTCTCATTGTAAACATCAGTCCTTGAGAAGCAAACCTTGATTTTGACAATTTATTAAATATTGGTGCCAGTCATTCCACTGACTTATATATGTATAATTTGACTTGAGTAATTTTGAAGAATGACATTTTTCCAGTAGGAATCTATTACAATTCAATGGAATTCTCCCTGCAGAAAAATAAAATTCTGGGAAGGAATTAGACTTTAAAGGAATTAAGGATCTTTAGCTTCCTCCGGCTGTGCCTCCAATAATGTAATATCACATTACTATATAACCAAAAAGAAAGGATGTTGTGTTTTTTCTTTTATTGCAGTAGTTTCAAATGTAAATAGCCCTGCAGTTACATTCAGTGTATATGAATGAAAAGGGAAGGGGTACACTGAAGCAGATGGTTATCTTTTCCATTGGAAATTTTAATGAGACAACATACATCATGCATATGACTAGCTCTGTAACGTTCTATCTCATCAGTTATAAAAAAATGATATTTTTTACTTTTGATTAGACATTTGCAAACAATCAATTACTAAAACTTATTGTTAATTTTCCCCTAGGATACTACTGTTCTGATGCCTGACTTATTTGATACATTGCCAGGTAAAGATTTTCTCAGGGAAGATTTTCTAAGGGTACTTCTTTACTGAACACTAAAGTATACTGTAGGTATTTCAGGTACTGTTGCAACATGTTATTTAGCATGTAGAACACTGTGCTGATATGTCTACTCCACTTCTGACCTGCAAACTAGCTCTCATAAAGGTATGCTTACTGTACATTGCAGTACAGACTTTACATAAATGACATTTTCCTATGTTATTAAGGGTAGTCAAAGATATGCGTTAGTGAACAATCTGAATCTAACAAAAGGTTATGTGCAGAATTAAATGCCAGAAATTATATTAAATATTTAGTTTTAAATGTCTGGTTTAAACTGACAAAAGCCATGACACTGAGTCAATGCATTCCAGTCTCTAACTACATGAAAAGAGTTTAACTGCATTTAAAAAAGGCTTAGGCATTTTTGTGGAGAACACTATCATCCATAGTTCCATTAGTTAGAAATATATCTTCCAGCCATGCCACGGCTTCAGGGCATAAACTGACCACTAAATGAGATGAGAGCAGATGAAACCTTCCCTATTACCATGATATTCTATAATTTTTCACTATGTTTTGTGTGTCATCATCTTTTCAAACATCTGACACCAGTCATTACCAAAGACAGACATAGTACTGGTATGGTCAGGTAAAATAACATATATGTTTCTAAAAAAAGTAAAAGTCTTTCTTATTCAGAGCCCCTTGAAATAAAAAGAATTTTTCCACTGATTTTAAGGGAACTTTGGATAGTGGAAGACTTTGTGTAAATTCATTTTTATTCATGGTCCAGTGGTAACAATCCAGCTGCCACACAATGGCATTTAGTTTATGATTAAGTTTTCTTGTTGAAATAACAATATTCATTGAGCAATAACTGATGTTTAAACCTTGGTATTTTAGTTTTTAACTTCCTGTAACTTTAGAGTAACCAATTATTTTTTCTATAATTTTTTAAATTCTGTTGTAACTTTGAGTTACTCCTATGGAAATAAACAAAACTCAGATGAGAAAAAATAATTAAAAATAGTAAAGGCTGAGTAAAGAATAACATTTATACAAAAAGTTTGGAAATCCATTTGAATACTGCCTTCTTTAAAAGCTGGTACTAAACAGTTACGGGGAGTGAAGTTTTTCTTTGCTTTATCATCAAAAAGATACAAATAGTTTAAGCAGCTTTTTCCAATAATATCAACTACTATTATTATTATATGATTATATCTTACTTACTGGTAAAGGGAAAGTTTTAACTATACCTACTATAAGGGCTTGTTTCTGTGTGGTGCAGAGAATCACTGACCTCAACCAAGCTCTATGAAAACTGAAAGTACTGAGTTTGTCATTGGATTCAGGACCTTGAAGAATCAGGCTTTAATCGAAAAGAAATTAAATGAACTATTTTGTTTTATCCCCTGAGACTACTTTGAGCAATTACTGTCAGTTCAGTAACTTAAATAAGACCCACCCAGTACACAGACCCAAATTCCCACTGAAATCAATACACTCATCCTATTTTACTTTAAAACACCTTTAAGAAAATGCCACAGCTATTTATAGGTATAAAGAGAGACTGGACTATATTCAAATCTTAAGTTACACTGAGTGACTCTGGATTTATTGATGCCATGATAATAAAGGCCAGATTGAGGGTTTTTGTGCATATATGTATTTGAATGTATAAGATGTAAAAACGTGCAAATGATGCCCCCTTTTTGGCACAGTGACTCTAGCTACTTAGCAGAGACTTTATTCATCATATTCTGCACATCATCTGGATAGTCTAAAGATTCATCTTGATCTCTCTTTTAAAGCAAGATGCATATACCAAGCAGTAAAGGAGTTAAGTTGTGTAAGACCTGCAGGCCAGAAGCTTCATTCTTCTAGAAGTCAGCTATAATGCTGCCCTGGACAACTGAGAAGATATATTCACTGGCGGCCACAAAAAACATCTTCCAAAAAAGTGTGGCTTATGTTGCTCCATGCAAAATCCTTCAGTTTTCCACAGGAGAGACATGGAACCAAAGATCTTCTTTGCATCCCCCAGACATATTTCTCTATCTGAAACCTTGAACTTACTATATTATCACCAGTGGCTCATCCATCTCCTAACAAAGCATTTACATCTATGTAAAGATAAGTTCTAAACATAGACCCTTCTCGTGCTTTGGCTTTACTGGTAGTTTAACAAGAGAAAGTGATATCTTTACCCTAAACTTTCTTTCAAAGCTTGGCTACTCAACTGGTTTACACTACAAAATCTTTCTTCTAATTCTTCCTAGTTCACTCTGCTTGAGAAGTACCTTTTTACCTCTAGTTTAACTGAATTTGCCTATGAGCATGACTCTATTCTATTTCTATCCATGGTTTTCTGTTCCTGATAGTTCATGAAATAAACCAGGCATAAGTCTAGATTCTTCTATCTTGGCTAATGTAACAGGGTGCACTGGCACCTCCCTGTTTATCCACAGGGGAGATAGCCTGCAGGGTGCTTCACAGACTGGAGCCTGGATGGTGGTAGGTGAGGTTTGGATAGGAGCAACGTCTAGGGGGAAAGCTGTACCACTGGGTACCCAGAGTCACATGCTTTCACATCCAGATTACACTGGTCCAGGAAACTCCCAGAGGAGAAAGAGGGTGGGACAGGAAAGAGGGAAGGACAAGGGACACAGGCAGCTCCAAGTAGAGGGAGGCCACAAAGAGTTATGCAGAGGCAGGGGAGGAAAGCCTCTGAGGAGCCAGGATGCATGGCAGAGGACACAGAGGCAGACCCAGAGCTGCTGGGCAATGTGGGGAGGATTGGATGGAAGTCTCTGCAGTGTGTAGGGCTGGGACACATGGCAGGAAGCACAAGCTGAAAGCCCAGAGTTGCTGGAGAATACTGAGGAGAGTAGAAGCAGGGCAGATGCCTGGAGTAGCATACCAGGACATGTGGTAAGCCAAGAGCTATGGTACCTTCTTTTTATTTTTGCTTTCCCTGTTTTTCCTGACATCTATTGCAGAGGTTGTTAAGCATTTAAGCATTTTAATTCCAGGACTGGCTGCATACATATCTATACCAAGAAATGTGCTTTAGTTTCTCCCCCCTCCCAAGTTCATGAGTTAATGGACTTCGGCTATTTGATTCATATTGGACTTTGTTCCTCCCTCTGGATATTCACAGTTTAACAGAATGCAAATAACAATTGATTCCCTTTGGGTTGAGATACTGGATCCATAAAGCCCTAGTTCTTCTCTGGGGGTAATAAAGAATTAAGTGATGGCCTTTGAGGGGTGATAGCCAGCTGGTGCTTAATTCATCTGGATCAGCGGCCTTGAATCCTGATATGGTGGGGTGAGGTAGTGGATTCTCTGCAATGCAGTCAGCTGGTGGGAGTATGGGGCTGAGGAGAGGGTGTGTGCTGGCTAATTAGGGGTGGCCAGCTGCTCAGCTGGACTCTACATTCTTCAGCAGCCTCCTAGAAGGAGTATGAAAACACCTCCAGCTGGCCTCACTGGCCTAGGCCATGCAGGCAGGCTCAGAGCCCCATGCCCCTCCCCAACATCAAACATCTGTTCTGTTCCCTCTCAACCTAACAGAGAGATCTTTGCATAAAGCCTCAGGCTTTTTGAACATCTGTACTTAGCCCTTGTTACAATTATAACCAAATTATTTTTGCCTCTACAGGTTATCGGATGTATAGCTCTGGATTAAATCAATTATTCATTTACCAATATTAAAATAGTGAGTTTTTAAAATGATTATTCATTGACACTTAGTCAATCAAGAAGTGATTTTTCTTAAATCTCAAATGAGATTTTAGATAACTGATGACTTTGTGTTGCAAGCAATTGATTTTTTGAAAACAGTTTCAACTATCAGTTTGGGCTAGTTTATACCTGCATAGGAGGATGGAATTACACATTTTGATCAGTTAGGAAACACTGGATCACATTTGATTATGTATGACTAGCAAATAGGCGTTAATTCTAGTTTTTCATTTAGCCCTAAATAAATAATAATTTAAGAAAAACAAGGGTAGGATATTACCTTTTTTGTATTTCTTTTAAATTTCCTAATTTTATTTTAATTGCAAATTCTAGAAGGGATACCTATCTAACAGGAAAGAGGGGCTGCCACTAAAGGTTTACGAATTTTTTTTTTACTGTACTTACTCTGTAGACATTTGCTTCTTAGAAGAACACACTGGGTGTGCCCATGCGTGCAATTAATGTGAAGCGATAAACTCTGGAGTTTATTGCCATCTGAACATATGCCTGGGAGTGCAGCATGTTCAGCCAGATAAGAGCAGCCCTGGCTGGCCGCAGCCTCAGAGTGTCAGCCTTCTAGCCTGGGGCTGCTCCCCTGGCTCAACATGCAGTGGTGGGCCTGGCTGGGGCAGAAGGGTGCTTCAGTGTAGGGTCTAGCCAGCAGGCACCCCCTGCACTGAAGCACCCTTGTGTGCCAGCCAGCATCTACATGTGTGCTACTGTGGAGATTTTTATTCCACAACATGATAGTATGTGTAAATACAAATACTTTTAAATATGAATGCCATTCTACTGCAGAGTAAATAAGTTTACTCCAGCACAAGAGAAGCACATGTGTAGATGCCAAGACAATTACTGTGTATCTAATTAGTCTACTGCACAGTAAACATCTCATGTAGACATGCCCACATACTAAAAGCCTCTGAGCTTCACTATTTTCTACAGAAAAGAACATTAAATGTAACTGAAAATGCCACTTTTTTTTGGTGCTATATGGTTTAATCAAATACACAGCTAAAACCAGCTGTTCAAAAGTATCTGATTTATATTTCAGGCTGGTATAACAAGAAAGTAAGCCTACTTAATATATGAGTCTTCCCAAAATCCTCATGCAGTATACATTTTCCTGATGAACATGCTCATTAATACCTTAATGCTTTTATTTTTCATTAGTGACTACTCTGGATATTCACTCAAAATGGAGAATCTTGACCTTTGTGGTTTTCATTAATAGAAGCATCACTTTTCTCTGCTTATTAAATTTTTTTCCCTCAGTGTTTCTTCCTGAACTTAAAATACCACTCTATGACTAAAAGAAAGTGGATAGCAGACCCATATCTTTAGAAATGTAATATTGTATAACATATTATATTATTACTGACTAGTGTATACTCAATACTTGCCAAGAACGTGTGAAAGTTATAAGATTAACTATACCTCTGTCCCTTTTCTAGTTTTTCTAAATACAAATGTGTTAGGACTCATGCCTTTGCCTTCCCAGGGCTAGATTTTACAACAAATTCTTGAAAACTCAATATTTACCATGAAAGAAAATATTCTGATAAATGAACTTACTGCATCCATTAGGTCTCTCTGTCCATTAGCTCTGCTCTGGGGTGAAGGGAGAAGAGGAAGAGTTCAGAACAAAGGAGTAACCAAAGAGACATCATCAGACTTAGGATAGGAGCTGGTAAAGGAATCCCAGCACTGACCTCAAGAGGTAAGCCTGAGAAGCCTGTTTCCAGGAACTTGGACTGGCTACCAAGAAGGCTTCCAAGGAATCCTCAGTTCTCAAGCTCCCTGATATGAGTACTGCTGATTATGCAGGAGTTTGGAAGCCCTGGTTTCACGAGTAGACCATTTGCTGAGCTGCCCTTCACCTAGGGAGCCCTTAAGTCCTGGTATTGCAGGCTGCTAAGGAGCCAGGACCCTGGGATCTTGGGATTCAAGGTGGTTTACAGTAATGGTACCCAATCAGCATATGCTGCAGAGGAGATAGGAGCTTCAGAGCCTGATATACCAAGAAAGCACATTTGGTAGATTATCACCCCAAAGCAGTGAACTCCAGATGCGCTGCCAAGAGCCTATGACCTGGCACTATCAGGACTTCCAAAGGCTTGACTGCCCATTCAGCTGCCTGGTATACTGCTGAGGACTAAGAAAAGTCTGTTGGGAAGAAGGATTTTGTCATGGGATCTTGACATAGGCAGGTGAAAAAAAGCCAGAGTTAGAATTTCAGCAAAATCAGACATTTTCCATGGAATGCTTCAACATTTGAACCTGACAGCATTTTTATGGGGAAAAAAATCCCAGAAAATGTCTATCCATAATTTTTGCATTTAATTAGATTTTTTTTTAGGCACAGTGTGGAATAAGAGCATGGTAAATAAGCTGTACTATTACAAAAGTAGGTCTAAAATTCTAAGACTTAGAGAAAATTCTCTAAGTCACACGTTTCACACTGCATATATTAATAGTCTCCTGGCTTAGTACACTAGTGCATTATATGATTCCCAATCTAAAATTCCATTTCAGTTTTTCTCATCAGGGAATGCAAAGGCAGAGACAAATCTCCATCCATTCCTTTGGCTTCTCTTCCCAGGTCAAATGTGGGGATGTAGACTGGCTTACTCTTACATACCCAGACCCAGATCTAGATAGCATGTAACAGGATGGAAAGAGTTTCTGAATCCACAGCATGGGCATAGACAGAGAATCTTGTACTTAGTATTTGCAACACTTGCTTTTATTGTCCATGCTTTCATTAATATATTGTCAGACACAGTGAAGTCAGTCAAGCAGGATGGCTGTAACTAAAGCCAGACTTTACTGCAGTGTCCTCTAGATGCAAGTTTCTAATCCCAGTAGTGTCAGGGGGCAAAAATACTATCAAATGTCCTTAATTATTTTTGTAAGGCCTATCACTGTAGTACTTTAACCACAAAAGACAAATGGCTGTGCTGATACAAACCAACGTGGTTCCCATCTTCAAAAAAGGGAGGAAGGAGGACCTGGGAAACTATAGGCCAGTTAGTCTTACCTCGATCCTAGGCAAGCTGTTTGAGAAAATTATTCTGGCACACATCCAGGAGGGGCCAGCAGGGGACTGCATGCTTAGGGGCAACCAACACGGGTTCATCAGTGGCAGGTCCTGTCAGA
>NW_017729025.1:119734716-119739367 GCF_001723915.1 Gavialis gangeticus | reverse complement strand
CAAAAGAGAAGGCTGAGGGGGGATCTTGTGGCCTGTTATAAACTAGTCAGGGGGGAATCAGCAGGCATTGGGGGAGTCACTGTTCCCCCGAGCACCGCCAGGAGTGACCAGGAATAACAGTCACAAGCTGGCAGAGGGTAGGTTTAGGTTAGACATCAGGAGGTGCTATTTCACGGTCAGGGCGGCTAGGGTCTGGAACCAACTTCCAAGAGAGGCTCCTACCCTGGGGGTTTTTAAGAGGAAGTTAGATGAACACCTTGCTGGGGTCGTTTGACCCCAGTACTCTTTCCTGCCATGGCAGGGGGTCGGACTAGATGATCTGCTAAGGTCCCTTCTGACCCTAGAAACTATGAAACTATGAAACTATGAAATTACTTGCAAAGTGTAGAACTGGCATTGACTTAATTTGTTCAGTCAGAATTCTTTCCCTGCTTTTTTATATAGGATATGTGGATTCAAATTAAGATATTTCATCAAAGACTTACAAGAGTTCTCCCCCTCTGTTCCTTATACAGCTTTAAATAAAGGATCAGACTTTGGCTTGTCTGACACTACATAGGTATGTTCTCTTTTCTCTCTTAACTCTTCTGATCCCGCTTTCTGGTCAGTTGGAATTCATTGCCCACTTCACAATGGTAGTCTTTCCTACAATTTTATTTTTCATTGTTTTTTTTTATATTTGGTGTACTAGTTAGAGGAAGTCCAATGCATATAGGACAGTCCTTGAAGTCAGATCTGCTTCTAGATGATGGCAACAGAAAAACTCTCTGAAGCAGGTACACAGTGAGTTCTACAGAGTATATAAATTACTGGCAACTTTAAAGCTATTGATTCTAGTAACTGTCTCACACTTACTATTAAGTAACCTTGTTTAACATAGTTTCTCAGACTGACTACTAAAGACAATACTAACGATAGTGCAAGTCCTTACCTTACCTTAGGCAGGACTTGCATTAAAGTTAGTATTTGGATACAGATTCGTATTTTCCATTTCATTAAAGTTGTTATAACATTTTTAATGTTCAAGACTATTTCCTTAGAAACTCTGTAACAGTATACACTCAGCCAAAATGGCTGCTCCAAGCAAAAAATAACCTGGGAACAACTAGGGTTAAATCACTCCCAGGACAGTGTCTCCTGGGAATGTGAACACCTACACACATTCTCTTCTGAGAGAAGCTATGGCAGAGTCCTACAGCTTTGCTCCCTTCCCTCCAGGAGACAGTGTTTCACTTTCTGGACTTGCTGCTTCATCTGAGCAGTGAATTGAACATGACCCCTTCTCAATCCTAACATTGTACTGCAGGGAGACACAGGCAGTGTGGGTCAGCCAATCAAGGGTACCCTGTACACTCATGCCATTCTGCTTCAAGACTGAGGAAGCCTGAAGATCATGCTGAAATGCATGCACAACATAAGCCTAGCTGTTCGGTGTCAGCACTGCAAGCTCTCTCCTCTTCAGGAGCTCAGCATTCAAATGTCTGTTTGTGCATCTCTGGGTAGGTCTTCTATCAGAAGAACAAGGGAAGCATATACCCAATGGAAGGGAGAGGCCATCACTAAGGAGAATTATACCTCCATTGTTCGAGATTGTAGGGGGGTTGTTAGGAAGGCTAAGGCACAGATAGAACTGGGACTAGCGACCCGGATCAATGATAACAAGAAGTCCTTTTTTAAATACAGAGGGGGTAAAAAGAAGATACCAAGTAACGTGGGGCCTCTGCAGGACATGCTTGGTAATCTGGTGGTAGCACCAGGTGACAAAGCTAATCTCTTTAACAGTTTCTTTTCTTCCATTTTTCTGAGCAGGGACAGGGACATCCCCCACACTGAGAATCTGGACAGACCCAGGGGAGGCACAACAAGGACCTAGTCAGGGAACTTCTGGGGGGACTAGACATGTTCAAATCAGCAGGTCCTGACGATCTCCACCCCAGAGTGCTGAGGTAATTGGCAGAGGTCATTGCAAATACCCTAGCACAGCTTTACAAGCATTCATGGTGCTCTGGTGAGGTGCCACAGGACTGGAAAAGGGCCAATGTGGTCCTCATTTTCAAAAAAGGGAGGAAAGTGGACCCAGGAAACTATAGGCCCATTAGTCTTACCTCAGTCCTGGGGAAGCTCTTTGAGAAAATTATCCAGAAGCACATCTGAAAGGGACCAGCAGGCGAGATTATGCTTAGAGGCAATCAGCATGGGTTCATTAGAGGCAGGTCTGGTCAGACCAACCTGGTTGCCTTCTATGACCAGGTCACAAAAGCCCTGGATGCAGGTGCCGCTGTGGACGTAGTCTTTCTGGACTTTAGGAAGGCCTTCAACACTGTCTTTCACCCCATCCTCATTAAAAAATTAGGCAACTGTGGTGTCAACGTCTACACAGTCAGATGGGTCACATATTGGCTGGAGGGCCGTACCCAGAGAGTGGTGGTGGATGGGTCATTTTTGACCTGGAGGGAAGTGGGCAGTGGGGTGCCTCAGGGCTCAGTCCTCAGGCCCCCACTGTTCATCGGCGAGTTGGACAAGGGGGTGAAAAGCACCCTTTTCAAGTTTGCAGATGACATGAAGATGTGAGGAGAAGTGAGCATGCTAGAAGAGAGGGACAGGCTACAACTAGATCTGGACAGGTTACAGAGGAGGACAGATGAGAATAGGATGGGTTTCAATATGGACAAGTACAAGGTGCTGCACCTGGGGAGGAAAAACCAGCAGCATACCTACAGGCTGGGGAACTCCCTTCTTGTCAGCATAGAGGCAGAAAAGGATCTTGGAGTCAGTATTGATCCCAAGATGAACAATGGCCACCAATGTGAGGACACAGTCAGGAAGGCTAACCACACCTTTTCATGCATCCATAGATGCATCATGAGCAGGTCCAAGGAGGTGATCCTCCCTTTCTATGCCACATTGGTCAGGCCGCAGATGGAGTACTGCATCCAGGTCTGGGTGCCGCACTTCAGGAGGGATGTCGATAGCATCAAGAGGGTCCAAAGGAGGGCCTCTGACATGATCAGGGGGCAACAGGGTAGGCCCTATGAGGAGAGACTACGGGACCTGAACTTGTTCAGCCTACACAAAAGAAGGCTGAGAGGGGATCTGGTGGCCACCTACAAACTTGCCAAGGGGGACCAGCAGGCAATGGGAGAGTCTGTGTTCCCCCGAGCACTACTGGGAGTTACAAGGAATAATGGCCATAAGCTGACTGAGAGTAGGTTCAGGCTAGACGTCAGGAGGCACTACTTCATGTTCAGAGTGGCTAGGAGCTGGAACCAACTTCCAGGAGACATGGTGCTCACCCCTACCATGGGGAACTTTAAAAGGAGGCTAGACAATCACCTATCTGGGTTCGTTTGACCCCAGCATCCTTTCCTGCCCATGCTGGGGGTCGGACTTGATGACCTGCTTAGGTCCCTTCCAACCCTACCAACTATGAAACTATGAAACAAACCTTACATAGTTGTCCCAGATTATTTAAGCATAAATGTAGCCATAGACTGCATTTTTGACCTCGAGGGACAAGGCAGCAAGGCAGCAGCCCTGGACTTCAGGAGGGTGGATTTCAATGAGGTAAGGAGAATAGTCAAGGAGGCACTGAGGTCCCAGAGCGGAGAGGAGTCAGGTGTCCAAGAAGAGTGGTCATTCCTTAAGGAGGCAATCCTCCAAGCCCAAAGGAAGGTAATCCCAACAAAGGGGGCAAGAGAGCGCAAAAACCCCCATGGCTCACCAAAAGCATACAGGAAAGTGTCCTAGCTAAAAAGGAGGCATACACCCAATGGAAGGGAGGGGCCATCACCAGGGAGGACTATACCTCGGTTGCTCGGGGCTGTAGGGGGGTGGTTAGGAAGGCCAAGGTGGAGATGGTACTGGGACTAGCTACCCAGATCAAGTACAACAAGAAATCCTTTTTTAAATACATAGAGGGTAAAAAGAAGGTACCGGGTAACGTGGGGCCTCTTCATGACATGCTAGGAAATTTGGTCATTGCAACAGACAACAAAGCTAACCAATTTAACAATTTCTTTGCCTCCATTTTTATGAGCAGAGACCAGGTCACCACCCCCATCGGGACCCCCGTAGGCCGTAGGGGTGTCGCACCCAGGCCTAGGGTCAGTAAGGACCTAGTCAGGAAACTTCTGCAATGACTGGACGTATTTAAATCATCTGGTTCTGATGATTTCCACCCCAGAGTGCTGAGGGAATTAGCAGAGGTCATTGCGGGACCCCTGGAACAGCTTTATGAGCACTCATGGTGCTCTGGCATGGTACCAGAGGACTGGAAAAGGGCCAGTGTGGTTCCCATTTTCAAAAAAGGGAGGAAGGAGGACCCAGGAAACTATAGGCCAGTTAATCTTAACTTGATCCTGGGTAATTATCCTGGTGCATGTCTGCGAGGGGCTAGCAGGGAAGATTATGCTTAGGGGTAACCAGCATGGGTTCATTAGAGGTCAGACCAACCTAGTGGCCTTCTGTGACCAGGTCACAACATCCTTAGACACAGGTGTAGCAGTGGACATAGTCTTTCTGGACTTTAGGAAGGCCTTCAACACTGTCTCTCACCCCATTCTCATTAAAAAACGGGGACAGTGGCATTGATACCTACACAGTCAAATGGGTCACTAACTGGCTGGAGGGCCACACCCAGAGAGTGGGGGTG
>NW_017729025.1:119728755-119729716 GCF_001723915.1 Gavialis gangeticus | reverse complement strand
CAGACTGGATGCACAACTTGCTGGGGTGATTTGACCCCAGAAGTCTATCCTGCCCAGAGCACAGGAGCTGGACCTGATGATCTCATGAGGTCCCTTCCAGCCCTAAACTCCTGTGTATAGTTGTAATTACCTGCTCGTTTTGATCATGGTGTTTTCCTTACCTGGCAAAGACTCCCATGTAACTAAGGCAGCGTGGAGTCACATCCCTAAATCTATTCTTTTTAATTACTATATTTTTTTCTTAGTAATTTCTGAGATGGAATTACTTGGCACCTAACCACTTGAAGTCAGCTACACCCAAACATCAATGTCTTAACAGTGGGAAATTTCTAGATACACAAATTGCTAAAGAAAAAGATCAATATGTTTGGCTTTTCATTATACTGAGATGCATATTTCTGGAATCACTGAGGCCTGCTGTGAGTGATGAGTATTATAAAACCAACAGAACTCCAACATTCCAAAATCATTTCCAGTTTTTTTTTTTATCCCAAGGCTACACAGATAGTTGAAGAGCATTTCTGTAGGTCATTAACCATGCAGTATTTCTCATTAATTTGTTTATGAAGATAATATCTGACACAATATTCTAAAACTGTTAGTTCAAAGAATTCTCCTGATGTACTTGATTGTGCATGCACTGTATTTTTTTTCTCTCTGTCATCTTTCATCCAACATTTTTTCTATCAATGTAAGACTTCAAAACTCTAAAGAAAGATGAAAATGATACATCCATATCACAAGAAAAACACAAAAATAGTAGGTAAAAACAGAGATAAAGTGGGATTAATTTTTTTATCCCCAGGACTTAAAAGGGTCCAGGAATTTAACTAGCAATAAAATGCATACATTTGAATGGTTTATTTAAATGCTTAATCTCAAATTAAACAAGCAATCTTTATATATAATCTCAAAAAAGAGGTCATTAAAGACCTCCCCCCCACCTTTTTTTTTTTTTTTT
>NW_017729025.1:119716638-119723755 GCF_001723915.1 Gavialis gangeticus | reverse complement strand
TTTTACCACTGTCACGGGGCACTCGGGTGCCCCGTTCCTAAGTAGGAATTAGGGCATCTGCTAATTGCCGGGGCAGCTCAGGTGCTGGTTGCCGGGGCAACCGGAGCAGGTCACATGGCCAGAAAGGGGCAGGGCCTGGCCTTTATAAACAGCCCAGGCCAGAGCCTAGCTAGTAGTTACCTTCTGGCTGCTGGAGGAGCAAGAGCTCTGCAGTGGAGTTGAGCTGGGTTGAGCAGACTGGTAGACCAAGCAGCTGCATCATGTTACAGGGTACAGAGAACCCTGACTGGGAGGCTGGGCAGGAGAAGCCTGTGGGACCGGAGTGTGCATTATAGCTGGTAGGCTTATTGTTCTCTTACAGCCGTTTGGCTTATGGTTCTGTTATGTTAGTGTTGTAAATAGACCGGAGGACCGGGTGAGGCTGTAGGGGTGTGAGGAGGCCTTGCAGGAGCTCCCCAGTAGATAGGGGGGTCCTGGTGCTCTGTGTGGGCACACGTGGGTGGTGCATGGAAAAGCACGACTGTTCAGCACCGAGGTGGCGCAGTGGGTAGCCCGGTATGGGCGGTAGTTGAGAGGCCTGAGCAGGGCAGAGGATCCTGACAAAGGGTCAGGGGGCCAGGCACAGCTCCGGCTACCTGAGCCCCACTTATGGAGCACCAGTGAGAAGCCTGTGGGGGGCTTGTGTTCCCCCCTGAGTGTGGGGGGCTACACAAGTGGAAGCCCAGGGGGGTGCTATTAGGGAAACGAGCCCAATGAGGGTGATTCCATTAGTATAGAGAGCCCGGAGAAGGCGGAGTGAAGCCGCAGGAATGGGCATGTGCTAGGGATAAGCCCAGGGGAGGGCACGTATAGAAAAAAGCCCCAGAAGGGGGCATGTATTCATGACAGTCACCCCAAGAGGACTGCGGATGGGAAAGAGTCCCAGAGGGGCTCCACTGTAGGGGGAAACCCGAGGGGCCAGAAGGGCCAGGTAAGGCTTAGGCTGCCTGAGCCCAACTGGATACCTATTACTGACAGGGACCCGGAAGGGCCAGAGGGGTCAGGTAAGGCTTAGGCCACCTGAGCCTGGTTGGACACTTATTATTGACAAGAACCCAGAAAGGCCAGGCGAGGCTTAGGCCGCCGAGCCCGGTGGGGGAAGAACACTATTAGTAAGCCCAAGAGGGCTATAAAGTAGAGGGGTGCCGGTTGCATGACAAGCCCAGGGGCACCAGAGGAGGGGTGCCGGTTGCATGACAAGCCCAGGGGCGCCAGGCAAGGCACAGAAAGAGAGTGACCCGACATCATCCGGGACAGCTGCGAGGCTTGAGGCGTGCTAAAGGGGAGGTAGGAGGCATGCATAGCCAATAAGGCTGGGGGTGTACCAGGTCACCCTGTCCAGAGTAGGAGCCCAAAATAGGCATAGCACCGTGTCCAAGAGGACAGAAGGCAGCCTCCATTACTGAACTTCATAAAACCAAGACGTGGCGGGCGAGAGAGAGGGTGTTGGAATGCCTACTTGGCATGGCAGGGGGCGCTAGAGGGATCACGGCCGCCCCTAGGTCCCGCTCCGTGACAATGAGACCAATTTGTAAAAGGAGTTTTTGTTGTATCTAATGCCCTTAGCTCATATTCACAGAATTACATGAATCTTCAACAGTTATTTTCATAAACAATTTATTAATAACTCTTCTACAATGAAACTATAATATTTTTTTAGATTAGTGCTTCCAGATATAAGTAAGTATTATTAGTTAGTGTATTGCAATTATTGTTTAGCTTCTACATCTATTTTTTTCTTTTATTTTCAATAAAGTCAATGGTGTCAAATTTTGACCAATAGGGAAGAAAAATCAAATCTCATAGTTTTTCTTATTATGTTATCTTTGTAAAAACTATTTAATTCTCTTGTCTCTGCAGACTGTTTAGAGCTCCCAAAGGGTCTATAGTAGGGCTGAACTCTCTTGATCCTTCTGAGAAAACATATTTGATAAGAAGGGATACAATAGACTGAAGACCCTCTCTACAAATTGGGATAAACTCCAGAGTAGGATTGCATTCTTGCATAATGCAGACTCTGGATCTGTCACTTGGAGATGTCCATGAAAAGACCATGGGAGTGATCAATCTCAGCTGCATAATAGTTGTTAGAAGGATAAAATATCAGGCATAATGCATAAGTTATGAATACATTAAATTAAAGCAGTATGTTTCTTCATGGAAATAGAAATGTCCCAAAGTGTGGTTAAATATTTTAAAGACGGTTTTAAAGTGTAAATCAATAAGGGAACATCGAAGGCCAGTTCAGCTGACCTCTGTCATAAAATGGTTCAATCATAGGTCTGCCATTATATTCAGCTCTTCTGTGGTGTTTTACTGAAATAATCTGACTTTTTTTTTTTCTTTTTTGCAAAGCATGCCTTTAAAAAGGCAAAAGCAATTTCAAATATATTAAAGCTGATGTTCAGATTTGTCATTTCTAGATAAAAATGACAATTTAAATTTAATGGCAAATGCATCACTTCTCTGGTGTGAAATGTTACAACTTTTACCTCTTCTTTCCTAGGGAATGCACAAGCATGTCCTCTGTCACAGCAGTATTTTCCAGATCTTGGAAACGGGTTTACTGTGGCATGTAATTAATGACTTTTAATAACTAAAGAAACACAGCCCCACATGTAGTAGGATCAATTTTACTTTAGGGGGAGGAATCTGCTTCATGCAGCCAACTTGCTGTATACCACTTTTACAGATTTCTCTCAGAATTGTTACTGTAAGAGCAGAAAGGGTTAAAAAAAAAAACAAAAACCCAACCAAACAAAAAAACCCTCATGCCTCCACGTATTGTATTTCCTGACAGGACAGCATTTTGTGCAGCAAAGACAGTTTGGAAATTAAATACAAAATGCTGATCTTTAAAGGTTTGATTTAGGAACACACTGAAATGTGTGCATGCTCAATTTAGGCATGCCACAAATAGAAAGGCTTTCTTGGGGGGGGGGGGACTCCTCATTGCAGATTCTTTTGGAAACAATGCCTGTAATCCTGTGTGTGTGTGGTGGTTTTTTTTTTTGGTGGGGGTCTACCCAAACTCAGAAAAGTGAGGTTCCCAGTCCCTTAAACTCTCCACAGTGTCAATGTGGATCATTGGGCCTGATGATTTTGAGGTCTCTTCCAGCCCTAATGTCTATAAAATCTATTAAGTGTTGACTGAATGGTAATATTGGATTCATAAACTGTGCACCAAGAGCTAGATTCATTCTGTGTCTGTGTCCACCTCACAGAAACACAGATGGAATTTTTCAGAAATGTATGCCAATGGGAAGAAGTATGACCAGTGAGTAAGGGTTGGGAGGGCAGGCCACCAACCCTAGACTAGTGCTATAAGGGTGTGTCAAAATCCCCTGGGGAGTCTTTACCATAGCAGTGGCAGCACAGCCCCATAGCCAGCAGTACATCTGGGGGGTGAGTGGAATCGTGCTCTCCTTCTGAGAAGCTTTCTTTTCACAGCCCTAAGTCCAGTAGTGTATCTGGGGAGGAAGGAAGCAAATGGGTCCCCAGGAGCAGCTCCCAATGAACCCATGCCATGGGATTGCTGCTGCCAGACTTTCTCATTCTTCACTGTCACTGCCCAAACTCTCTGAACAGGGAAACTAGCTGCCATGGGAGAAGCAGTAGTTGCTCTCCCAGTGCAGAAAGCCCAAGCAAGTAAGGCTTCTGTTCCCCTCAAAGCCCACCCCCCCTACCATCTATGGTGGTCAGCAGAGCCTGCCACATGCCAGTTGCCAAATGGGGTTGCTACACATCTGTATAAGGTGCAAAGGCCACATAGCTATGTGTATGATGCTTTGCTGTTATACTAAAGCAGTGATTCTCAAGCAGGATGTTGCAGCACCCTGGGGTACCTTGAGATGTTTTCCAGAGTGGCACAGGGTGCCCCTCAACTTTAGCACTATTAGGTGTGCAAATACAACTCACAAGGTAAACCCAGAGATTTGAAATAGGAATCCACAGTGTTAAAAACATTTTGACCTGTTGTGGTCTCTCTAAGTCTTTCACAACAGAAAAGTTGTTGTATGGCTTTTCTATAGTCAAACCTAGTAAAAGCTAAGAGCTGGCATTTCCAAGGAATGCCTTGGGTCTGAAAAGGTTGAGAACCTCTGTACTAGATTAACTGGGCAAACAGAGTTTATACTGCCATTGCCAGGATGAATGTATTCTCTGAATGAATGATCTCCAGAATTATCCTAAGCCTAAAATTAATTCTAAAATTGTTTAAAGTAATTAAAAGGTACCAGTAGAAGTTATCAGGAAGGTCTAGGGCAGGGGTAGTCAACCTGAGGCACATGTACATCAAGTGGCATGGACAGCCTCTGTGTGTGGCATGTGACAGACCAAAGAGGGGATGGCAGATAGGGCAGGAAACAAAAAGCAGACAACAGATTGGGCAGGGAGTGCAGGCCAGAGTGTAGAAAGCACAGCAGCAGATTGGGAAGAGGAAGGGGATCAGACTGACACCCCTCCCACCAAATCCACCGCTGGCTTCATTGTGTCCGGGGGTAGGGTCCCACACAGGCTGATTTTTGTCCTGGGCCCTGCACCCTGCTCAGGTCATCTCTGCACAGCTATAAACTCTAGAGCTTACTGCTCCTGGGTATGTGCTGCTTTCATGTGCAGCCAGACTGCAGCACATTGAGCAGGGATGGAGCAGCCCTGGCTGACAAGGAGCCCAGGGGGGTCAGCCTGCCAGCCCACGGTTACTCTGACCCAGCTCCATGTGCTGCAGAGGGGCTGACTGAGTCATGAGGGTGCTTCAGCATGGGGCTAGCTGGTGATAGTTCCCACACTGAAGGACCTTTGTGCCCTAGCCAGCCAGGTCAGCATCTACATATGTGCTGGTGCACATGAAAAAACTCTCTGAAGCAGGATAGTACTTGCTATTAGTTTTCTGTGCACTAACAAGGGTGCACATGTAGACACTGAAATATTTACTGTGGAACTAAATTATTTTGCTGTACAGTACATGTCTAATATTGACACATCCTGGGATAATGTGGGGTTACTTTGTGGCACATCTGCCAAAAAGACTGGCCCTACTGGTTAAGGGAACTAAACCACAGGTGTTCATAATCTGAGTCAGTAGCACTTTAAAATTCTTTCTTGTTTCTCTTTCTTTTATCTTTACTTTCCAAAGCTTTTCTTATCATGTCATCCTCTTTATTATATGGAGAAACAGTTACTATTTTACCTTAAATGAAAAAAAGTAAAATGGATTAAACAGTACATGAAATTTGCATTTCTGAAATTGTGAAGCAGAATCATTTAAAAACGCACCATAAAACAAACTGATATGCTAAAATAGGTACTCAGATTAGAACAATGGTTTTTTCTCCTTTTGCACATATTGCAATTCATATGAAGGGTAAGACAAAAGATTCAGTAACAATACTGAGATGTATAAAATTGGATCATGAATGCAATTATTGAATATTTTTTTTTAGTATCCTAAATTTATTTCAGAACTGCATATCCATTTTGTGCTTTATGTACAGAAACCAATGATTTTATCCTTATGTTAATTAACCTAATTCTGTTTTTCCTAGTGCAGTATGACTATAGAGATAGGTGACAGGGGCAAAAAATTACAAATGCTTGAAAATATGCACAGGATTTGATTTAGCAAAGCAGTTTAGCCTGTGTTTAGAATGTTTTGCTGAATCAGGGTCCTAGGAGTATTATTATAATTAAAAATGAATGCCTACTTGAGATAATTAGCTGTGCAACTGGAGTCATAAAATGACGGGACACATGTGAAAATTTGGTACTAGATGGCCTTTTCTTCTCTTTCCTTAATTGTCTAAGTACTTTACGTGAAGCATACTCACTTAGATGGTGCACTGGGCGGAGAGCCAGGAATTCCTGAATTCTAATACCAACTAGGACAGGTTTCCTGTATGGCCTTGGGTAAAACATTTAGCCTGCATGTCTCATCTTGATTATCTGTCAAATGATGTTAATTATATTTATGGTGCTTATGTACTTCACTGGGATCTCTATGAAGATTAATTAGGTCATGTTTGTAAAATGCACACTATGAAATGATTTATAAGAGCTAAGTATTACTAGTTTTTAAAAGTTTATCTACTATAATCTAGTAATATTTTGTTGCAATGAAGTTAATTTTAGATGATTCACAGAAAAAAATAGAGGGGAGAGAGTTTCTTTCTCTCTCCCCTTCTTTCTTCTTACAGCTGCAACAGGATCAGAAATTCACTGAGAATAATGGAAGTTGCTTATCCTCAATATCTGAGATCAATAGACAAATTAGTTTCTTGTGGAATGGAATGTCAACCATGAAAAAGAAAAAGAAATACCACCACAATTGTCAGGATTCTGGCAGAAGACTAAGCAGCCAGGGCAGCTAAGATGCAATGATTCAGTCCATTCTTGTTTAAGTCCCTCAAATTCAGAACTGAAAATATCCTTTAAACAGGAGGGTGTAGCATCAGAAACACCAACTCTCCTCTGCTAAGACTGGGAACTCTGATGGGCAGAAACAACTGAAAAGCTTCCCACCCCAAACCTAAATCATGATGTTCTTCATTCTGCAATATATAATAACATGCTGCAGCTCACAGTTGATTCAGAATAGTCCAAATCTGAACTATAAACACAGTAATACTTTTTAATGAATTTCCCAAATCTAATTGCTTGTATCTAACCTTGCTGCCCTACACCAGAGGACCTTTAGCCTAAAGTTCTGTTACTTACTTTCCTTTTGTTAGCAAACTTCTGTTAACAATATTATGCAATTCTTAGTGATCGAGTCCCCCTAGGTGCCTGCGTAATGTAAATGATCAGTAATAAACTGCAAGAGGTAAATAAAATAAGCCTTTTCCCTCCTTATGCAACTAGGTTCAGATAATATCAGCCTTTTTCCTCTTCAGTCTTTCCCCTAAAATCCAAGCTAAACCTGAAGTTCAGCATTTTTCCTAGTGATAGGCATGAACTAAAACTCTGGACCCAACTTAGGGAAAATCCCAAGTGGAACTGCCAAAATTCTGGGGAAAAAAATCAGACTTAAAGGTTTTTACCTGGCTTCTAGATCAATTTTTGCTCCCCAAATTCCTGGGGAAGA
>NW_017729025.1:119710887-119711638 GCF_001723915.1 Gavialis gangeticus | reverse complement strand
TAGGCCTGAACTAAAACTCTGGACCCAACTTAGGGAAAATCCCAAGTGGAACTGCCAAAATTCTGGGGAAAAAAATCAGACTTAAAGGTTTTTACCTGGCTTCTAGATCAATTTTTGCTCCCCAAATTCCTGGGGAAGAAGGAGAAACCCTGTTCTAGATTTTTAGCCAAGCTTGTCACAAGGCATTCTACTTGTCAATAATATTAGAACTTTTTTCTTTAAAAAGTTTACCCACATAGCCATAAACCAGGAGAACTGTAATCAAACAAACCACCAGGCAGCCATAAAACAAACTATTGCCTAACAAGAATGATGAACAGTGTTTCCTGTGGAATCGCAGGAAATCTGTGGAGGCATGGAAGAGATTTGGGTCACTGGCAGGGTATGAGGGTATTGTTCTATGTAGGCATCTGAATGTAAATATTTGTAAGTGAAATGTTTTGCTTTAATTTTAACTAATGGATGAACATAATAGAGGGTTTTTGAAGCACTGAAATATCTCTACCTTTGCCCCAGAAAACATTTTATCAACATACATTGTCTGTTTAGTGGGCTGAGGGAAAAGCCATTAAAGTAGTGGAGATTTCAGAAATTATATTACAAGAATCATGCCTGTCCTTTAGTATTTTGATCTCCTTTCATGATGATGACAGTTAGGGAAATGATTCTCTAATATTTCAGCAATAAAGGCAGTTATCATGCTGTCAGATGATTTCACTGTTATATTGAATATAAGTAAATACTTTAGCCA
>NW_017729025.1:119703418-119705887 GCF_001723915.1 Gavialis gangeticus | reverse complement strand
ACAGTTGGGGAAATGATTCTCTAACATTTCAGCAATAAAGGCAGTTGTTATGCTGTCAGATGATTTCACTGTTATATTGAATATAAGTAAATACTTTAGCCAACTTTGATATAAACTCACCTTAAAAATCAAATCCTTTTTCCCATAGCGAAGCTCCTTCAGCTGGGCTTGAATCTTTTTTGACTGAAAGTAAAGGATAATAAATTAGCCTTTTAAAGCTGCATTTAAGAATTTGTGAAAGTCCTGACAGTGGAAATGGAATTCAGCTCTTGAAAAAGAAAGATACTTTATATATATATATATATATATATACACACATCCTTTGACAGGACAGTGTCTAAATTAATTACTGAAATGAAGGAAAAGTTGAATGATAATCTTCACTTAAAATACATACAAAAACTAGCTTCATCCATCTCAGACACAGATATTTTTTTCCTTGGTCTTCTACTTCATTCTGCAGAATCCAACAGCTTTTGTACTCATTTTAATGAGGAAACTCTCAGATCCCACCCCAGACAATTTCTTTACTGTCCAAGAGGCATATAACTTCTCATACATTTGAATGGGTGTTTCAATAGATGTGAAAACATATCTGTATGATAAGATTTCTACTTTGTCTTGACCACTTAACACACAGATGTCATAACAGGATTTATGAACTAAGTAGAAAGATACCAATATGGATGACAGCATCTACCTAACTGATAATGCTGATTTTGTGTAAAGCTCATCCTCCACCATAAATAATCTGTGGTTAGAATACTTGCTCAAAATAAGGGATATGGGTTCTAGCCACCCCACCCCCCCTCTTAATCTGAAGGGGTTTGAACTCACATCTCCTATATCCGAAAGTATCCCTAACCAACAAGTTACAGGACTAAGATGACGCCTCTCTAGCTGAACCTGGTCTACCAGAAAGCCAAAAAGATAAGTCACAGGGCCAGCAGCACAGATAGTGGGAAAAATCCTGAGTCTGTGGAGAAGGTACTATCCTGGTAGGAATGGAGTGCCAAGTTTGATCACATATTTTACAAAATGTCTGTTTAATACCAGATACACTACTGGTACTGATGGTAACTGGTGTAATGCCAATATTGTACTCTAGTAACAGAGGGCAAAATCGGGCCTTATGAAATTGGATCCATGCAAGTGAGAGGTAACTGGCCTGACATGCACAAAATCTCTGAGAATTAATATCCCCAATCCATTCCTCTGTATCCTGTGTATTTGTGGTGAGATGTGTGACTTCGAGAGATATTTGAAAGTGAAGAGTGGGCTGGTGTCCCATAAAAAAGCCCTTGTGACAGAAGGATGCTGAATATTGTATTTATGTAATTAGCATTGCCATGGTGTAAAAAAGCCTCCCAAAAACCTAAATTCAGATAAAGTTACTTAATCCAGTGGAAGATTACTCCTGAGTGAATCAGGGGTAACATTCTAGCATGGTTTAAGGCTATAGAGAGATATAACACTTATACTGGAATCTAATGATAGTGGTATAAGTTGTTATGATTGTAACAGATGGGGCATCCTAGGGTCACTGTGCACTCCCCTAGCGCCCCTTACTGTGTCCAAGTTGTCTACAAAGCACCCCTAATTCTCTCCCACCATGTCTTTGATCTTATATGTATAGGTTATAGGGAGGCTGCCTCTTCATCTCCCTGGACACGGTTTTCCTGCAGTACATCAGCCCTGTTGCACTAATGGGTGTTCCTGTGTGCCACAGCCTTATGGGCTATGCATGGCTCCAACCACTCTTGTACCATGCCCCAAGCCTTGCTGGTGTACCGGATGTTGTTTAGTCTTATATTCTCTTTGGTTCTTGAGCTCTCCACAGCCCTGTCTCTCTTTCTGTGCCTTCTTGGGCACTCTAGAATCACTGACCCCTTTTCACTGGGGCTTCTCCTGCTGCCTCCTGCTCTGGGGCTGGGGTTCCCACTCTGCTGTGGGTCCCCTCTATGAGGCCTCCTCCAACCCCTAATAGCCTCACCTAAACCACCAGTCGTAAACAGTAAACAAATGAAACACAAGCCCATAGGCTATAACATAAGTCTCTGCCAATTGACTACAACATGACTCGAGCCACCCCGAAGGGTGCTCCATCCTTTGCCTGTACTAACTGCTCATGCATTCTGGCCTCTTCTCTGTTCTTGCTTTGGCAGAGTTCCTTCCCCTTTGGCTGCCAGCAGGGAACCCTCTGCCTGGCCTCAGCCTGGAATTTACATAGAAGCCAGGCCCTGCTCCTTTCAGCCAGCTGACCAGGCAGGTGTGGGTCCTTATCTCCCTCAGGTTGCCCTGGCAACCTGCACCTGGGTGGTTATCCCAGTTCTCCAAGTAGCAGGCACCTTAGTGCCCTGCTACAATGATGTAAATGTTATGTTTGCATACTCCTGTAGTGGTATAAGTGGAAAAAATACATTATAAATTTTAACCCTGTTTTATTTAAAGGTAGTGATTTAGCTCATT
>NW_017729025.1:119697394-119698418 GCF_001723915.1 Gavialis gangeticus | reverse complement strand
ATGTTTGCATACTCCTGTAGTGGTATAAGTGGAAAAAATACATTATAAATTTTAACCCTGTTTTATTTAAAGGTAGTGATTTAGCTCATTTAAACTTCTACAGGTACATACATATGTAACAGTTACATCATAACAGTTAGCATGTACACCTGAGGAGCAATCCTCTCTCTCCTTTTAAAATGACTTAAAGTTACATCTGCTCACAGACAAAGTTTCACCAGTTGCCCATATGCATCCAAGGGTAACAATTCAGTAAAGGCAAAGAGGCTATAACCTTCTCCTTGCCTCCTTGCAAACTATTTCATGTTACTCTAGGACACTCTGGGGCACTTGGGAGCCAGGACAAGGGAGGAGAGGAGGGATCCAGGTACACATGTGTCCTGCACACACGTGTGCCCCTTTACCTGACCCGAAGCTGAGGTGGACACAGCAGCAGTGGGGGCAGCAGCAGCTGATCCCCCTAAGGTAAGTGGGCAGAGGGACCGGATGCAGCTGAGCCGGATCCAGAGGGGAAGCTCCCTGGATCCCTCTTAGCTGAGCTGGTAGGGAGCCATGCTCTCAAGCCACACCGCGCAAACAGAGCATGCAAACAGGGGGTGGGCTAGGGGGGACTGTCTGCCCAAGCCAGGGAGCACCCCTGGGGTTAACCCTTGGGGAGCAGGCTCAGGAGGCACCGGATCCCTCCAGTGGGGGAGCATAGGGGGCGGGAGTGCCAGCAGACACTTCCGGGAAGAACGGAGCGCCTGATTGGCTACTACAGACCACCCAACCAAGGGGAACAGCTAGACCAGGAATTCTAAAGTCAGCTCACAGAGGTAGCTAGGTCAAAGGACGTGGTCATCATGGGTGACCTGAACCTTCCAGACATCTGCTGGGAAGAGCAGTCAGCCAGGTCTAACTGCTCACGTAGGTTCCTAGCCCAAATGTAGGAGCTCCATCTAACCCAGAAGCTGCACAGCCCCACCAGGGGAGATGCCTTGTTGTACCTGGTGCTGGCCATGGGTGACAACCTGGTGAGGGGGCT
>NW_017729025.1:119693031-119695775 GCF_001723915.1 Gavialis gangeticus | reverse complement strand
GATCTGCTCAAGTCCCTTCTGACCCTAGAAACTATGAAACTAGGATAGTGGCAAGTCTGTATCTGACTCCAGTGTAATTTACATTGGTATGCAAAACCAATATAAATTACACTAGGTTATGTGACTCTCTCTCTCTCCAGAGCCATAATTCATGGATATAAAGTAGCATTCTTCTCTCTATTATGCTGGTAAGAAGACAACATAGGTAGCTTATGCCCCTCCATTTCACAGTGAGGTCAGCACAGCAGGATGCCAACAAGCACTCAGGAGAGCAAAAGAGAGGAGAATATATACAAACCCTATTCCTTAGACTAAAGAGGATTTGATCAGCAAGGTGAGGGGATACTACCAAAGCAGTGCTAGCATGCTGGTAGAATCCTGCCTATTACTTCTAATCAAAACAGTACGAACACAGTCTGCAATGTATTTACTTCTCTTATATTGCTGATTCCTTGGTAGGCAGAAAGGACTCTGTGGGAAACTTTTTTCATCCTAGCTGGAGTAGTCAGGGTAGCACAACATTCATAAAGGCTACTCATGAAATTTAATGTTGAGGAATTTAAAAAGTAAAACACGTTCACAATCTACCACTACATATTTTTTTTTAGTTAATCCAGAAGTTAATTCACTGAGATTCCCTGACGTACCACACCACACCACACTATTCTATACCATGCATTCTAACAGTTCTGCTGATTTTTCATATTGTAGTACATGTCAATGGGTGTTTTTTTTAATGCTTTAATGTAGCTAGCTAGGTTGCCCACAATGGGCATAATAAATTAGTAGTTTATCTGGAATTCATAAACAAACTCTACAGTTTTTATTTAGTTTTTAGGGAAATAAAATCCCTCATTGTTTAAGGGAACAGAATTAGTAAAGACATCAGGAGTTGACCCCATAGGGGTACATTGGCATTTCACAGAATTAAAATATGCCCCTCTCCCCGACGTTAATGTTTCAGGTTGTGTATCAATCTGAAAATAATGTGAGAATATGCAGAGAATTAATCTCCTCTAATATGCTGCTTTCACCTAAGAAATAAACACAACTATCTGCACTGCTTTAATGGCTGTAATGGTTGCTAAGGTAACTCATCATCCAATACAGGAAGTTATGGCTGGGTTTCAGATTACACTCTCTCTCTCCTCCCTCCCAGCAGGTCTTGCTATGCCTCAGATTCACCTTCCTTCATCACAGTGGCATAAAGAAGGGGTGACCAAGATCTGGCTCATGAAGCTGCATTTTCTGGCCTGCCAGGATCTCCATGGGTCCAGAAATTTAGAAGTGTGGTGAGTGGTGACAGTGTTAATTGCTGTGGTACACAGGGCCCCCAAAGAGCTGGAAGCTGGGAGAGCCCCAAAGCAGCTGAGGCCCCTCTGCTGAGGGAAGAGACGTCTCACCCTGGAACACAAGGACAGCCTTACTGGGCCCGTGGAGGAGTTATGAGTTGCCTGGGAAGGGGATTCCCACAGGGGAGCATTGCCACCACTCATCCTGCTGCCAAATTTCTGCAGAAGCATTGCCACCACTCATCCTGCTGCCAAATTTCTGGACCTTTGGTGAGCCCCCTGGGTTGGATGTAGACCACTGAGCCATGTTACCTGGCTCACAGGGCCAGATAAATGGTGGCAGGAGAAGGAGCAACTGCTGCAGCTCCAGAAGCCACAACAATTAATGCTACCACCAAATTCCAGCTGCGTGGATCATATGTTCCATGCTCAGAACCTGGCTTGCAGACTAGCCCCACACTCTGGATTTGGCCCACACACTGGCCCTGCATACTCATCCTGTCTGTGGGACTGGATGAGTTGGGTACCATTGACATAGAGAAACTTAGCACCTGGCATGTAGGAAGAGACACGTGTAGCCCAGGTAGTACTCAATTATGTACTTCCCTTTCCAATTGAAGGGAAAGTTAGGACAGATGCACTGTGGGGTGAAACTGCCTACTACATGCAGTTTCCTCTTTCCCCTAGAGTAAAGCCAGGACATGGCTTAAGACTTATCTGTATACATATTTTATTAATATATAAGAAGAGTTAAAAATTGAACATTTATATAAAAGAAATGGGAACTATGTACAATAAATATATAACCTACGCAAATACTCTGGATGCAGGTGAGTGATCTGGGAAGCAAAGTTCTCAGCAAAAGTCATGCAATCTTATACTCTAATGTAATACAAATCTACAAAACATGAGGTGCGTGTTCACAAAATCTGATGCGCAGGGCCCAAGGGGAAATAAATAAACAATGGCAATGCCCCAGGAGAAGGAGTGGCCCTAGATGAGAGGAGGGGAGTGGGGGGGGCAGATACCCCAGCTCCCCCTTTAGCCAACCTAAGTATCCCAACTGCTTATCATGGGGGATAAAGACCCTCCTCCCCTGTGGGAATCCCTGTCCCAGGCAACTCATAACTCCTCCATGGGGCTAGTAAAGCTGTCCTTGTCTTCCAGGGTGAGACGTCTCTCCCCTCAGCAGAGGGGCCTCAGCTGCTTTGGGGCTCGCCCAGCTTCCAGCCCTTTGGGGGCCCTGTGTACCACTCCATGTACCGCTGGCCCTGCCTTGTGCCAGGGGTTGGAAACCAGAGCTTCCTGGTGCGGTGCTGGGGTTTCGGTCTGCTCCTAGACCCTCTGTTCACAGCTGTACATTGTGAGCTCAGCCTTGTGCCAGGGTTGGGGATCCAAGTCATCTTGTGCAGTGCAAGGGTCTTGGTCTGCTCCCAGACCCTCCATGACTCA
>NW_017729025.1:119684060-119688031 GCF_001723915.1 Gavialis gangeticus | reverse complement strand
TGTACATTGTGAGCTCAGCCTTGTGCCAGGGTTGGGGATCCAAGTCATCTTGTGCAGTGCAAGGGTCTTGGTCTGCTCCCAGACCCTCCATGACTCAGCTGTGCACCACATGCCCAGCTCATGCTGAGGGAGGGGACCTGAGCCACATCGTACAGCACCGGGGTCTCGGTCCACTCTTGGACCCTCCATGCGCTATGCACAGCTCACCCTGCTTCATACAGGGGGTTAGAGACCCAGGCCACCTTGTGTAGCTCCCAGGGTCCTGGGCCCTCCTGGACACTCCATGCAGTGCCTGTGCACCAATGCTGCGCCCCCTCATGGTGGAGCTGGGGAATGCAGTCCCTTGTCACTCCTGTCCAACAATCTGTCTTCAGGCTCTTCTGGGGTTACTGCTCTGCCCCCTGCTGGCCACCTCTGCCAACTCTTCTCCCACCCTCTTCTTTGTCCCTTGACACAGATGCCCATGTGCCAGGCATACTGCCTTTTTATTCCCTTCAGACGCTCTGCCCCTGGATTGGAAACAGACCAATCAGAAAGAGGGGGATGTTGGTCCCCTCTCAGATCCGGCTCTTCACTTTTCCCCGGAGTAGGGGTGGAGCAAGCTTCTCCCCTGCCTTCACCTGATTGCTGGGGGAAAGGGAAATGCTCCACCAATCATTTCAAACTTTTCCAAAGACGGTGCACCAGGCTGCCACTGGAAAGCCTGCCACACACAAAATCCCCATGGCAGTTTTCCTTCTTGGCAATACTGCTCCTTTGTGAAATACTACCAAAGAAATTATCCTGCACATCAGGTTCTTCAGTTTTTCTAGGAACAGAAGGGCATTATTTGATCCATAATGAACTATGCAGATTTAGATTTCTTAAATTCCATACGTATAGCTCCCATATGAGTCCTCTGCTGTGGGTTTTGAGGAGGACTACATGTGAACTTCCTGAGAAAGTAAGGCAATTGGCTAGTTACCTCAGGTGCCTGTACACAAATGCACAGAGCTTGGGAAACAAGCAGGAAGAACTGGAAGTCCCAGAACTATGACATGATTGGGATAACAGAGACTTGGTGGGATAGCAAGCATGACTGGAGCACTGTCATGGATAGGCATAAACTGTTCAGGAAAGACAGATAGGGGAGAGTAGGAGGAGCTGTATGATTGCTCAGAGCTCCAGTACAATCATGCACTATAATACAGACTCATTGAAGATTTACCTCTACTTCGTGCTTCTGCAACTCTATTCTACTTCAACTTAACTTCACTTCAGTGATTCCTGAACTTCAGGGGTTGGGATTTGATTGTTATTTGACAGTGGCAGGAATCCCAGGTTAATCCACAGGAGCATCCTATTGACTACAAGGAGCTAATCAAATCCATGCATAAATTTACTCAGTTGAGAGGCACACACTAGTATCCAATGTGATGGCTCAGATGAGTAGTTATTCAAATGTTCAAGTGTTTGCAGAAGCAAGGCCTTTGTATTGTTTGCATACAATTGTAGGCTCTTTAACAGAAGTAACATTATACTCTATTTTTTAAAGTGCTGTACATGTTTTAAAATAATATGATGTTTGAATCTTAAAATAATATTATTCATTCTTTATTCAGTTTTTAAACTTACTTAAGCAATGTAGTTATTTTTTTGGTATTGGGGCAAATGGCAAAATTAGCAGTTTAGATTTACCTGTAGATTCTCTGTACAGTTTCTCTTAATGATTTCACACCTAAACTTATTGTTGCACTTTGTCCAAAACTAAAGACTCCATTTTATTTTCTGGTCCATTCCAGTATGCTCATGTAACTACATGAAAGGAGATGAGAGGAGCATGTGCTGTATGAACTGCAGCTCCAGATAGACTTGACTAGTATATTAGCTATTCCAGAATCCCTGTGCAACATTCTTTATGGCAGACATCAGTATTTTTTCTTGTTCCCTCTCTGGGTGCTTTAAAATAAGAACAGTAACAAAATGTACTTACCTCTTCTGCATGAATACCACAAAGCTTGTTTCCTGACAGAAGTTTGTTTTTCAGGCTTTTGTTCTGAGAAAAGAACACAGTTTTAGAAAAGAACACAGAGGAATGCTAAAATATTAAGGAATCTTTTAAATATTTTAACATGCTAGTTTAACTTCATACATAGATACAGTCCTGAGAATTTTATTGAGGACACAAACAGCCATGAAGCAAGATAAATGTATGATGGTATAGTATCATTTTCTGTTCTATTTCTGAAGGCCTATCAATTTTGGATTAATACATTTGTTCACAGAAAGAGGACTGTCCACAATAATATTTCAAAACACTGTACAACTTAAGTTGAAGGACATTTATTTAGACTGTACATGATAAGAAAAAGGAAAAAGGAGATATTCCCAAGAAGAACCTTGTAACTTAGCATAACTCAGCAATGAATGTAAAGGAGCTATGCCATCAGTTAAGGATTTTGTCCAGCATCTAACCATTTCAATCCTAAAGACTGGATTCAAAGATTCTTTTAGTCCTTAAAATTACTTAATGTAAATTGGCAGAAAATATGAAATATTAGAGATTGGATTCCTTTGTTTCACATCCCACATTCAACATGCTTTTCTATCAAAGCAGTTTTAAATTTCACTTTTAATTTAGAGCACTGAAAACCAATTATATCCTTGATAAAACAAAGTTTCATTGATGTGATAATACTGCCCTCTCTTTTTTTCTATATTCTTTCTTTTTATGTATATTGTCCTTGAGTTAATAGTCAATTTATTGACTTGTAGAATTTATCCACTGCATATATAACTACCTAGTCTTGGAAATTATTTATCATCATTATTATTGTTGTTATTCTTATTTTTTCTAATTGCTTTTCCCCTCTTGCATTACAAATACCAGGAACTATTTCCTAAGCCAATGGTGCAAATCATCATAATTTTGCTGACTTAAAATCACAGAATACTGATCTGTACCAGCTGAGGATATGATCAAATCATTTAAACTCATTTTGATTCAACACACATAACACACAGTTTCTCAAACCCTTTACAATAAAAGGTGTACCAAGTTCTTTTTCACTGTTTTGATTTCAATTTCCTGTCTTTCTTATTATATTGTAGTCTATTGTAATCCATATTTTATTATGTGTGGGACATTAAGGAGCTGCATGAAAAAGCTAGAATAGTTACTAATGGATCTTGTGATTCAAAAAAAAAATTAAATACGAAGCTACTCTAATATTAAACTTACATAATTTATACTAAGGAAATGAATTTTTCATGTACTGACATCTTTAGAAAATTGACAAACTGTTCAGATGTTGTCAATCTGAAGGAGTTCAGTTTCAAACAGTACATAGAAGGGAAAAGGAAGAGGGCAGAAATTGCTTGGCAAATATTACAACCTTCTGAATATTCACAGAGTCACAGAACAGTTGGTTCTTTCCAAACCTCTCTTGCCTGGTTTATCACCCAGAGGCATCACAGGGCAACCCCAAGTCCTGGGTAGTGGCTGTGCATGGGGTCACATCAGCTGCCTCACTGTTTGTGGCACTGGTTTAGCCAGCCATGAGCTGCGGTAGCAGTGGGTTTTGTATGCCCCAGCCCCAGAGGTAGCTCCCAGAGGCACTGCCCTAGTCTTCCCCCTGAGTTATGCTATTGTTCTCACCTCAGTGTCCTTTAGATGTCTACATCTAAAGCATCCTTTAGATCAGGGGTAGACAAAATACAGCCTAGGGGCTGGATCTGGCCTGCCAGACCATTCTATCTGGCCCATGGGCCCCTAAAAAATTGAGAAAATTAATATTCATCTGCTTCTGGCTCCCTGTCAAAGATGTGTGTGTGCACGCGAGCGTGTGCAGGAAGGGACCGAGAGAGAGAGAGAGAGTGTGTGATCGTGGGGTCCGTCTCACATGCACACCCCACTATACACGTACACCCACCCTCTTTTCACACTGCCATACACAAAGACCCCCACACCCACACCCCTCACACATCCCAGC
>NW_017729025.1:119677068-119679060 GCF_001723915.1 Gavialis gangeticus | reverse complement strand
GGCCTATAGTTGCCCGGGTCCTCCCTCTTCCCTTTCTTGAAGATGGGGACCACATTTGCTACTTTGGGCACCTGGCCCAAGCACCACGATCGCTCATAGAGCCGTGCCAGGGGCCCTGCAATAACCCCAGCTAGCTCACACATCCTACACCCCCACAAACCTATATCCACCCCCCATGCCCCCGACCTCCACAACAATATAGAAGAGTAAGACTTCATTTTAAGCTATTGTGAAATCACCTCTATGTACACTACACAAATGTATGTAAATCTGGACAAAAATATTTTTTTAAATCAAATTAATGAATGCTGTAGATATTTGTTTTTTAGAATACAATCTGATATTTTTCTGGTTCCAAGATGGCAAAAATCCTTGCTCAAAGGAGTACTTCCAGAGGCAAGGGGAGCGACTTCTGGTGGCAAAGGTCAAAGGTTGGGGGCAGAACTTCCAGTCACAAGATGGCAAGTGAAGTGGGGAGGGGAGGGCTCCTGTCAAAGGGCAGGGCTACCCATGCAGCCCTTGACAGCTTGCTAAAACTCAGTAAGCAGCCCTCCACCCAAAATAATTGCCTTGCCCTGCTTTAGATGATTAAGAAATTTGTTCAATTATCTTTTCAGATATTAAAGTTAGGCTGACTGTTCTATAACTCCTGAGCAGAGAGGGGTAGTTAGGTGTTAGTGTTAGTCTGAAGTCAAGCAAAAGGCAGGGTAGGTATGTACCCTATAGACTAACAAAAAAATATATTCAAAGAACATAAGTTCACTTCATCAAATGCAGTGAAAGGATATGGATAGGGGAGTGTATAAAGTAAAGTGAATTATTTAAATACAAAAGGTGAGAAGGGAAGAAGGAGAAGTTGGGAAAGGGAGACAGTGCTGAGAGTAGCAAGCAATGGGTTCTTTCCTTGCTTGCTGGAGATTACTGTACACCCCACCTGACAATAACCCCAGCACCAGTTACCTCAGCTCTCATGTCTGCCAAAGAGGACATGCAACCCCTATGCTTAGACCCCAAACCATCCCCACTGTGTGCCCAGCACTGGCCAGCCAGGGAGTACCTGACCCTCGTATACCAGGGTGAGCTCAGTTTCTGCCACTGGCAGCAGGCAAAGGGAGATATGAAGAGCCAAGCCAGGTAGAGAGTACAACTTCTGCCACTGAATCTGCACCTCCTTCTGGATCTGCTAAGTAAGCCAGGTCTCTGCCATTGGCAGTCTTCAACTGGTTCTAGTGTGGTGACACAGCTGAGACTAACAATCATATGAGTGTCAATACCAGCACCAACACGGCACCAGAGCCAGTTTAAGACTCCAGTGCAATGTTTGGACTGGCACCAACAACCAGTCGATTATGAGTCCCAGCCCCAGACCCCGCCCCCCTCACTTCACCAGAGTCTTGAACTTGTATCATCTCTGTGGAGGAGTCCAATGATAGCTAAATGTGTATTCCTTGATGTGATGTGGACATGGAAGGATATAGGATTTGAAAAGGGAGTGTCAGAGATTCAAAGGGTGTGGTGCATCATCACATATAAAACAACATGTATTTTTCTCCAGATAAAAATAAACTAGAAGCCCTACTAATACATTAGGGGCCTATGGCTTAATTATTCAGTTTAAGATTGAAGCAAAACATATAACTTCATTGAAATGAGTTAAAAACAGTCTGCAGAGCTGTGAAATAGGAACACTACCAGGAGAAGCTAACAGACAGGAGAACTGCAGAACAAAGGACAGCTTGATCAGTGGAACATCAAGACCATTAAAAAGAAGAGAGGGTTTTTAACACCTGTGGAATGAAGAGTTTAGAATACATCTAATAGATTAGAATAAACCTTTAAGTAAATTGACTCCTTCAGCACTGCCTGACTAGAAATGCGGTTGCCATTGCCAGGTAGTTGGTTTAAACTTTGAGTGGAGCAAGAATCAGAGGGAGGTGCAAGTGCGCCACTAAACCTCCCCCTGCCAAATCTGGAGACAATCATCTCATGAAA
>NW_017729025.1:119663042-119672068 GCF_001723915.1 Gavialis gangeticus | reverse complement strand
CCCCCAAAAAGGGGGCTTTGTACATAAATCCTTATTAGGATGGGCTGCACTCTTTTAGAAGGAGCATCTTAGAAAAAGAAGAAAACTGTATCTCAATGCATTAATGTCTGTATCACATGAAAAGTCTTAAATATGTTTAAGTTAAAATATGGTTATAGAAATGAAATACTTTTCTAAAAACACACAACAAGAATAAAATCTTAAAATGGTGAGAGCTACATCTATCAGAAAGACGAATGTCTAGAAGTTTAGAAGGTAAATAAAGATGTTAGGATTCCTTACAACACCTGTTTTTGACTGTCAGGTGAGCAGAGTCATTCTGAGGACTCACTTGGGAAAGCAAGATGTGTCTTTATTAGCTTCAATCCTGTGTGTAAATAAGTCAGGTTCTCTAATGGTAGAACTAAGGGTCAGGTCACACAGGAAAAACCTTAGAAGCAAGATGAAGCTCAGGCTTGTGGCTTAAGATAAAGAAGGTAAACTCCTATGGGCAGAAAAGTACAAACCCTGAGCCAAATTCTCTATACATGCACCTCAGCCTAATCCCACTGAAGCTTACAGCATTTCAGCAGTTTTTATAAACTGCTGGACTATTCTTTCTGTTATGAATCTGTGCATACATGTTTCAAAGGTAATACTCAGATTTTTCTAGTTACATATTATAATGGAAAGGGTGGGAGGACTGGAAGAGGGCCAACGTGGTTCCCATCTACAAAAAGGGGAGAAAAGAGGACCCGGGGAACTACAGGCCAGTCAGCCTTACCTCGATCCTGGGCAAGCTGTTCGAGAAAATTATTCTGGCACGCATCCAGGAGGGGCCAGCAGGGAACGGCATGCTCAGGGGCAACCAGCATGGGTTCATCAGCGGCAGGTCCTGTCAGACCAACCTGGTGGCCTTTTACGACCAGGTCACTAAATCATTGGATGCAGGGGTGGCAGTGGATATAGTTTTCCTAGACTTCAGGAAGGCTTTTGATACTGTCTCTCACCCCATTCTCATTAGGAAGCTGGGGGACTGTGGCGTAGACACCCATACAGTCCAATGGGTCGCCAACTGGTTAGAGAGTCGCACCCAGAGGGTGGTAGTGGATGGGTCCTTCTCGACCTGGAAGGACGTGGGAAGTGGGGTCCCACAGGGCTCGGTCCTTGGGCCTGCACTGTTCAATATCTTCATCAGTGATTTGGACGAGGGGGTGCAAAGCACCCTGTTCAAGTTTGCTGATGACACTAAGATGTGGGGGGAAGTGGGCACAATTGAGGGGAGCAACAGGCTACAGTTAGACCTAGATAGGTTACAAGGATGGGCGGAGGAGAACAGGATGGGGTTTAACACGGACAAGTGTAAGGTGATGCACCTGGGGAGGAACAATCGGCACCACACATACAGGCTGGGGAACTCCCCTCTTGTCAGCACGGAGGTGGAAAAGGATCTGGGAGTCATTATTGACTCCAAGATGAACATGAGTCGGCAATGTGGGGAGGCGGCTAGGAAGGCCAACTGCACCTTGTCGTGCATCCACAGATGCATCTCGAGCAGGTCCAAGGAGGTGATCCTCCCCCTCTATGCGGCACTGGTCAGGCCGCAGCTGGAGTACTGCGTCCAGTTCTGGGCGCCGCACTTTAAGAGGGATGTGGACAGCATCGAGAGGGTCCAGAGGAGGGCCACTCGTATGATCAAGGGACAGCAGGGTAGGTCCTATGAGGAAAGGTTGCGGGACCTGAACCTGTTCAGCCTTCAAAAGAGAAGGCTGAGGGGGGATCTTGTGGCCTGTTATAAACTGGTTAGGGGGGATCAGCAGGCGCTGGGGGAGTCCCTGTTCCCCCGAGCGCCGCAAGGAGTGACCAGGAACAATGGTCACAAGCTGGCGGAGGGAAGGTTTAAGTTGGACATCAGGAGGCGCTACTTCACGGTCAGGGCGGCTAGGGTCTGGAACCAGCTTCCAAGTGAGGTGGTGCAGGCTCCCACCCTGGGGGTTTTTAAGAGGAGGTTGGATGACCACCTTACTGGGGTCATTTGACCCCAGTGCTCTTCCTGCCATGGCAGGGGGTCGGACTAGATGATCTGCTCAGGTCCCTTCCGACCCTAGAAACTATGAAACTATGAGGAGAGTAGTGGAGGCTGGGTATTTGGCTTCACTGAAGAATGAAGCCAGAGACACTGGAAAATTTCAGCTGCAGCTGGTCCCTTTCATTTTCACTTGGTATCTTGCTGAATCTAGAAATGTATGTCAAAGGGATGAGAAAAGACTAAGACAGTGAGCCTATTCTCCTTGTGCTAATGAACCATAAACAAGAAACTTAATCCACTACATTTGATTCATTTAGCACAATGTGGCAATGCAAATTTATTACTGAAAAGCAACAGAATTCTCAAAAATTATGCATCGGAAATATGCTGGCATTTGAGAAGGAATATTAATTGGATTCAGTACATCAATTTAGATTTCAGTCCATGTTCCACTGGAAACCATGGAAGCTTTATTTGCGAATTAGACATTTGTAGTTTTTACTTGAACAAACATACTTATTAAAGCCACTGCAAGGCAATTCCTACTCTATTAAACTCCCTTATGTCCCCCTTTGCACAATTCCTGGGTAATGACAAAATGCAGCATCTTGTTTCACAAATTTTACTCTGTTCCTGTCTATTACTCACTAACACAGGCTGCTTCAACAATGATAAATCGTTTCAAGCTGCTTGACACAGGTGTTCACAGTACTGTAAAGCAATGAAAAGTAACTAGGATATTACTCAGATCAGAGCTCCCCGGATTTCATCCTACACTAGAATATGCTTGCCAGAAAACATTGTGGGGGGAAAAATGTCTCCTATTAAGCAATTATGGCATATTTACTATTATTATTGTTTGCACTGCACTAGCACTTAGGAGTCCCAGTCATAAACCAGAATCTCATAGTGCTAGACACCATATAAACACAGATCAATAATATGCTCCCCCCGCAAGAATCTTACAAGCCACATGGCATGAGACAATGTATAATGACAGAGATGGGCAAAAACTGGGAACTAATGAGATGGTTGCCCTGGCTCTGGTTTAAGAACCACTCTAACTTATGTCAGCAGACTCTGGTTATATATTATTTGGGAAATGGTAAGTTACAGGTGCACTTTGTCACACCACTATCACATCACTCCCTGCATCACTGGTACCAGTTTGAAGGATACCTGGATTCATCACCTTCCATTTTACAGAAGGGTCTTGGTCATTATTCTCATGTTCTCATATTCTCAGACCACAACTGACCTGGGGCAAGATTGAATCTGTAACTTCAGAACATGGCAGTTCACTTCATGTCCTGAAATAAGAGTAGGAATATTGCTGCTATCAGAAGTAGCTTCATTGTTAATAAAGATCTACTAATTCACTGGCTCATATTTTTGCTGTTCTGTGAAGAGTCCACCTGTGACCTAGACTGTGTATCTAATCACCTCCATTGAAAAAGGAATCTATTGAATGCAGGCTCTCTCAGAGGTCGAGAGAGGCCCGGGCCACCTCCATTTTTTGAGGCTCCCGGTATATTAAAAAAATATTAATTCATAGTGCACTACAGGCGGTGTGGCCCGGTAATGAGACACAAGTTTAAAGTTGTATGATGAACGTCTTCTTCTTTCAAACCTGTCAGTGTATCTCTGTGTCTGTATGTATAACCTCATTTGGAGATAACGTCAAAAGTCTAAATTTGAGGCCCTCCGTGAATGAGAGGCCCAAGCCAAATGGCCCTCCTGGCCCTGTGATAGGCCCTGATTGGATGGCCTGTCCAAATCTTCAGGCCTCAAACAAATGCAGTTTGACAAAGGTGTGGGCTGAAAAGGATTAATTAAGAACTGATTTCACCTAAATATCTGAGATCAGAACAACAGAATTAATTTGGAGAAACAAAAAAAAAGTCTCCCTCACTATATCCCATAAATGTAATCAGTCAACCTTTCTTTCCTCTTTTCTATTTTTCTTCTCTTTTTTGGGTTATAAGAATGCAAAACTGCCAACAGAATAATGGATAAAGATGTAGTGTGTTTTAGTATGATCAGAGCTGAGTTTTGTAAAGACCTCAAATGGAAACTTGTCCAGAGGAGATATACTCTTTGTTAATTACTTGAGTGCTCTTCGGTGTTTACTAAGCTCTGATTACATTGCACTGACAGGTCCTATTTTGCATCTTGATTAATATCGATAATTTCTTCCAGCAGCAGCTGAAGTATGCTTAACCTGCATTTCATGATGTACCTTAGCTTGATCTGATCAGAAGCCTTTCTTTACTGCCATTTTTGTGAAAAACATGCTTACATTTGTATTCCACAGCTGTTTTTTTCAAAAATGGATTTTGGTAATTAGTTGAATTAATTAATCAGAAAAACTCTGAGGTTGTAAATCCTTATTGAGAGTTCCAAATTAGTTTTCAGATAAGGATTTAAGATTTGTTTTCCATTTAAAAACTTTTGATAACCTAAAAGTATCAATTATAATTTGGCAAGGGTGTTAATGCAACACTTTATTTGTTATAAAGTAGTTTTGGTTATTAATCTTAAAAATTATTTTCTTACCAAATATGCTTGTAAATTATAATGATTTAAACAGCTGTAAGTCTGTTTTTAATAGTTAGCATCTCCTTAAATAATATACAGTAATGACTTCAACTAGACATGTACACATAGATTTAGAGCAAGTAGTCTATTATATCCAAACTAAATGTTTAGTTAAACATATTTAGGTCACTTTAAATGTGTACATCAGATTGCTTAACTGAAATGTTTTCAACTTCATGTAATTAAGCACATTTAGCAACTGTAATCTGGGTCTAAAACTTCATTTTCTTCTCTTGTTTAACTTCTTTGCACCAGTAGTTTCAGTGCAGCTGCAGCCCTGCTTTGGTTGTTCATTAAATGTGTAGTAATCTTAATTATCTCCCTCCCAAGTAGCTGATACATCTGGCTAGGCACTTGATGGTAAATACATATATATTACTAAGAAAAGGTAAAGACTTTAGGCAACAATCAGCATTTAATGATAGCCTCCTGATAGAAATTAGCCAGTGGTAATACCAAGCTTTATGCCCCAAAAGATGAAGCAACTCCAACCCTTAGGATATCATTTCCCTCCAACCTCACTCCCCATCCACACACCTTTTTTTTGCTTAAGGAAAAATCATGCCTTATTCTTAAGAATACTAATGCTGTTTTTGACCTTATAAAATTTTGTGAAGTTTGTAACCAAGAAATGGAAAGGGGAGAAGAGAATGGATTCAATAATAATTATGCGAGCTAACCATAACCCTAAGTAGGCTGACAGGGTTGCAGAAGCTGCAAGATCTCAGCCTCTGATATTTGGCAGGAAAAATTCCTTTGACTAGAAAAATGCTTTTTCTTCATTCTATATCATTTCATTCAGGTTGAGCTGAATTATAAACATTTAGAATGACCATTTGTTTTCTGTCACTTTTGTTAATGAAGAAAAATTTGCCAGAAAACCAATGTAGTAACCAAATATTATGACATTCAAAAAAGCTTCATATATGCAGGCAGCCCTTGCCATCACTACTCTGGGTCTCTCTGGATATAAGTGGGAGAGAGAGAGAAGCTGGACTTTCTACAATCCTCACTTCTGTAGAGCCATAACACATGACTCCAAGTAGACTGAGACTGAAGTTACACGTTACACTTAGACCATACTAAGGGCACTTAAACACAAGTTTTAACCTGTGCCCTCTGAGCATCTGAAGGTTTTGTGACTTCAGGTATGGGTTAACACTGGGTCACGCTACCTAACTCATGTTAGGTACCTACAGTCTTCTCCACAGAGATAAAACAAGCATTTTGAAGCCCCCCACCATCCCAGAATGAAATGCTCCCCCCCAGCCCCACCCAAACAGCCATAAAGCTCATGTGACTTCATTCCTAGGCATGTTTCTGCTTGCCAGCCCTCTACTGGCAAGTCAGAGCCGTGCAAGTAAGAAATGGTATTAACCCATGGGCTAGGGACAGACATTACACACAGATTGGTTTAAGTTATCAGAAACTGGTTTAAACCTGTAACAGAACAGATGTTCAGTGCACATAAATCAGTATGAGATAAACCTGGTTCAATGTAGTATCAGACTTAACTGATTTAGCTCAAACCAGTTTATGCAATGTCTGTCTCTTTGCTGGTTTAAGTTAAACCAGACAACCCCAGCATCCCAGCATGCTTTTTGGGCTGTGTGGAGCTCTCTGTTTCAAAGCAGGGCTAGCCCCTCCCCTCTGCTCCCTCGCTGTAGCTCCCCCTCCCACCACTCCCTGATAAGCATGAATTCCTTCCTCCCCTCTGCCTTGCTGCGGAGGTGTCTGTGTATTAGCTAGCAGATCATATGCCAGCTACAGACAGTGCTGAATCAACAGGCAGAATCAACAAGTAGCTGATAATGTCCCTCTTTTTTTTTCTTAACTGGGTGATAAACACTGGCCCTGTGTAGACAAAATGAGAGGCATGTGTGCATGCCACTTTAAAGTAGGCTAAATGCATTTCCACCACTTTAATGGTGTCAGTGTTTGCATGCCTTGGTGGTGTGTTGTACATTAATTCCAGCTGCTGTAGGATATTCAGCAGCATAATGCACCTTAAATGACTTTGGGCACACCAAACTAAAACTCCTCAAAAGACTCAAAGGAGTTTTAGTTTGCTGCCCCTACAGCCATGGAGCAAAGCACCAGTCTCTGTGCAGCTCAGGGGCTCTGCAGAAAATCCTGCAGGCAGTCTGGGAAAGCAGGATCCACCCAAGAAAAGCGGCAAGCCTGATCTCCCCTTTGCCCCCAGAGCCTGCCTCCCTGAGCTGCGTGGGGGCCAGTGCTTCCGTCCACAGCTGCAGTGCCCTCTGGGACCACCCAAGCCGAGTGCCTGCAGGGGGGTGCCGCCTAGGGGGAGCCACTGCTGCCATGGAGGGAAGAACCAAGTCCCCCGCCCCCAAAGCCCAGGGACTGCTGCACCCACCAGCAGCTCACCCTCCCCTCCCTGCCACAGAGGTAGGTAAGTCAGCAGGGTGTGCACATGACACAGGGATTTAATCAGCCCTAAATTGAAGTGGTGTTTTTTAAAACCCACCACTTCAACTTAGGACCCCCATTTCATCTACACACACCTACTGTTACCAGTTCCCTGCTAGGCTAATCACAGCATCCTGCAGGAGCCTGAACATGCCTCCCCCACCTCCCAGCTCCATGCTGTAGAAGGAAGGGAGGGCCTGCAAAGATTAACCTGCAAAAATTGAATCAATTCAGACTCAGGCTTTTTGAATGTCTGTCCCTAGCTTTAATGTGTGAGTGTTCACAACATGTTCCAACTTTAACACAGCTTAACATTCCACAGATTTAGTTTGATCTAAATGTAACATATAACTTCATCCTTATCCACCCAGCCCCTTGGTGCTGCTAGAAATGTGGCTACACTTGTAGTTCAAGTGATAGTAGACTTTACTGCAACATGGAAAATTCAGGATTCACTCCCTCTCCCATAGCTGATGAATAATAGAAGGCGAATGTTATGATTTTGCACCATATGTGTGTGTATATACCTACATACCATATTTTGTATGACATGGGGGGGAAGCCCCTCATCTTAGAATTCAGAGTGAGTATGGGGGGAAGAGGCAGGCTCCTGCTGTGGCATGGACTTCATCCCCTACCCACAGCTGCTGCCTGCTTCTGACCCAGCTAGCTCCCCCCATGCACCTTCTTCTCCCCATCTCTCCCTCCCTGCCTTTCAGCTTCTGCTCCCCTGCCTTTCTCTCTCCCTCCCCTCTTTACCTTTGCTCTATGCTGACAGTCTCTGTACATGTTGCAACCCTGGGCACAGAACACAGCCCCAGCCTGGCTCCATAGCAGTGGTGCACAGCATGCACATCTGCAACAGGGATTGGACTGGGGCCATTTTCAGCAACCCAGGTTAGAACAGGGACAGAAACTGCTGGCATGGAGCAGAGGGAGAACAGAGGCTGGGAAGAAGGGAAAAGCAGGAAGGGGGGAAAGTAGAGGCTGGGAGAAAGGGGATGACCAAAGGCTGTAGGAGAGGGGTGGGGCAGACAAGCAGGGGGCAAGATGCTTGACCTCCCCCCACCAACTGCCCTGCTCCGCCTGTCCCCTGGCAGTGGTGGGAGGGATGAATTAAAGACAGTCCTTCAATAATTAATTAGATTCTATGCATGAAAAGTTATAACAGATTTATAGATTGTCCATATAGAATTTAGTTATTGGTGGGGGGGTCATCTTAAATTAAAGGCTGTCTTAGATTTCAGTAAATATGGTGTGTGTGTACATGTTACTATTGGCTATATATACGGTATATAGCACAACAGTAACACACACAAATATGTACACATAGATCTAAAAAGATATATTATCATATATAATGGTATATTCTATCAATATATAGTATTTATTTCTTTAAACAAACCTTAGAAATTCATTTAAATATTTTATTTTTAACATAATGTTATTCAGGGAACAAAATCAAAGAATGAAAAGTTTTTTAAAAAGCATATTTATAATTGCCTGTGCAATTTAATTGTAATTTTGATTCCATCCTCTTGTGCATATGCATTATAATAAAATTTTAATTATATTACTAAATACTGTATTTTCTCTTCATCACTCAGTATATAGCATGGATATACTAAAAGGTTCGATTATGGGTAACCACAAATCTAGCATTTATTATCTTTTTCAGTTACTAAAACATAAATAACATTTCTTTAAAAAGATTTTTATATAAAATATTCAGGCTTGAATACAATTCAGGGTCTGAACTGAACCTGCATTTTCATAGAACTAGTCCCACACTCCGCACAAATTCAATATTTGCTATTCATAATCATTCCTAAATCCTAGATGGATGTTTACCTAGCCATTTCTTGAAAACCTCCAGTTAAGGGGAATTAACAACTTCCAAAGGCAGATTGTTCAGTTCTCCTACTGTTCTCATAATTAGGATTATTTTTCCCTGAAATTCAATGTGAATCTCTCTTGCTGCAGTTCAAAC
>NW_017729025.1:119654587-119658042 GCF_001723915.1 Gavialis gangeticus | reverse complement strand
TTTTTCCCTGAAATTCAATGTGAATCTCTCTTGCTGCAGTTTAAACTGTTTGCATGCATCTTTTCCTCCTCCTCCTTTATGGAAGCCTTTCAAATATTTGGAAACAGTTACTTTAATCTCCTTTTCTCCAGACTAAGTATTACTAATTCCTTACATCCTCCCTCATACTTTTAAAATATTCTATCTGGTTCTATTGAAAGGGTTAGAAATCCATTGTGTCAGAAGATCATAGTTTAAGTAAAATTATATAAATATAACTGATAATAACATTTTGCAGAAAGATATGATGAAGTGAACTTGGATTCATAAAAGCTTGTACTCTATATGCACATCTTATTTAGTCTATATCTTTAGTGCATATCTACCCTGAATAACATTTAGCTCAATCTGTATAAAAGTATCATTATTCCTATTCTCAGATGTATAAATGGGATAAAGGATAACATTTTTAAAGTTTACTACCTAAAATTAGGAGCCTAAATCTACATTTAGGAAACTAAAAAAATGGCCTTATCTTCTCAGGTGCACAATCCCTACTAAAAGTTTGATATACTATTGCCAAGTATTTCTCAGTAGAGAAAACATACTACATGGGTAGCCTTAATACAAAACAAACCAATGTTTTCTCCAAGACTTTTAAGGGGTAAGAAAATAAACTATGTTCATCTAAAGAAAATCTCATTTGCCTACAGAAAATTATTCCCAGCAATCAATGCCAATTTAAACAGTTCATCTGATGTCTAACAGGAGTGGCTTGTTTTGTAAAAGACACATTTAGCTTTACTTCTCTCTGATGAATAGTGCAAATCAAGCCAAGTGGAGCCCCCACTCATCTTCAGAAGCATTTCATATAGGACTCATTTCCAAAAACACAATATCGTACTCGGCAAGGAAGAGACAGGACCAATTGCCAAGATGAACTGTTTTCCATTTCATGTTAAACAGTAGCTGTTAACTGACCCCTGATGAGGGACAACAGAAAGCAGCAACAGACCAAAAATAAATACCTAGACCTTATCAGATGACACACTGTGCTGGTACCTTGACCATTTTTGGATATTAGCTTTGTATTGAAGGATGTTCAGAGTGCTTCATATAACATAATATAATGAGTCTGCTTTAATCCTGGCAGGTTTGACTCAGTCCTTTGTCTTTCCAACATAGATGGATTGAATTTTGTGCAGTTTTCTATGCACGGGGTTTTTTGGGTAAGACCTTAAGATCTCCAATTCAATATGCTCTTCAATGGTAATAAAGATACCATGATCCTTTTCTGACAATAGGAGTTGATTTCAGCATTATTGACCAAAGGTTTCTTTCCCTGCACTGTTGTGGAACATTTATGTGATGGATTAACTGATGGCCTCTGCCCCAGTAGTGACTAAATTTCAGTGATGAGGCTGTGTTCAGAACACAGTTTACTGAAGTGCTCTAGGATCATTCAGACTGAACCTTCCAAGATCAGTATAAAATACTTATATAAATACTTATATAAATATAATATTTATTATATTTATATAAACATATACTATATTATATAAATGTTTACTTATATAATACTTATAAATACTTATATAAAATACTTATTATTTTATATTGACCTTGCAACTTTTCTTTAGGAGCTATTGTGGGGAGTATCAGAAGAATGGTCTTATCCAGACCATGTTACTTCACAGATTGACTTAAAGAAAACCTCTTCAAATAAATAAATCTGTATGTTTTGATTATACATATCCTTTATTTCCTACCACTGGGAATAAGATCTTTCCCCCACCAAGGTAACCTAAGGGCTCATCCAAGACATCTAATCACCTCTCCCATGTGACGTGAGCTAGTATTTCCAGAAGAGAGAATGAAGGCATCCATGTCTTTGTTTCATTCTTAATCTAGTTACCTCAAATGAGGTGCATGTGTGTCATAAATGAAAATCTACTGTATATTTTAGCCGTGGCTCTGTCCTGGAATGATTCATAGCCCCAGTCTGATCACTGGGAACAACAATACTTCTGTAAACTTGCAGGCAGGTATGTGGGGCACAGTCAGTGATGCATCCCCTTAGGGTGTACAGCATATGTATGCCTGAGCAGTATTGTTGTCTGGGATGAAGCAGCTTTATCAATAGTTGCCTTTTTCCGCCGCACCCTCCGCCTTAATAGAGTGGCTTGCTTTCAGAAATACAAGCAGAGTGGTTCCTCTGTTCAAGGAACCACAAAGACTGTGATTGTGCCTATTCCCACAGGGGAAGGAGAAGAATAGACAAATCGTTTTAGGGACTAGGTGTAACATGATAGTATCTTATATTAATAAGTGCTCCCCATTAAATGTTCTCCAGTATAAGTATACTTCTTCCTCTGCTGCACAAACGTACTCTTCAAATACACCTAACAGCTTTTCTCTGATGGAGAACTGACATAGGTCATACTGTAGTATTGAAATTCTCAATCCATTTCCTGCTGTATTTCTCAGTATTCCTGCTGTAAGCCTTTGTATATCAAAACTCAAATGTAGTTCCACTTGCTTCTACCTATATTCTAATGTTTTCTTAGACATGAACCAAAAGACAACACTCTATGTATGAGAGACCTTTGCCATGCCTACTCCTTCTTGACAAATCCATCTGAGTAGGCACCCACCAAGGGGTAGGCAAGAAACCTCAACAAGGATTTGGGAGATCTTCTGCAAAAGAAATTTACTTCTTCACACCAACGAAATGGCGTGAGGCTCCCTTCTTATCATCTGGCATATGTCATCATAGATTGAATGAGAACAAAAGATTTCATAGATTTCATAGTCATTAGGGCTCAAAGGGACCTTGAAGATCATCAAATCCTGCCCCCTGTCCCACGGGCAGGAAGTCAGCTAGGGTCAAAGCATCCCAGCAAGATAAGCATCCAAGCATTTCTTGAATCCAGAATAGATGCCTGCACCACTTCTGGAGGGAGTCTATTCCAAGTCTTGGGGGCTCAGACCATAAAGAAATTTTTTCTTATGTCCAGCCTAAAATGGTCTTTTAGGAGTTTATGAACATTGGTACTTGTTTTCCCTTGGGGTGCTCTGGTGAACAGACATTCTCCCACATCCTAATGTACTCCCATTATGTACTTATAAGCAGCCACCAGGTCCCCCCTGAGCCTATGCATTTTCAGACTGAAGAGTCCCATGGCTCTCAGCCTCTCTTCAAAAAGCCTATTCTCTTGCCCTCTGATCATGTATATGGCTCTCCTCTGGACTCTCTTAAGCTTCTCAACATCCTTCTTGAATTATGAAGCCCAGAGTTGGCAGAGTAGTGAAAGGATGTCATCCTGAGATTTACCTGAGAAACATCTATAGATGTAAACCAGGGTTTTCTTTGCTTTGCCAGCTGCGACATCGCATTGGTTGCTCGTGTTCATCTTATGGTCAATCATGACCCCCAAGTCTCTTTCAGCAGTGGTGCTAACAAGCATAGCACTGCC
>NW_017729025.1:119651477-119654526 GCF_001723915.1 Gavialis gangeticus | reverse complement strand
CCCCCCCCCCGAGGTGGAGTACCTTACATTTATCAATAGTCAATGTCATCAGGTTTGTGTCTGCCCACTTACTAAGTTTATCCAAGTCAGCCTGGATCATTACCCTGTCCTCAGGTGTGAATGCTATGCCCCAAAGTTTAGTGTAATCAGCAAACTTAGCCAGTGAGCTTCTGACACCAATGTCCACATTGTTGATAAAGATGTTGAAGAGAACCGGTCCAAGAACAGAGTCTTGGGGGATGCCACTGGTCATGGAGCACCATAATGAGTCACTGCTATTGAACACTACTTTCTGGGTCCAACCTTGAAGCCAATTTCCAAGCCATTGAACTGTGGTGTAGCCGGGGCCTCAGTTGGCCAATTTTTCCATAAGGAGGTCATGGGACAGCAGATCAAAGGCTTTTTTAAAGTCCAGGTATATGACATCAATTTCTTCTCCCTTGTCCAGGTGATACACATCACCTGGTCATAGAAGGAGATGAGATTGGTCAGGAAAGACCTACCCACGACAAACTCATGCTGGCTGTCCCTCAGGATGTTGCCCTCAGCCAGCTTATCCAGAGGGTCTTCCTTGATAATTTTCTCAAGAATCTTACCAGGGATTGAGGTCAAGCTGATTGGCCTATAATTCCCAGGATCTACTTTCCACCCTTTCTTGAAGATGGGTGCCACATTGGCCTTTTTCCAGTCTTCAGGTACTTCACCTGAGCACCACGTGTTTTCAAATATTTTTGCCAATGGTTTGGCTATGGTACCTGCCAGCTCCTTGAGTACCCTAGGGTGTAATCTGTCAGGACGAGCTGACTTGAAGATGTCCAGCCTCTCAAAGTGATCCTTTACTAGATCAATACCAATGCTGGGTATAACTATGCCCTCACCCTGGCCGTCCCACATCTTGCTAGGCAGGGCAGTCCCACTGGACTGATGAAAGACTGACACAAAGTACCCATTAAGCAGGTTGGCCTTTTCCCGAGAGCCAATTATCAGCTGTCCCATTTGGTTCAGCAGGGGTCAAATGTTACCCTTGCTTATTTTCTGACTCACTATATATGTGAAAAAGGACTTTTTTGTTATCCTTGATATGTGAAGCCAGATGGAGCTTGGTTGCAGCCTTGGCTTTCTTGATCCGCTCCTTGAATGTACAGACTAGGGTTGAGTACTCCTCCTTGGTGGTAATTCCAGCCTACCCTCCTTTATAAGTCTCTCAGTTGAGGCATAGGAGGTCCTCAAGTTCCCCGCTCAGCCAAGGGGGTTGTTGAGCCTTTTTGCTACCCTTTCTCTGAGATGGGATAGCCGTCTGGTTAGGAGGTCTGTAGTAGACTTCTACCAAGATGTCCCCTGTGCCACATTCCCCACATATTTTGACCCAGAGAGACTCTAATTATCCTTCCTGGCTGCCAATGTCAATTTGGAGGAATGTGTAGCTGTCCTTGAGCAGAAGCAAGCCAACTTCAGTCAAGCCAAAAAAAAAAAAAAGCAACATTTTAAAAGTAGCTCAAGATCATTTTTTATTTGAAAGAGAATGATCCTGGATACTGGGCAGAATTTTCCACCTCACTAGTTATAGCAACCAAAGCATTTGTTCATTTCTTTCCAAAGCATATTTGAAATATACATTTTAAGATGTTCATTTATTTTAAATTATTATTTTACTAAAAAAATATGCTATATGAAGGCAAAAGGACTTGCTGGACTACCCAGTCTTGCTGGTAAGTTTTAAGTGTTTTCAGACGTTGAGAATGAAGACACTCTAAAAGTACAAGGGATTAGCTAATTATTACCATTACTAATTCTTATTCCCCACAGTTTACATGGTGAAGCTTTCATTCAAGAGAATTTCATTTCATGCTTAGACATGCCACCCAGCACTTGGCATCAACCTCTGGCAATATGTAGGGTGTTTGTGGCTTCAGGCACAGGAGCACCTTAGAAGGAGGTACTAGTTTTGGAGGAAATGCTGCCAAAAAGTTTGTGTAACTGAAGTCCACTCCATATTAGGGTAAAAGGGTCTCTTTAGCCTTGGGTGGCAGTCTAGGAGTGGGTCCCTGATACACAGACAAATGGATGATCTCTCTTGATCCAGCAGTTCCTGCAGCATAGCTGGTTCCAAATGTAGTGGCACCTGCCTTTCATTTGGGTTAAGCCTGTAAAGCTGTCTATCCAAGAGCTACCTATCCTAAGGTAAGCAGTTAAGTGGCAGATATTTAGGCAGCCCAGAAGTAGAAGCTGGAAGCCTCTTGGCTAAGCTGAAGCAAAGGAGAGCAGGCTGACCATCAGGCCAAAACAGAAGCCCCTGTGGGTGACTGGAGAGCCACCTGATAGGAAGGGGTGGGGCTCTGGAGGCACATAAGGCCAGTGCCTGAGACCAGGCAGGCTGTCTGGACCTGCAGGCAGCAGGGAGAGGAGTTCCTGAAGGATATGGCTGCAGGGGATGGACTGGCTGCTTAAGCAAATGCATGTGTCTTGGAAACAAAGAGCAGCTGCTTATCTACTCAGCTCCTAGAGGCCATGTGGCCCTGGTCTGGGGAGGGCACTGAAGCCTTTTCTTTCTGCTTGATTCCTCCCAGGACCATGAAGAGGCATGCAATATCCACTCCCATGCGCTTCCCACAAGAGAGTGACCCCAGCTTTAGGAAAGTGTGGGGATCATTGCCCCACCACTCAGCTCCTTCTGGTCCCCTGGAAAAGTCACGTAGTGAAAAAGTGTACAGGAATTTATTCTACTGGGAGAAATTCTTCTTGGAGTGACCTCCACTGGATTGAAGATGGATTATTTTTCTCCCAGTAGAAATGTACCACATATATGTGGCAAAAGGCTACAACTCTCTCTGGGTCATACCACCACTTCTGTAGATAAATGAGGGGGTTGAACTAGAACGGAATTTCAGGCCTGGCATCCTCTGTAAGGAAGCTGTTCTCTGGTTCTAGGCATACTAGAACACAAAACTGCACACCAAGGGAATGCGGTGAGCCAAGCTCCTAGAAGCCTAGACATTTAACAGTACTGCAGTTATGCCATGGTATTAAATGATAATGTACCTACAGCTTT
>NW_017729025.1:119643621-119646477 GCF_001723915.1 Gavialis gangeticus | reverse complement strand
CCACTTCTGTAGATAAATGAGGGGGTTGAACTAGAACGGAATTTCAGGCCTGGCATCCTCTGTAAGGAAGCTGTTCTCTGGTTCTAGGCATACTAGAACACAAAACTGCACACCAAGGGAATGCGGTGAGCCAAGCTCCTAGAAGCCTAGACATTTAACAGTACTGCAGTTATGCCATGGTATTAAATGATAATGTACCTACAGCTTTAAATAAGCATTCATTTAACTATTTAAAAATGAATGTACATAAAAGAAATTGATCAATCTTGTATGTTTTATTGCAAACCAGGGATAACCAGCTGACTGATGTAAGAAAACAGTCAAATATATTTTCTGATCAAAGTTGAATATTGTCACTGTTCTGAGCCAATTATTTTATTTCACCCTTTTTTTTTTCTTTCTTTCTTTCTTTCTTTTATATCCCTCATGTCTAAGGGTGGCTCATACTGGGGAAATGATAGGTAAAATTACTTGCAGTGCCTGACCTAAGTTTCAGTAGAATCTTCCGATTTGTAAGGAACATGATCTATCTGGCTAAGGAAAAACAAGCACAATTTATTATTCCTTCCATGTAAGATCCTCTTCTAATTAAAAAAAAAAAACCTTAGCAGCCGATTAAAACACAGAATCACATTTTACAGTATTTAATTCTGAAATATAGGGTAATTGCCTGTGTCATGCAGAATTCTCTAGAGAAGAAGCCTAGCAATTCCATGATCTTTTCCTTTGGTAGAGGTGACTAAGTGCTCCAAGGATCATTTGCAGGATCACTAAAGCAGAGTACCTGGTTAGGTACACATGCCAGCCTGCAGCTCTATCTCCCCATTTGTTTGACAAATGGTGAACAGAAGCTGCTTCTGCTGCAGACAGCAGATTGGTCTTATAAAGTCCATTACTGTGAACTGACAGCTCCACTAAGGTGGGCTGATAAAACTGAAAAGAGCATCCTGAATGTGACCAAATATGCAAATTAAAATAACCCAAACATCTAATACATCTCTGACTTCCAAACAAACAAGCTGTCACATCGCTGAGCGCGTGAGGGGCCAGAAGGGTTACATTCAGTTGCACAGCTTTACTTTTCCTGCTGTAACAGCAGCAGAAAGAACAGCTGCTGCGTCAAGCATATTTTGAGTCCCTAAAATGTTTGTCTCTCAAAATTGATGAATATCTGCATTAAAATGTAAGTTACAGAGTTAAAAAGAGAGGGACAGAAGACAGATAGAAAGCACGTTTACACAGTTCACTGTGGAATTATAGCATTCAGTTTTCCTTTAATATTTATGGGCTCTTTCTACTGAATTCTTAGCAGCAGTGTTAAATATTTGCCATTCCAAAAAAAAATAAATATTGCCAAGTTATTTGATTTTTTAAAAGCACAAGTGTGCAAAGTCAGTGTAAAGATGGATCAACAGCTCTGAAGGAATCTTACAGCAATATGCATCAGTCCAGAAACAGATACCTCTCAGACAGTACAACTGGACTAATTATGAACTTATGTAAAATGTGCACTTGTTCACCAACCAGTGCTCTCTCACCATACTGGGAAAGAACAATCCTGAATGGTATTACCACTTTAACTGCATACCCCCAGTAGAGTATCTAAAGGCAGCAGAAGGGAAAGATCGGGGCAGCGGCTCCAGGCACCAACTTAAGGAAGGGCACAAAAAACTAGCCACCACCACTGCTGACTTGCCATAGTGCTATGGTGGGAAGCAGGGAACCACCACTGTCCCATAAATCATTTCTTTCCAGGTGCAGAACTTCCTTATTATGCCTCTTTTTACCATCTCCATACATGGGCAGTTCCAGGATTTTCTAAAAGTGGATGCAGAAGCAGTGACTAGCATTGTAAGGATGGCTACAATACCTGCTTCAAGTCCCCTCCACACTGGGATGGGCAAGAGCAGCAGCCAGTGTCACTTCTTAAGTCCCCAAAACAATATTCTTCCCCTAACACCATCCTCAGCACTCCTTCCCTTCCCTGCTGTGCTCAGCAGTAAGTCCCATCTTCCCCACTCCAATTCCCCCTCTCCACATCCACCACTGCTGCTGTTGCTAAAGTCTCTGGAGACTCTGAGGGGCAGTGGGAAGCTTCAAAGCTGCACTCAGCTAGGCTCTTCCCTCCCTCAGGGACTTAGGAAAAGGTCCTGCCTTCTGTTCCCTTGGTGTGGTCTGAAAGTGGGGGTGCAACTATGTCATTGCACCCCCTCTGGATCTGCTTCTGCCTACATATACTAGTCCCTTTCTTCTCTCTCTTCTCAGTTTATACGCCTTCCTACAAGCAGAGCACTTTTTTTTCTCTCTCAGGATCTCTTTTGATCTTTCTCTTATTTTAAGAGTTAATCATGTCTCACAAAAGGAATTTAAGTTCCCTCTAGACATTCAGGTAAAGGCATAGCAGGAGGCATGATTGCAGGATCCAGCATCAGATCCAATCACACCTTATTGCCACATGTTCAGTTAATGGCATGATAGGAAGGAGCCACAAAGTTATTATACACTTTTTGTGGAATAACTTTGTGACATATTCATTGTTTTATCACACCATTAATCAAGTGAGCATGTCGCTGGGTCACAACATAAGGCATGATTAACTGTTTCATCACATCGTAAGTGTAATGTGTAGATAGGGCCTAAGTAGAGCACAGAAAATGTAATGGCTATATTTTTGTCATGACGACTGTAACAGGTGGCTGTGATGCTACTGGAGCCCCCTTTGGTCTTATCAACTTCACTCTCTGTTGGTTTCTCTGGGCAATCTCTCTTTCTCCTCACCTGCCACACCTTGATGTTGTTATGCTTTTAGAAAATGGGAGGCTGCCCCAGGGCTTTCCATGAGATATCACTCTCTAC
>NW_017729025.1:119625305-119638621 GCF_001723915.1 Gavialis gangeticus | reverse complement strand
TTTTAGAAAATGGGAGGCTGCCCCAGGGCTTTCCATGAGATATCACTCTTTACCATGCAGTTGTCATCATTCATCACCTTAAGGGTTAATTATATGGGCTCCAACCTCCCCAGTAATTAAACCCATGCCTCAAAGATGTCACACATCCTGATCAAATCATAACATGATCATAACTATAACCTGATCATTGTTGGTTTAGAAATGGTATTTAAAGGTTTGCTTTTTGGAAACTGGATTATAGGCACAGATGGTTTAAGATGGGCAGCAGGGGTTAATTGATTTCTAAGAAGCTTGGGTCTCACACACAAAGTTTCTCCAGCCTTGGAAGCAGTCAGGCTGTCTTAACACAAGAAGACCAACAAGAACACACAGTTTGGAAAACAGTTTGGGAACCAAGGGAGTATATACCATAGTGCCCATAACATAAAATAAAGTGACACCAGCTAACAAAGCCTTATTATTTCCCTCCTCTAAACACTTGAAACGTTTCCTTTCCAGGCTTGATTCTTCTTTAATGCAAGCAGAAGTAACTTTCTAGTTACTGTATCCTCTCTGTGAGAATAATTACAATTTGGAAGTACACTATTTCCATCTATTGTAAAACATCTTTCTCAGGAATTGTTTTGACTCATTAGAGCTCTATATAGCACAGACGTTTAAATGGAACAGCCAGGATTCTCAGGGGAAGCCAGCATTAACAACAGCGCACATTCATTTGTTCTGTGAGTGTAAACAAAGTCAGTTTATAAAGGAAAAAAGAAATGCAAACAATAAAATAAAATGAAATACCTTTTCAGTTCAAACCAGTCCAGAGAAAGCTAGAGACCTGATATCAGATATGACAGATGCAAAAAATGGAATATATCAGGAAAAGGGAGACCATATCTGCATGCTTAGAGGAGACAAAAAGCAGCAGAGTGGAATTGGGGTTTCTCAGCCTCTGAGAACATTCTAAATACAATGAAGTTACTGATCAACTCAAGCCTCTGACAGGAATATCGTAAGTGTTAGCTTGATATGCTAATACACTCCGTTCTTACTCCATGGGTGATCCACATATGCAAGCACGTGTGCTTGTAGCAGCTCAAATAGAAGCGATGCAAATTTGAGCCAGGGCTTTTTGCCTCAGAACATGTGCTTGGACATACACTTTGTTGTGGAGCAAATTGTGCCAGTGTCTCTATCATAATAATAAAGTGAACTCTAAATACATGTTTCATGAATTCATGACTACATGAATATATATTTTGCTGCCCCCCACATAGCTACTCCTCCAGCCCTCCTCCTGACCACTTACTTACCAGCACTGGAGCCCTGCTGCTGGCAGGGGTGGCCTGCCTGCATGTGCGCCCACTCTGATGCCTCCAGTGACACATCACCGGAGGACGGTCCCTTGGGCCTTCAGTGCCCCACTCCATTCTCCTCCCATGCTGCATCTAGTAGGAGCTTGGGGAGATCTGGCCAGTGGCTGCCTTGCCCTTTGCCCAATCCCACACCTCACCATGAGGAATGGCTGGCCACACCAAGTGCACTAACTTTAGTTCCAAGTCCCTGCATGTGTAGACACCTGCCAAAAAAACGCTTAATGCACATTAGCTTAATGCACATAAAATTTACTCACACTTATTTGCACGTATAGATGCACCCCATGACTATGAAACTAATCTTAAACCCCTTGAAGTCAATAGCAGCTTTACCAATAACTTCATTAAACTTTTGGCTATGCTCTGAAATGGTAAGATTTTCTTATCCTGAAATAAAATAAAATAAAATAAAAAAAATTATCTTAGAATGTTCTTGTGGTATTGACCATACGCTGATAATCACCTGACTAAGGTGGTACCAGTCGCCCATGCTGCTGCTTCTAAGGTCCAGCTGTGCTGCTCAGTGGTAATGACAGCCAAAGGCAAGTCTGAGGATGGGGGCTTCCTCTGTGTGTTGTGCACTCCCATGCATAGACAGCTAAGTGAGCCAGGCAGCAAACTTGTCAGCCCTAGCTACTCCCCTGCTTGCCCACCCTCTAGATGCAGGTCAGAGCTATGCATATGATAGAGGATTTTAACCCCAAACATACAACTGCTTGCAGCATGAGCTAATTTTAAAAATAATTTAAGATTCCTTAAAGCTAGCACATGCTAAGAGTAACGTGTAAGCACACTCTATATTCATGCCACATGAGTAACATACACCAAAAACATAATTAATTTTTTTAAGACTACAAATCATGAAGCATTTAAATATTTTAAAAAGCACAATGTTTTAGTTTTGACTTTGAAGCTTTGTCTGAACTGCTGTAGCATTTGGCAAGCACACTCTTCTGAAATGTGCCAAATAGCAACTCATACCTGCTAAACAGAGGCATATGTTTCCTTTTTCAGTCAATACATTATTAATCCATTTAGCTATATTTTCCAGGTAAAAGGCTTTTCAATAGAATTTTTTCCCCACTTCTGCAACAGCAATTTACCACAAAATGTAGCCTAGTTGTCATCCTGATAGGTTCTAACCACAATGATAGTCTCTTTCTTATCTCCTGGCATCCTGCTTTTGTGTTGACTCCAAATGTCACCCATTATTGATAGTATTCTCTTAACAGCTGCATTAATGCTTGTGTAAGCTGTGAAAATAAATTTAACTGAGAAGGTATTTTGAAGCCATTTACTATATGAAGATGCTTGAAAAAGTATTTCACTAGTTTCAAATAAATTCACATTTTGTTCCAGATCATTATTGAAACAAAATAACAATTTCAGACTGCTTGATTCAAAAACACCCAGGAAAATTATTTTCATGAATTAGCTGATCATTCAAGCACACCAAGTATATTATAAACACAAAAGTGCCAGGCTCCCCATTCTGTTTGTAGCTGTTTTATCTTTTATAGACTCCTCAGTACATACAACTGAAGAAGGTCACCCCAAACCAGCACCCTGGGATGGCTTGAGACTTGCTCTTTGCTACCTTCTCCCATGCCTAGGTAATAATAAATTCTATCAAACCATCAATATCCTAGTGCTTTCTGGAAGGCCATGGCAAGGCAGAGTAAAGATTAGAGCAACCTTGAAGTTTCATTAAATAATACTGTGGGCTGAATATAAAATTATGTCATCTGAATATTAAACATTTAATGCACCCAGCAAAGTGCAAGAGCCAATGAAGGATATGAAGGTTAAGAATTCAAAAACAAGGCAAAGTAGAAGATATATATATATTCATAATTTTCTACTGGCTTCTTCCAAAGCTTATGATATAAATAGTTTTGCCTTTATATATTCCAAAACGATATTCTAAGTCTTTGGTATCTGGTGCCATGCTTCAGAATACTTATGAAATGTGTTTTCAATGTTTGGAAACCTTATAACTTTTTTTAAGCAACAGTATTTAATATTTGGAGAATTTTCCAAGGCAGAACAACTCTACTCAAGTGGTCTTAGTATGATGAGATTTCAAGTTTAATTATATACGTAGCATACTGTAGTCCATTTACTATATAATAACTTAAAATCAGTAATAGTAATTTCTACCATGAAGATACATAATGCATTATGAAAAGAGTGATCTTACTATCAAAACAACAAATCTAGGGAGACAAGTCTTACACATTGTATGTTTGGAAGGGCCAGTACAGAGAGGAAGTTGGTTTGCCTCCCTTTATGTTAGACTGAAGAACAGAGCACCTTGCACCACTGGGGAGCATTAAGAAATTTACTGAAGAGCCAAAATTAAACATTAGGGGTGATATATTTTTAAACAGAGGGTAAAAAAAATATTGAGAGAGAGAGAAAGCAGAATCTGTGAATGAGCTAATGCTGAAGGGGCAGAATTGAAATTGTGAAGTCATGCTTCTAAAAGGTTCTTTAGAAAGCCTGATGGAACCAGTTGTGTTGTACAGACCACTTGGCTTTACGTGATCTCTGCAGTGACCTAAAGAAGAATGTATTGCATCAGTTCAAGGGATGAAGAACTTACATATTACTACTTTATAAGAAATATGTACATTTTTCATCCATACCCTGCAGGTGTTTCTATTCAAGGGGGTGGGGGGTGGGGAAGGGCATAAACATTCCCTTTCATTGCCTTTGTGCCACCATAAAAAAATAATGGCAGTACTAAGCCAAGCAAACTTACATCCATGCTCCTTGTCACATCACAAATAGTGACTTTGATGAAGTTGGTATCAATATGTGCCAGTTTAGTGGTGGACATCCGTTTATTTTATTTTTCTTGCATTCTCCAGTCCAGGGTGCTCCAGGTGCTTGAGGGGACTCATCCTGCGTACCTTAAGAGTTCCCTCACAGAATCAGGCCCCTCAAGCCTTGAGAGCACCTGCTTGGCTTTCAAATCCCAGCTTTCCCTGCTTATGGAGACATGCTCTGGAGATCCCAGAGCAGCATCACAGTAAGCAGCAATGGCCAAGCAGGCACTCCCAGGGTTTGAAGGGCACGATTATGTGCAGGAACTCCCAGGAATTGCAGGACTATGCCTCTCAAGCCCTAGGGGAATGCGTTGCTCTTTGTCCCACAACATTATCCATGGGACAACAGGAAATGCATCTTGCCCAGTGAAGCAGATCAGCTGTTTTGAGACACATCCCAGCACATCTGATCTACTTGGCAATGTTGGTTTGTAGCCTGTGAAAGGACTGAGGAGAGAAAACCTCTAGCTCACCCTTAGTCACCAAAATAATTTACAACAAAACTTTGTGTTGAACAGGATGCAGACTTCCCAATCATTTCTTTCACCTTGCAGAAAAAACACAGGCAGGGCCTTAACCCCCAGAGCTTTTTTAAAAATATATTTATCATAAATATTTAACATTTATATTTATTATATCTTTCTAAAAATATATTAATCAAATCCTTTTATCTTTCCTAGACCCAATAATAGAGCTTGTTACATAGTTCTTAGGCAAAATGGTAATAGGTTGCAGCTGGTTAACTTCCTGTTAAAAAGCAGCATTTAAAGCCTGAAAAATAACGAACAAGTCTTTCTCTGACAGGTAGCAGTGTGAACAGGACGTATGCTGAGATATGCTTTTGAAAGTGGTGTTAGCCAGCTTTCAGAAAGTTTCTCAGCTTTTTCTTTCTGAGTAAGTATAAAAGGAACTGCCTACTTTTCAATATATCCATGAATTTATATGGTACAGCTAATTTAAACTAGACTGAATTCCAATACTCCAACATGCCACAAACCAGCAAAGTGTCATTACATTCTTAACCTCTCACATCCCTTGAGCAGTAATTTATAAGCTCCTAAGCCTTGCATAGTATTATGCACTCTATTTTTTCTACCTTCAAACCAAGGCAGAACACTGCAACACATCAGAAAATTCACTATCAAAAGCCAATATATTATCAGTCATATTCATATTTAATTGTACAACTTGATAAATGGTGTGAACAAAAGATGTTTACTTGAGCTTTACACAACTTGAAGAAACAGAGTACACTGTTTAGATTCATTTAAGGCTAGAAACATGAAAGACTCAGACTTGGCATTTCCTTGGTTATTTTGGTTGTTTTGTTATTTTGTTATTTCTCTAGGTAGACCACGGGTATATTCATCTAGCAATAGTCATTATTTTGGTATTGATTTAACTTAACCTGTGAGAGATCTTGAATCCTGCACACAAAACAAGGACAACATTTGCTGTCTTTAGATGTCTGTAGGGTAGAAGAGAACCCACTGGAATAGGACCATCTAACACTATCAAAAAGCCTACTTAAAAGGCCCAAGAAAACAGATTTCGGGGAGCACAAATAAAGCATTTCTGTGGTACATTTATACTTCAGAAGCCTTACAATGAAAAACTTTGCTGCGTGCAATAACCAATACATGCGACAACACTCAGCCACTTTTAATTAGCACGGCTCATTAATTGAATCACCCCCTCCCCGCCTCCTGGGCACATCTAGAAATGCCCTAGGATTCTAAGTCTATTATGATGTGTGTATCTGTATGAAATGGAGCCAATGGGGACCTCTCATGTAAGCATGTAAAAAGTATGGCCGTGACCATGATCCAGGTAAGACAACAGGTGGTTGAAAAAAGTCTTTAGGGAAGAGGACAATAAGAGGAAAATAAATGTGTAAAATTAGTTGTGCACTTTATCCTCTATCATTTCCCTAGATAATATCAACAGCAGTGCTCTGTATCTACTACAGCACAGCAGTATAGAGAACAGGCTTCCAAAAACATTTTTTTGGGGGGGAGGGGGAAAAAAAAACCTGGATCAAATATTGGGGGAGAGAAAAACAAAAAACAAAAACCCTAGATCAAATAATAGTGGCCCAAACGAAACATTTTGAGAGATTTGAAAAAAATAAAAGAAGCAACTTAATTGGACTTTATTCACATATATCTCTGCACTTTCTGATTTATCCAAATCAAAGCAGAAGAATGTTATTTAAAGAATAGTCTGTTCAGTCAACCAGACCTTGCACGTCTTCACAGAGTTCTCACAGAACTAGTTGCCAAACACACCCAAATCTTGTTGCTAAGATAATGTTTTTCCCTTTGACTCACGTGGTACACATAACAAAGCCACCAGCCACCTCCATTTCCCCAGCAAGCATGATTGAAAAGCGTTTTGAAATATTCTTTTCTACAATATGAGTGGGTTGCATAGACACATATCAGGAAGAACAAGCGTTGAAACATTTGAACTTGTCTTGTGTATGTAACTCCCACCAAAATCAATAGAACTGTAGTATATATAGAGAATATTACATTAAAACAGCTTCATCTGCAACCTGATATTCTTGGACTTTTACAGCTATTAATTTAGGAGCATAATGCACACAGAATTTTTGTCTTTTTAGAATGAGGACTGAGAAAACTTAATATTGGTTTAGTTTCACACTGGCTATAATTTTTGGTGAATAAACACAGTACTTGACAAGCTTGGCCTAATGAATCATTAGTAAGCTCTCTGTTATCATGACTTCTGTTTTAGTTTATTGTGTTAATTATTCTAGCTGTATAAACACTCTATAGTTTTATCTCAACTATTTTTTCTCAGTCAAGAAGCATAACAGAATGACACCAAAATGTATATTCTCTTTGGGTCTTTTTCATGAATGCTGATAACACATGCAAAGAAAATGTCCTTGCCACTATCTCTCTGTGTGTGTCATAAATCCTCCTTTTGAGTCTGTTAAGAAGGCAATCCCCTCTTTTGTATGCTGGTTGACACAAAGAACCACTACCATCATTCACCTGGAGACCAGATTATTCTTACCATAATCCTCCTAGCAGGAATATTTTGTTTCCTTTTGAAAAATAAATATGTACTAACAATCTGTTGAGGTGGAGGAAAACCAATGTTACCCAAGGATGAGTACATATAGAAGATTCTAAAAGTTCAAGGGATACAGTCTATGGCTAAAATTGTGATCTATGTATAAGTTGCCTTGAACTGCTCAACTTGCATCACCGTTGCCCTGACACTGGCATTGAATTCTCTCTTGCTGTAATATAATTGTTTCTATTATATCCATCTTTATTTGGCCATCTAACAGGTTGTTGCTGGGGTCATCTGTCCTTAAATAACCTCTTACTGCTGGAACGTTCTCTTGGTGCTATTGTCTGTTACCATATAACACAGCAATCTTTAGGTACTAGTTCAATACTAAACTTGTCTGGAGTAGTAAAATCAAAAATCATGTTGGTGCTCTAACTTGCAAGTAGTACTAAATACACTTAATTCCTAACTAAGGTACTATTCCTCCCTTTTTACTGTTTCAAATACATGCTAGCCAAAAGAATGACTAATAAAAGTGATAAAATCATAACTTTTTATGGAAATGGGTAAATGTAAGCCATATCAGGCTATCTTTGCAGCTGTATTAATTGTACAGATGTAGGAAATAAATGATATTATGACATGGCCCCAAGGTTCAGAGAATGAGGGCATTTGCATTCAGGGTTTGTAACTTGGCTGAACACCAACATTTTTGATTTTCAAAAGCAGCTGTTAGCCTGCATAGCACAGGAACTCATCCTGGTCTGCCACCTCCTCAGTAGAGTATTGGTGTGGTAACAGGTGGCCAGAACCCTCCAACTGGGCCTAGTGACATACCCTGTAGGGCTAAGTGAAGCTTTGGTCCCTGATTTGATTTGGCAGAGATTCAGCCCGATTCGGGGGGTGAATCTCCCAATCCGAATCAAAACAGAGAAACCTTTAATCTTTCCAAATCTATTTGGAGAGATTCAGCAATTTGGACATAGACACAGCTTTAAATGTTTTTTCCACATACCTTTAGGTAGCAAGTAGCTCGTCAGTGCTGTGATGCTGGGGTGCATGGAGTGCCCCACAGAAGCGTGGGTGGGGGGTCCCCAGTGTGCTTGGCAGCAGACCCGGAAGTGGACCAGAAGCACTTCTGGTCCACTTCTGGGTCCACAGGGAGCGTGCAGGGGCCCCCCTGCATTCCCCCGGCTTGGCAACTGGTGCCCCCTGGGTCGGGGGGCACCCAGGGTCTACCCCACAGCTGATTGCTGAGCCAGGGGGGTGCGGAGGGACTCAGAAGTGGATCAGAAGTACTTCCGGTCCACTTCCCAGTTCACCACCAAACACGTGGTGGGCCCCCCTGTGCTCCTGTGGGACGCTCCATCTGCCCCAGCATTGCAGCATTCACAAGCCGTGCTGGTACCTCAAGGTGTGTAGAAAAAACATTTAAAGATGTGTCTGTGTCCAAATTGCTGATTCTCTAAATTAGCATCAAATCTTCAGGTTTGGATTCAGACAACTCAATCAGGGACAGTGACCTGAATCAATAAATCACATCAATGTCCCTGATTCGGGCCAAATCCAAATCTGAATCGAATAGGACCTGCTTCACACACCCCTAATAAGCTGACCCCTCACCCCTGGGTAAGCTGACCCCTCACCCCTTCCAGTATAAGCCTCTGACCTGGAAGAAGAAGTGTCTGGAGAACATGGTTTAAGCTTGTACCCAAGCTGCTTCACTCTTAGCTTGTGCTGCTCCTGACTTCCTAACAGACTCTCCAGATGCCTGGTCTGGCTAATTCATGGACCCCAAGTTTGGCTTGACACTTGGAATACCTTACCCAATTCTGGTTTTATTTCCTAGATACCTGACCTGGCTAGCTATCTGACCTTCTAGATCTGACTGTGTTCTCCAGACAGATCTTTTGGCTTCTGGCTTCCCTACACCCTAACTTGGCTTATTACCCTTTGACTTTTGCTGCTTCTCCAGACTCTGAGGTAACCCCTCGGACCTGGCATGACAGCAGCTGCTAATCTGGGATGTTCACCCCTCAAAGTGAAATGATAGATGTTCAGTCTGTTGAAAAAGAATGCCCAACATATCTGAAATCGGGCACCAAAAACTTAGATGGCTACTTTGCATATTTTGGCTAAAGAACATGTCTTTCTTTTTTCAAACCTTAGATGCATCAGATACCACATTGGATTTAGGACCAAATGATAATTAATACCAGAAGCAAAAACAGACCACAATAAAACAACTGAACAACATGACACCTGTTGAGGCTCTGTATAAGTATGTTTAATTACACCGTGTGAAATAAAATGTTCATTTTGATAAAACACTTGAATAGGTGTTAGAAAATAGAATTAAATGCATTAAATCAATCATTAGTGATTTAGGTTCCAATTCATTGCACTCAGTAGATCCAGCTAGCATTCATTTAAAGTGTTTTGTTGAATTGGGACCTTAGTCATGAATAAAGCTCTGTGAGAAAAATTGATTCTATGCTATCAGGCATTCTGAGGTGAGTATTCCTCAATATCTCCTGATGCTGTTCCATTTTGTAAAGCATGCTTAAATATTTGTTGACTCAGAGAAAGGGAGAACAAGTGAGAGTGCCAGAGAGATCCTGAAGTCTCATGGGCCACTGAGTTCCCTGAGTTTGCTTGCTTTAATGATTGTGCGCAATCACCAGTCACCACCCAATAGTATCATTTAAAATCTCATTAGAAAGCACAGTACCTAAAACACACCTATAGCATGCCATACATAAGGGCAGGGGAGACAAGGGCACTGCCAATGCTCTGCTGATTCAGTGACTGAAAAGTAGTTGCTCAGAAGATCATCAAAAAAGAAACCCTCCCGCTTCTGCACAACACATAGCCCATGCCAATCTAGGGGAAACAAATTCCTTCCTGACTCCATTTAGACAGTTAGTATGACCCGAACAGAAGAGTAAGACCTTGTACCCAGGGACTTCTAGGTCTTCTGAGTACTCACAAAAGCATCAGAGCACTCAGTTCAACCCCCCAAAATTGTGACCAACAACCTAATGCTACTGAGGAAGGTGAAGCACCCCCCATCCCTGCCTCCTTCCCTCTTCCCCTTCCTCTCTCAAGAGGCCGATAGTATTCATTATTGGGGAAAGTTCTTTCTGGCCAAAAACTGGCAACAAACAAAAGACTTGAGGAATGGGCTTATCAGAGGCTCTTCATACTACAAGAGTTCCCTTATACTCCTAACTGGGGACTACAAACAACAACTCCATATGACACAAGTTTATTGTTAAGCCAGAACCATTTGTCTTATAATACCATACCTGCCTGGAGTTTGATCTTAAAGCAATTCAAGTTCCTTGTCCTCACCACTTTGCTTGGAAGACCATTCCAACACTTCACTTTTTTTAACAGAAAATCTTAGTCTTCTTGTCAGTGATCTTGTGCCAATGGTTTTGTGTTTGTTTGTTTTCTTTAAGCCAAAAAGCTCTTCTTTTTCCTAATATTAACGCCAAAAATCTACCTGTCAAGACAGATCGTATACCCTTCTCTATTTTGCTAAGCTGTCTATAGCCTGATGGCTATGGCACTGAGGGAAGTAAGGGATTTTCATTCAAATTCTCTTACATTGACGAGGTCATAGAACCTGAGTTTTTCAGGTAAGTACCAGAACCAACTAGACTATCAAACAAAAATACAACTCCTCTCCCATTAAAACTAACTCAAAACACTTTCCAGGCAAGCCTATTAGGTACATTTCATGAGAATTTAAAAATAGCTTCAGAACAGCTGAAAAGGCATTTTGAGTGAATCCACTATTAGTAGAAAAAAATGCCCACCCTACCCATGAATTTGGGACTTAAGTATCTGTAATTTCAGGAAGAAAAAGCCTGAATTGTACTGAATATTTTTCAGTCTCACTAAACAGAATGGACTGCCTGAAGACACTTGAGAAGTTTCTTACATTTGTAAAATTAAGCATGAGTAAAAAATGTTATAGGAAATGGGACCGAATGTCAAAGTTCTTTGGGCCAGATGTTTTGTTATATTTGTTAATGACACATACATTATTCTATCTGGTTACTGAAAAATACTTTAGTATTCTCATTATGTAGATCTTGAGCTTAAGACAGACATGTGCAATGCTTAAACCAAACTTATTTTATTTATCTATCTGCTCCACATTTATTAACTCTATGTTTCCTTTGTATAACATGATTTGGTCATCTTTAATGTTCTTTTGGATGCTTCATTAGAGAAACAATCCGTTTATTTGAAAGGAAGCCAGGGTGGAAGAATATGACCTCTGGTAAGGATCCAGGGAGAAAGAGTGACCCAGAATCACCAAATGATGTGCTCAACATTCAAGACATCTACAACAGACATTTACTGCACAGTTGACTAATTATCTGAGCAGTAAATATCTCTGTCTACATGTGCACCTATTAGAGTGCATACAACTAATACTTGCAGATCCAAGTACTATCCTGCTGCAGAGTTTTTTCATGTACAGCAGTGAGTGCACGTGTAGACACTGCGCTAGCCGGCTGGGGTATGAGGGTGTTTCAGTGCGGAGCTGCCTGCTGGCTGGCTGGCTCTGCACTGAAGCACCCTTGTGCTCTAGCCAGCACCCCCGCAGCACACTGAGCCCATTTGGAGCAGCCCCAGGATGCTGTGACCCAGCTCAGTATGCTGAAGTCTGGGTCCAACACAAACCACACATCTGAGAGCTTTCCAGAAGCAATAAACTTCAGAGCAATAAGTTTTTCAGTTTTTTGCTACTCCCTAATGGCAATGTAGATGTGCCAGTCAGAGGAACGTACTCTTGATAAGGTGCTGCTGATACTGAGACCACAGTTAAAATCAGAGAATGGAGAAACATCTAGATGACCTTTGACTTTCAATGTAAAACTCCACAAACTAAAATTTATCAATCTTATTATCAAAATGCACTTGTCAATTAATATTTCCATGAATCTACTCTGAGGGCTCTAACTCATCATCTCCATCTGGTATAATAGCTCTGTAGAGTTCCAGGTTCTGCAAATTAAAACTTTGACAAACCAAAAGTTGTGATATATTCCTCACTGCTCATGATGTTCCAAATGAGTAATTTGTGTGTTCATTGTCACATACAGAATTCAGGCTTAGATTTCTGGTTTTCCCACAAATACAGAGTAGCTAAGATACAATTACCCACTCCTACAACATGCAAAGGAAACCAGTATTTTTACTCTGTAGTAGCCAGTGTCATACATGTCTCAAGATATCCTTCACAGGTGAAGTGATACATCATGAGCCATGCTGAAAATCATGCTAATATCAGCCCTAATCAAACAGAACAACAGCAACAACAAAAACCCCCCAACAACTTTATTAAATTTGATTTGAAGTACTTGAAAAAAAGAAAAACAGAACATTGAATTAAGCCCGGAAATATTTGCTAATTGCGACCACTGGCCAGGCTGGATACAGAGAAATTCCACAAAGAGCTACATTGTTATAGTTGTTATTCTTCCTGTGGGATCATATATGAAACTAGTGAAATTACCAAGTGATACAGAATATCTCACAAACCAAAATATTTCCTCAAAGAGAGAAGAGTGAGGTATTTCAGTTTGAAAAGTAAAAATAATTTATTCTGTAAAATAGTAATAAATGATATATATTTTCTGTAGCATTCATCTGGTATTATGTTGAATCACTGCAAAAAGCTGGTATTATTTCCAAGTGTGTTCAAGAACCCATAATAACCAGGGACATCTTGGTACACAAAGTGCTACAAAATTGATTGGACTCTGCACAGTCCCCATACTATTCAGAGGTTATAATAAATAGTAGGGAATGCAGTGAGAATTTCAATAGTAGACTGTACACTTGCACAGTTGCCTCTTTTCAAATGTAAATGACTTGGGGCCTTTCCCAAAAGATAAAAACAAGAGCTGGCAACAGGCTTTAGGATTTGCATTGATTTTTAAATTTTTTTTTTTAAGTGTTCTATATCTAGTCAAGCACTTTGCTAAAATGGAGCGGTGTAATTTTGTTTTCATTCAGCTGAATCATGGCATATAGCTCCACGTCTGCTCCA
>NW_017729025.1:119585851-119620305 GCF_001723915.1 Gavialis gangeticus | reverse complement strand
TTGATAAAGGTGGAAGAAAAAAGGAGCGGTGTAATTTTGTTTTCATTCAGCTGAATCATGGCATATAGCTCCACGTCTGCTCCAGCTGCAGGCAGCTCAAAAAATTGTGTTTCTTCTCCTCTTTTAGCAGTGAAAGAACTGTAGGATTCTAACTAACAAAGAAGGGAAACTTAATTAACTATAACCATGTGAGTGAAGTCAACAGGACTTCTGACATTCTTAAGGTTAATAATGAATATTAATGTTTTGTTGCAATGGGGCCTAGGGCTTGCATTTTAAAGGACGCATCTACATGTTGCCGTACGGTGATGTTGCTATGGTGCCGTGCTTTAGTACCTCCTCTTGGAGGTACTAAACCATGGTGCAATAATGGCCTGTAGTGTGTCATGAACACTGCGCAGTTAGATTTCACTACTACATCACTGTAGTGGGATGCCCAAAAGAATATCTTAAAGTTAAAAATATTAACATATATTTACCAAAAGTGGTAAAGCAAGCACAAATGACAACTGAGGAGCACTACTACTTAGAAGCACTTTATGGAAAGGATTGAAAGATTGCTCCCTGTCCCAGCACTGCTTCAGTTCTGGTTATGGACTGGCCTTATAGCCATAACATTTTGCTGAAGGCAACATGCACTCTTTGTTAAGAACATGCATACCAAACGTTATCTTCTTAAGAATGATAATGATTCCATAGAAAATCAACAAAGGTAACCATAAATGCTGAAAGGTTCTTAGCCACTGCTGCCTCTACATAGGTTAGAAAATATCTACCCTACTAACCATCTCTGCTGTAAGGCATTCTTTGTGATTTGTTGTATACATGTCCCTGTAACAGGGAACCCTTCCCCTCTTGCTGGCGGAAGGCTACAAGGTCAGCAGGACCAGCAAGGACCTTCCAAGAGCAGGCCTTTGTGTCCCAGAGAAAAGGGAACTCACAAGAGAAAAAAAGCAGCTGCAATGGCCTCCTGAGAGAAACCCTGGGTGGCTATCAGCCAAAGGGATAAGGTCCCTGCAATGGCCAGTAGGTCTGCCCTGGGGAGTGCTGAAGTGATTGCAGCCAAAGGGCAGGCAGCTCACAGGGCTGCAGATAAGCAACCCCTGAACTCAGGCCAGACAGTAGGTCTTGCTGGCCGGGAGGGGATGACCTCGAACAAGAAGGCTTACCCACAAGCTAGAGGGGCATTCTAGCAATGGCTGGGGAGACTCCTATTTGGATCCTGGCAATACCCAGAAGCTCAGTAAGAGGAGCTCTGGTGTGTGTATGTACTTGTTTGTTTTAATTTCCCCACCTCTTCTCCCCCTGCTCCAAGATCCAGAATGGATTGAAATGCATGTTGGTTTTGATGGTGAGTGCCTGGTAGAAAGGTACTGAAGTATTTTTCAGTAACCAAACAGAATAATGTATGTGTCATTAACAAATGTAACAAAACATCTGGCCCAAAGAACTTTGACATTCGGTCCCATTTCCTATAACATTTTTTACTCATGCTTAATTTTACAAATGTAAGAAACTTCTTAAGTGTCTTCAGGCAGCCCATTCTGGTTAGTGAGAATGAAAAATATTCAGTACAATGCAGGCTTTTTTCTTCCTGAAATTACAGATACTTAAGTCCCAAATTCATGGGTAGGGTGGGCATTTTTTTCTACTAATGGCCAGGTGGGGAGTGTTATTTTAAAGTGATTGCTAGCATTTTTTTTTGTTCAAGCAGAGGAGTCAATGTGGCTTGAGTAGCCCTGCACTAAGAGTGTCAGGGTTTAGATAAGTACCAAGGGAAGACACCAATCCCAGGCTCAGGATGCCTCCCAAATAATCAGTTATTCCATCGATGTTTGGCAAGTGAGGCACAAGGTGGTAGAGCTGGAGTGGGGACAGGCTAGCCAGCCACAGTGCAATGCTACTTCCCAGGGGGCTAGTACTGCCACAGTCCCTACTGATACCATTTGATTATACTCCTTCAGTATCTAACAAATAGTATGTCATCACGTTTTTGGTTACCTATAGCCATTTAGACATGTATCTAAATTTAGACATGTATCTAAATTCCTTACATCTAATATTCTCAGCCTGTTCAAACATGGGGCCAATTTTTTTCAAGGGTAACACTCTTTTTTTAAGAGTGATATTCAGGAGAGTGATGCCAGAGGTATTTCCCTACTGTCCCTTTAATAGTATTGTGCATAGAAAAGTAGGTGAACTGCCCCTCCAAACCTGTTGCCTCTCCTACGTTGCAGTACATAGTAGTGTAACCCAACCAGATATCTTAACCTGAGTTAAGCAACAAGATATACTTGTGCAGTAACCTGGTCTTCATTTGAGGCTTCAATCCTGAGAGGTATTTGGTTTTGCAAAATGACATCTTTGAAAATGAGGTAATGTATAGAAGTAACATAGGATTTCCTTGAGAATATTTACAGTGCCAAAACTAAAATAATAAATGCCTTGAATTTTATTGAGATGATTTCTGATCTTGATTTTGAACTTGCATTTTTATTGCTATCTCAAGTCAGTTTAACAACAACATCAGACTGGTGACTATAACTAAGGGTTAAAGTTATCTTCTGGGATAAATGGGCAAAACTCCACTGTAGTCAACAGAACAGCACTCTAAGCAGAGATTTTTTCAGAAAATGGCTCATTTAAGGTTATGCATCGAACTTTAGAAGGAAAGTACAGTATGGTAAGACTATATCAAGAAAGGTAACGGAATAATATATTATTTAATACTACATGTGTTCAGAATTTCTCTGAATGCTCCTGAGACTACCTGACTCTCTCTTCATACAACACATACAGTGATTAAAAAGTGCTCTGTTGGAATACTGAATTGAGTGAATGAATAGATTAATGTTGATATAAATACCAAGGAGTCATTCTATGAAGTTCAGAAAAAATCCTATATAATTCAGAGAAATACAAAAATATCCAGTATGAATTGCCATATTCGAGAAAAACCTTCATTTCTCTGGCCTGATATTCTTCTTCTAGTAATGATCTATTTCTGAGTCCCATCTTCTGCAGGGCTATTTCATACAATTCACTGGCATCTAGCACTTTTGTTCAGTCACATTTTCAGTTTATCAAGGGATTGGGTTTCCTCCCCTTGTAAAATTATCATGTAATCCTAAAAATCACACTTACTATTCTTAGGTGTATACACACATACATACACAACAAAAAGTTTAAATAACCCAGAAATTATTGTTCTGTTCTACTCAATAGAGTTCACACTATTTTTAAATATAAAAATTAATTAATATATTCAGAAGGAGAACACCACAAATATTTAGTGTGTTGAAGGATGATACTGGTTGCAAAGAATCCATGTCCCACTATGTTCTCTACTTTTGCTGTTCTCCCAACAATCTGCAAACATGCTATTGGATGGGCTTTAGAAGAAAACAACTTAAAAACACTAACTTGCAAAGGACAGAGACACACTTCAATATGGTATTCTCCAGAACACCAAAAATCATAATGGCTTGAATAAACACTTCTTTTTGATTTTCTATGTGTTTCTATTTACAATAACTCCTTAATGGTGTGGACTGTTTCCAAGCCAGAGGAGAAGCAATTAGTGAGAAAAGTGAATAACTGACTGCAATTTTCATTATTTTAGATTTAGGACAAACTGGGTGCATCTACACGAAACATGTACTGTGCTGTGCATTAGCGTGTCATAGCAAAAACCTGTATTAATAGCCTACTGCACAGTGTTATTAAGCTAATGTTCAGTAAGCATCACTAAATAACCATGTGTCTGTGCTACTGTGCAGTAACTCTAGGTACTGTGCATTTAACTAGTACATTATTAAGGAAGTACTAAACTAAATGTGCAGTACCTAAGACATATTAATGAACGTATAAACATGCCCATTGTGTTTATGCTGATCTATGGAGGGGAGTGGTGGAGGAAAAGTTATAATTTCAGTTGGAACAGGTTTCACTGGGGACAAGATCAAACTTCTGTCAGGACATTCCAGGACACAATTTTGCCATCTGGACTATAAAGCGATTTGGGAATCTTAGCACAATGCTTGAGTTCTTCAGAAGGATCAGTCCCCTAATGAGCAGAGTATTGAATGAGTATATGAAACTAATGTGTGCATTTACCCATTGCTTGCTTTTAACAGCCAGGTCAAATCCAATCTTAGGTACTTAAGTCATTTACTGCTGTACTTTTTGTTTTCATAAATACTGGACAGTCTCTTTTGAAATGACTGGCTTATTTTATGATTGAGAATTGCATAGTCTTAGATGTCCGGGGTGTTCTGAAATTGAATCTAGATAACCCAGGCTTCTTACTGAAAGGATCCTCTTGTCTGATCTAAGCAGTAAACACTGGCAATTGATAGCATTGCTGGTAGTAGTGAAATCTATTGCTGGCCTCTATTCTGTTTTTTTATAAGAGTCATGGAAATATGATTATTAAACAGTCTTTATTTTTTCATCTAAGCATGGAAATCAATAGTTTCTATGCAGGATTATGAAGTATTGATTTATGTTCTCTTTTATTCCTTTTATACAACTGTAATTCTCTTTTAAGTGTTCTTTCCACTGGGTAGTTTCAACATCTGCCATCTCTGGAAAACTTTCCTGCTTTCTCCTTACCAAGGGCAAGCAAAATCAGCCTTTTCTTCTTCTCCTGTGTGGCAGAATTTACTTTGGCTCCCAATAAAGTCCTGCATTGATCTTAAAATATCATTTACAGTTAAAGTTCAATGTGGCTTGGTTTCAAGCTACTATGCTGTCAAGATTGGAAAGGTTGGGGGGCAGGGGAAAGTCTGATTTGGATAACACTGATTTACAGAACCTCAGTACAAGTTCAAAAAACACCCCACAGTCTAATTAGGCTCCATGCTGACCTCATGGCTTGATGAAACAGCAATATCAGTGTGAGCTGGGTATATGTAAAGAAGACAACATATTTCTCTCACAATTAAATACTGGTATATCAGATCAGTACCCTTACTTCATTTTGCTGAAACTTTACCCGAAGGATATATATACTGGTCTCATTCAGCATAAATTTCTGCATGAAGTTTATTATTGATAAGTTCGGTAGGCCCCCCTCTACATTTTACAGATATTGTGCAATTAACTGATTATAAACCAGCTATAAAGTTAGACCTGGAAATATGCATCAACTTTGTAGCTGGTTGGTATCCCACTTTAGCATGCATGTGTAGCAGGGTCTGCCTTTGTGGCTAGGAGCCCTGTCAACTGACAGAGCTTCCAGCTGCAGGGGTGCACCATGAGTAGCTGGGGCCAGAAGTCCCACAGCTAAGGGGATTATCCCTCCTGGTGATGCCCCATGGTGCTGGAACAGAGAGCCACCTAGCTTCAGACTTTGTCCTGGTGCCACCCCACAGCCTCTGGGAGGCAGAGTACCGCACTCTCAGCCCCAGCAGTCATGGGCCATTGCCATGGCTGTGAGTCCTGCAGCTGTGGGAATGTTTTACTTGCCAGTACAAGAGAAGCCTAGGATGGCAATCCTGGGCTCCCCCTGTACCAGCAATAAAGTGACAGGACCTAGCTGGATCCCACAGTCATGCCTCCTGCCACGCACGTGTGGCATGGCAGGAGGTGCAATTTTGTGGATCATGCTTCAGATCCTATCACACCTTTATCTGAACATCTAGTTGGTCACTTTAATCATATTTGAAAAACGAGGACAGACTGAAAGTAGTTAGCATTACCCTACCCATTACAGCTTATAAAATCTTATCTGATAGTTCTATACAAATGTACTGAGTTAGCAGACAATAAAGTGTGATAGTTTCAGTCTGCATTTCAAGATTACTATTAATCAAATAATTTAAATACATCACCTACTCCAGAAAAGAAGGAATAAGATCAAAGTACATGAATATTTTTATACATTTTAAAAAAGCCTAAAAAAATATAGAAAGATTGCCCTCAGGCCACAATGAGAGAATTTAGAATGCCTGATAAAATTATTATAATGACTAAACTGTGTGTTTGCACTGTGGATAGGAAGCAAAATCTTCTGTTTCACCTCATAACAAAATATTAAGCCAAGGAAAACTATAGTTTCCAGTACTTTTTAATGTGGCTATGTAAAAAATGTGAAATTATTTGGACAGGGTGATTTTAAACAACCTGTGCTGATCTTCTGGATACATTTCATCATCACAGAACTGAACAAAAATCGTATACAAAGGTTTGTAGGAGACAACGTTTACAGCAAGAAAAATGGCACTGACATGGCTAAAAGCCATGAAAGGCCTTGGACAAATTTATGTAATATTCAAGAGCCATTGATATCAACAAGTTAAGCAGCTTATCTACCTTGGAATATCGTTAGGTTAAAATAATTACCGAGAAAGACCAAGCTTCATATACACAGAACCATTAGTGTTTATGTAGCTGAGACCTGAACACTTAGTAAAAAATTAAATTAAATACCTTAAAAATAATATAGTATTACATGTTTTGGTCAGTTAGGGAGAATATGTGGGAAAAACAAGGGTTATAAAAAATTGTAAGTGGTCCCTGAAGAACAAGATAAGATAAGCATCTCCTGGAAGGCCATTTCTGTAGCTAACCAGGCTGAGGATGAAAAATTAGTAAAATGAGCAATACCTAAGATCTCTTTAATGTAAATTAGCAGCAACAGGAAGAATATACTCTTGAGACCAGTACATACAGAATCAAGAAGGAGAGCATAAAAGAACTTTCAAAATTCAGTCCTTTTGTTAGCACTTAATATATTGAAGGGCCTTCTACATAGCTGTTGACATGAACTATATATATTTCTGGATTCAGTAGAATTTGCTGACTATATTATATCAACTGGCACATAGTATTTCACACTAATAATTATATTTAAATGATTCAAATTTATTTTTCCTTTTGCATTTACTTTTAGTATAAATTATAAATTGAACATGGAGACTTATTTTCAAATACCAATTGAAAGTAATATAACTAGGACATATAATGTGAATTGCAAACTTTACACTAGAATACAGGATCTAAAACTTAGATAGTTTGTCTCCAGTTACTTAATTCTTAGAATGACAAAGCACAAATTTGACCTGACAGGTAAATGACGATCAGCACACATTTTAGAAGTTGGAATGAACTGTTTATAAACTTTTATTTACTTGCTTACGTGAATGAAGAACACAGTTGTGGTTTTGACTAATCCTTTGACAGCATCACAACCCATGGAGATATGGATGTTTTTAGGGCATTCTTTGCTGATAAAGATATGGATTAGAAAACTACCACCTACAGACCTTAATACAAGTTTTACCTGGGATGTAGAATCTTGTGCAGTTTGTCTGCACAAGAATAAATTTCACCCTCACAGCATAATTAAAGCCCAGAAGATAATTTTGCCCAGAAAGAAAAAGGTTAGTAACTGCAATATGCCCTGGTATGGAACAGTGTCAGCATACAGGCCCAAAGCCTTAAACTTTTATCTATGCAACACAAAAAGAGTGCCATTCTCCCCATAATACAATGTAATTTAATATAATTCATCCTTCAGAGCATGAAATTCCCTGTAGATCAGGTGGAAAGTGCCATGACTGTTGCTTTTATTAGTATAGCTAAGCACAGGGAGATTGGAGAGAACAGTGTTTTAGGATGATTTACTTGACACTAAAGCTATAACCATAATTTATATATGAATGGAACAAAAATACTGTTTACATGGTAGTTTCTTTAGAACCAAGGTTAAAAAAAAAGAACAAAAATTACTGGGTGCTACAGTCCAATTCATTTTCCATTTCTCGTTTTCTTTGTGTTGCCTGACTACAATACATCCTTTATGAAATATATATTCTTCTCTAGCCCTACCAAAGACAAAAGCAAAAAACATTTTCTTGCTGCTGATCATCCTACAAAGCATGTGATATGTTGAAGGATTGTTGGAACGAGAATCTATAATGAAACTGGCAAATATTAACACAGAGATTCTCAAAGATATAAATAACAATACCTGAAAATAATGCAGGTAGTGAATTGTTTTTCCCCCTCTATTAATAATTTCCAACCCCTATCTGATGGCTTGTATCAGTACCATGTAAACTTTCTTTGATGCCTATATGATGTCATATCATACAGTTTGTCATACTCTGAGGTAATGTGATGCAAAATAATGTATAGTGTAATGTAGCATAAATATTATTCTGATCTTCCATTGGGAATAAAGAAGATTATTTTCAGGTAGCCTTCAGGTAGATTTCAGGTTGACCAATCTCAAGAAAATGGTAAATAAATGCTCACCCTCTAAGGTACTTAACATTATTTAAGAGTGGGTTTTTTTATAGCATTGTCAATAGGAAATTAATTGGGAATTAACAAAATGCAGAATAGAAAGCTTCTGCTTTTATGGGTTGATCCATCATTTAAGTGTACCCAGAAGTGCAGCCAAGAAATTCAATTCTGTACACAAAATAGCTATTGCCAACCCTCTCTACCTCCGATACCACTGTAAATTTTTTAAAAATAAAATACTTCTTATACATTTTGATGCAGGAGGCTGTTTTTGACACCATGCTGAGATATGGTATTGCCAGACAGTAGCTGGGCACAGGGATCTGTACAACTGACAATAAGGGACTGACAGGTTAGAGGTACCAGGTAATACTGTAAAAGTAATGCAGTAGAATCCAGATACTTCACAGAGTTGTGCTCCTAACCTCTCTGTAAAAATATGGGTTTGCAAAATGACTGGGGGTAAAGATAAACAGTAAGCAGCTATTCATGACCCCTAAGAAGAAAGAAATACTGGTGCCATCGTGAATTAAAAGTGAACAGCTGAGTAGCTCATCCTTAGTTTGGCAACCGTCTGCTAATTAAGTGGGCTGCAACCACCTGGATACAAATAATCCAGGCTCTACTGTAATAGATCATCTTTCTCCAAGGATCTCAATATTTGTTATGCATACTGCATTTTGTCTTAGACAATTTTAATTTTGGGGTTCTCATTTGATCCATTCATGGTTTATTAATGCTTTCTGGATGCATTTTTATATCTATAAAATAGCCTGCAGTTTTTTACTAGCTTTGCTGATTATCGAGACTGTAACCTTTTCTTTCGCAAGCATTATGACAGGTAATCCATTCCTGGGTCACCTCTCAGTGAGGCTTTTCTTATGTGCTCTGTATTAGGGATATTCCAGTAGACTTTGTTGAAAAGGTTTGCTAGTACAGAAGATAGTCAGCATCTCTTTTTTTGAGCAGTATTTTGTTACCATATACGTGCAATATTCTGCCCCCTATACTAGGTTCCATTGAATGTCAGTGGACAGGTTAAGGAGTCAATTATTACAAAGACTTGAATAGCCTGAAAATGTGTTTTCTGTGACATGTACTCTCATATGTTCCATCACAGAAGCTGCATTAAATTGGAAGTCTTTTGTTGTTTGTCCTTGAGCTTGGTATGAGCAGGAGACACTTCCAGGCTCTGTGAGACTTGGACTTAAGACCTATATTTAGTTTCCAACACCCTTAAGTTTATGAGTGCTCTGACCATGGAGCTGCTAAGAATTTGGTCTCATTCAACTTTTCTTACTGGAGTTGTTTCAGTTTGAACAGATAAATATTCTTTGACCCAGGGAATATGAGAGAGAGAGACTTCAGAGCTCAGCGGCAGGGCATTCAACTTGGACGTGGGAGAAAAAGATTCAAATCCAAGTTCTACACAATTCAGGAAGTGAACACCAGTCTCCCTCTCTCCAGGGAGTCCACAGGTAGATTCATTTTTACATAAATGGGCATTCTGTGATCAAAAACATTTCATAACAACATTTATGACCAAAGCTAGTAAACAGTGTTCAAGTGATGAACTTTGCCATGAGCTTTCCAGGGATACCTTTTTGGAATTCATCATTTGTTTTATCAGATTATTCTCTAATGCAGGTTTTCCTCACTTTATGTTGTACATGTGTTCCTGGAAAATGGTGCATAACTCGAATTGGCATAAAGGGAACCCACTTTACAATGTAACAAATAGGGATAAGTTCCAAGACCTTGACTATAGTGACCCCCAGACCCATTTCTATCATTGATGGACCAGGGAGAGAGATAGCAGTGTAGCAGAAAGCCCCTTTTGTACATTTCCCTTCTGGACATGGATATAACAGAAGCCCCTTCTTGCATGCACCCCCTCCCCCATTTTGTGCATTTCTTTTCCTTCTCAGTATTGGCAGAGACCTAGCACACTCATTGCATGGGTGTGGCAAGGCTCAGAGCGAGGCAAAAAACTGAAGTGGCTTTCTGTAGGAGAAACCTAGAAACTACATCTACATATCAATTAAGCTCAGTGTCAGTAAAGAAAGCAAAATAAATAAAATATCCACTGGAATGACTGTAAATATATCCTGTGCTAACTTAACTCACCTACTGTCCCCAGTAGCCTTTGATCCTCACTACCTCACATTGCATTTTAATATATTTCTCACAATGCATTTTCATATTTCATCTGTCTCACCTTTACCATGGCATTTTGTATTTTATATTTTATACTTTTAAACTCTTAAGGAATGTACTCCCCGTAGAATGAACTTACACCCTGGACCATCGTTAAAACTGCATTGAAATTGTAATTGTAAAGTGATAAAAACTGTTGAGTGAACGTGAGTGAATGATGATCATCAATAGATAATAGCCTAGCCAAAGGAACTCCATTTTAAGCTAATCAAGCTAAAGAACTGATTTCTGGAACTAAGCACTCACCCTATGAACTATTCCTGTAACCCATGACAATACAGCCATTAAGTCAATAAGTCAAGTGTGGACTCCCAGAACTTCAGGTACCAGCAGGCAGAGACCCCTGTGACTAACAGCTGTCAGGTACTACTCAAGACCCACGTGGAACAGCGACCTCCGGATTGGGTAGCCAAGATGGTGCTGAGGGATCACACAAGTCTGCCAGAAAGGGATAAAGGGCAGTGAAACATGACCCCCAGTGGTGCCCTCTCATCCAGTACCTGACCTATCAAGACAGAAGGACAAGCAGGGGACCCCTTCTGGAGAAGACATCACCTTGAAAGAAGCTGACCATCAACAGCAGACTCCAGGGCCTCAGATAGGTAGATATACTGACACTGATGCTCGCAATCACTACAGCAGCCACTACACACAATACTACTTTGGTTTGAATGAGTGAGTGCATGTGTGTGTGTGTGTATGTGCTATGGTGACCAGTGCCACCCATAACTCAAAGTTTGCATTGATGATTTTATTGGTAACTTCACATCCCATCCAATAAACTAGAATTTATTATGATCCTGCGAATTGGTCCTTTGTAGGCAACAGGAGATAAGCCAGTGGGATTTTTAGAAGCCATAATGGGGATGGCAACTGCAGAAACATGTCACAGACAATGAGCAAGGAGCACAGATCCACAGAGGAGAGTATATTTTGGTGTGCGTCACTCCCACAGTGCACCACACAAAGCAGCTGACTGCGGGTTTCTACCACACCAGTCGTGTAAGAGTGAATTTACCTCATATATAATGAATTTTTGGTATAAAAAGGGTCATTGCATAAGAGTGAATTTGCACATACAGAACCTGCATAAAGCAAGGGAAACCTGTATTTATATGGAATTGAATATATTTTCCACAAATATCCCTACTGCTAAAATTCAACAGTACTGTGTTTATTGGTAGTATGAGGGAAGGGGGAGAAAAGTAGGTTCAAAACATCCCTCAGTCTAATTTCATTCTCATTTAAAGGACTAAAGTTTATCAAAATTAGCAACAAATATTCTAATACTCAGAGTACATCACCAACATGATATGGCACCTAAGAAGCAAGCTTGGTTTTATTTTGTGCTAGGACAGTTTTTCATTTTGATCAAAAAAGACTCATTGACTTAAATAGACTTCAATTTAGACCAGAAGTTTTCAATCTTTTTGCATTTGCATACCCCTAAAAAATTCTGAATGGAGGTGCAGACCCCCCTTGAATTGTAAGTGTGGATATTCCCATACTTTTGATTGATCATTGTCATATTTTGCAGATACCTTAGATATAGTCTGTGGACCTCCATGGGTGCTCAAACCAGAAGTTGAATACCATTGGTCTAGGCTACTTACAGACATATGGGCCTGAAAAAAGATCTCTGTTGGGTAGATATTACTCATTCCATTTTACATAGGAGAAGCGTGATGGCCAGAGAAGCAAAATACTTTTATCAAGGACAATTAATTAATTGTTGGCCTGAGGGAGGGAAAGAGTACCATTAGGCCCTGCTCCCTACTTTAACTTAAAATATAACCTTAAATCCTTCTTCCTGAAATACTTGAACATTTTCTAGTGTATATATATATATATATATATTTTTTTATTTTTTTTTTTCATAGTTCCAGGCTCAAAAATAAACATCAAGCCATGTGATCGGCTGGAAAATGAAAATATTTCAGAAGATGTGTTGCAACTAAAAATAAACAAAAACCCATACTACTTGCATATATTTTAAGGTGAATGTGTGTGCATGCACAGAGAGAGAGAGAAGGAAATGAAAGAGATTATATCAACTAATGGAAGAAATATCAACACTTATAGTATTTCATTTTTCATCTTTGTTTTTTTTTTTACTATATCTCATTGCTCTGTTTTATTGATATGGCTATGCAACATTTGTTGTTTGGAATGAATTTAACCTTCCATCACATTTTAAGCAAATTTCAAAATCTGATATGCTAAATTTTATTTCATTTTTCCTACCTTCTCCCTTTGCTCCACATTATATTATCTCTCTCTCTAATACATGCCACTATAATATGTTCCTTCCAAAAGATTTACACTTTTTATTACCATTTGGAACTTGAAACATTTGGGGGGCTATGAATAAACAACACGAAGTTCTGAAAAGTTCTGCCCTTTTATTTGGAGCATTTAAAATGTATTTTGCTTTTTTCTCTTGAGAAGAATTCCTCCTCTTTTACATTATTTTATTTATTATGATCTAACAGGACAGAAAAAAACAATTCTTTGCATTTTGATTCTGCAACCTAGTTATGCAGTGCTTGGTGTGTGTGTTTAAGGCTTTATGTGGCTGTTCTCTCTAAATCATTCCAAGGACATGTCAGTGATACTAAACCCCCAACATATTCTCCACACACTACTGAAGTTTTTTTGAGGAGTATTGTTAAAAATGGTGGAACTAAAATATTTGTTACTGTCTGTTGCTGAGATATTTTCTGCTTTTCTTTGTCCTAAATATTAATATTTGTTCTATTTGTTTCTCCATCTTTAAGCTATCTCTGCAGATATTTTCTCTCTCATGCTTATTTTCCAATGCTCCTGAACCAGCACATATGTATTTGGGACTAAACAAATCCCCCTGCTAGTATACCTCAGTACTGTGCATTCATAGAGGGCTCATGCACCTGGTAACAGGATGACTCAGAGCAGCTCAGCATACTTATAGTATCAGCCTATGGTCCTAGTAAATACCTGTAATACAGCAACTATTACAATGCCCAAAAATCCTAGTGAGAATTAAGAAGCCAGTCCCACTCTCTCAAGAATTTATGGTCTAGGTAATTACAACTATTCCTGTACAGATATTTGTCTGGAGTCAGCACTTTCCAGCTAATGTTTGTAAATGTTTTATAAATGTTAACATATCAATACTATCAGCACACTACTGTTTCCATTATGGTTACACTTAGAGGTTCTGCCAAGAATATGGGTGCGTTCTGTAAGGTACTATGTAATTGCAACATAGAAGATAATCCCTTTTATGAAAAATGTATGATCTAAACCAGTGGTGCTCAATCTCCGGTGCTCGGGCTGGATTCAGCCAACAAAACCATTTCATTTTGCCAGTGGGGCTCCCAATGAGTATGATAAATTGGTGGGAAGGAAGCAGTGGCATTACCCCCAAATTTCCATATCCATGGGGATTCCCAATAACTTAACTAAAGGCAGGTAACTGGGACAGCATCCTACATTAGCACCTTTGTTAGGAGGCACAAAAATAGCCCCTACCATGGCAACAGCTGACTATGTAGCTCCTAGGGCTTCCCTGGGTGGGGAAATGCCGTGCTATGCCTCTTGAGAGCCCCATGAGCCAAAAGACATGGCCCCACATGCTAGATCAGGTGGATGCATGGGATCAGACCACAGCCAGAACTGGCATGTGGGGCCAGCCCATATGACAGCCTGATCCAGCCTGTGAACTGGCTCCATAGCACTAATCAGGCCTGTGGGGCCAGATAGGTTGGCCACCACTATCCGTTTAAACAAGGAAGACAGGTCTACGCAGCAGTTTAGCAGCTGGGAAAGGTATAGGACCCAAGTTTCCTGAACCTCCATCCAGTACCCTCTTCAGTGGATTATGTTGCTGCTTGGAGGGTATTAGTGATTCAAATCAATCCCTAGTGTAACTGCTGATACAATAAAGCGGTACTGCATCTGACATACCATTACTAACTTATAACTACGAAAACTGAAATACAGATTGATTTTTATTTGTATAGTATTTACAGTGTCTTAATTATGTGGGTGTAATGGACCAGGCAGGACATGGGTGGTCAAGGTAGGTCATCTCTGTTGCCAGGGCACAAGTCAAGATTAAGCACCAGAATAAGGTCTGGGACTTCCCAAGAGGCCATGGGTACAGAAAGACAGTTCCTTCCCTAGGCAGCTGTCTCTCCATGCTCTGATATTATAAGGCCAGTGTAAGTGAGGCCTTCTTGAAAAATTACTTTGCTCATTTCCCTGATTACTTCCAGCCAGGACCTAGGCCTGGATTTTCCCCAGTTCAGCATAGGCTCATTACAGTGGACATCCAGCCCGAAATACCTGAGGCATGATTTTTCATGACTTGACACCAGCCATGAAATTTTCACTGGAATTGGGAAGCATTTATACATATGCTCTGGGAGTGTTGCAGGGGGCTCTGAGCCACTTTAATTAAAGCACCTGGAGCATCTTGTGTATCAGGGTCCACATGCGTACCCCCAGGGGTACTTTGAAAGGTCCTGGACATGAAGAGGGGTGGGTGGGGATAGAGCGCTAGCACCCTGAGCCGCTGCCTCAGGAGCAGGGCTGGGGTGGGGCAAGAGCAGGGCCACACAGATGCCACCCTCCTGCTCCATGTCTGGCCGCTTGTCACCTACCCCCTGGGGTATACTTATTAAGAAGGGGGCTACTGGGGGTACATTTATTTTAAAAGGTTGAAAACCCCCGACTTAGACCATACTAAGGGCACATAAAATGAGAGTGTCTGCATGCTAAAGCTTAACTTGTGCCAAATGCATTTCAAAATTGCCCCACTTCAAGCAAGGTTAACTCAGGGCTGTGCTACCTAGCTTGATTTTGGGTAACTTTAGTCTGGTCCATGAAGATACAATAAGCAATTTGCAGTCCTCTAGCATCCCAGGATTCACCATTCCTAGCCCCCTTCCCATCTCCTGAGTAGAGATAGAGCCCAGATGTCCTGCCTCTTAGCCTTGCCCTGCCTGCTTGGCAGCCCTCTAGTAACAAGTCAGAGTTGCACAGGAAAGAAACCCTATTTACCTTTAACGTGCAACTGCTCACAGCATGTTTTAACTTTAACACTACTTAGTTTTACATGCTCTAAGTGTAAAGTGCAACTTCACCCTTTAAGATGTAACCTTTTTAAAGATTCTATACCCTTAGTTTAGTACCCAACAAAATAACAAGTTTTTGTCTAAGACCAGTAGACAAGATTCAAGAAAATTTAGGCAACCATTATGATTTTCAACATTGTTTTGGCTATGAACGCCATGTTTAATACCATTCCAAGACTTCAACTACAATGTAAGAAAGCCATTCTAAGAAACAGATTTTTTTTCTTTATTACTTAAACCCTAGGCCATGTCTAGCAAATAAAGCAGGGTAAGGTGGCAGCAGCAGCTTGGACCCTGGTAACTAGGGACTTGGGGGTGGGAGGGATTGTGAGGTTTCTTGGGGGGTTGTGGGTGTAGGATTCATGGGTGTGTGTGGGGGGGTGGGGTTTGTGGGAGGAGTTTGAGGGGGGACCAAGGTGCCACTTGAGACCGGGGGCTGCACATGGCAAATGGAGCCAGCCCACTGCAACCGAGTCCAGCCTGGCTGTGTGCACCTTTGCACAGGACCAGGATGTCTCCTGCTGTGACCCAGGGCTCTGGGGACTGTACTCAGAGGCCATGTGCCATTGGAATGGGCCAGGCTTCCATGTACCCAGCCCAATGGCATACAGCTTCTGTGTACAGTTCCTGGAGCCCCAGGTCATGGCAGGAGCTGTCCTGGTGTTGACCAAAGGCTCATATCAGTAGACTGGGCTGGGCTAGCTATGTTCAGCTGCCAGGTGTCAGGCAGTGCTGTGCCGCTGCAGGGCTGTGTTTGCAGCAGGCCATAAGTCCTCCAATGCCTTTTCTATCCTTTGTCTTCCTAATTTCCATTTATTTACTTTTTCACAGACATCCTCTTTTCTTCCTTACTTACCTTTGGCTTCCCACCCACCCCTTGTTTCCCCCCCTCCCTTCCTTTCTCTGCTTTTTGTTTTCCTAATTTCTACCTATTTACCTTCTCACTGACATCCTGTCACATTTTTAGCTTCTTTCATTCCTTGGAGATCTCAGAACAGCAGACTCCCTATGCCTGAAGAATGGTGTTTGCACCGGAAAGCTTGCAAAGAACTTTTTTCCAACTACTCGGTCTAATAAAAGATATCACATCTACCCAAAGAACCTGGCCTCCTTATCATCCACTCTGCACTTTTGGAAATGACTACACATGGAGCAAAACAGTGAAGGATCAGGCACTTGATAGCTTTACATTTATTTTATACGTTGCATATGTGCAGAAAAATGGCTGCACAAAGACAAATAGTTAAACTAAAGGAATATGTCTGTAGGAAAATGAACAAAGTTCTTAGAAATGAAGAAACAGATCCTTTCAAAGGTGGAGGCCAGCATGGGCCTATCAATTTAACATTTTTACTAAGTAATAAGAAGCATAAGAAAGTTTTAGAGTCAAGGCACTGTGCAGCCTTTGCATATCAGGTGCAAGAGGCTCAGAATCAGGACAGGTAGCCTCATAAGCTGTGGAACTTGGAGTATGAGGGATGATACAATTCAATATCATTCAATGTTTCAAAACTGTCACGAAACTCCTTATAAGGAGGAAAATAATCAAGGAATATTACCATGCCCATCAAGTGTGACAAAAATAACACTGACAGTTTGAATCTATTTTACATACTTTAGGTCTATATTAACAAAAATAAAAAGCTGAGCAGCAGAGCTAAGAAAAGAACCCACACATTCTCACTAGAGCTAAGAAAAATGTTTGAATACATTTTTTTTGCTTGAAAAATATCGTAGATGACGACCTTGAAACTTTGAAATGTTCCACAAACTGATTTCAGTTTTGGTGAAGTTGGAGATAACAAAAAGAGTCTACACCTTTTAGAGAATATGTTTCTGACATTTTCAAATTACATCTTTGATTCTATCTACTTGCAGCAACTTTTTGAAATTTCCTTCAATTTATTTATTTTTTAAATCTTTAAAAATGCTTTGAATTTTGGAGGCTTAAGCTCAGTATGGGCTCATTTGCTCTGTGTAGGGTGCTGTCTGTTTAATAAACCTGTTATTTTGAAACCCCGAGTTGGGTTTTTGTCTTTTTGACATCCCAACCCTCCTCCTTGATTTCCCAGCTATCTCCCAGGTTTCTGCTTCTCTGTTTTCTGGCTGTCTCCTCCTTGCCACCACTTATCAGCTGCCAATCTCCCAGCTTTCTGCTTCTCAGTTTCCAGCCCACCTGATCTCCCAGCTTTCTGCCTCTCTCTTTCCTGGCTGTCTCCTCCTTTCCACCAGACTTTTTCCCTTGCTTCCACCACAGCACCACTGACCTCAAGTAACCCTAGGTCCACTTGACCTTAAGTAACCTCAGCTTCCCCTCCAGTCTGCCAGTTCTAATCCTGGCCCTGGCACTTTCACTCTCTTATTTTTCCCTCTCTCATCTTAACCCCCATCCATCTCGCTCCTCCCCCTCCTGGAAATCTTTGACCCTTGATTCCCCCTCCCATAGTCACCAAGCACCCTAGGTACCCCCAGTACCCCAAGCACACACAAACACACCACCCAAGTCAGGAACTCACGTGTGTGTGTGTGTGTGTGTGTGTGTGAACTGGCAAATATATATATATAATTGTGTTCATGGTATACGAATTAGTAATCCATGTATGTGTATTGGGTGTGCAGGTATTGACAATTGATTTTTGTCTAATTTTTGGTGTGTACAGTGTGTGGGTGCTTGAATTGGTGATAGGTATGCATGTGCTTAGACCCATAATCTTGCATGTGCATGTCCCTGAGTTGGTAGTGTGTGTGTATGCACCTAATGTGTGTATGTGCCTAACTGGTTTTTGTGTGTGTGTGTGTATGTGTGTAATTGTGTCACACCCTCCCCTCTAACAGTGCAATTTTGAGATCCTGAGAGTTGGCCTGGCCCCACAGGACAAGAAGTGCATTATGCCAAATAGACAATGTTTGTTCAAAAAATTCAAACTGGACAACCAGAGAATTGAACCTGCCTTTTCCTGCTGAAGTCATTGTGCTACATGATTTTATCCTTCCAGGTGTGGTTGCAACCAATGAATCTATGAAGCACCATAAAAACAGCAGCTTTAATTCTAGCTAATCCATACGCCTCTTTCATATGATTATGGAGGACGTTGTTATAGATGTTAACTCAAATGAATGGCTGCATCCATCAGCATGAGTACTTAGTCATAAATAGTGACACTGTGAAAAGTCTTGCATATTAGCCTTTTTATAGCCAGAAAGCCGGTAGTCAGAATTTCATGCTGAAGTATATTTGGCAATAGACTACATCATTTACTGAATGAAAAGGTTTGATTCATACAAAAATATCACAGAAATGAACCACAGAAATAAATCAGATCACTTAGAACAGTCTACCAAGCAGTGCAAGATATCATAAGTATTATAAAATGCTTTGTACAGTTGAATTTTGATTATATAAACTATGATATCCCTGTTCTCCTGACAGAATATTCCCCACTATACCTTCAGTCTCACTATTGGGAAATGTTAAGCCATATTCATTTTAAATTTCTCTAGTTTTTTGCTCCTTTTGTTCCTCTGGAGTTCCCTACACAATTTCTCTCGCACCTTGATACTTTCACTCTCCTAATTCTTGTAGACAGTTACTTCCACTTCTGCATTTTGAAAACCAAATAGCCTTGCTTCTGTTGTATGGTACCATAGTCCTTGAAGCAGTCAATGTCAGTGGACCAAACTGTTAAAGTACTTACTACTACACTTGAGTACAAGTATCCAAACCTTTTCCTTAAAAAGTGTTTTGATTACTCCATTTTAAACATTTTCCTACCCAAGTAAATAATACATGATATTAGCTATATTCAAGAAGATGTTTAATAAATACATTCTGAGGTACTTTTTATGTATTTTCTGGCTAGATTTTTAAGCTTTCATCTTCGGTATGCAACTAGAGCAATACAGCACCACATTTGCAACCATAGTTTATTTTTATTATTCCATTTCTAAAAATGAGGTATATCATCAGCTGTAACAATCTTATCTCTTTAAAGGAAAGAGAACTTTACTTTGGAATTTGAGATGGGTGGTGATACTGTATGCAGTTAAATCAAATTATTATGACCATGAACATGAATTCTGTACTACTATATACAAAAACCAAGCCAACTAACAAGCAAAACAAATTTAAAAACAACTACAGCCAAATACCAAATCTCGGAAATAAGAACCATTACTTCACATTGCCATTTCAGTTTATCTTAAAAAAACAAAACACTGTTTCATTTTATGGATGCATTTACATTTTTCAACTGTCAGTGAAAGCGTCATTCTCTACCAACCAGCCATATGTTCCAATTTTGGAGAAAAGTTATAATCTCTTTCATTGTAAGTGCTGTGGGAAATTTCCAGTCCTTTCTCTATCCCAATCAGTCTGGCTACATGCATTTAGCCAAAATGAACATCTGGGGGGAAGGGAAAAAAAAGTTCTAAGGCTATATAACTGAACATGGTTCATCCATTTTCAGAATATACTGAATGCTGGTTGCTTGATTTAAGAAGAACTGGTGTGGAATTTATTATGAAGACATAGAAAAATCCACAAGAAGCTTTGTTTTCTTTTCAGTGTTCTCTTTTCATCTCATCTCTGGGTTTCTTATACTATTTTTTTATGCTCAAGTAATGGTATTGATTACTGATAAACAGGGATACAGTTTTTCCACTCCCCGTGGAAAAACAGAGAAAAATGTTTATTTTCCCTTTTAACAGAGAAAAAGGCAGATTTTTCTTTTTAACATAGAAACGTGAATTTTCCACTTTTGCAAAGAGCTCTCTGCCCATCTTGCAAAAAGGGTAAACCCTAAGCCCTGTCCTGAGGGAGAGGGAGGTGGGAAGGGCAGAGCCTGAGACTCTCAAGTCATCCAGGGCTTGGTTCAGGCTCACTTTCCCTCCTGGAGCCTTTGGGATAAGTGGAACTTACAGGGAGCTAGATGTCAGATGGGAGCCCCCTCTGGTGGTGCTGGGGGAGGGGTTAGAGGCTGTAGGTTGGGGACGGGGGCACCAGCAAGACCCCTGTAGGTCAAGTGTGGGAGTGTGTGATTGCCAGGGCTGGGGGGCAGGGCCTCCAGTGGGAAGCTACACATGGAGGCACAGAGCCTATCCACCCTGATGGTGCACAGCTCTCACCTGCAGTGCCACAGTGCATGCGCTGGCATGGAGCAGTCTGATGCAAAGGCATGCATCAGTGGGCCAGGCCAACTCTGTGCCAACGTGTGCAGGCCCTGGGTCTCAGCCTGAGGCACATGCTACTAGGGGCTCTGCTTGATGTGGTCATGAGTGCCTTGAGGGCCCACCACCTGCTGTTGCTTAGCCACCGGAGGTGGGGTTGTGTACCGCAAACCCCATATGCAGACCCCTGTACAAACCCCACATACTTCCATACCCTCATTCCCCACAAACCCTACACCTCTACCCCACTGCATCCTGGTGCATGGGGGGAGCTGCTGCCAGGAGGGCGGGAGTGGTGGGGCAGGCAGGGAGTGAGAGGCACTAGCAGGGACTTCTCAGCACCATAAAGCATTTCTACCACAGCTGGACCCCTGTGCATTGGGCAGCAGGAGCTCTGGTTTTTCATGATGAAAAACCCCAAATCAAATGCCAAAATATATAGGTATTTAGAATTTATTTTAGTATAGTGATTGAGGTACTGGTAGGTTCCCAAACTGCTTTAAAACTGTAATATATCAATAAAACATTGTATTCAACTGATACATACCTACATATATACATACATACATACATATATATAAAGATATAGTGGCTTTTCATTTTAATCACATATTTTGAGGTTTTAATCAGATAATTTGTGATTTTTAAACAGAGAAAACCAGGATCCCTGCTGATAAATGATATACAACATTGAACCATCAACCCTAGTGAAAACCTTGGCTTGTCCATAATATCTGGCCCAAGCTTTTTGGGTTCTTTACGAATTGAGCCCCAAAATGATGTAGACTTGCAGGTAAGCTCTGCATGCTGGTATAAAATGTAGAGTGATCCACACTGTTTTCCATCACAACCTGTACTTATCTGAATAAGGTATATGCTAAAAAGCTACAATAACATATGAGCTTCAAATATTTTAAAATGTTCTAATTTCATTTTGATGACAGATATTGTGTTTTAATATTAGTTTACATTTGTTTTTTCACTGTTGTGTACTCTGAAATAACAACACTAGGATGAAAAGTTGTCTCTGAATGATGTTGTATCTTACAAATTTTGAAAATCCTGAAAGTTTCCTAATTCTAGAACAGTAAAATAAACCTGAGAAACTATAATTTTCTTGTAAATACACTGAGGATTTGCTCTTTATTGGTTTCACAATTTTATCTCGTGGAACAAACTGAAGTCTGCTTTAAAATCCAATTTAAAATATTTTGCTGAGAATCAAATACACCTGTACCTCATTCTGGAGGTCTCTGATCATTTTGCTCTTCCTCTCCATTTCTGTCTTCAGAAAATTTATCTGGAAATTAAAAAAAAATACAGCCCAATGTGAATTTTTAAAGTATGGTACAAATGTAACGTCATTTCATTGCCATTGTTAGTTTTATTTTCTCCTTCAATGTTTTGTTAGGCAATGTGAACAAGCCACTAGTCATACTTTTTCTTAGAAGAAAGATATAGCCATCAAACTATAGGCTGTTCACAGATCACAGTTTTGTATCTATTGAATAATCTGTAATAAAGTGACAATCTACAATCTGTTGAATAATCTGTTAGAAAGTAATAATCTACAATCTACAAGTAGCTAAATAATTTTCTAAAAAGCCAGGTTAAAAAAAGAAGCTTATTATATATGAAACACTTTAGAGTTCTAGTTTTGTGTTTTTAGTAGTGCATACAGGGCTTTTGTTTTTTACAGTAAAGCTGAGGGTGATCTTCAGAGAAATAGAGTTTTGGAACAATAAATTACCTGATTTTATAATCTTGCACCTGTTCAAAACTCCCCTGTATGCCATCTCCTGAATATTAATACATCTATCGCAGCCACATTCTAGTAACCTACAATGAATCTGACAACACTGAAGCCAAGGTTCTGATGTCACTAGGACACTTCATGCAACAAAGTGTAGGATAAATAAAAGTATCTGAAGTTAGTCCATAGTTTATGAGAATTTCAAGTTCATCTTGCATAACTAGGTGCTTGAGTCTGAGTTTCTAGGGTGCATGCAATTAAAAAAAAGATTCATTGCTTTATAAAAGTCAATTTGTAATGGTCTTAAAGGAGTTGGATTGTATGCAATTCCTTTCAGGGACAGAGAGCTAAGAGAGACATGTATTTAGAATAGTGGTACCTTTTTAGATTCAAGATACCCCTTATTAGACTCAAAGACACATTAGGCTCAAAGCACCCCTCATAAAAATCCCAGTTTTTAATCTTTCACATTTTTTTGACTACAGAATAACCAAAAAGTAATTTTTCTATGACAAAGAACTCAAAAAAGACAACAACAGGTTAGAGTGTTTTTAACCCTATAGATTCCTATTTGAAGTCTCTGGCCTTATCTTGTGAATCATATATAAATGTTCACAAACCTAAGAGTATTTACATTCAGCAGCAACTCTAAAAAGGACCTCTTGGCACCCCAGTTCAGAGTCACTGATTTAGAACAATTATACGTGAATAAATCCTTTTTTTACAAGTACGACAGTTATTCACATATTTGAAAATAGAACAACTCCCTTTGCTCTCTAAAACAGCTGCCTTCAGAGAACACTTTTAATTTCACTTTTAATTTAATTTTAATTATTCAGAAAACAGTACTTATAGATTAATTGTGGGAAAACTGGCTGCCTTAAGCACCAGCTAATAGAATACAGAGTCTTCCACACCTTAATCAAGGGCCTGAATGTTATTCAGATCAGAAAGTGACAGAAAGTCCTTACTATATGACAGTTATACTCGCTGGGTTGTGTCCACTTCCAAGTAGACAGATGTCAGTAATTTAAAAACCATCACCAGACTTGGCGTTGTTAACAAGGCCAGCAGAGAAGCCAATTAACTATCTTATTACTTAATGGGTAAAAGGGGAGAGGCATGTCAGATCAGGGTTGATTGGCAGTCACATAAGGAACCGTTGCTGTACAATTCTGTGCCTGAAGGGCTTGATAGTGGAAAATGCTGACTACCTTTACACTCATTGATTTTAATAGGAGTTGAAGACTTTCAGCAACTCACTGATGATTAGAGTACTCAAACAGAGAATTTTAATCTACAAGACATTCAGCCAGATACTTTTGGACACCACTAAATTACTTCAGAAAGTCACCCTGACTCTATATGTCTAAGAGGATAAAAGTGGCTGTTTAGATGCAGCATGTTATCTGTTCAAAGGATAGTTAAGAGTGACAAAAAAAAAGGGTGATTTCCATTGACATCATCTCTATTCCTTAGTCATTATCCTCAAAAGAAAATCCTTGGGCTTTGTTTTGGGTTGGGTTTTTTTGGGGGTCCCTCTCGCTGGTCATTTCTAGTGTTAGTCGAATGTCTAAAATAATGAGACATGGTATTGAAAATGCTCTCACTATGTTATCTCTATTTCTGGCTTTCTCTCTCAGTTGAAATTTACATCATAGATACCTTTGTACCACTTTATAGGGACTCATTTCACACATACATGCACACATCCCTTCCCCCACTGATACAGGCATCATCAGGTGTCCAAGGAGCTCATTAATATAAGCATATTTAACTTTTTCCAGAAAAATGAAGAGAGCCTACTAAAAAATGTTTTCTTTTCAGATAAAGTATGTCTCAATTAATAGAAATATATTATTTGCACTTATAATTGGAATTCTAGGACTGTACTACTCAATCTCTAACAGCTGAAGAGCCGTTTAGTCATAAAACATAACTATGGAGACCCACAGAAGTTGATTTATACCACTGGCTACCAAAGGTAATATAGAGATAACCCATCTGTCCATTTCAATATATCTGTCTGTATACTCAATCTCTGTACTATTGTGCCCTAAGGCAGCTGCCTCAGTGTCAAGATAGCCTATAGGACTTTTATTCCAACCCAAGGAAAAAGCAGCATGGAAAACTATGATGTGGTTCAAAAACTCTGAGTTGAATAACACTGCTCTGGGGCATCTAATAATGGTGCATGAATCATTTCTAAGGTAGGTGTAAAAACCCTGATTTTAGCCTTCTACAGCCTAATACACCTGTTACTTTATACACAAAAATGGACAGTCAAGCTGTTTTTATTTAAATGAAAGTTGGAGCAATCACTCAAGAGTTTTATGCATCTCTGGACACCTGGGATGCTTGTTCACTCTTCTCATAGTTTGACTTTCAATACCCATAAAATATTGGTTGCCTTTAATTAATAACTAAGAGTAATGAAAACAAGCATAATGAAAATATATTCAAGCTCCAAGACTGAACTTTTCAATGTGAAATAAGGACGGTGCTTCTGTGTCTCCAGGAGACAAGCACTCAAAATATTTGGAGCTTTCTGTGCTTCAGAGCTTATTACGTTTATTAAAGACAACAGCTTCCATCCACTGGCCTTCAGTCTCAGCAGTTTCTGACCTTGAAATTTTCAAATTAGATTTCTCTCCATTGAAATACAAAATGCCTTAGCAGATGGCGATGATCTAAGAGTCAGACAATATTTAGTTATTTACAGGAGGTAAGGGATGGAAAAAAATCCCACCCATATATAAAAATTATTGCAGAGTGATAGCTTGTCCTGGTATGCTTATTTACTCACCTTTAAACTTGTTATATCTCACTTAGGACAGGTTAAGCCATGAACAAGTAACACTGTACTGAAATACAGTCTGCCCTAGAAGTTAATTGCTATGGCAGCACATGACCACCCTGCCACTGTCCACAGAACCACGGAACAGCAGCATATTAGTTATAATCCAATTCAAGATTTAATTTACCTGGGACTGAAAATAAGGCAAGCCGGGGTTTGGTTTGTTTTTTGGGGGTTGGGGTTTTTTTTGCCCAAGGCATGATTTTTTACAGAAGAAAATTCTTTCAAAATATTAAAAAGAAAAAAAAAATCTCCCTTCCCATTGGCTTGGAAAAAATAGGAGCAGTATTTGGCCTCTAAAGCAAAGCAGGAGGAACAACAACCTTAAAGCTTAGAAAGACCTGGACAGTATGCTGCAAAACCCATAAAATATATGCTGCATTTGGGGGCTCAACTCTGCAAACTGCTGGCAAACATTCCCTGCCGCCCCCTCCTCCCACACCCCCAACTCTCCCTTAACTGCCATTAAAGCGAATGGAGCTGAAAGCATTTTCAGCAGGATGTATGACCAAACGCTTAAAAAAATAGATCCTTTCATTACACAAAGTATTTTATTTTGGTATCCAGGGTTTTCCATTAAGAGTTTTGTTATGCTTCTACTCCAAGCAAGACACTGATTGTTTAAATGAAGCAAAAGTGAAATACTTCTGGTATAGTACAAGAATTTTGGATGAAATCTTAGAAAGACAGAACTGAAAGACCTTCAAATCCAGCATTTGATTGAGAGTGATAACTAACTGTTTCAAATTGTTTTCAGATTGTTCGAGAGACTGGAGGCCCTGTGCCCCTGAAACTGTCCTGCTCTGGTGTCAGGAAAACCTTGACTCAGCAAGGCCTCAGCATCTACCTGGCCTCCCTTCCCTTTCTCCTTAGTTTAATGAGGTCTAAACTTCTCACCAGATGCCTCACTTTTCTGTCCCTTCTTGGGAGGTGACTAGGTTATGTTGGGTTGTCAAAAATATAATTACAAGGGTATTTCAAGGCTTTTGCAGATCAGACCTGGAAGATGACAAGTCAAAGTAGTGAAATATGGGCATCTGTGTAATGACTAGTGACTGGTTTTCTTACGAAATCATAAAAGTTGCTTCTACAGTAATTCAATGCATAACAAAGGTATGAAAGATATAACAGTTTTATCACATTTTGGACACATACACTTCATCTCTGTCAGCTGATTTTAACAGCCAGTTGTCAGTTATTTAAAAGCTTTCTAGCTCTACTTACTCTGTTATTTCTTTAACCTTAGTAAGTACTGTGTGCAGCTAATCAGGGAAAAGCCAAACCATGTGCGGGCAGGGCCTGGTCAACCCAATCAGCTAGAACCTCTTCTTCAGCTTCTAAGTTCCTCTGATTCTCCAGCTATGTCTGAATCTCTTCGATAGATGAAACCACTCGGGAAAATAAGGAAATGTCATAGTCTTACCTGCCAATGATATATCAACTCAACTATATATTGAAATTCTCAAATAATGCAACCACTGCTACTGCTAAGATACTAGAATAACTAGGAATTAGCTCTTAAACAAAGAGGACTTGACTCAAGGTAAATCCAAAAAAGCCAGAGATGATGTTAGTCAGAAAGGACTAGCCAAGGCACTGTCTTCACCTTCCACCAATGACAGAACCCTGTATTTGTCAAAATGGTACTAAACTTTCAGGTGTTGCTTGACTCTCACTAAACCTGGAAGAACAGGAAGCATCGGTTTCCAAAAATGCCTTCCTTCACTTCCAGCTGCTAGGAATTCTATCTGTTTTCACATGAGAATATAGTCAGTCTCCTCCAGGTTAGTTTATTTTAATTTAGCATATCTAAACCTGAATATGAAGATGATACACAAACTCTAGCTGATACAGAGTTGGGCCACTGGGTTTTAATATAGCCTGGGCTACTGTGAACACTTGGATTGTGTTGTTGAATCTTTCCACCAGCTCTGTCTCAGCTTCTGATAAGGCAATCAAGCCAAAGCTACATCAAAGATCCAATTAAGGCATATGAACTCCTGTGAGTGTTAGCCCTATATAACAATTAAAATGACCAATCCCAAAATGAGCAATAAGAGATTTAGGGACATAGTATTTCTGAGAAGAGATAGAACAAACTTGCAAAAGGGATTATCTAAACTCCTTCCAACAAGAGTCTGACAAGCTTTAGGAAATCTTGCACAATATTAAAAAAATGAAACTTTTCTGTGTACTTTATTTTTCATTTTACCTTTTTAGATTTTCTGTTTGTTTTCCCCTTCTCAGTTTATATTTGTTTACAATGTCATACAAAATGAAATTTATAACTGTTCCCTGACAAAGCAGCACTTATAGACTTATAGACATAATTAAATTTCACACACACATTAGTGCAAAACGAATGCTTATTCAGCAGATGCAATTAATACACATAATTTGCTAACTGCTATCATTTAGTCACCACTTGCCTCATCTAAACAGAGATAAAGCCTATAGCATTCTCAAATACCACTGTGTGTTAACTGTTTACAATTCTGAATTTTCATGTTCAACACTTGATGTCTAGTAAGAGGAATTTCAAGGAGAGGACTGAATCCCCAGACCATCCTGACCCTGTATGCCTAGATCCACCCCCATGAAGTCCTGCAACTGAAGGATGGTTAGGAAGCGGGTGGGGGGGGGCACTTTTACCTTATTTAAAGGTGACAGAATAGGGGTCTTGCCACTGGTGTTTGGCAGGTAGAATGTGATAACTCTGAGGTCAGTTGTCCTTTGCTTTTATAGGGCTCTGAGAGATGTTATATTGTTAAGCATGTATAATAGGGCCCTGCCCTGTTACTAGGGGCTCAGAGGAGTATGAACAGCCCCACACTCAAGAAGCATCTCTGCATACCTACCCCAGACTGGGGAGAACTCACTGGAGCCTAGGGAACTGGGTCCTAGGACATAGTGAGTCCTGCAGCAAGGGAGCTGACACAGGTGTGGGGAGTGAGAGAGGTTTAGTCACATGAGCCCAGAGTGGGAAGTATAAAAGACACTGAAAGCAATCTCAAGAGGCTGCACCTGGTGAGGGAGAAGGCTACCTGGAGCTGTCAGGGGTTAAGCAGCCACCAGGAGAGCTTGGAGCAGGGTTCTCTGTTTGCTTGCTTGCTTGATCATTTGCTTTGTTACACAAGCCTGCAGGCTCTGCATAGCCTCTGAAAGACAAGAGGCAGCCAGGTGGTGAAGCTGGAAGAACCACTAGAAGACAGTTAAGTGCTAACTTATTTGTTTAACTTCCTTTTGTTTTATTTTGCATTGCTAAGAAGCTTGGGGTAGCCTCTGGGTGTTATCCACTAGCCTGGCTGCAGCAGAGGCAAGTGTGTCCTTGGCAAAAGCCCACATCAAAAGTAAAACTGGTCACCTCAACTAGCTTGACCAAACATACCCTGCTGTGATCTGCCCAGACTGTGCCCATAACTGCCTACACCATGTTAACCACGTCATAACTTGTAACATGCCTCAGGTTCAGCCACTTTATGGCATGATAAAATGGCAAACCAGCCACAAAGATGCTCCACATTAAATGAGAGCCTCTTTAAGATGCCTGTATATATTGTGCCTTAAATTGAATGTGTGGCATATATCCCAGGCCCAGGGCTTCCCTTGAATTGATCCTGAGGCTCACTTGGGCTTCAGAATAGAGTATGGGCAGCACCAGAGCCTGGGACACAGTCTTTCCCTCTCTTGCCTCCTCCCCGGACAATGTCTCAGCCCGAAGGTCAGGAAAGGGATAGTCTTGGATCCCAAACTGGTGGGCACCCAGAGCTGTCCTTTGTCCCCCACTGCCAGTGAAGCCAATGGAAATGTTCATATTTTCTTTAGTGGGAGTATCACCAGTTAATAAACCCACATTTTATTCACCAAGAATATTCAAACCTGGTGCAGGTATAAATAAAAGTAATATGATCTTTCATTCAAACCACATCTTGGCAATGGTTTACAAAATCATTTAACTTTTTTTTAAATGCTAGTCTTGAGTTGACCCCATTATTGTCTTGGAAGCCTAAAAATAAAACAATTAAGCAGAGCAAAAAGGAGGAAAAAAAAGGAAAAGAAAGATGAAAATAGAAATTAATGGGAGATCTTGAAAGCCAGCTTCAAAATTGCAGTAATATATCTTGTTACCAGGTGAACAATTGAAGGCAGATCAGTTAGCTATGTTCTGGCTATTAAGGTACTGCCATCTATAGGCGATAATTCCTATTTACAACCTAGCACAAAAGCAAAGAAACAAAGAGATTCTAATTTTCTGTGAAATAGTAGTAGTCTAGGCCATTTAGTCTCAATGGGGTAACTGTAACAACCTAAGGTCAAACAAGTTGCCCCTCATTAAAAGAGTACTGAATTTAGCCAAAAACTACTACACACTGTAATGATTTACTTCCACACAACTTAATAAATTATCAAACTGCATTCCAATGCCTTTTGAAGTCAATAGTCCATGGATTTCAATGAGATAAAAGTTGGATCCTGATTCTGTTCCTGACGAAACTGTTGTAAATCAGGTATGATTGCAACAAAGTTAATTTAACTTATGTCAGTACATAAGTATAAAAGGGAGGAAAAAGTCCTTGAATGCCTCTTCTTGGAAGAGAGACTAAGGTCAAAATCCTCAAAGGTAGTTGGGCACCTAAATTCCCTTTGAGAATTTGGGCCTAAGTCCTTTTTTCTCTACCTAGAAAAAGTATTAATACCCACTCAAATAATAAAAGGATTTTCATTCAAAGTTGTTATTTGCAATAATGAAAAATTCACAAGAGAGGAGGAGAGAAAAGACAGAAGAAGCAAACAAAAATAATGAAGGAAAGACAAAAAAATCACTCACAGTTGCCTGCTGCTTTTCTGCTTTCTCAGCTGCCTCATTAAGCTGCTTTTGAAAGGCCTCCTGGAGAGATTTCATTTCTTCCCTAGTTTGGTGAAAAGACACAACACAAACTCCATCACTACTATCCATTAGGAAATATTTTTTTGTTTACTTAAGTTTCAAAAGGCGGTACGTTCAATTATACGGAGTAATAGACAGGTGTGCTGTGTCTATTTTTTGTTAATAAAGACTTAATGACCCGGTGAACTCTAGTGCTAATGCAAGAGGAAAATTATCTCTAATGGAAATTGGCTGCCTTTTGTATCTACTGTTTATCCTGCTGTGTAAAACACCTGCCAATGTAAAATTTCTAGTAAAAAAGAATTGGTATAATAATAGAGAAGAAAGTAAACTGCTAAAGGCACAATTAATTGAAAATAAACTACTGTCATGGAGAGCTAGTCTATATTTTCCTTTAAAAAAAATTTCAGCAGATACAACTAACCTAGTAGTTGTCTCTTTTGCTGGAAGCAAAATACCTATAACTCCATAAAAGGTCTTGGCATATACTTGTTTTGAAGAGGCAACAATATAAATAATAATGATTGTGATGGTTTCTTTTTCATATTGTATTATTCATGCTAACAAACTGGACACTAATGCAGACAATTTTCCTGCCAGAGAACTGTCAGATCTAAACAACATGTGGCCATCCCCTCAGCTCCCATCATAGGGCACATGCTAGAGAAACTGTACACAGAACATCTTCAAGGGTGACATATTTTGAATAAGCCCAACAGCATTGTCAGGTCTGCCTCTGGTATAAGCCAAACTTCAGGATAATGCTGCTGCAACCAGCCCCCAGAAACCCCTGCTGGCCTTAAGCAGAGCTCAGGTGAAGAGGAGAATTTAGCCTATTGCCTACTTGATTGGTATAGAATGCATCTCGTACAAAAGGCGAGAAGTATATCACTTGCTGGCTCATCTTTTTATCTGCATCACTGTTCACCGGAAGTCCTGGTATACTGAAGATTTAATTGAAACAGTGCTGGAAGCAGCTGGCAAAGGCAGAGGGCCATCAGCACTAGGACTCCCAATGCTGTTACAGCTTAAATCAAAGTCACTTTAGAGTGTTGACAGTTCCTTGAAAAAATAGAACTTAAACAGTCACAGAAGCCTCCAAGATCTAGCACAGCATAAAAATGTAACTGAACAGAAGGTAAGAGATTCCAGTTATATTTCTAATCATTAAACAGTAGATTCAGATCCTCTGCTGATATAAATCAGCAGTTTCACTGAGGCCCATGGAGCTATAGTAACTTACACCACCTGGCATTCTTCACTTTACTGCATCATGCATCACAGCATGGGCAGACAAAGTGCAGCCCATCAGCCAAATGTAGTTCACATTACTAGAGAGCAAACAGTTTGTAGGTTTAATAAAGGGATCCAGTCCAGAAGCTCTTAACATGTTCATTCAAATGGTTTATATTAAACATGAGGACAATTGCACTTTAGGTACAGGCTTAGGCTCTTAGTACATAAATCATATGGCCTCCCACTGGGTGAGCTGAGGGAAGAATAAAAGTATGATCTACAATGAGGGTAACACAGGTTTCTATTTTGATATATTGCTTATCTACTAGGAAGTGTTTCCTTTCAGTCTTTGAATTATTGGGAAAGATGCATAAAAGGGCAGGTACACAACGCTCATGTAATTAATTATATGATTATTTTCTTCGTTACTATGTTATAAATATGGACTTCAAAAATGGTCTTCCATAACTGTTGTGGAACCAAAGTCCATCATGTAGTAGGAAAAAATAACAGAAATGTAGGGCTTGAAGGGACTTTAGGAGGTCATTTAGTCCAGTCCCCAGTGTGTAATTAGCAATCATTTGAGTACTCACAAGCACTGTTTCTATGGCTTTTTTTAAAGTGTGTTATAAAAGACTGAAATTGGAGAGGGAGAGAGATGAATACAAAAATGAAGCTATTCACTAGTACACTGTAGACATCAAACTGTCTCTCTGGGAACTGTGTTGCAGCAGTACATTCCTATATACAAAATACTCAGTTTCATTGAAAACATAAGCATCATTCAGTTTAGATGTACTGTGATGCATTCTAGGGGTGTCTTATACAAGAGAATGTAAAGAATAAATGCTAAGCTCCCATTGATGATGTCTTTTCTCTATCTCCTCCCAAGTTGTTTGGTAAGAATTTCCATAATTAACTTCTCAACTTCTATCTGAATGCAAGCCACATGTCTGAAGGCCAAACTTTCAAAGTGCCTAGTTATTTTGGAGGCTTAATTTTTTGGATGTTTAAAGACCCTGATTTCTCAAAACACTGATTACGTCCATCCTCTGAAGATTAGGACCTTTGGGTGAACTTCAGGTTGGATATAAAAAACAAACAAACTGATGTACATTATTCACACAAATCACTTTCGAAGATGTAGATCCAAAGTTTTGTTGACTCGAGCAAAAATGATTCCAGGTCTGAACTGTACTCAAAAACCTAAACCTATCCTATGTGGTGTACGTGTAATTTAAACATTGCCTCTTGTTAAAATGATTAATGGATAACTAAGAAGTGAAGTACATTCAGTGGCAACCACAATTTCATATGCGGCAGATGATGGCTAGAAAATGGTATCTAGTGGTTTTATTTTGGGAATTGTTTTGTAGGTAAAGTAGATATGCATTAGAACAATGATCCAGGGCAATGGTAAGGGTTCATTGATTTCTAAAAGCCTGTTTGTGACAAGGTTTTGTCAAGGCCCACTGTGTCTGACACAGGCAAGCAGCAAGCAGACACACAGGCTGGGAAACTGAAGACATGTACCTCACTGTTCCCTAACATGAACAATGTATCCACACAGAGATAAGGGACTCTGCCATGTTGGCCAGGTCACCCAACTGCAGGGCCCTTGAGATTTCTGGCTTTTGGTAAAGAGACCAAATTAGGAAAAGATTGGTAAAAGTCCAAATTAGGATGTGTGCATGTGATGGTTTTGTGAAACAAAGGAATATGCTGACAGGAGAGAATGTGGACAGTGTGACAACCACAGGGAGAACAATCAATGATGCCCAGGAATGAAGAGTCATCAAAGTGGGGAAAAGAAAACAAAAAGAGAGATTTTAGAGCAGAAAAGAGCCCCTGAGAGGATAACCCGAGGCCACTATGGTATACCACCAGCCCATCTCACCCGCTCCACTGTGGGTGGGGGATGGGGCTCAGCCTTCAACTTCCAGGCTGCTGATATCTGACATTCAAGAGAGAACCTCAGAGTGAAACTTGCATATTGGTCAGACAAACCTCATCTCTGTGAACCCTGGGCCTGGTAGATATAAAATTGTTTGCATTATTCTTATCTGCTATCACTGTGTATCAATAAAATTTGCCTATTATCAAATGGAGAGGTTGTGGTCAGTCTGAGGGTTTGGGTCCTCCTGGAACAATGTATCTGGTCATAAATCCAGTGCCAAGAGCTGAAACTATCTTGCAATGGCATTCCCCCTTGCTTTTTTTATTTACCACAGTCGAGAGTGACTGGAAATAACTTCTCTGAGATGCTTACAAGTTTGAATAAAGGAAAGATTAAATGTTAAGGTCTCATAGTTTTCAGTTTATAAACTTAAAGAAAGAAGGGAGGAGGTAGAGTCTTACCTTTGTTTTTGGCCCAGTTCCAGAAGTTTCTCCACATCACTTTTGGCAGATGCCTCATCATTTTTCAAAGACTGACAACGAAGGGGAGAAAGTATTACCAAAGATCCTTAATGCTACTCAACTGTGAAATGATTAACGGTGACCTTGTCTATAAACAGCTCCCATTGAATAAACACATTTTACCATGTTTTAAGGAAAAGTATTGCTATAACTCAGCTCTAACCACATACAGCTGTTCCAAATGCACATGTGGAGATTGAAGAATGTCCTAATAATATTGGCCATTGGCTCTGTATGTCCCATAAAAGTAGTACATTTCTTTGCATAGTTCCTGCTCTCTGCTAAAGCAAATTAAAACATATAAAAAGATAATTTTTTGGGTACTCCTTTTGATTTCTTTTGCTTTTGATATAGATAATTTTAAACAAAGCTTATTAAGAAAAAGGGTAAGCATATTCCCTGTGTAAACTGGGAAGGAAAAAAAAAGTAAGGGTAAAATTGAGATAATTCAGATTGGTTATCAGCTGAATTTTTCATAGTCATAGTTTTTTTTCATAGTTTCTAGGGTCGGAAGGGACCTGAGCAGCTCATCGAGTCTGACCCCCT
>NW_017729025.1:119569855-119585361 GCF_001723915.1 Gavialis gangeticus | reverse complement strand
TTGAACAGTGCGGGCCTGAGGACCGAGCCCTGCGGAATCCCACTGCCCACATCCCTCCCGGTCAAGAATGACCCATCCACTACCACTCTCTGGCTGCGGCCCTCCAGCCAGTTGGCGACCCAATTGACTGTGTGGGTGTCGACACCACAGTCCCCCAGTTTCTTAAAGAGAACAGGGTGAGAGACAGTGTCGAAGGCCTTCCAAAAGTCCAGGACGACTATGTCCACTGCTACCCCTGCATCTAAGGATTTGGTGATCTGGTCATAGAAGGCCATCAGGTTGGTCTGACAGGATCTGCTGCTAACGAACCCGTGTTGGTTGCCCCTAAGCATAATCTCCCCTGCTGGCCCCTTGTAGATATGCACCAGAATAAGTTTCTCAAAATTGCTTTATCAACCCTGTTTTCCTGAGGCCAGAACTGTTGCTCCCTTTTGGTAACAGGTGACAGCAGTTGTATATAAATCTGGGACAAGACTGTAAATCCTTACTGAGCAGTTGTCCTTATGGCAAAGTTAACTCAAGTATTGTCCTTAAGTTAAGTTCTTTCCACTCACAAAAAGCTTTCCTTCAAGTGTGGTCATGTTTTTAGCTTACTTGACCAGCTAAAAGTTAAAGCTGAATAATGTAGCAAGTCTTAAAACAATTATTCTATCCATTTAAACAAATGACTTTCAAGTAATGTAGTATATCCACTCTTGCTTACTCAACCTCAGAGATATTAACTTGAGCGTAGATAATGTAAGTTGTTTCCGCAGTGAAGACACAGTTTGGGAACATGGTCACAACTACATCACTGAGTAACAGTTTGCCTACATGAATAAGAGGGTATTCTAGTAAGTCAATTAATTCTTTTCCTCTCTCCTACCCCAGTATGTTTTGTTCCCTAATGATTTCTCCATAACCTCTTCAGATTACAAGTGTGTGATACAGAAGTAAACATACATATTGTGAATTCATATGGTTTATACTTTACTTATCTGTAATGCTACCCATATTTTCCTAAAATTATATAATATTTTAAATCTGTACAAGCATCAAAAAACAAAGAGCAAGGGTCAGTAGTTACCAATTATTCATATGTTACAAGTAAGATATTTGAAACACAAATATTCTAATTCCAGTGAAATCAAGTGAGTAATACTATGTAATGGAGACAAGAATGTAAATCTAACCTGGAGATTTACTTTAATTCCCTCAAGTTCTTTTGATGTCTTTGACAGTTGACGGAGGATGTTGCTTCTTTCCTTAAAAACTTCTTTCAGCTGTCTTTCCAGTTCTTCGTAGCCCTGTCTAACACAGAAAGTACAGGAATGAGGTACTTTGAAAAGGCATTTGGTATCAGAAACATAATTCATCCAATTTCAGTCAGTTAGAAGCAGGATCCATTTCCACATCAGAAAAAGAGATTTTGTTTCATTTTGGGTTCCCCTACCCTCTCCTCCTTTCTATGTAATCATTCTTAGCAAATGTCTTCCATTTTCCATATCAGGAACTGATAAGTTTTATGACAAATTGTAAAATGCTATATCTGTGTGTAAGATCATAGCACTGCCAGGAACCAATTGATGGTTTCGTTGTGGAACAAAAGATGTTGTATCTTACACAAGTTGCAGGATGTTACAATACCCTTCTCCTTGCTTGTGTGGACCATTGACCTATGCAGCATACGAGGTTTTGCATGACAGTGTGGTTTGCAGAAAAGGTGGTTCAAACTTACTTGAATTTTCGATTTCACCCCTTTTGTATAATATAAAGATGGAATTTTTTTCTGTCAGGGCAGAGAGGAATATTGCAAAAATGTGGCCCAAAGGGCCAAAAGGGACTGTTTGTGAATTCATTCACAAATAATTTTAGCTGGAAAAAAGGCAGCACATATTTTGAAACGGTATTGAAATTTACCCAAATGTAAACAAATATTATCTTCAGCTTACTTTACCAACATTTTACGGATGTGGTTCTGGAAACAGTCTAAAAATATTGGATCTGCCATCTTTTTAACAATGATCATAATATCTGTAATTATCTCTAGTAACTGTGAAAAAAAACCTGAAGTTTTATTCTGTAATATAACAACTTGTTTCCTGTAAATATGCATAGGTCACCTCTGTCCTACTGGTGACAAAATCTACTTTTCATACAAATGCCTCCAACTTGAACTTTCAAGCAGGTTTGTGGCAATAGCACCTTTATCTTCCATTTCCATGTATAAGATCAATAGCAAATGGCACTTCAGGCATCTTCAAAGGAGGAATAAAACCCCACTAATGTTTCTGGATCTATAGCAAGGAAAAATCAAAATCTCAATATGGGCAGAATAGAAGAAACATTTTAAAAAAATTCTGCAAGAAGCATATAAAAAGGGATAAAAGTGGAGTCAATCCATATGGAATATAAACTGCTCTCTTTTTTCTCTGGGAAAAAAAAAAAGCAATGGCTGCTTTTGCTTTCAACTTTGTCCCTAATATTAGACCTGTCTACTTTACACAAACCTTGAAAATAAGAATAACCATCCATACTCTCTTATGTGTTCAATATGGAACAGATCCAGCTCAGTAGTTACTGAGAGCATGTAATTTCCTTTTGTGTGCTCAGATGCCGCAATGACAGGCATCACTAGAAAGCTGTAGCAGAGAGACAGCATAAATTCCTTGAGAGCTGCTACTATTTGTGCGATGGCCTATATGAAATTAGTTTGTCATCTCAGGTCAGTTGGTATACAGCGCAAAAATCAACACCAAGGACACTAGTTGACAGTCTCATTTGCTAGGTCAAGGAATGAATGTCTATGGAGACTGAGCTACTCTTCTCAGTACAAATGGTAATTCCTTGTCAGGTAAGAATCAAGGTGCATTAGTTGGAGGGCATTGTATAAACAGTCATGACAACTGTTCTGCTTGTTTTTAATCTGAGGTTAAAACTGGGTCTTCAGTTAGAAGGCTGCCAATCCAGCACCTTTTGCAAGGACCGCAATTCACTTGAAATAGTATTTAAAAAATCAGAAAAGCCTTATCGAAATAAAAAGGATGGTGCTTAAAGTCATGCTTACAGCAATGGGATTGCCTGAAAGTGTGGCAGAGAGAGGGGGAAAGACAGAGAGGGACTGAGTGTGGGAGAACATCCATTTATATGCCAGATGGTATCAGTGACAGCAAGTGAGAGAGTGGGAGGTTAAGAATAGGCTGTAAAGACATTGTTAGGAAAATGTATCTTTACTGCATCTGCTCTGGTGTCTGGGAGAGGAAAACGCCCTCTGGAACAGCAATCCCATCAGTAGGATACGAGTGACAGAAACAAAACGAACAAAAATTACATGTATAGTGTACAGGCAGCACTTTAAGTAAACATTAACCTTGAAGTAAACTTCCCCTAGCTAATATACCTGATGGTATACCATCAGGTCAGAACAGGTCCATTGTAGGTAATCATTACAGAGAGCTGAGGATGTGTACGCACTAATTCACAGACAAACTTCAAAGCTGAGACACTAACTACAGAGTGGAGGGGACCTGAGAAATTCCTTCAATCTATAACAAAATGATAAGGAAAACTTGAGAGGCTAAGGACAGAGTACAGAATACAGAAATAAAATGCAACCGAAACAAACCAACTACTGAGACATAACTGAATTTTCTGGGGAGGGGAGAGAAAGGGATGGGAGAACCAAGGTTGCTTGGTTTTTTGGAAATTTTTTATTTTCATGGAAATTTTTTACTATTTGTTTTAAAAAAAAAAACCCGACTGCCTGAAACATTGAATTCTGAATGAAAACCAAAAGAAGCAAATAAAAAAAAAAATGACATTTTTAAAATAGTGAATTGGAAATGCTGCTCTAGTGCCTCAGATTTGTGGTTTGGATGTGTCATCATTACATGGGTGCTTTTACCTCCGTGGCCCCTCTTTCCATTCTGAGTGAAGACCCCAGAAGTTGCCTGTCCTTGCTTGTCTGGGCAGTGGAATTTCATAAGTCTTTCACTCTTAGATAGGGACCTGGTACAACACCCCGATTCTCCCACTTACTTGTAACTACATGTCTGACCAAACCCATGCATTACCTCTCTTGGGGTTCCTGTGACTAATTATATGATGATAAGAAGACTTCATAAAACAAGTATGTTTATTTTAAAAAGGAAACATATTACAGACACTTGTTCGAAAACAAAAAGCTAGCCCATGAGTATATTTGGGCTCTTTTATTTAGTGACTCTCTACAAGCTAAGGCAGATCAGGTTCCCTCTGGAGTTGCAGGAAAAGAAAAGAGCCAACCTACTTTCCTTTAGAAATTCTTTTGAGACCCAGAAAGCAACAGAGCCCAGCTCGGGAGGCTTCTTCTTGTTATTCAACCTGGTTTCCAGCTCGGGAGGTTTCTTATTCTTATTCAGACCAGTTTCCCCATTTGCAAATCCAGGCCATCTAAGAACAGGCTTCTCTTGCAGGGCAGATCCAGAGGGAAATACAGTGGAATGGCTGCACCCTGCTTTCAGATTAGACTGTGCCACTGGAGCCTCTGGGACTTATTAAAAATCCCCAAAGCAGGTGAGAATCACCCCTCCCTTCCCCTCAGTGCTCCGAGGCATGTCCCTTCTCCCTGTCTCCCTGCCCCTGTTTCTTGCCTGGCCTTGCTGCTTTTCTCACTCTCCCAGGGGAGGGGAAAACTTCAGGGCTGCTCCTGCCCACTGCAGGTGGGCTGCCTGGCACCTAGGTTTGCATGCTTCCCCTGGCAAACCTGGGGAAGCAGAAGTGGTGAGCAGGGGAAGGAGGGGAGGGAAAAGGACACTTCTAAGCTCTGAGGGGAAAGTAAAGGAATTCTTACCTGGGTTTTGGTCTTTAAAAAAGTCCCCATAAGCTCCTAGGGCACAGACTGCCTGCACTGGTTTGGGGGCAGAGAGGAGGCTGGGAAGAGGTGCAGCCATCACTGCAGTATGGGGTACTGCATCCATGCCCCCTTTGCCAAATCCTGGATCTGTGCTGGCTGCACTATGAACAACATACACCCCAGGTACCATTCGCATTCATCACAGATGGACCTATGCTTCTAGTCTTCTCTAAGGAGAAAGGTTCTGCAGCTGACACATACATCCTATTTCATATAGGGTCTAGGGGTGCCAGCTCTGCTTGAATCTGTTCCAGGAGGTTTCTGGAATGCCAAGATGCTGGTGACAGATGACGTGAATGTGTCCGCATGCTTGTGTATATCAGTTATGGATTACAGTGTGTAGACTTTATATCAGAAAGGCAAGTGCACATTACTAATACATTTTTAAAACCCACTGGACTCCTGTATAAATTGGATTCAACATTTAATATTTATTTTAATGAACACCCTATCATTTATCCCCCAGGTGACTCTCAGCAAGCTCCTGGACATTTATTATCTAATTCTTAGAGACTCCTGGGCAATCCTGGACGGCTGGCAACCCTAATAGGGTCTATACTCAGAAAGAGGCAAGACTGGGAGAGATCAGCCAAGGAGCTCAGTTACGCCACTGAGGAGAATGGGGACATAATATACTTAAACTACAATGTCTATGAGGTGCCTTAGCACCAATTCTGGCTAGATTTTTTTTTCAGTATAAGTTCTGTTTCTTGCCAAAGGAAAAATGGCACATTTTCAAACCAGTCTAGTACAAATGTTATTTTCTATGAATAAGTTTAACTCTCAAATATACACCCATCTTCATAGTCAGTATTACAAACGTTAGCAAGATATTTTATTCATTTGTAGTTTTGATCTAATTTGAGTTTCCTTGGAAGCTGTGGGTGAACCTGGTTTAATTTAAATTACTTCTGGTTTCAGGTTGACAGTGGAAGATTCAGTATGAACCATCCACAGGGTTAAAAAAAATTTAGATCAAGTGAGCACTCTGTGCAAGACACTGTCTATAAAAAGGCAGGAAGACAGGGGTCAGACATAAGCCTTATTCATACAAATAATCCTGTTATCTTCACCAGGATAAAACATGTTGGCAAATGCCGATCACAAATACAGGCCATCATAGGTTTAAACCGCAATATTCACACTCAAATGTTTTAAATCCCCAGTTCACCAATGGTCAAATCTGGGAATCTGGTTCAGATTTTTCCTGAAATTACTTCAGGGAATATTCTAGGTAGTAATTTACTTGCTGAATACTAGTGTTCAAAGGTAAATGCAAAAAAAAAAAAAAAAGAGTCAATTTCCCTGCATTTACATTCTGTGGAAAAAAACTTTCTCCTTTAAGTGGCTATCACAATTATATGCAATTTTTAACAAGGTGTGCAATGCTATTAAATAGCTGGGCGACCTAGGAACATTGTGTATAACCAACCTGACCAGCTTCAAAGGATGCAGCCTACTATAATTTGTGGAGCAGCAGTCAGCAGCAAATTTCCTTCTACTTACAGCCTCTGGTTAGTTTAATCAAGGAGACTATTGCTTTCATTCCTTTTTAAGCATCAGAAACAACATATTAGACTTGATGGTATCTCCTGGCACCCAAAGTCATGACCCGATTTACAGTAAAAAAAATACACAAAGGACAAACTGCAGCAGGTAATCCCCTCTTAAACAATCACTGTAAAGTAGCCTATGAAATTTCTCATACAATTTTGTTCAATATTTAGTTAATGACCATCTGTACTAGGTAGCAAATTACATTATTCCCACAACGGTAAATTCACTGTGTTCTGATATTCACCCATATAAATGATTCAGGATCTCTAAAACTATTCTTGCTCATTTGTTTCCCTCTTCCAGTATATCAAAAAAACGCTCCACAGTAAAAATCAATTTCTTCCAGGAAAGAACCTGCCAAGCAGAGTCACAGAATGAACTGAGTCCTGCTTCTCATGGGAAAAGGACACGTAGCTTTCCAGCGCTGATTGGCAGGGGTGGCTGACTACGTAGTGTATGTAGGACTCTGATGGAATATATTTTTGTTTGTCAGAATGAATATTGACAGACAGGAGGTGCGGGGGGAAGGGAAGGAGATATATTGTTTGAAAAACCTGGGATTAAGGAGAAAAATGTAACAATAATTCCTGAGATATTTGTTAAGATTTTGAAAATTAAGGCCAAAAATATGTCCACGCAGGTGCAGTGCAAAGGAAAAGAAAACTGAGCTCAAAAGGGGAGAACTACTTTTATTCTGGTGCTCCTACAATTAACACATTCATGGTTTCTACAATGAACATACTCATGGCTTCCTGCCTTTTAAGAGTGCAAACGAGTACCAAAAATGTTGCACCAGTAAGATAGCTACTGTAGTGTGTTGCTACAGATCACCAAAGAGTGGAGCAGGATTGAAGCTGATAGGCCTCTAGCTAGGACTGTGATTTCTAGTCACGTGAAAAGAGAGTAGAAGGTTGTGTCTTATTAAACAAAAAAATGTATAATTTCTAGGCTTTATAATTATGAAGAAAAGATTGGAAATGTGATTCAAGTGTAATAGTTGCAGCAAGTCTGAAGACAACCTGAAACAACCATCTTTCTGGTAAAAACTCCCCTGTACATCTAAAAAAAAGTGGCAGCATTTCCTTCTCAGAAGACTCCTACCAGCACTATACCAATGGGTGCCTTAACGCAACAGGAAAAGACTCATGTAGACATTACCCATCCATCCTAGAAGACGTATTACAGATACAGGGGCACCTCCCTTCCTACCTAAGAGGGAGGAAAAGCCTTGTCATCACCTTTATTGTTTCCAAGGTGAAAAAACACCCTCCCCCCTGCCCTCTGCCAACATCCAACTTACACTCCAGGTGCTAAGCTATAGGTGGTGTTACTGTTGGGAACTCTGCAGGGTGAAGTGCCTAAAACTATTGGTTACCTTTTATCAGAGAACATTACTTCCAGTGTACCCAAATGCTTACTCCTGGCTATATCAAACAAAGTTAGTTTCTAAGTATTCCAGTTGAAATGATACATCTAGCCATCCACACATATCTGGATGGCCAGCACAGTACAGTGCAGAAACACAGTCTAGTTTATTCTGAGCTGGTTTTAATTAGAGGTACTGAAAGCAATATATGTTAATACAGTGATCTCCCCAGGCTAGCAAATCTTGCTGCTGTGAACAAGCTGAGTTGTCCAATGCTAATATTGAGCCTTAAAAATGCATTCTTCCACCTAAAATGTTTCTCTCCCCTCTATGAGAGGAAGACCACTGACTTCATACCCCCATTTATAAAGTATAAAGAAAACTCCTAATTTGTCAAATACAGTTCTCCCATTCAGCAATTAAGAACAGATCATGGTTTCTACAAATGTACTAGTTTTCAAAATTATTCCACGACATTTTCATAAAAGCTGCTCTCTTAAAGGACCATAATTAGGAATTTTAGCTATGTTACTACTTTGAAACTTGTCTCTCAAATAATTTTGTATCATTTTTTCCCTGATTAAGTGAAACTCTTAGAATTCTTGGTTAGATAAAGCATGTCTGCTTTTGCTTAAATTGGAAGAGACGCAAAGACATCAGCTCTTGCTTAAACACACTTTCCTGATGTGTTTAAGGGGGGGGGGCACAATTACTGGATGAGAGTAACTGCAGAAAGTGAATATAAAATATATCTTCTGGAAGGAATGAAAAGAATAAGATTAAAATTCATTTTCAGGCACAGGTTTATGCTACTAAAAGTCAATTGCTTGATTCTTTTCAAAAAATTAATTGAAAAGGAGAATGAATATATCTAAAATTAATTCAATAACTATCCAAAAGTATATTTGCATATTTATTTCATTTGACTGTTGTAGTATTAGCCAAACTGTAATAAATAGCAACACTTTTGGAAACTAAGGGTAGAAACAGACAGCTTTTGTCACCTTTGTGGCACCATAATTTTTTTTTTTTATGGCAAAGCAAAGTCAAATATATGTCCATACTCTTTGTTGCACCGCAAATGCCCAAAATTGTGGTTGCAATAGTAGTAATAATTTTTGCCCTTTTCCTTATGGCAAACATCTATTAGCTTTATAGTGGGACAGCATGGGCAACCTGGAGTCCAGGCACCGTGGGTTCACCTTTCCACATTTCCCTGATTCCAGAGATTTCCAAGACATGGCTCTGGAAGCAGGAAACCCCTGCTTTCTCCACTTTTGGAGATGTGCTCTGGAGATTGCTGGAGGTGCATTCCTGGAAGTGGGAGTCTCTGAATTTCCCCATTTCCAGAGATATGCCCTGGTGATTGCTGGGGGCACATCCATGGAAGTAGGAAGCATGTCATCCATTGTTCCACAAGATCAATAGGTGGGAGAACAGGCAATCTTTGTTTCGCCAAAGAAGTGGATCAGCTGTGGTGGGACATATTCCAGCACAGCTGTTCAGATTGATTTGGCAACATCTATTTCCAGCCTAAGGAACTAGTTTAAGTTGAAGAAAGAACATTTGCAGTCACAGTTAAACAATGCATAAATACAGTTATCAACAGCTAATGAGAAACTACTGTAATAAGTGATTCCTTGGGATGACAGTTTTCTAAAGATCAGCCCCACATAAATTGAAAGAAAGAAACATACACATAAAAGGAAGAGCAGTTAGAAATATTTGAGTCAAAGGGAAGTTGCAGCTAGTGCCATTGTTTATTAATAGCACCACCTAATAGTGCCGCACGCATAGACAGTGCAGAGCTAATTAGCGCAGCAGTAAAGCATCTCATGCAGATACATCCACTGAGTCCCCTCAGCTCCTACCAATACCCCTAGGACATTAGAAAGTAAGTAATTCTCAAGATCCTCTCTCCACATCTGGCAAAATAATTTGAAGCACAATAAGCTAATTCCAGTAAAGTTTAAATTTTTTTATAATATATAGAGTTATACCCCTGGTTGACTCTGGCTCCCTGAATGTCCACTTACTCCATTCTACAAAATAAACTTACATTATCAGGATATGTACTATGCAACTGGAATAAGTCATTTAGGCAGGCACATGTAATTTAAGAAATAGCTGAAGTTCTGTACTTGAATTGCTTGCCAGGGCTTTTAATTCAATTATTCACCCAGTCTTACAGCCTGCCTGGGGATTTTTTTCTTTAGCATGATACAGAAGTTTCATTAATGAATCGGAATCTCCATTTATAGCTGTTAAAATTAGTAAGACATATATGAAGACATAAAATATCACTTTGCAATGGTCTGACTACCATACAGAATCTATATTAATGAAAGGAAACATAGCAATGACATTTGGCAGTATTCCAATAGGGGGAGGTCATTTGTAACATTGTAATTGCAGTTGTTTAGTTTGTTCTTGATTTATCGATCTGGGGTCTGTGTAAATCTAAATGTCATCTTGTCGTGGAATGTTGTTCTCAGATAGTTTTAAACTTGGCACAGCTGTTTTGACTTTTCTTTTATTCTTACTGCTGTGTCCAAACAAATATACTTCAAAATTTCTACAGCTTCTAATATTCAGTAGGTAGTGGAGACAGGTACCTTGTAACTAGAGAGGCTTATGTCCCTGGAGATCACTCTACCTCTGACTGTTATTTTCTTAAATTTTGTAAGCTGGACTTTAGTCTTTAAAATCAGGATTCAATTTGCTTCCTACTGAATAATGTGCATGATGTTAGGACAAAGGAAAATTGATTTTGTTTCTCCACTGGGATTAAAATACCTGTCTTTGAAATATGCTTTCTATAACCTTTTTTCTTTCTTGGGGGGTGTATAAACTGGGTGCAACACAAACAAGTACAGTAGAAAACTGAAGTATAATTTCAAGGCCATTAGACTCTATAACTCTATGAGACAATTAAGACTCAGCTGGATGCTTACCTCAACAAATAGCTATGTTCTTTGGGAGAAGAATTTCATGGTGACAGCTACATTTGAGACACAAGCTAAACCCATGATTTTTTTTTCTTTCAAAACCTGTGTGCGCAAATTATATTTTAAAAGTAGACTTGTCTTCTGAAAAAATACTATGAAAAATGGCTCCTTCTTGCTCAATAGATAGGCTCTCTATATGTATTCAGAATTATAACTGCTGACTTCAAGATTTGTTTGTTTTGTTTAAAGAAGAGCCAACTGAGTTAAATGCAGGATGGGCTCTATCCCTTTTTGTGTATTGTGAAAAGAATTGTTTACTAAACTATGACATTTTAGACTTGAAAGCCATAGGATTGCAGAACTGTCACCAGGGCAATCATTTGAAGATATTTTTGGTTACAGAGATATATATGTGAACATAGTCTGGCTTGAAGATTTTTCTTTTATATGTTGAGATATACGAACAAAAGAATTCTGCTTGATTCTGAATTCCCAGGCTGAATTGACAAAGCTGGCTATTAAGGAAAACCATCATTTTAATTTTAAAATGAGCACCTTTGATATGAAAAGCACGAAGAATGTCTTACATTTTAAAGCTTGTCTAACATTGTCACAACTACCAATAAACAATACCACCCTAAGAAATCCTTGCCTCTAGCATAATTTGTGGAGCATCAATGGCTACAGCATCACTTTTACACTACTAAAAAGAGATAACGTCATTCAGTGGATTATGAGGTTTCATCCCAGCTGCATTTACTTCTGAAATGACATAACACCTGCAATATCATGGAGGCCCTAATTTAAGATAGCCCATAAACACCAGTTTAAACCCATTCCTTACATAGGACAATATATAAAACATATTTAAGTACAACCTTCCTGATTTATTACTATTTTGGTAAAGTAGAGGTGACTATAGAGTGCACATGCGTGCAGCAGTCCAAAGGTGTAATTGTTACACAGTATACACACCTATGCCAGCTAATTCAATCAGATCAGCTAATATTAGCATTAAAAAATGTAGCATTGTGGGTCTCAGCACATTGTGGGCCTCAGCCTGGGAAACCTCCTGGGAATTTTGGACTTGCCTTGTGGTCTCATGAAGCCTGTGCTGCTACATCTTCATTGCTATTAACGGTGTTAACTAAATTAAATCTAGTACCCATGTGGATACCTTTAAGAGTTTTAGGTATAAGTTGTTACATTGGCCTGGGAAAGGAAGGGAGAACACAGCAGATGAGGGGACTAAGAGAGCTCTTTGAATAAATAAGCTTTATCATCCTGTAAGCTTAACTCCTTGGTCTTTTGAGAACAACACAGCACTGATCACCTAACCCTATTCCAATTGCACCTTTGTATTACTGTCTAGGTTTCCAATGCACTATAAGGCAATAGAGAATTATGATCACTGTAATTATTTTGTATGGATTTTTCTTGTAACACTAATTATTTTTATTACATGGGTCATGTTCATATGTTTTCACTGTGTAAAATCTACCTGTATTCACTGAAACAAGTGATGACTGACACCCTTTCAGTGAGAAATACACTAAAACAACTAAGTTTTAAAAAACCTCCCAGTGGATTTGTAGCATTCACATTAAAATTAAATTAAACATTAAAATTAATTTAAAATTAAAAATTTATTCTCATTAACATTAATTAAACATCCTCACCCCAAAGAGGTTTTGAAAATCTCAACCTAAAGGACCAAGTAGTTAATCACACCTGCTAAGAAGCAAATATACCTTCATACTGTACAATATGCTATTTAAGGCTCCCCCTTCTTCCTCTAGCTGTACATGCACTACTGTCCTAGCCTACTGTTTTTTTAAAGGTTTGTCTTGAAATTGAGGATATTAAACACCTGTACAAAAATCCTAGAGCTTTTTCTGATTTTTAAATATGGGCTAAGAAAAAATCGAATCCCCTGCACGTAAGGGTAAAACAGATGTCTCACTGCTGCCATGAAAGATTTTATCTTCAATCTGAAATCTCTTACAGAAACATCTAAAAGATGGCACTACTCTATTTCACTCTGCTATTCTTCATTATTTATACATACAAGACCCTGCATCTCTTCTGGTTTCCTACTGTATAACTAAAGAAGCTTTTAACTGTGACCTCTGTCTCCCAACCTTTGATTTGTAAAAGCATGGCTATGTTATTCTGCTTAGATCAACTAGTCATGCTTTTTTCCTGTTTGTTTCTTTCTGTACAGTCAGGTGCAATATTACTGTTGGGCTCTGGCTCTTACATAATTTAATGTCATTGATGTCTTTGGAATTTTTACATCAAATTTTTTTATTAACATAAATAGACCTATCCAGGTAATGGCATCTGTGAAAAATTCCCCCTTCTCTTACTATCAAAGTAAGTTAACTTAATTCACATAAAATTTAAAAAGTCTAACTGATAAAAGGGTCATGGGCCTTCATGAAAGCTTGTTCCATATTTTAATAATTTAGAGTTGGTATCATAAAATAGTACTCACTTATCAATGAATCTGTACTACAAAAGGCAGACGGTAATGCTGTAGGAATGGAAGTAGAAACAACCTTTAAAATTATTAAAAAAACCAAAAGAAGCAACGTGAGATCTCAGAAGCTTAGATACCATCTCAGCCCCAGCCATGCTTATAGATGGTCAAAAATCATCCTGCAAAAACAGGAAAGGCCCTACAAGGTACAGTACCCAGACCAAGACACAGATTCATCACCAGATACATTACCCTTAAACTCATGTTTGTACTGGATGACAGAGCATCCATTTTCAAATTAAACCCTAGTAAATTTCCACAAAGAAATTCAGGTGCTTATTTGCTACTTTAGGTACCACTGTGGTGCTGAAAATCCTCTCTAACCACATGGGTGTTAAGAATTTCTTGATAGCTACATGACCGCAGGTTGTGACTCACATAACCACCAAATTCCCGACACTACCAAGTTGTCTCAGATCACTGGAATAGAAAGAGAGCAAAGAAGCAAGATGGGCAGGTTGATCCTCTATGTGGATCTAGGATTTAGACCACAGCGAGAGTGAGGTATGATTGAGCCCCCAGGCCTGTGGGAAACACTGGGGAGCTGGGTAGGAAGCAGGTGCAGGAAGGGGGACTTGCTTGCAATTGCTGCTGCAGTCTAACTGACCCAGCCTTGGGGGGAGCCCCATAGCTATTCCCGTCCTGCTCCAGGCTGAAAGAGTGGCTGCATAGGGCATCATGCTCAGCCAGAGAAAGTGGTGGCACTGCCCTCATTCCTTCAACTGTTCTGTATCTTCCTCCTTTTGGGTTCTTCTGACTGGACAAATTATTTATGCAAAGCTTCCATCAAGACAGTCTGCATCCAAAATACTGAGTGGCCTGGAGCTTACAGCACTCCCCTAATACATTGGACAACTGGGCACAGATTAAGGATTTTAAAACATAACTACTAAACTATTAGGTAAAAAGAGTAATTCTCTCTGCTTTTTCATTAGGAAAGGCTGACTTGACTTAGGCACCTAATTCTAGGAGAATATCTATAGTTCAGAATCCTAAACTGAGATGCCAGTTTATGAGGAGGAGGACTTATGCCCCATCCCTGGCTCAGGATTTCCTACTGGCTAATTCTGTCAGTTCCATTTACTTTGTTGAATTATCTGGGTGCATCCCCACATGCAGGGGTGTCTACTAGCAGCTGCAAAAATGTGTTGGCACAAATTTATGCTGCTACTTTTTGCCACTATGCATGCCCTTGCATGTGTGCTTTGGTGCAGGGCAACATGCCCCACTTTAGGGAAACTGCTGTTTCCCCACTGGCTCCCAGCATGCTGAAGGAACCAGGGCAGAACTAAAGGCAGGGGGAGACACTCTGGCCAGCAGCCAGAGCATCTCCCGGGAGGAGTGAGACTTTTACATGCTCCTGTGGTGTGTGCCACTCCACTTTTTTTTTTTGCAAGTTTTTTTGCTTCCGGGATTTCCCAGTAGCAAACTTTTCCCCTGCACTTCAGCAGCATGGAACACATTTTGCTCCCAGATATTCAATGTGGGTCACTGGACATGCAGTTTGTCCAGAGGTTTGCAATGTCACAAACCACACATGCTTCCACATCTGGATTCAGCCTGAATCCAGAACCATTGTATAAGTAAGCACAGAGAATCACTATACTCCCCTTCATATATTGAATTATGGATCAAATCTATTCCACCTCACAGTTATTTTGTCTGTGTGAAGGATTTTCAACAGCGGGTGAAGATGAGAATCCTCATCTGCATTATGGAACTGTTCTGATATTATTTCAGTCACTGGTTTGCAAGCAATGCCTCTCTTCCTTCCCACCCTCACCACCCCTCATAGCCTATGTTCCCCATCTGTACAGAATGGGTTTACAAAGTAGTGTAGCTCAGCACCCACCCTCAAAAAAACACTCCTGAGGGCTGAAAACCTATATGCCTTTTATGAAGTGGGTTCTAATACATAACAGTCTCCCATATAAATCCCCCAAAGCATGTCCCTGATAGTTCTCCTGCAGCCAGGCTCCTTTATAGTAGAGGAAAGTTGTAATCTCACTTAAATTATTAAACAGTCTACATTCTTTGGTTGTAGAATTTGGCTGCCTACTATCAGAAATCAAATTTCGTTATTAGAGTTTTATGTTGTTATAATAATAACCATATCATTTCCACAATCAGTATTGTTAGACCCTGACCCCATGTGGTGCCCAACAACTTGCGAGATGATGATCCAGTTGCCCATGGGTCCTGTTACTAATTAGCCAGAAT
>NW_017729025.1:119545692-119564855 GCF_001723915.1 Gavialis gangeticus | reverse complement strand
CTTTGGTTGTAGAATTTGGCTGCCTACTATCAGAAATCAAATTTCGTTATTAGAGTTTTATGTTGTTATAATAATAACCATATCATTTCCACAATCAGTATTGTTAGACCCTGACCCCATGTGGTGCCCAACAACTTGCGAGATGATGATCCAGTTGCCCATGGGTCCTGTTACTAATTAGCCAGAATAAGCAGGGAGCAAACACCAGCACACATTGCTTGCAACAGCTTTACCCAGAATGGAGACAGATTCAGACTAGCTCCCAAAAAACCAACAAACCAGGGAGCCTCCCTGAACAATATTTTGTTCCACATTTATACACTTTAGTTTATACTTATTAACATTCACTCCACCTCTGTCCCTCCTTTTGTTCCATCCATTTCTCCTCCCATCTTAAGCTCCACCTCTGTTTACTGTTCGCTTAATTAGCATGGAATTGCCTATGCATTTTACTCATTTACATGTCTTTTTGCTTCGAGTGCACGTCTAAGACCTTGACTTCTTTTCTTCATCAATGGGAGGACTTTGGCCAAAACCTGGAAGCTTCTGCAGGCTTCTTCACCAATCACCATTGACTGTTTTGCATATGTTCATCTCAGGTCCTGTTACCAATCACGTATTGTTTTGCACATTCCAATCTGTTTTTCTATCCTAGGTTGTACCAGCTTCCACATTCCTGAAGCTTCACCTCATTCACAGCACACAGACTCACACAGACTTACTTGCTTCTTTTTACAGAAAATTGTTGACACAATTAAGATGGTTACTTAGCATAAGCAAATGGCTGGCTTCGCTATCATTCCACCTTGTGGTCAGCAGCTTTTGCTAGGCCACAGGTTAAAGCCTTTTTTCAGCTGCAAATCCAGTGCTCCTTAACATCCAAATATTATCACCCTAACAAATATAATAAATGTTCATCTCATAAAGGAAAACTGATATACACAGCTATCAATAAAGTGTGGTATAGATTGTCTGTCCCTATAGGAATTGGTGTGCATGAACCATACAGTCTAGTATGCCATCATGGGTTTGTTCTCACTGAGCAGTCTCTAGAATAACTCCTTGCTACTCATTATTGGGAAAATATCTTTAAGCAGTAGAGTGTGTGTGCATGTGTGTGCGTGCACACGTGCATGTGTGTGTAAAATCATGGCACATGACCCTTTTATTAGTTAGACTTTTTAAAATTTTATGTGAATTAAGTTAGCAATTTACTTTGGTATTAAGAGAAGAGGAAATTTCCCACAGACGCCATTACCTGGGTAGGTCTATTTATGTTAACAGAATAATTTGATGTAAAAATTTCAAAGACCTCAATGACATTAATTATGTAACAACCAGGGACCAACAGAAATAGTGGGCCTGACTGTTCACAAATAAACAACAGGAAAAAAGCACGACTAGTTGATCTAAGAAGAATAACACAGCCGTGCTTTTACAAATCAAAGGCTGGGAGATAAAAAGGTCACAGTTAAAAGCTTCTTTAGGTATACAGTAGGAAAGCAGATGAGATGCAGGGTCTTGTATGTATAAATAATGAAGAATAGCAGAAACATATATATTTAAAGGATTTAATATATGTAAGTATTCACATTGGACTTTGATAATTGTTATTTTTATATTGTGAATTTTGTCATGTGTGACAGGAGAGCAGGTAACTTATGGGTAGCTTAACAGAACAATTAAGTTACTTATTTCATGGAAAGCTATAAATAAGCTGTTAGAAGAAAGAAGAGTTTTCCATTTTCTACTGTGATTCCCCACCTATTTAAAACCTTTCCATTTTGAAATATGATTCGATTAGGTTTGTCCTGTACCAGCTAATTTCCTGAATGCTTAAAACTGCTGTAGTATGTTAATTTCTACAATACTTTTGCCTGGAATTGAATGGAACAATCTGTTCTATATAATTGTTACTCTCTTGTTTCTTTCACATGCTCTAGTGCTAAAATGATTTACCCTTGACTATTACAAAAAGAGGATATTCAGCTGAGGATGTAAAACCTGCAGTTGATTAAAATGATTGTAGACATTTTTATAGAAATTTAGAAGTGAGAGACAGAAAAGGCTTATCAAATCATCTAGTCCATCTCCCTGCCAGGGCCAGATTGTTCCCTGCTGTATATTTTATAGCATTTCAGTCATTTAAATTTCATAATATCTCAAGCAATGGAGCATCTTCCATTGCCTTTGGGAGAATTTTCCACAGTCTACTGGATCATAATACTAAGAAACCTTTTTTCCCTGATACTCAGCCTATATTTATCTTTTCTTCTTTCTCTTCACTTTATAAACAGTTGGGCTAGCAAAGCTGTCCTCCATCACTCTATTGTTGCTTGACCCTTTTTCCTTCTACATAGTGACCTAAAATAACCCTTTAAAAGGACCCAGTCACAGTTGATCATTACCCAATTATCCTTTTTTCCCTCTCTAATCTGTACATGTCATGAAAACGTGGTCATTGTTTTTTTTCAAGCAAGTATGTCACGCTGAGTGCATCTACATGTGTGCTTAACTCTGCATAGACTAATTTGCTGCAGTGTAAAACATCACATCCTACACATGATGCTATTAGACTGCACAAAATTAATTTTCACCACCATAAGAAAGTACTGAAGGGGACAGTACTATCTTAGGGCAGGAAAAATAACTGTGCCTAAATGCACGTATAAATGCTGACTTGGGCATACATTGCACCCGGTCGGCCCAGGCAACAGGAAGCCAGATCCCTGCCTACCGCCTAGCCACAGGGCTCCACACACTGGGGCACTCCCATGCCCCAGGCAGCCCCACCACTGCCTGATGCCACCTCCCAGAACCTGGGGCTGACCCCTCCCTACCCCCCCAGGTCCCATTCCAGCCTAGGGCTGCTCTGCCCCAGCTTAAACTGCTGTGGTCTAGGGATGATCAGTCTGAGCATCTACATGTACCATTAAGGTTCTGTGATAAACTCCAGCCCAAATTGCACCAGTTTATCACATCATCTTAATGGCATGTGCAGATGCATCCACTATATAATAGAATTATAACAATTAATAGGAGAACCAGCTAACCAGCTGTACATTATATTGTCTGGGTAAAGTGGCATCATTTACTTGGAAATGGCATATATACTGGTGACAACCTAACCAACCCTGATATATTCTTGTTGGTTTTCACAGTTTGCCACAGAAGTCAGGAAAATATAACAAACATAGCAACCATGCAACAACAGCATGGCAAGTGAAATAGTCATACTGTAGGTCTAAGTGGCAGATAGCCCCATTGCCATTGGCCTAGTTTTACTTTCAAATGTTCATTGTTTAAATTATTTTTGCTTGCTGGTTTCACAACATCAGTCTCCCCATTTCCAAGTAGAAAGTAATATACTGCAGTGGTTTTTTGAGTAACTGTCCATATAGAATTCACTTTATGTATTCAAGATCAACTACGTTGGGGCCTGTCCTGGGCACAAATGGCAGAGACAAATTCCTTGTCCAGTTTCCTATTTCTGGCTGAGGCAGAAAGACTCATGAATGGTCTGCTTATTCTTCTTAATGTGAAACAAAAACTTTTTATAGTAGGGTAAGGGATACCCCTTTATACTGTATCTGTAGCTGGAGTGACTGAAACAAAGCTTTCAGTATTTAAAACTTGTCCCTCTTACGATGCTGCTAACTGCCTCTGTAATGGGAATTCTGGTGTCTCTATTGCCTCAGTAAGTTCAAATTCTCATCATGCAGCCCGTCAGCTATTAAAGCCAATAAAGCAGTAATGGCCTCCACCACTCCATCATCATAAGAAATGTCATAGGAAAGAGCACTGCTTTCAGAGTGAGCAAAAGCAGAATTCACCATATTTGGTACCAAGAAAAAAAGATCTGTTATGTCTTTTCTTAACTTATGCCCCTCAGCTGAAGGTCAGATTAGGTCCTGATAATAGTTTGGCACCATCTGGCTGCTAAACACCCATGATATCACCTAAAACTATAGTCTTCGTTCCCACCAGGCCCCTCTCTTTGGTACTGATTGCTTTGCTGCTTGTAACTCTAATGTCAAACTCCATAGTGTATGAGTTTCTCCACCCCTATTTCCTGGTTCTCAAATCCTCTTTGTGACTACATAACCTAAGTTAGCTTTGCTCTCCTTATCAGCTATCCAAAATACTGTTGCAATAGTAGTAGTACTAATAGGCCTTCCTATTCAATCTGGAAATGTAATTTGAGACATCCCCAAGATAGAAGACAGGAGAGTTCCCCCAAAATATGCATCAACTTCTCTGGTAATGGAACTGTTTCTTTACTATCCACATCAATTTTGATCTTCCTTTTGAATGCAATGCTAAAAATCCCCACAACTGACTGAATATTTTGCAGTCTTGCATGTCTGTAAGATTGCCATCCTTAACAATACAGGTTTTTTGGAACTAGGTAAGGATCTGCGGTAGATTCTAGCATCCATGGCATGAATGTACAAAAAGAGTCATTTAAGAAAACACAGCATTCAGGTGTACCAATACCTGGACTAATCCAAGGAAAAATCTCTCTATCTAGTGACCAGCTACATTAATATAATCCTAGAATTCTGTTACAAAAATTCAATGATAATAAAGAAAATGTATACTTTTGCTGAACCAAACTACAGCATTCACTGGGGATAGATTAGATTCAAGGTTAGTAAGAACTCATGGAGAAAGTCCAAACTGCAGTGCCTTTTACTGATGATCTATGGAGTTCACCCAGAAATGTCTGTAAGACAAGCAGATGGTTGAAATCAGTGTATCTATCCAGAAGGTTCTGCATAGACATGAATGCCAGATTCAAAAAGAAAACTTCCATCGTGGTCCATGTTTGAAACTGAGTATCTTTTTCTGCCCTGACCCAAGATTCTGGGATCCCTTTCTCTAGTGAAAATGACTCTCTGCAAATCTCAATGCCATGGTTATTTATTGTTGATACAAGTAATTTTCAGCAACAAAAATTATGGGAAACAAACACCCGAATGAAACATAGTTAACTGGTGTGAAACTGAGTGAAGCCCCTAAAAACAATTTAAGAGGTGTGTTATGGACCTTGAATATTCTACAGGTTCTGAAGAACAGCATGGTAGTGTGTGTGTGTGTGTGTGTGTGTGTGTGTGTTAACAGGAAAGGCGGAATTGCAAGAAGTCAGGACTTTGTATCTTTACTTATAAATCAAACTGCCCTTATGTGTGTTTTTTTGAAAAGCGCCATTACTTAGAACATTCTATCAGTACATCTCACTCTGATGTACTGCTCTGATGTGCTAACACATCACACAACCAAACTATCATTCACATGACATATTAATGTGATAAATCATCTGATGGTTACACATAGATCATATCTTTTTAAAGTGAGAACATCTTCTGGGCTGGGGGATGATAAGGTGCATTAGATTGCACAAAATTACAAAGATAAGAATTTTAAACAGTATATTGAGGCTATGAAGTGTGTTTGTCAAAATCTCTAGACAGAGGGGGGATTGAGATAACTACTAGGGCTGTGCAAAATTTCACTGGCTGTTTTGTTTCAACTTGTTTTGAGCTCAGAGCAGCAAAATCTAAACAAAATGAGGGCACTTGAAACATTTTGAAAGTTTTGAGTTTCAAAGCCGAAGCTTGGTTTGCCTGCAGAGAAACAGAAAATAAGGAGAGGAAGGGGGAAGAGGGGAGGAAGGACTGCTCTCATATGGACTGTGTAGGTGGGCAGTGACTGTGATCCTTCCCTGAGGTCCCTTCCAACCCAGTACTCTGGGGGAGGGATGGAAAACAGCATAAAAGGCAGCATTGTTTGAACTGACCTGCTTTCTGCCTTTGGGTCTGACAGTTACTGAGCTATCTTCCAGCAGCTCAGGAGCATTAGACAACAAAGTCTACTACTACCATTGGTATGAATGATTTCCTACTTGTTAGCCTAAGAAGTGGGATTCCACAATACCTTTTGCTTTCTTTTAGACCATTTTATTTTATTATTATATTAACTGATTTTTTCTTTTCAATTTTATAATTATATTGGATATTACACTGTAGAATTTATATAGGGAAGGAGATATATTTATACCTTGCGGCATATTGCATTATGGAATTTATATAGGAATGCAGATACATTTATATTTTTTTTCTAGACATTTACACCTTGCAGCCTATTACATACATTATAACATTTACATAGGAATACAGATACATTTAGATATTTTTATAAAAACAAGACACTATGAAATACCATGAAATGTGGTGGAAAGGCAGCTGGCAAGCCTTCAGGGAAGGGTGGAAGAAGGGGTAGAGGGAGAGGAGTAAGTTCCTCGCCCTCCTCCCCCAACTGAGATGCAGCCTCTTTCCTACAAGTAGCAGAGATAAGGCTTCCACAAGCAGCAAGGAGAGGGGAGCGGTGCCAGTGCCACTGCCTGTGCCTGAGTCTGCATCCCCTCCAAGATCCCAAGATCACCAGCCATAACCCCATCAACCACCACCACAATGACAACAAGCAGCAGCACCAGCACAACAGTCTCTTCCACCCTCATTTCACTTCCCATGCTGAGCCTTCCAGTGCCAGAGGAAGAGCTGGTTCTGGATCTCAGTACCCTAGCAAGGGAAATTCTGCGTAAGGAGAGAGAATCATCTGAGTTTGTGCTCTGCACCTCTGAAGTTTCCCCTACAGCCAGGTCTCCTTTTGCAGAAGACACTTCAGAGAAGGCTGAGGTAGAGGTTGCCGAGGCAAGCGGCTCAGCTGAGTCCGCTCCTCCTGTTGCTGTACCATTGCCTGCTGAGGAGGGGCAAATTGCAACACCCACACATGCACCCACACCTCAGAAGTGAGTGGGTAGTGTGATCTGGAAACATTTTGAGCTGACAGATGATCCCACATATGCTATCTACCTGCACTGCTGTCTGTGAAAAGTGGTTGTAAATTTCCTTTGAGGATCAGGCCTGAGAGACTGGAGACACGTGGTGCTCTGTTGTTGTCTTTGATAGATTTTCGGTGTGCACTCATTGTGGTGTGCAGTTGTTGCTTGGCATCACCACGTATTTCCCATCTGTATTGTATTGTGAAGATATCTCCATACAGGAGATATTGTTGGTAGGTTTTGCATGTCTTGTCATGGCATGGCCTGGATACATTCAGTGTGTTTTGGGTTGTAGGAAGTTGGCTTCTGGTAATGAGGTTAATGAGGTTCAGTGCTTGTTTAAATTTACAAACCACTTGTCACAGATGAGCCTATGAACTGCACTTCATCAACTCCTAGGTACAGAAACTCATGGGCTCAATATAGACATTAGAATTCTGACACACTACAACCGGCTGGACATCTGACTACCCACGTACCTCTCCACTTTTACCTGCTACATTGCCCTTCTCCCCTCCTGCATCCCGTCCCTCATCCCCTCACATCTCCATTTCCATTTCACTGACTGGCTTTCTTGCCTGCATTGCATATCAGGCCAGCCTCTGGCTTCTTTACTATTCCTTCCACCCAGGAACAGTACACACACCAAGTGCAGGTGCTTCCTCAGCCTGATGAAGAGTTTTTCATCCCCAAACCTTGCTAAGATATATTTCTGTAGCTATTTAGTTGGTCTGCTAAAAGATACCAGATTAGATTGACCCAAAGGACCTTGTCTGCCAGTGCCATGTCCTTAGACCAACACCCCTAGCACCTGACCAGAAGGATGCAGGGCTCTGGGGACATCTAAGTCCCAGGGCTGGGGCTGGCCGGGATAGTTCTCTGGCAGCTCCTGGAAAGAAGCTCCTGCAGGAGAGGAATGAAAGGCTCTGTCACAGGTTGGCTGCCTGAGATGTTGCTGGTGTTACTGTGCTGCTGCTTACTATTTTATTACCTTTTCTCATTTAAAGTGGTGGACCAGACTGAGGCTGTAGGGAAGGAGGCGGCCTCATTGGGGCACACTAGTGTTTTGTGTAGAGGCCCCAGCATCAGTGAGGGCACACCTTAACATACCCACAGTGTCACCCACCCATGTCACGAGTTTTGCTTGTCAGCAGCTTGAGGTGCAGTTTCCCAGAAACCCCTGCACCTATATCCTTGAAAACTGGCAGGCTTTGTGGCCTCAGGAGGGGCTACCATGCCTGTTGTCTTCACCCTACTGTGCTTTAACACACACTGGACATGAGTTTTGAGTTTCAAGACTTTGAGGTGTAGTTTCCCAGAAACCCCTAATCCTACCTGCTTGAAACTTGGCAGGCTTCATGGACTCAGAAGGCACTATCAAACCTGCATGTTTCATCTAAATCTGGCAAAGAATGACAAATCTATAGGTAGTTTTGTGTTTCCCCATTATAGCATATGGGGAAAATGTCAGCAAAACAGTTTCAATTAAATGAAATGGAACAGTGGTTTTGAAACAAAATGAAACTTGAAACAAAACATTACCCTATCGAATGGAAATCAAAAGGAAATGGTGCTGTTTCGCAGAGCCCTGCTAACTACGCTGAAGCAGTGGGTAGAGATCAGTCTATGCCTGTGTTGAAGTGTGATTAGAAAAGCAAGCCCTTTAATTACAACTTCAAGGGGTGTCTTGACCACTACCTTATCAGTTATCCAGTTATTTGCATTGTCTGACTGCTGAACTATAGGGTGCCACTTCTGATTGAATGAACAAAGAGAGGAACAACGGGATGCCAGTATGAATTTTTAAATGAGTAAACTTGATGCTAAAATTCACAATATGGTTGGGACAAACGAGGAATACATAGCAGCTCTCTAAATAGTCTCTATAAATGTAAACTTGTAAATCACAACAACCAAAAATGTTACTTTTATGCATGTCAAATTTTATTAATTCATTCTTACAATTCAATTGTCTCTAGCTCCGATGCTCTGATCTCCAATTTTATGGTTAAACAGTCACAACCAATTATCAGTTTCCAGTGATGTGTTTATTTAAGCAATTCATCCATTACAAAGAAATAAAATGACTGTTATAATCTGCTGTGGTATGATCTCTATTCTCCTCCCTATAAAATAAACCCCTCCAATTTATTCTGGAGGAAATTTGAATTGGAAGTGGTTTACTGATCTCAAAAGGAATGCTAGTTTTTTGGGGTTTTGCTTTGTTTTAATGCAGGTGGTCATATCAATGGAACAGAACACTGCTGATGTCACAGAATGGTGGCACCTTGTGGTTATACAACTGCCAAGGAAAAGTTGGGCAATTATCCAGTTAAGTGAAAGATGCTCCACATTAAGTGGTGACAGTCTACCCCAATCTCTTTATTTCTATTCTACCAGATGATTTATTTGAAAGCTGTCATGTTTTGTGATGGATGCAGCTGCACTAGAGTGACATTTGCTCACTGTGCATTATTAGAAAACTACACTGTGATGGAGGAAACGGACTTATTCTAAGTTCCATGTAATAAAAATGGCAAAGTCTGAAGATCAGTGTGACATAAAAAAAAAAACAAGCCTCATGAAAATTCATAAATAAGCTTCTAGCTAATTGAAAGATATACATTATTGCATTTGGTTTAGCAAAATAGTCATAACAACAAAAAGAACTAGCATTCACTTACTGTTTTGCATACTCAAACTATCATAAAATAATTCCCTAACTAATCTGCACAGCAATCCTAAGAAGCAGGAAGGAATCATGAAAGCTAGAATGAATGTAACTATAGAATCAGCTAGCATTCTCAAGAATGTACCAACTTCTCCACCAAAGCTGCTGAGAAGGTTGTCAGTTATAGCAGGGGTGTTTGTGACTATAACACTTGTCTGCTAGAAACTGGACCAAGAACCTGAAACTTATTGGGAAAGGGGACCTGCATTTTAGTGTCCATTTGGCAGTAGCACACCTAGGGCAAGCGGGGCATGACTGCTGAGCACCAATTTGCAGGAGGCCCCAGCCTGCACTCCAGCAGCCACAGCCACACAAGAATGCAGGGAACCAAACCCAGTTCTGGTCCCAGCCCCAGTGAGGCAGTGGGCAGAGAGCCAGCCCTCACCCCAACCCCGGTCCTGTTGCCATCCTCAGTAAGGCAACGTACAGGCAATTGGTCCCAAGAGCGGCAGAAGCCATGTCAGGTAAGATCATCCCATGCTTGGCCCTGCTCACACTTCCTTTCTGCCCCATTGCTTTCAGGTGCTTGGCACAACACTGCCCTACCCATATCCCTGCACAAGGTGCAAAAGTCACTAGTTATGCCTCTAGCAGTGGGCTGAATCCTTTGCATACTAAGTGTAATCCAAGGCAATATCTTCTGTTTGAAAGCTCTTATATCATTGTTTAATTGTGTAATGTTAATTTTACAGGGAAAAATTTTCAAAGCCCAAAAGAGCTGAGCAGTCATCTTCCATACATATACATAGATAAACACCAAAAGTGTTAGGTAGAAGGCCGGGATTCCTAATCAATCTTAACCACTGAAGTCAATAGAAACTTTTTCATTGCCACCAGGGAGTATACCATATTGCAACTCACTGCACAAGTATAACTGTTCTTTATTTCAGAGCCCCCTGCAAGAATGGAATATCCTGTTTTTCTTCAACTGGATAAATCCGTCTATTATGTAATTATTCACAATAAATCACCTGCAAGTACCAGCTACTTCAGAAGAGGTTTTCTTCATAGAGAAAACACAGTAGGGAAGATTCTCCTTTTTGAAAGATTTATTTCTGGAAACTACTTTTTTAACTGAACCTGGAATCAAAGGCCAGGGGGGCGGAAACCCACCAACACTAATGCATGAAAAGTCACCCACTCAGCAGGTTTGCTAACAATTCTCTCTTCACTCCTGCTGTTCACCTTTTTGTACAGGGGTCCTAGAGCGATACGCAGAATAGGCAGAAGAAATAGGCAGAAGTATAGTTCATTTGCTCCTTAAAGTCTGCCATAAAAGGATGACTTCAGAACAACTTAGCATGAAATTTCTCTTTGCATTATCATGCTGCCTTTTGCTTTTCTCACTCCACTGTGAAATCAGATTATCTCATGATACTATGAAACTATACTTATCAATATTACATTAACCTGTATCCTTCATTGCTGCATGGTATATAAGACAGAAAGTGTCATTAACTCTTGAAGGGAAACATAAGTCCCAGGAAGGTGCTCATACCTCACATTTGAAGATCCATAGAGATGGATAGGGAAGCCAATTCAGAAGGAGGCCCATGGAGCCAAGAAGCATCTGCCAAATCCCTCTGGAATCCTCCTAAACACCTGACTGTATATTTATCTTTATTTTTGCTAAGTGAGAGTTACAGGACAAAAGCATGAAAGGGAAGGTCAAAACGTAACAAGGCTCAGAGGCAGGCATATGTGGGCTCAGAATCTAAGCAGAGACATCAGGAGCAATAGCTATAAATCTGTATTTCCCTGTAAATTGTTAAACATACACACCATTGTCACTAGAATCAAGAACAGGATTTGGTTTGCTTGTTGACACTTTTGTTTTCTAAGAAAGGCATTCATGGCTGATGCCATAGTAGGAATCAAGAGGCATCACACTCAGATTGTTAAGCTATGGGCATGTTTACATGTGATGCTGTGTCGCCGTAGTGACGCGTTACCGTGATACAGCATCCACTGGTGTCTACCAGCAGCTACTTCGCCATAGCAGCACGTTCCCTCACCAAATACAGTTAAGTAGATTCTAAAAATAATGGTGCACTGCCTGTATGGTATAGTACGGGTGGTTACTGCGCTGTGCTTTAGTACTTCCAAAAAGAAGTGCAGTAACAACATTGCCATAGGGCAACATGTGACACACCCTATATGTATTATGAAGCTATACATATTATGTTAGCACTTTGCAATGCTACAAAGCTTTCTCCCTTGAAGAAACAATGAGGAAAAAACTCCATGTATTCAAAGAAATTTGGAAGCATCATTTGTCATTCTGTGGTTTGCATCAGAAAACCATGACAAAGATCCACAGTTCAAAAGAGTGTTTGTTTCACTCTTGATTATATGATTTACTAAAACAATTTCCTACAGTCATGAGTCACAGCTTTTCTGTAAATAAATGCCTAACATTAAATATGTGTTTAAGTGGTACTATAGTAAAATGAAAGGTTTTATGTACTGTCATGAACCAGGACCTATATGCTTTGGAAAATAGTAGGATCATTATTGTTTAGACAGTAATAGGTTAGATTTTGATATATCTGACGTATCATTTTGAGGTGAAACTGCACAAGTAAATTACATTTTTGTCTTAAAGATGTTAGAAATGTAACAAAATTCAGTGCTTACAAGCGATATGTATGGACCACTAAAAAACTCAGCTTAGTTTCAGGTAAAAATCACTTCATTCATATTCTTTACTATAATACAACAATAACAGAGAATTAAAAAAATGTCTTTGATAGTATAATGATTAAGAATATTGAAGATGCACAGGATGCTAAGTCAATGATCAAAGAACATCTATGTATAGGAAAAAGTCAATATTTTATATATCACAGGATTCACTTAACTGATTTTCTTTTAATAGCTAATTTAAACAGAGCTAAGAACTCTAATTTGATGTTTTCTAAGTTGATGCATCTTAGATGTGCCAATTAAACTATATCTTATATGAAAACATTATTAAATTGTTCTGGACATTACTGAAATTCAGATACTAAAATAGTTTTTATGGACCACAAATCTCTGAAATAATTTCAACATAGCATTTCTAGTTGCTTATTTGTAGCATACTTTTAGAAAACTTCCAAATTTTATTTAATAAATCACAGTTAGTCTCCTCTCAGATAACCTAATAAAATATATGAGTTTAATAAAACATCCTGTGATACATATATTGTGAAGACTCATTAATAATTCACCTGAGAATACAGATTTTATAACTTGATGCAAGCCTCTCAGTGTTAACATTGATCTTTTTTCTGATCTAATGAAAATGAATTATGTTTGTAAATGGTAGCTTTACATGCAAAACAAGAATGCTATTTCTTTATATGAGGTTTATTTAATAGATTATATTCCATCAAATAGAACCCATGTTGATAAAATATAGCTATAAATATTAAACATTTATAAATGGTATTATTTGGAATTAATTGTTTATTAGTACATTACACACAATTTCAGCTATATCCCCTTTAAGAGAAGTTTAGCTTGTGTATGAGGCCTTTGCTCAGCATTTGATCAGGTGCCTAGGGTAGATTTTTCATAATCAGATGCTGTTTCTTCCTAGTTTCCATCCTGCATTTAGTGCTCAGGATTTCTCAAAGTCAAAGAATGAGACTCTTGGTTAATATTGCTAATACTATCTTATTTTAATTAGTGATTCCCTCCTTGTTTACTGAACATGATTCAAAACTTGCAATGAACACAACATTATTCATGTTCACATGGAATATTTTTGGTACTTAACCCTATTGTATCTAAGTGGCTCATAAATATTAATACACTTTTTCTACTGAGATGTTACATAGCATTGTCATTCCCCAATTAACAGAAAGAAAAATTGTGATAAAGGCTTTTGCTTTAAATATAGTACCCCACGTATCCCACTGATGACCCCAAAATGAAGATACATATGTAGTAACCAACTTCCAAAAGTGACATGACTTTATGGGGCAGAGAAAAAGCACTTCCAGTCAAACTCCAAAGGCTTCACATCAGCTATGCACATGTGAGAAATTTTCAAACAAGGGTTGCCAAAAACATTTGCAATAAAATTATGTACTATACATATAGATGTCTCTACAAGCTGCCTCCTTTCATTTTAAATAAATTGAAAAATTCCTATTTTGTTCACTGAATACAACATAGTGAGATTTACAAAGAAAAAACAAACAGTTAAATTAATGGGCTATAAAATTCAAATCAAGTGAAAAAAAAAGTCCAGTCTTTAGAAAACCAAATGCAAAACTAATTTTAATCTGCTAGTGGGCAAATACTTTTGCAATGCTGCAATGTTCAAAAGAGGATAAAAAAGCAAATAATGAAAACAAAACACTTCTCTCATTTTCTCTAGACTTTCCTTTCCTTAAATGCCATCTCTTCCCTCAACAATAACATGCTTGCTCTTAGGCAAGACGCATCTGGTATATTCCACAGATGCATTCCAAGTTGCTTGCTAAGAACATGTCTATGTGGATTTTAATTTTCAGAAAGGTTTCCCTCTTGATACCACATCTCTTCATGTGTTTCCATTGTATTAAGAACCATATCATGTAACTGCTCAGAGCCTATCTAACATGGTACAAATATTCATACACAATACATACTTTTTTTTCTCATTTCATATCTCATTTGACCGACATTTGTGTAGCAGATTTTCAGTATCAATAAATGCAAATGCCACACTGCCAACTTCTTTGTTTTTGCATCTTATGAGATCAAAGGCTACTTTAGCAGAATGACATGTGTCTGTATGAATGAACTTCACCTATGAACAGAAACCAAAAATGGCCCAAATAAAGTAGCCCAGACCTTCCAAGGTATTCGGTGTAAGCACTGATCTAGAAGAAAGGGAGGAGCTCTTTTCATTTTCCATAAACCTGTTTTTCTGAGTCAGGAGTGAGCAGGGCAAGTAGGTGTGTGTATAAAACTGAGACGTGAAAAACTCATGCTAGCCTAGCTATCAAAACTACCTCTAGTTTATTCACTTCCTTGTCAGACTCACTCCTGTGGGCTCAGGAGAAGCTGTACCAAAAAGGAGATTCACTGAGGAGAAGTTGGAAAGCAGCACTGCAGTACCATCTCTAGGATAGATATAAAATATATAACTGGTTCCATGGGAAATCTTCCTAGGGAGACTGAATGATAATCTCTCTCTCAAACTCCTGTAGACTCTGTCCAATTTTTAGGCTTTATGATCCAGCCAAAGGATACAGGTATCATTTGAGGGCACTTCTCTTACTAGGCAAAAGAGCCTATAGACTGGATTTTTATTTTTCTCTGACTTTTTTTGTCACCTTTATTCACCATTAGGAATGCTGAGAATTCTAGAAAATGAATGCAACCTAGATAACCCAATAACATTTTAAAGGTTTTATTGATTTGCCTGCACCTGAGCTATAGTTTGATTTTCTTGGAGAGGTTACAATATGAGAACTTGCATCAAGCGCAAGTCCCCTCCCTTAAAAAAAAGAAGCAGCTATATTTGCATTGTTTCTTCTACACAGACATTTAAGAAAACAAAACAGACATGAAGAATTTTAACTGTATCTAGTTCATGATATTACTAGATATTAGAAAGAATTAATTGCTTAGGTTTAAATAGTGGTTAATATATGCTTTCCTATGATACTTACAGAATTTTGCAAACTAAGAAATTTTTGGTATTGACTTTCTTATAATTCCATTCCATTTTTTTAAATAAGTAGTTCAATACTGTCATAAAATGAACATGAAAGAAAAATAATGGTCCTTTGTGTTACCCACTGAAAAAGATAGAAACTTTTCTTGAAAAGTCCAGTCACTAAAGGAAATTTTTTTGCCTATTTGTAATTTTACTGTGTGAAAAATGCTGTCTTTTCCTAGTGTGTGTGAATACAGACAGCAGTTGGGGCCACAGAGGGAATCACATTTTCCTTTTTAATAGGATGAATCAAAAATAGCCTCTGTCATACTCATTTTTTGTGTATCACATTTTCATTTTTGCGTGTACAAAGGCATTAGAGGTAATGCCAAGGGAGACCTTTAATATTCTGTGAGGAGAAATATAGAAATATCAGTCAAAGACATGGCAGCTCTTATTATTGTATTTGCATCCTGTCTGTTGTCTGTAGTTTGCTATTCTTGCCTATATTTTGCTTCTCTTTGCTTGAGTCATTGAAAAATGAACTAGAGAATTTAAGGTGAAAATCATGCTGCTATCATAAAGATGACTATATTAATAGGATGATGTGAAGGGAAGAAAGGGTCTGGGAAAGGTATGTTTTAATAGGCCCTGGTAGTTATAGCCCCAGGGAAAGATATGTCTGAAGAAGCCCTCAATAGGTACCAGGTACCTTAGGTACCTGTACCTTACCCTTAGGCCTGGTACAGACATTACACTTTTACCAGTATAAGTGATCAGAAACTGGGCTATGCTTGTAGCAGTACAGAAATTCAGCACACATACACTAGTTTAAAAATGGTGGAAGATTTGCCACCCCCTATCACAGAGTAAATGTGTGTTCTATTCACTACCTATCTAAACTACGCCACTTACACAAACCCTTATGACTTGGATCGATTCCTCCTTGAACTTTTTGAATGTCGGTGCCTAGCCTTAGTTTTTGACACTTTGAAACTACTAGATGGACCATCTGACCCAGTAAGATACTTTTCACATTCTTAAGTAAGCATGCAAGAGATTATTTTAATAGTTGGTTTAATTGGTAAATGAATATGTCCATATGTGTTTAAGGTAGTCTGTTGAGTTCCCTTCACACCATTGTGGTCATTTAATTATTAAAAGGTGTTGTGGCTTTTCTCCTGAAGGCCATCTGATTCCTGAGTATACAACATGTTATAATATTTATAAAGGAGCTCTTTATTGTTCAACTATGAGGTTTTAAAAACTTTACCCAGTGTGTTTCCAAACTAGAATTTTCATGTTAGCATGAAAGAAATATTTCTTCTAGTAATTCTGTTTGGACAAGAATTAAAACCATTTTAAATCTTGCAAAAAATCATTCTTTAATGATGAGCTGAATTCAAATTTATACTTGACAAATTTGTATTAGTTTAGATAAAATTCAGGAAAGCACAGAGGCGGTATAACCCATGATAATGTTGTTTGTTTAATTAAATTAGGAACCTGTAAAACTAAAAAAAATTGTGTTCCTTTCTACAGTCATGTCCAACTTCAGTGGAGGTTAGAAATAGCACAGCGATATCACAGTTGTAAAGGATTTGCTATAACAATATTGATGAGTAAGAAAAACTCCACATATCCAATTGTGCTGTAAGCAACGCAGCACCAAATTCTCCACTCATATCTTCCTCCAGAAATTCTCATAATGTTACAGGTTTGTACCTCCTGGCACTATTTACCCCAAAGTTTCAAAAACTCTTCTCTTTGCCTCCTTCAAAACCCTGGATATTTGCTAAGCCTTGTAAAAGACAGGAACAAACAATTTCATTTTAAAATGTTTCATTTTAAGAGTTAATTTGTGAACTTAATTCAAGTATCATCATTGGGTAACGATGACTTGTTAAACCACTGAATCCATCCACAGTAAGTACAGACTTATGTGTCTTTGGAATCTAGTTTTTGGAATCTAGTTCTTCCACATTCACAAATAATGTGTAGTATCTCATGGAATATCTGGATAAAGAAAAAGGGAAAACAGGGATGTCTTTTCTATTGGCTGTTGCTGGTGGTAGTTGTTTGGTTGGATGATTTTTAAAACTGTGATATACTAACTACATATATAGAAATCTGATCCAACTGCAACATAAATTAATGGGAAGGTTCACACTGATTTCAGTGGTAGTCGAATGAGGCCCTGTGTAAAAAACTGCATCAGTCCGGACAAGTGTAAATGAATGCTTGAGGTGCTCTAGGTGACAGCAGTGCATGGGGCAGTGTCAATGACTGGGCTTCTGGTGGTGGATAGGCTGGCAGAGCAGAAGCTACTATTTCTGCACCCCTCCCAAGGGTCGGTCCCCAAGGTTGGTGCCCTAGTCATCCCAGCTTCATTATGCTTCTGTCATTCTGTTATTTCTACGAGGAAATGTGTTTGAATTCACTGAGATTGACTAAAATCTTTTGGCTGAGTTTTCCTCCTCCCTCAAAAGAGTTGCATCTTGGCAATCCACAGGGATATGTACCAAGGGATATGTGTCTCCATATCAGCAACATGGCTTAACAGTTTCCATATGGGTGGAAAAATTCCAGAGAATTCAACAAAGAAGAAATCAACAAGGATTATGAAGAAATGTTAAGGTTCTGGAATTACTCTATGCAGACAGAATGTAACAGAAAATAGGATACTCTCCCTAGGTTCCCCCCCCAACAACCCCACAAGTATTCTGTAACAGATATATAGTTTCTATGAAACTAACAGCAGTATTTAAAAAAAAAACCAACTTAGAGAATGGGCATCAGATATTTTAAGGTATTGGTATTTTAAGAGCAAAACCCTTGAAATCCATCCCAAAGAGCTGCTTCCAAAATATGTAGTAAGACAGAGGATAAGCTACTGATAGTTGTGTAAACTCAGTAATGAGCTCACCAATGTTGTAATAAATAATACAAGATGCAGTCATCATCATCTTCTTATGTCTTTGTCATAAATTAGATGTTTTTCCAGAATCATGCAGAAGCAGTGGTTCTTTCCATAGCTGCAGTGAGATCCTCCTTCATACAGATATCATGGAGTAGTTGGCAAATAAGCAGGTGCTCTGTGGTCTACACTTCACTATACTCGCATGTATTTGAATCAGAGTAGCCCTATGTTTGTTGGTAATCTTCCAGTTTGCGTGCAGGCAGTTTGGGGATCATCATATTAACCAATCTATATCAGGCCCTCTGGGAAGGTTCTCCTGGGGTTTTAAGTCATAGATTTCATAGACATTAGGGCTGGAAGGGACCTCGGAAGATCATTGAGTCCAGCCCCCTGCCCAAAGGGCAGGAAGTCACCTGGGGTCATAGGATGTCAGCAAGATAAGCATCCAATTTGCTCTTAAAGGTGTTCAATGTAGGTGCTTGAACCACCTCCAATGGCAGGCTGTTCCAGACCTTGGGGGCTCAGACAGTAAAGAAATTCTTCCTTATCTCCAGCCTGAAATAGTTTTGTAGTAGTTTATGACCATTTGACCTCATCATCCCTTGGGGCGCTCTGGTGAACAAACGTTCCCCCAGAAACTGGTGGTCACCCCTGCTAAACTTATAGGTGGCCATCAGATCACCCCTGAGCCTGCACTTTTCCAGGCTAAAGAGCCCCATGGCTCTCAGCCTGTTGTTGTCTGTTTTCCTGACCTCTGATCATGCACGTCGCTCTTCTTTGGACTCTCTCAAGCTTCTCCACATCCTTTTTGAATTGTGGAGCCCAAAACTGGACATAGTACTCCAACTGCAGCCTCACCAAGGCTGAGTACAAGGGGAGAATGACATCCAGGGATTTGCTTGAGAAGCATCTATGGATGCAAACCAGCATTTTGCTGGCTTTACTAGCCGCAACATCGCATTGCAGGCTTATGTTCATTTTGTGGTCAATGATGACCCCCAAGTCTCTTTCTTCCGTAGTGCCAGCCAGC
>NW_017729025.1:119543654-119545590 GCF_001723915.1 Gavialis gangeticus | reverse complement strand
GGGCATGGGCGTCCCATGGGACTGATGAAAGACTGATGCAAAGTACCCATTTAGCAAGTTGGCTTTTTCCTGGGCGTCAGTTGTCAGTTGCCCCATCTGGTTCAGGAGGGGTCCAATGTTGCCCTTGCTTTTTCTCCAGCTCCCCACATATCTGAAAAAGGACTTTTTATTGCCTTTGATGCTTGAAGCTATTTGGAGTTCAGTTGCAGCCTTGGCTTTCCTGGTTTGCTCCCTGCAGGACCAGACCAGTGCAGAATAATCCTCCTTGGAGGTGAATCCCATCATCCACCCTTTGTAGGCCTTTCTTTTTAGCCTCAGGAGGTCTGCTAGATCCCTGGAGAGCCAGAGGGGCTGCTGTGCCCGCTTGCTGCCATTTCAGAGCATCTGGTTGCACACAATCTTTCCTTCCATAACCTCAGTCACTCCCTATCAGCCATCGTGTCCAAGGGCGCAATACTGATCACAAAATAATTTCATGCTTTAAGCCATTTGGAACCAAAACTCATGGCAGAGATGATATCATTTGCCTCTAGACCAATGTGGCTACAACATGGATACCTTAAGCCATTTGGTTACTTCTGTGTGACCACAGAGTGGATGCCTGGAGTCTTCCATCTTTTGTGATATTTCTTTTTGGCTCATCACTTTTCTTCTGATATCAGGTGGTGCAAGAAGAAACCGTAAGTACAAGCTATTCATTGGTATTGGCTTTAGACAGCCTGTTATTTCAAAACACCTGTCATTTAAAACGTGTTCTAGTTTCTTGATATTAACTGATCATTCTCATACTGGACATGGAAACTCTGCAATGGAGTAACACAAGGTAATAGCAGTGGTCCATAATGTAGCTGGGTTCACTCCCCACTTTGAGGTGACCAACTTTCCAAGTATGTTCTTGCAGATGCTAACTTTTCCTTTTGTCTTCTCTACATACAATTTAAAGGAATGTGTGTGATCCAATGTAGCCCCAAAGTACATAGGTCTGGATGAATAGTCAGTGGGATACCATCCCAGCTGATGTTTAATTTCCACTTAATTTCTCTAAGACATAGATGATAGTTTCATAGTTGGTAGGATCGGAAGGGACCTAAGCAGATCATCAAGTCTGACCCCATGCCATGAGCAGGAAAGAATGCTGGGGTCAAATGATCCCGGCTAAGTGATTGTCTAGCGTCCTATTGAAGACCCCCAGGGTAGGGGTGAGCACCATTTCCCTTGGAAATTGGTTCCAGCTCCTAGTTGCCCTGACTGTGAAGTACTGCCTCCTGATGTCTTGCCGGAATCTACTCTCAGTCAATTTATGGCCGTTATTCCTTGCTACTCCTGGTGGTGCTCGGGGGAACAGTGTCTCCCCCATTGCCTGCTGGTCCCCCTTGGTAAGTATATAGGTGGTCACCAGATCCCCTCTCAGCCTTCTTTTGTGGAGGCTGAACAGGTTCAGGTCCTGTAGCTTCTCCTCATAGGGCCTACCCTGCTGCCCCTTGATCACGCGAGTGGCCCTCCTCTGGACCCTCTCAATGCTATCCACATCCCTCCTGAAGTGTGGCGCCCAGAACTGGATGCACTACTCCAACTGCGGCCTGACTAATGTCACATAGAGGGGGAGGATCACCTCCCTGAACCTGTTCATGATGCATCAATGTGGTCATGGCAAGGTGTGGTTAGCCTTCTTGACTGCGTCCCCACATTGGCGGCCCATGTTCATCTTGGAGTCTATAATGACTCCAAGATCCTTTTCTGCCTCTGCACTAATGAGAAGGGAGTTCCCCAGCCTGTAGGTGTGCTGCTGGTTCTTCCTCCCCAGGTGCAGCACCTTGCACTTGTCAGTGTTGAATGCCATCCTATTCTTGTCTGCCCACACCTGTAACCTGTCTAGGTCCGATTGTAGCCTATTCCTCCCTTCTAACACACCCACATCCCCCCACATCTTAGTGTC
>NW_017729025.1:119542656-119542995 GCF_001723915.1 Gavialis gangeticus | reverse complement strand
TGGATGGTGAATTCCAGCATGCAATGATCACTGTCGCCCAGGTGGTCGAGCACCCACAGCCCCCTCACCAGGTCGTCACCTGTGGCCAGCACCAGGTACAACAATGCATCTCCCCTGATGGGGCTGTGCACCTCCTGGGTTAAATGGAGGTCCAGCATTCTGGCTAGGAACCTACATGAGTGGTCAGACTTAGCTGACTGCTCTTCCCAGCAGATGTCTGGAAAGTTCAGGTCACCCATGATGCCCATGTCCTTTGACCTATTTATCTCCATGAGGAGATTTAAGAATTCCTGGTCTAGCTCTTTCCCTTGGTTGGGTGGTCTGTAGTAGACCCCCACT
>NW_017729025.1:119521734-119542128 GCF_001723915.1 Gavialis gangeticus | reverse complement strand
CAGTGATCCCCACTATGTCTGGGTTGGTGTCAGCTAGCAGGAGGGTAAGTTCCTCCTGCTTGTTTCCCATACTATGAGTGTTTGTGTAGAGGCATTTCAGGCCTCCTGTGGGTGTGCACACTGGCCTCTTAATCTCAGCATTGCCCTGGTCCCTGTTGCTTACCTGTGTATATGTTCCCTTTAAAAAGGGACTTCTTGTTATCTTTGATCCGGGTCGCTAATCCCAGTTCCATCTCTTCCTTAGCCTGCCTAACAGCCCTCCTACAATCTCGAGCAATGGAGGTATAATCCTCCTTGGTGATGGCCCCTCCCTTCCATTGGGTGTATGCCTCCTTTTTGGCTTTGAGATGTTCCTGGATGCTTTTCGTGAGCCATGGGGGCTTTTAAGCACTCTTGCCCCCTTTGATCCGTGTGGGGATTGTCACCCTTGGGGCTTGGAGGATCATCTCCTTAAGGGACAACCACTCTTCTTGGACACCCAACTCCCCTCCCCTCCAGGACCTCAGTGCCTCCTTGACTAATCTCCTTACCTCATTGAAATCTGACCTCCTGAAGTCCAGGGCCACTGCCTTGCTGCAGGCCTTTGTCACCCTGCGCTGGATGATGAATTCCAGTAGGCAATGATCACTATCGCCCAGGTTGTTGAGCACCTGCAGTCCCCTCACCAGGTCATCGCCTGTGGCCAGGACCAGGTCCAACTAGGCATAGTCTGTGACCTGCATCTTGGTTGGGTTTGTGCAAAGCTGGTTCTTATTGTAATAATCTTAGAGGTTGCTCAGTACACGTCAGTCTCTTCTCAACAGTGGCAAAGTCCTTCTCTTGTGATGTGATGCACAGGGCATCAACATATATGAAGCTCTTTGTATTGCTCTATATTGGATTGATTGTTGCTATATATATTAAAGAGGATCAGTGCTAGCAAGCTTCCCTGTGAAAGGCCATTCTGTTGTTATCTCCAACATCTCTGTTTCTTGAACAATTTTAAATAAAAATGTCTGTTTTCCAAAATATATCAGATAAACTGTGCTAGGTGGTAGTTGTGCATCATACTGTAGATTCTGGCAAGCAGGTTTTGGTGGTTGATTGTCATATGCCACTGATAGGTCCAGCACCTGTCATCCCTTTCTCAAGTCCATCTTCTGCATGTAGCAGGCTTACCTTTCAGAGATTGGGTTGAATCCCAGGCTTGAGATCCTGCTGTTTTGATTGGTGGAGCCCATCCACCAATCAGGAGGCAGCAAGAGAAATAACATCACACCCCTTTCCTGAGGGGAGGAGGAGAATAGTTCCCCTGGGCTTGATTGAAGACTGCAAACTTTGAGGTCCGGAAGACTTCAGGGAGAGAGCCCTGGAGCATATAAAAGGAGCTGTGTGCCCAGCACAAGAGGCAGATGCATCGAGGACAGAAAAGAGCAGGGCTGAGGAGAGCTGCTCAGCAGGGCAAAGCAGTAGCTTAGGAAGAGCCTCTGAAGACTTCTATCAGTGGGGAGCATGGCACAGCTCCAGTGGTTAGGCTATCAGTGCACACCATGGCACATGGCCTCCAGACCCTGGGAGTTGTGTGAGGCGGCTTGGGTCTATAACCTCTGGTGTGTGACCAGAGTGCACGATGCATTGCACAATGCACAGGCCAGTGCACAGAGTAGGATCTTTGGAGCCCCTGGGGTGGCTCAGGTCCTCAACCCCCAGAACGAGGCTGGGAGCTCAGTGCCAGAGGCACTGCACAGATGGTGAGAGACCCTGGGAGCCACTTGAGGTGGCTCGGGTCTACAGCTTCTGACATAGGGCAGCATCTCAGTGAAGATGATGCCGGCCAAAGGGTCTGGGAACAGACTGAGTCCTGGTGCTGCACAAGGCTGTCCAGGCCTCCAACCCCTAGCACAAGGCAAAGCTCCCACTACACACAGAGGTGCATGTGGCCCTAAGCCAGGACAGCGGCAGCAGAGTCAGGTAGCAGGAAAACCTGGTGGGAAACAGAGCTTGACTTGGAGAACAAGAGGCAACCCTCTGGGACTGTGGAGTAGTAAGTTACCCTACAGAGAGAGTCCCCACAGGGGAGGGACCCCCTGAGGGTTGCGAAGGGTTACCATGTGGGCCACTCCTGGGTGATAGTGGGGGAGCTTAGGAGTCTTTGGGGTCTTCCTCTCCTTTTTCTTCTACCCCCCCACCTTATCTCCTTTCCTGTAGTGGTACCTTGGGAGTGGGGCCCCTGCCCCGGAGGGCACCCAGGTAGTCTAAGGACTGCTTATTATATTTGTGGACTGTGCCTTACAGTTTATGTGAATAATTTGAAGTAATAGTTTGTATATCAATGGAGTTATAAGGTTGCCCAATCAATATCCTTTGGTCCGGTTTGTTCTATTGTTCAGCTCTATTTTAAATGATAACTGGGTGTGTGTATACCTCTATGTATGTGTGTATATATATGTTATAGGGTTTATTGTTTTGTTGCAATAATAGGTCTGCATATAGTCAAGTAATTGATTGACTGGACCTGACTCTATAGGGAACGGAGGCAGCTGCCAGGCTGTTGTATCTCTCCACAGCACACTGCCCTGCCAATAATTCCCTCAACTGGAGAGGGAAATACAAAACCATGTACACCTGGGCTACATATATGCCGGGCAATGTTTAGTATTTGACCAGTGCAGGATACAAGATGCAGTAATTGTTATTTATTTGTTAAACAAAGACAGATTTGGAATACCCATATGTTCATGGCACTGATTTACATCAGAAAGTGAAAGAAGCTTAGCAACATGTCAATATTAATCCATATTCACTTTTTTTTCCTTGGTACTTCATGACATGAAATAGTCATTAAAAAAATCAGTGTTGCTACAGAGAAGCTTGACTTTATGAACTTACCTTATGCTATTATGCTGCAATTAAAATAAGGAATTTAATTCGCTTTCCTTCAAAAGCCTCTTAAACTGCTATAACAATACCCAGTAGCCTTCAAAACACTCTTATTTAAACGGCTATTGTTAATTCCTAGCCAAAAACTCTCTCAGTCAGTAATCAACTCATTCTTTGTTTTTTATTTTTAAGTTAGAATAATAGAACCATAGAAAGTTAGGGTTAGAAGGGACCTCAGGAGGTCATCTGTCCAGTCCTCTGCTCAAAACAGGACCATCCCCAATGAGATCATCCTAGCCAAAGCTTTGTCTAAATAGGTTTTGAAAACTTCCAAGGATGGAGCTTCCACCACCTCTCTGGGTAACCTGTTCCAGTGTTTTACTACCCTCCCAGTGACAAAATTCTTCCTAATATGTAACCTAAATTTCCCTTGCTGAAACTTGAAACTGTTGCTCCTTGTTCTGTCATCTGCCACCACTGAGAACAGTCTAGCTCCATCCTCTTTCAAACCCCTCTTCAGGTGGTCGAAGGCTGCTATGAAATCCCCTCATAGTCTTCTTTTTTCTACACTAAATAAGCCCAGTTCCCTCCGCCTGTCCTCATAAGTCATGTCACCCATCTCCCTCACCATTTTTTTGCCCTCAGATGGACCCCTCCAATCTGTCCATATCCTTTCTGTAGTCAGGGGCCCAAAATTGAACACAGTACTCCGGATGTGGCTTCATCAGTGCTAAACAAAAGGAAATAATCATTGGTGGCACCTGCAGACTTGCTGAGGGTGTACTGTATGCCATCTTTCAATGTCATCATCAATGATCTGGACAAAACCAGCTCCAGGACTGGCCCCTAGGGTACTCCACTTGATACTGGCTGCAGCTAGACATCGAGCCATTGATTACTATTCTCTGACCCTGATGCTCCAGCCAGTTTTCTATCCACCTTACAGTCCATTCATCCAGCCCATACTTCTTTAGATTCTCTGTGAGAATGTTGTAGGAGACCATATTAAAAGCCTTGCTAAAATCAAAGTACACCACACATCCACTGGTCTCCCTGCATCCACAGAGCCAGTCACCTCATCATGGAAGCCAATCAGGTTGGTCAGGCACGATTTGGCCCTGGTGAATCCATGATGACTGTTCCTAATCACTGTTTTCTCTTCCAAATGCTTAGGAATGGATTCCTTGAGGATCTGCTCCATGATTTTTCCAGGGACTGTGGTGAGGCTGAGTGGTCTGTAGTTCCCTGGATCCTCCTTCTTCCCTGTCTTAAATATGGGCACTATGTTTGTCCTTTTCCAATTATCCGGGACCTCTCTTGATCGCTATGAGTTTTCAAAGATGATGGGCAGTGGCTCTGCAAGCATATTAGCCAACTACCTCAGCAGCCTTGGATGCATCCCATCCAGCCCCATGTACACATCCAGCTTTTCTAAGTAGTCCCTAACCTGTTCTTTCAGCACTGAGGGCTGCTCACCTCCTCTCCAAACTGTGCTACCCAGTACAGTAGTCTGGAAGCTGACCTTGCCTGTGAAAACTAGGGTGAAAAAGGTTTTAAGCAGTCTTTTTTGCATCCTCTGTCACTATGGTTTCCTCCGCAATTCAGTAATGGGCCCACACTTTCCCTAAGCCTCCTCTTGCTACCAACATACTTGTAGAAATCCTTCTTGTTACCCTTCACATCCCTTGCTAGCTGTAACTCCAATTGAGCTTTGGCCTTCCTGACTCATCCCTGTACGCCCATGCAATGCTCTTATATTCTCCCCTAGTTACTTGTCTAAGTTTCCACTTATAAGTTTCCTCTTTGTGATTTAGTTTACTGAAAAGTTCCCTGCTAAGCCAAATTGGTCTTCTGCCATACTTGCTAGTCTTCCTGCATGTCAGGATTGTTTGTTCCTGCACTCTCAATAAGGTTTCTTTGAAGTACAGCCAGCTCTCCTGGTCTCTTCTTCCCCTGAGGCTTCCCAGTGGATCATGCCTATAAATTCTCCGAGTGAATGGAAGTCTGCTTTTCTGAAGTTCAGGGTCATTACTCTGCTGCTCTCCATCCTTCCTTTCCTCAGGATCCTGAACTCAATCATCTTGTCGTCACTGCTTCCCAAGATACCATCCACTACTATTACCAACAATTCTTCCCTGTTTGTGATCAGGTCAAGAACTGCATGGCCCCTAATAGGCCACTCTAGAACTTACACCAGAAAGTTGTCCCCAATACTATCCAAAAACTTCCTGGATTGCCTGCGCACTGCTGTATTGCCCTTCCAGTAGATGTCAGGGTCACTGAAATCTCCCATGAGAACCATGGCCTGTAATCAGGAAACTTCCACTTTTTCCTGGTCTGGTGGTCTATAGCAGACCGCAACACAACATCACTCTTGTTGCTCTCCCCTCAACAGGCCTATCTCCAGCTTCATACTGGAGCTCTAAGCAATCATATGGCTCTTTTACATAAAGACAACTCCTCCTCCTCTTCTCCCCTGCCTGTCCTTCCTGAACAGTTTATACCCATCAATGACAGTGCTCCAGTCATGCAAGTTACCCCACAAAGTCTCTTATTCCAATCATGTCATAGTTCCATAATTGTTCAAGGACTTCCAATTTTTCCTGCATATTTCCCAGGCTCCATGCATTCATGTACAGGCACCTGAAGTAAGTAATTTATTTCCCTGATTTCTCAGGAAGTATGAGAACACCTCCCCTGTACCCCCTCCTGCTTGCTCTTCCTCCAGGTCTCCCGCTTCCCCACTTACCTCAGGGCTTTGGTCTCTACCCCCCCCAATGAACCTAGTTTCAAATCTGTGTATATGTGTGAATTTTGCACTACAAGAATATGCTGGATTTATGGTCCTGCAAGCTGTGAAGTTCGAATTTTTTTCATTCTTTTTTTACCTACAGAATTTATACAGAAAAGAACATTACATGTTTCCCCTCATTGCTGTGTAATGGGTTCAAATACTGGCTTAGAGAGAAGAAGAGACAGGGTTCAGTTTCTTGTCCATTCATCCCATGTAAGAATATTAGCAAGTCTTTACTTAATGATGGCAAATAGTGGTTTTCTGAGGTTCACGCCTACCCCACACCACTGGACTGAACTATAGTTCCATCCACTATTTCATCAGTAGACAAGTAACAAGCTCTTTTTTTCTTGCTACTTCTAACCTCAACTAGATTTCAACTGAAAAACTAAACAAGGGAAATCTCAGACCAAAATACTAATCCCTTTAAGCCTTATTACTTTTTTTTTCATTTACAAAGTCTAACTAACTTTTAACTTTCCATTTTGGTTTCTTTCTACTGCCCTGCTAAATAAAACAGCTGAAAGAAGGGAGATGCTGCAAATTCATTTCCCAGTTGAGTGAGTAGTGAGAAAAATGGAGCATGAAATCATGAACATACAATATTAACTGTGCAAATCTTTGTTGTCAGCAGTCCCTTGATACAAGGATGATAGTCTTCCAGTAAACAGGGAAGTCATCCATGACTCTGTAGTTGACTGAGACTGATCCATGATCTATGTTTGACTGGAAACATGGCAAATAGTTTCAGGAGGAAGGAGTAGATTCCAGTGATGTTGGATCACAGCTCTTTTCCTGCACACCTCTTGTCTAACTGCCTCCACAGTAAAACAAGTTTGCTTGAAATGATTAATGCATTGTTAGTGCCATTAGAAATGATTCAATGATTGAGTCTCCCAGGTACTGATCTTAATATTATGTTTCTTCAGATTGGCCTTCAAGGTGTCTCAGAATCTCTACTGCCATTGGTGATGTGTAGGGGGTGCATGAGGGTGCACGTGCACCCCCTGAAATTGGCAATGCACCTCTGGAGAAAAGTGCTGCTGACCTGGGGGCAGTCACCGATAGTCACTGGCTGCTGCTGACACTGATGGTGGCATCCGCAGGTGGTTGCCCCCCTCCCCTCCCCCACTACTGACACCACTGCAGCCACCTGCAGGAGCTCCCCACTCATTGCCACAATGCCCCTGCCACTTGTGGGTGGTCACTGCACCTCCCTCAGCCTCCGGAGGCATACGTCATTCATGTCTACTGCTCCCCTCTAGAGCAGGGACCATCAGTAACATGAGAGTATAGGACCTGTTTGGGGAGTCAGTTGTCAGACATCCTTATGATGTGTCTTTTCCAATGGATCTGGTGCCATACATGCATGGCTTTTGGGATAGTGGTATCTGCTCGAGCCAGAATTCTGGTGTTTATTCTTCTATCCTCCAATTGATATGGAGGATTTTCTGAGGGCATTGTTGATGATTATGTCCCAAAGCTTTAATGTGTTTCCAGTATGTGTTTCCAAGTTTCACACCATACAACAGAGTAGGGATGATAACAGCCAGGTAGACAAGAAGTTTGGTTTGGGTCCCAATACCATAGTTATGAAAGACATGACTTCATAGACATCCAAAGAGAGAAATGAAAGATTTTATCCTCTGTTGAACAGCATCTATGTATATTTTTTGGGAACGGGAAAGGGAGGGAAAATGCTATATGTTCTTCAAAGATTGCTCCCTAATTGTAATATGTGGATGATCAGCTGGTTTGTTTGGGATAGGTCAGTAAACTATCTTGGTTTTCATAAAGTTGACAGTTGAAGCATTTCATATGCTTCACAGAAGCAATCAAAAGTGATTTGGAGCTCTTCAGCTGAGTAGGCGCACACAACAAAATTGTCAGCATATTAAGAATTAGTCATAGAGGTGTGAATAAGCTGATGATAAATGTATGACCATAAACAAGTATACATTAAACTGGATAAGTTAAGTACAAATGGCTTCAGTCAACGTACATGAAAATGGAAATAATCTTAATCCTTAAGGGTTTTTTTCACCTTATAAGCTTTTCACCTTTTTCACCTTATAGGCTTTTCAAGCTCTTTTTCAAGCATACTCATTCTACAGTTAGCATTCACTTTATAAGCAACGTTAGATCACTAGAGGATTGTAGGAGTGGATTTAACTACATATAGAGAATTAGTTGCTGAAGAGGCTTTTGTTCAAAATTCCTTACACCTCGGGTACCATTGTAAGTTGCCTAGAGCCTAGTGGCAGTACACTCACCTAGCAGGTGTGATATCTCTTCTGAGTGTTATGATTTGGGTTGGATGGAGCATCTTACATTGTGCAATTTTTTTTTCAGGGTGGCTGTTTTGTTTTTTTAACAAGAAAAATTAAACTTGGTTGTATCCAAAACATTTTCATTTTCCCATTTTTTGGTTTGGCTGCTGAAACAAGTCAGTTATTTGCACAACCCTAGTACTGACACATTTTGCACAGACTCCAATTTAAAAGTATGACACATTTAATATAACTTCTCTGCTTTAAAAACTTGTATCCCAAATGCCTTATTTCCTTTTTGTCTCTCTCAGTTGCTTACTTTGCTCTATGATGTTTATTTCAGCATGTCCCTTAAAGCCAGAAATCTAGTATGTGCACAGAGAAAGAAAATTGCATGTCAGTTTTTGGTCGATAAATAAGTGTGTGTTCATAATCTTTTCCTAGGCAAGTAAAACTGAAAGAGTTTTATGAAATACCAATGTCCAACTAGCAGTGGACCTTGAATAGCTGTTCTATAAAATGGACAAGGAGTTGTAGCTCTGAGTTCCAAAATAAATAGCTGCAATTAGGGTGGTAGAATCTGCATGATGGGGGAACCAGTTGATGAAACATTGAGGAATGGAGGTAATAGCAGCTGTAGAACCTTTCCAATGTACTTCCTCCACCACCACTAAAGGCATTATAGGCCTTGCATTTAGTGTTGTTGATAATCAGCTCTTTACTCACTTATGGAAAGCATAAGACTATAATTTAACATTATTCAAATAGCTTTGCTGAAAACATACAATCAACAACTCAATGTTCCTTCAGATCTGCTCTAGGAGCAGTGCAATAGCACACTCTTCCTTGCTCATACCTCTACAAATATCCATGACTGAGCCCATAAGAAAGAGTTCTAGCCATACCAGCTTACACTTTAACTAGACAAAACAGAAAAAGGTATAAGAAAAGGTTACAACGTAGGAATGAATGATATGGAACTAAGACATGGAGAGGTTAAGTGACTTTCCCATTGATAAGAAATGCCTTTGGCAATGCTGGAAATTGAATTCAGATCTCAAGAGACCTTGTTCAATATGTTATCCACAAGGGCTCCTGACCCCTTTCTCTGTTCTAAGGTCTAGCAAATATGCTTGAACACTACAATTAGAGTTATTCATTTTCTAACTTTTGTTAAACAGACTACTGCAAGATCAACAGACTAGCAAGACAAGCTCTATAGCAATAACTTCCAGTAGACTAGGGATAGTAGCTGTCATGTGTTTTCAGTATCATGAAATAATACAATGATAGCTAGAAGCATGTGTTGTTCTCCTTCCTGAAGTTTATTTTTGGGCCAGAAACAGATTGGCCAACCAGCCTTGGTCAACCCAAGACTTGGACAGTATTTATGCATGTAAGTTCCAAAAAATGGATCCCCAATAACCCTACTCTAATGGTCACAAAACTCACTAAACATCTACTGCAAAGTTATCTAGGTGTTTAAACATGGACTTTCACTCAGTAGTGATTTGGTTCAAACAGATAGATGCCTAATTTGCACCTAAAGTCTATTACAATCAAGAATGGAAACTAAATTCTTCCTAGGTTTCCAGAGTGCTCAGTCCATTAGATGTCATTACACATTAGAGTACACCTAACTCATACTGAGAACATTGAGTTCAGTACAAAGCACAGTATCCATAGTATTTTTTGCTTAGAATCTTAACTGTTGCTGCTGGTGTTAGTTCCACCATCCTTTTGCAGGTGGAAAAGGTATATGTAGGTATTAGGAGACCTGGGCTCTCAGGCCTCATCAGCCTGAGATATGCAATCCATGTATCACATTCTGCAGGTGATTTCCTTAACCACCAGGATGAAAAATAGGGTGAATGGGGTCATTCTGTATTCCTCTGGTACAAGGCTAGCTATTGTGCATTCAGGAATGCAAGAATCAGGGAAGCGGGGAAATAAACAAGAGGGAAACTGACACTAAGCCTTGTGAGAGATGAGAAATTCTGCATTCTCCTTCTAGGAATATTGCTGCTCTTTAAGAAATGACTATATAGTGTAAGTTCCATGGACTTTCTCTCTTCCTCTCCCTTGCCCATTATTAGCTAACCTTAGGAAGCTAGACCCTCTGAATTGATGTTCAGGGGTGCTTACCTGCTCCCATTCATTGTTTAGTAGGGAAACTAAGCATCCAGCCATTGTCCTGAGACAAGTGCCTAACTGCTAGGTATTGCAATGCTGAAGTGAGGTCATCCAAGATGCAGGTCAAAGTTCTAGCCCAGGGGTAGGCAATCTTTTTTTTTGGCCGGCATGCCAAAAAAACCAACAATGTCTAACTTGGAAGGTGCCAGAGTGCCAACATGCTGGAGCCCGGAGCAGCTGTTTGCAGCCTCCCAGCTGCAGCTGGCCCACAGAGCCTGGTCTGCTTGCAGCCTTGCAGCTGCCTGCTGGAAACAACCTGGGCTCTGTGGCTGGCAACAGCTGCTTAGAGCCTGGCCTGGCGGATGTGTGCCGAGAAAAATGGCCTTGCGTGCCATGCTCAGCACATGTGCCAGGGGTTGCTGACCCCTGTTCCAGCCTTTAGTTTTGATTTTTCTGGGCAATTGCAAACAAGATTTTCATGTGTTTGTTTGCTTTAGATAATGATTATGATGGGCAAACCACCAGATGTCTATAAAAGTACATAGAGGCAGCTTGTCAAGAACAAAGTTTCCAACTATTTAGTTGGTCTAATAAAAGATATCACATTTACCCAAAGAGCCTTGTCTGCCTATGTCCTCAGGCCAACATGACTACAACCAACAAACAACAACTCTACATACCCAGGTGATGTTCATATTTGCTGTTCATCCTCTTCCCAAACCTTTTTTTCATTCCTAACTTTTAAATGAATACTTCTATTCTGAAGTAGGTCTATGAATAGGATTCTCTTTCACAGATGTGGCAGTTCCTGTGAGCAAACTGATGGCACAGATGAATACTTCTGACTAGATTTTCAATAGTATGGAATACCTGCAGCTACCACTAACTACACAGGAAGATGCAGTTCTCCTACATTTTTTAACAATAAATCCGTAAGTTGCAAAGGCACAGCTTCATTCTCAGATCTGCAAGTTATAAAGCAAATTGCTTTGCGTTTTCAATTAGCAGCTATAGGAGAATATTATTTTGGAACTGTGTGCCATAAAATCTGTGGAGCTGAATTTTACTCCTAGTTTGAAGTCAGCAATAATATGCTAACATTCACCTTGAATAAAGGACATGGAGGACTTCACTGAGTGTAGTTCCCTTGGTACCTGCGCTAAAAAAATATAATTTACACTTTATGTGGAACAGAGTGGCCTAAACATTTCAGTGGAGAAGGAATAGCTGACACAGATGATCCTATCATAGCATTCTACTCCCAGGGAGGTCTTAGTATTTGTGAACGAAGACTATACCGCAGGGATTCTTTGCTATCAAGATTCTGAAGCTTGATTCTTTTGAGACACTTTTTTTGGCTGAAATTACACCCCTAAGGTCTATGGAGAGAGAAAAAAAACCTTAAATAAAATCGGCCTTGTGGATGAAAATAATACAGATGAAGCCAAATCATAAGATTTTTTCTTTCGTTTCTTCCTTTTTTTGGGGGGGAGTTGTAAACTTTACTTTAGTGTTCAATGCCAAATGCCTGTGTTTCCCTGGGTCTCTTTGAATAGTTCCCTACTGCAGATTTCCAAAGCCATATCAGATTTTGTGCCCTTTTTATTATTTCTTCAGTCTATTTTTTGAAAGACAAGTCAATTGTCATCCACTTTATATATTTCTATTACTTTTTACAAAATTCTTACCAGTACCTCAAATCTGAAGAAATAATAGCAACTAGGCCTAGATTATAATCATCCCAAATTCAATTTTGAACATACAATTCAAAATAACTTTTGATGTTCTGGTTATTCAGTAAAATTGTTAAAAAAAGATTCTGTATTTCCAGAAAAAATAATCATGTTTAAATTCTCATTAGAGCCAATATCAAGCCAGTTGCCTAGGTATTTTAAAATCTCCATGATTACCACAGTATCCTCTTCTAAACAGTTAACCTTAGCTCCCACAAGACCAATCTTTGTCTTATGCATGGGCACCCTTCGGAAAAGTTGACTCTTTATCTTGTGGAGTGTACAGTTTTAATTACAGCAGCCTGAAAAATATCTACTGGAAATAGAAAAACTGAAGAGGGGAAAATAAAAACATTCCAGCTTTCCTAGTTTAATTATTAAACAAATCTTACCGAAAGTGGAGCCTGCTCAGAGAAAATGGCTTTTTGTTTAATGAAACAAAGTCAAGGAGTATATTCCCTTAGCTCTGCCAATTTATTTATTTGAAGTAGATCCCAGGCCTAGGATCCCCTGCCATCAATTAAAAAATAAATATCAATAACAACAAACACAGCAAAAAAAAAAGTGGCTACAAAATCATAACTAGAAGCACATTGCTATATTTCTGCCCCATAACAAAAACCCATCAGCAAAACCTACTAGAGTGTTTGTATCAAATTTAGGTCTCTCTACAGCCTACCAACTCAGCCTCCTTCAAACATCTGCTCAGGCAAAGTAGCTCTGCCAGATGGCCATAAAGCTTTCATATTCAGCCTAGTTTGGACCATGACAAATACAGGGAATTCTAAAATCAAAGAATATTCCTATAGCTCACGCTACTGGCAGCAACCTTCTTTTACCCCACTGGAACTGAAGTGCTTCATCTTATCCAAGCTATAACAATACAAAATGAAAAGAGAAATACTTCTCCATTGGGAAGAACAGGGGCCATCCAGGGTCCTATAGGTCAAAACCAATAAATATGTCACTCTGAGTTTTAGCCATATCATCCACAGTACTTACTACTTCAAAAGTACAATGCTTTTTTAGATCCCAACGATCTTACCTGGAGCATTGTCCAAAGCAGGTTTTGTGTGCTTTGTGGTTAAATTCAGTTTATATCACTGCTCTGTTTTCGATAGATCACTTGGGAGATTATACAATAGCAATAACATAAAAACCTATATTAACATTGTTTTTTGGGGGTCAGAAAACATATGCCAGCTGGCAGTGCTAGCAGAGGTCAGAAAACATATCCTGACTGCCAGCGAATAGTTTTGTTTTTATTATGGACTTTACAGTAACAAAGGACCAAACATCACAGGAACTAAGTGTTTTGCTACTGTGAATTCTATTACTTTATTAAACTCAGGTCACGTACATGCACTAAGTTTCTACCAGGAGAATTGCTGCTCTCCTGACAGAAACCCCAAATACACAGACATTCATCACGTTTCTTTCACAAAAAAATGCCTTCTGTGGGTGAAAGATTTGTCTTTTGGTGAAGAATATCTGTCTTGTGTAAGAGTTCCTCCCACAGGTACTCTTCCCTGCCTGTCCACTTTCTCCTCCCAGAGACCATGAGGACTTGAGTGGTGCAGAAATGTTTCCCATGCCTTCCCCAGCCTGGCTAACAACCTGTCCTCCCCCCAGTCTGCAGAAGGCACAGGGACCAGGTGCTGCTTGAATCCTCCCAGTCCTGGGAGGAAGAGGAGTTGTTCCTTGCTCTCTGCCCACCCCTCAGAATAGGAGCCCAAGTCTGGGGAAGAGGCAGGGTGGGCCTTGCCCTGAGGCTCCAGTCCTTTACCATACAGGTCTGGGAGAAGAGCAGATCAGACACAGCCCATTTTGGGGAACAGGTTGGAGACTTTGCCTCACTGGTCCTTCCACTCTGTTCTTGAAGACGGGGAGCAGGGTGGAGAAAGCTGCTTCTCCCTGGCTCCCCAGACCCTAGTCCCCCCTGGAGACCAGAAGGTGTGGAGCAGCCACTGGTCCTCATGTCTTCCCCAGACTGGAATCAATGTGGTCTGAAGAAGACATGAAGAGTCAGGGAGAGGAGACAGCTTTCTTTGGTTCCCAAATTGTTGGTATTGTGTGCACTGAATGCCCCTGTCCCAGGTGAGAATAACAATTGCAACAGTTTTCTGGAAGTTACTTCCAGTTATTGAAGAATAATATAATACACAATCGTATGTAGATTAAGGTGTGAATACATTTCCCTCCTGAATCACGTCTAGAAAAATGCAAATTGCTCCTATATGAACTGTATATGCTATATAAATCTTGAATGGCTTATTATTATATTCTATATTTTACTCCGTGTGACAGTTAGCGTGAAAACACAGACTATTTCCATTTGCATTGTAATGAAGAATTTTTTTCCAAGAGCTGTTCAAAATAATAAAGGAGGCTAATATTCTTTTATGCAAATGATTTACATATCTGCCTACACAGATGGAGAGAAGTCTTTCTATTAAATGGACCTGTTTTCCTATAAGTCCCTAAACTAGCCTTAAACAATATGAGAACCACTTTGTACACATGTAAAGGGTATCTTTCTGTTGCCCAAATATAGTTTATAAATATACATTTCTGTATAATATTCTATCAAGGTTTATTTCATAGATAATCTATTGGTTGAGCAATAGCTCATACAACCTGTACTGCACAGTCTCCAAGTGGATAATAGATTTGTTTTAAAAAAAGAGTGAAATGAAATGAGATCAATCAAGAAGGAGAAAGGGAAATACACATTTGCTTGGTGAAGAAAATACACTCTTTGGTAAGACATGACAAACATTCTTGAAACAAGTTTAGATTCTGAACTGAAGGAGATCTGCAGTTGTAACAAAAACTATTTCCATCATAGTATTGAACTAGAAGTGTTTATTTACAATTACCACTTATTTTGTGCTCTTCTGTTTATTTTCCACTCTATACCAAATAAGCATTGCACTTATTAACTGAAAATGGGAACAGCCTCCATCAGGCCTTAAGAGGGGATAGACTCAGGGAGGGAGTTAGTAGCTTTTCTGTTCCCAAACAGTGTTAAAAGGTGCTGGTCAAAAGGAAAGCTCCCTGAACTGATGGGTTAAGTGAGAACTAAAAAATAAATACAAAATTCATCCCCCTTCATAGATGGCACTCTTTTCTCCTGTTCTTCATTTAAACAGGAGGCCTCAGGGAAAATCTCTTGATATGCGAGTTCTTTCCTTGGTAGACCATGGTTATTGGCAACATCCTTTAAATGCAGTATTCCTAACTCTTGTGATTTTTGGCATTCAGACTTTTGGCATTCAGATTTTTGGCACCTTATAAGAAAAAGCTAAGTTTTTCACGTTCCCGAAGCGCAGACTTTAAGAATAATGCCAAAATCATGAGAATTGGCAACACTGTAAATGCCACTCTGAGTCACTGAAGAATTAACCAATTTCTGTTTTCCACTAAGCCTATTAATTTTTAATGAGACCTAAATTTTGTACAGGTTGAATTCCAAAGCCTCTATTGGGGTGGATAAAACTAGAAATCTGGAAAAAGAGAAGAGCCAGTGACTGCAGATGACATGGTAGAGGGCATTTAAGACTGGTCAGTTAGCTCGTCGTAAGCAGAAGATGAAGCACCCCAGAGTTTGTCAGATTTTGATGACTTTATTCCATATCACACAAAAAAAACCTTCCCATCATAATCGCTATAGATTTAGCCACCAGTCCTTTCTGAATGTCAACCATTTCCCTTTTTAATGTCCATGTCTGGTTACTACAGCCTGTCAAACCTCAGAGGGCTTAACGTTTTGGTTCAAGGTCAATAAACCTAAAAAACCATGACATCCCAATTTGCTCCAAAATTCTGATGTCCACAAGACTTGCCTGAAACATTTTGGAGGACTGAAAAGATTTCTAAGTAATAGCTCTTTGATTGAATTAGACCAGAAATAATGAAGGATCATCCTCTCTAATAATGTTTTAGCAAGTCCATGTCCTGGCAGAAAGGAGAAAAAACAGAAGCTGAATCTGTTATACTGGGAATGTCCGACGTGTGGCATGAGGCCTCTGGGGCCAGTATGCAAGAATTGGAAGCAGGACTAAGAGTAAAGAGATGAGGGGAAGGAAGACCGGATTGGGGTAGGGCAGGGCCTAGCGTTTGAAGAAAGTGTTGCAGTTCACCAGGTCTGTGTTGGCCTAGCTGGGTGGCCAGCAGAAGCCATCCTGCCTATTTCTCACATTCACCTGCTCAGCTGCTCTGGAGTGAATTTAGACTGGCAAGAGGGCCTAAGTGGGAACAGCCCTGTGCCACCTGGCAGGAATAAGGGGGAAAGGGAGAGAACAATCCGAACCACATGGGAAGAGGAGGGCTCAGCTCCATGCCACCTGGATGGAGGAGAAGCGTGCGAGGGGGAAAACAACCCCACGCTTTTTGGCCAGAGGGATGGGGAAGGGGGGAAAGAACAGCCCTGTGCCACTGGTGCAAGACACAGAAACAGCTCAAGTCTTTGCCTCCCCAGGACAGGTGAGGCTGACCACCCTCCTTCCCTGTCAATTCCGTATACATAACTCTGGGCACATGGGGTTATAGAGTACATGGGAAGAAGGGGAAGATTCCCAGGGCACAAAATTTGATGGCCACACCTCTTCTCAGGCCCATCTCAGTCTTGCAGCCCCAGCCAAAGGCCTGCATACTGAAATAAAGCTCCATGTCTGCAGAGTCGACAATAAGACCAGCCCTGTCATTGCCTCTTGCCCCCAGAAATACCTCAGGACATCCTTTATGCATTTCTTCATGCCCCAGTGCCACCCCATGCTGAGCTTTTTGTCCCAGGTGCCACCAGGGATCCCCAGATGAGGGGCTCCAATGTCACTGCCCCACAAGGAGTTCTCAGTCCCACTGTAGCCCATCATGACAGGCTCCCACAGGGGACACTGCCCCCAAACCAGACCTTGGGAAAACTATCCTACTGCTCCATGGAATTGCCCAGAACGAGAGGGTGTGCCCAGTTGGGCTCTCAGGGTGAGAATGGGGCTATGCTCATTAAAAGAGGTTCCACGGAAGGGGCTGCTTAATGAGGAAGGGGAGAAGAGTGTTCCAGGAAGCCCCCGTGACACTTTGCAGGCAGGCCAGGGTACAGTTGCTCAAAGGTGCAAGTCTCCCTGTCAATGTCATGGGTTCTGAAGCTACCACCTCATGAGGTCCTGAAGACACTGCTCCACGCCTGAGCATGGAGAACCAGCTGGTACAGAGCATACAGTCATAAAAGCAGCACCCTGTCAGGAGGGCAGGGTCCTACTTATTTTGTCCCATGGGAAACATGAGCCCTGAACCTGTCACTGGACACATGGCAAACCCATCACTGAAAGCATCTTTAAACTTCACCTCACAAGGTGCCTCAGTGAAGCTGTCACAGGACACATCTACACAAGACACTAAAAGCACAGTAAACTAATTCAATTGAGTATTAGCACATCACGATGGAAGCCGTGCTAATGCGCAGTAGAAGTAGTCTACTGCACATTAGTGTCACGTAAAAATCATGCACTAGCACTATTGTGCAATAGTGCCAATTACGGTACATTAAGTTAGTACTTGTTATTACAGATATTAAACAATGCACCACAATTATGTTGCATTAACAGGGGCAACATGTAGGGGTGCATGTGGGGTGGGTGTAAGTGTACCCCCTGAATGTGGCAGTGCACCCCCTGCAAAAAGGCGCTACTGACCCTGTTGGCGACGTCTGCGGGTGGTCCACGATCACCGCTGGCCACCGCCACTGTTGTTGGCGGTGTCTGCAGGTGGTCATCTACCCCTGGTCAGCACTCACCACCACTCCCCCAGCTGCCAAGTGCTGGCAGTGTCTGTGGGAGCTCCCAGCTTACTGCCGCTGGGCTCCCACCACCATACTCCCACCACTGTCAGCACAGCCGTGCCCTGCTCCCAGCCTCTGGGGGCACGCACCATTCATGCACATTAATGTACATGTAAACATGACCATAGATTAGAGAAATGTGCTACAGCTGTGGCCATAAAATAACAAAGCTGTCACAGCTGATAATGGAGATCAAACTTTTCATCCCTGAGACTCCCTCGCCTAAGATGTGAACATGCGTGACTAGTGCACAGCAATGTTTTTCCAAACCACTTTAAATGTTTGCAAGAAATGTTTTTATTTTTTCTAGTCTATTCTTAGCCAGAGAGATGAAAAGCAATTAAATAGGTGGCTAATCTAGAATACGTGCCACAGGCAGTCACTATACATGTGCCATGTGAGCCCTGGGCACTCAGTAGAATGGAAGCAGGGGGCTCAAGTGTCTTGCTGTGCAGAGTAGAGAGGCAGCAGGATGCTTCCTCAAGAAGAGCTGGCACTGCCAAAAGTGAGGTTAAGACCTCACTCTTCCTGCAGATGTTGTCAAATTAAGGACTTCGGATCCTCACTCACCATGTGCCCTGCTCCCAGTCTGGTGACCCAGGACTGAAATTATCAGGTATGTCTCTTGAGGGTGGGGATCAGAGTGACATAACTTGTGGCATGTTTGCCAGAAAAATTGGTCACCAATGTGTTATACAACCATTTGTGAACCATGAACAATAAACACAGTGTAAAAGTCTTGAAGCAAAATGTTGATCAGTTATTCTAATCAGACTAGTTTTACCTCTCCTCATTCCAAACCTCAATTCTGTATCTTTGTTCCTTGCCTCACGCAAATAATTGTTTAAGCACTATATGCCTAAGGTACATTTTATCCTTTTTTTTGCCAAAGGTGTTTGTGATGAAAATGAAAGGCATGTCATGAGATAGTCATTTATATTTATAGTTTTAATTTTCTCTCTAATGTATTGATTCTTCTCAATTAGACAATGGTGATGCCTTTGATGAACTGCCAGGTCATCAAGTATTTGCACCTTCATTTACCTGCCTTGTAGGATATCGACGTAGTAAATGATTTTTAACCTAATTAACAGGTGATATAAAAAGAGCAATAATAATGTAGAAAGTGACAGAATTACAACACACTGGTGAAGACTGGTGTGAATGGCATTTACATTACCCAAAGTAAATTAAGAAGAACAAATGAGGCCTGAGTCTGCTCTGGCATCTACTGGTACAAATTAGGTACAATTCCATGCAATAGAGTGGACGTACACCTATTTTAATTGGGTTGATTTAAGAGATGACTCACAGCCCCACACCATCCACAAGACAAGACATCTAACATTTGTTTATAAACACCACTATCAAAGCACCCAGGAGCATGCGTTATTCTATGCAGCTAATTAGGCCAGCACATTCTTGTTCTGACACAGTTAACAATCTGTCAGTGTTTTCCCTTACAGTCCCTGTTGTTGAAGAGTATATAATTCAGCTGGTTTAAATCACAGCAGGCTAAATTGTGCATATAAATTGTCAACCTTGATGCAAGTTTCATAGCCCTTCCACTGCATACTAAAGACATTCTTTAAGTCAAAGAAACACAGAAACACTCCAGCAACATTTTAATTACCCCCATCATTAAACTGCTATGCAGTAGTTCTGCATTTCCTTTCCTTTTAATGACGATTTCCTAAGTGTGAGTATATGAAGAGAAACTCTCTGACATGGAAGTCATTATTAAATGCACTGAAGATAGTTCCCTAAGTCAGTTTGTGTGAAGATATTCCACACTTCTATATGAAACAGTGTGAAATACAAAATGGAGTTGGCCAAGTTATTTTCCAAATGATAAGTGAATTTCAGTTGCCCAAACTGAGTCGTTAAATTGGCCTAATTTTTAGGAAGCACTTGCCATCTGCCGTTTGAAAAATCAAGTCCCTTAAAAATGTCTCAGATTGAGCACTCAGAAATGGATATCCCTTCTTCCTATCTTCCAATCTAATATACATATATCAGAGATACAACAAGCCAAGATTTTCAAAATTAATGAAGACATGTTAGGCAATTTTCCAGTTATGGACCTAATCCAAGATTGTTGAAGACAACTGGGAAGTTTCCATAGGGAAACTGACTTGATCTTCTGTGTTTCAAAGTAGTTTGTTGCTGATCTACAGGTTCTCTATTCATTTCTGAACTCAGTACAACTCTTGACTGCCAATGTCTAGGGAGACGTTTCTAAAGCAGGGAATGGGAAAGATCCTTCTATTGATATAGCATCACTTTCTTTCACTTTTCCCAGAGAAAAAAGCAAAGCAAAGCAAAACAAAACTTTGTAACCTGTATTCAGCATTGAAATGCTAAATATCATGTTGTTTGTTCCATGTTGCTACTAGAATAGCACAGTAATGTATTTTGTCATTAGGGTGCCCAGTGTTGAATAGTACAGAATGCATCTGATTTCTCTACTGCATATCCTTTTGAAATAGCAAATAGGATTTCCTATTTTTTCTACAACATGGAACCACATATTGAAGAACTGTCCTCAGGATCCTCTTTCTAGTTACTGTTATACAGACCACCACTGCCCCTTTCTGCCTCTTACCATCCCCAACACAGACATGGCTACCTTCAGGAAAATTTGTGACTAAGTGGGAGAAAAGCCCCATAATGTCTATTCTTCTTTTCACACAACTTGGCATATGAATGGTGCTTCACTGAGGGATTTGGCTTCCTCAGCCATGACTGGCACATCACGACGAGAGA
>NW_017729025.1:119520488-119521649 GCF_001723915.1 Gavialis gangeticus | reverse complement strand
TGATCTCCTCAGGTCCCTTCTGACCCTAGAAACTATGAACCTAAGAAACTATGAAAGTAATGCTTGCTAGCACCATGAAGCTTTACACCTCATCACAGTGTACCAGCAAATGCTTCATTGATTATAATTGGTTTACCATGTCTAGGAATTATTGTAAAATCTTGTTTCTAAATTTGGCATTATCAGGTAAACAATTCACTTAATTTTAGTATAAAAGAGTTTCTGCTTTAAGTGACCGGGAAAATAAAATGGATTTTCAAAAAACAATTATATCTAGAGGTGCAGTTGCAGTATGTAACCCTGCTGAACAGTGAACTCTTGCCACCCACAGCCCTTTCTCTTTGTTTTAGGCAGTGTGTGAAAAATTCTTTTAGTAAAAATGACCACACACTCAGTGGTTAGAGGACAGGGTTGGTTGCAAAGCTAATTCTCCCCAGCAGGGCTTGTCTACCATCTGTGTAAAGCATCCAGCATATAGTAACACCAATCCTGATCAATCCTGCCTGTGGGCACTATCATTATACGTAAATAATTAATTCACAGTAAGGTGGGAGCATAATTTTGAGGCATATTGTTATTTTATTTTCTTAACCTTGCTGATTTCAACTTCTTGTTGAGTCATTTCACCACAACTAGATTTTTTTCAAAGTTACATTGGCACATCTTCTGACACTATATATTGACACATGACTTTGTTGCATCTGTAAACTGCTGTAAACTGCACAAATGTTAATCAGATTAGTGTTGTTTGGCTTAGTGAAGCAGTCACACCTTAAGCCAGAAAACCATATTTGCCTGCCCCACCACCTGCACAGCTGCGACTTGCCACTAAAGGCTTGGTGAGCAGGGGCAGACTAGGAGCCTATGTAAACTGTTTCTCAATAGGCGCATCTACACAAGACGCTAAATGCACAGAAGACTAATTCTACTGCACATTAGTGCAGCTGACAAAAACTGTGATAATGCATTAATCCACAGTAGATTTAGTTTAATGTGCATTAACATTACTTAAAAAGCATTAATCTGCACTAATTATGATGCATGAATTTTAGTACGTGTTATTACAGGTACTAAAGCTAATGCGCCATAATTACAACACATTAATGAACATGTAGATGTGCCCAGTGCAAATAAAGTCAGTGCTGGAAACTATAATGCCTT
>NW_017729025.1:119509061-119515488 GCF_001723915.1 Gavialis gangeticus | reverse complement strand
ATTAACATTACTTAAAAAGCATTAATCTGCACTAATTATGATGCATGAATTTTAGTACGTGTTATTACAGGTACTAAAGCTAATGCGCCATAATTACAACACATTAATGAACATGTAGATGTGCCCAGTGCAAATAAAGTCAGTGCTGGAAACTATAATGCCTTCATGTTTTCTGCATTTCTTTTTCAGTTTGTTGTGGAAGAGATGGAAGCAGAATTGAGGCAGTCAGAGAATGAAAAAAATTGCTCTGGGTAATAAAGGTCTGGCACTCTAAATGTATTGGTGTGTCTGAATTATTTCCTTGACTACAATAAGCAGCCAATGACAATAACTACACTATGGGCAGGGTAGGCTCACTGTTTTCAGCTGAGAAGAGCTCCAGAGCACCCAATGGCTATGGTGCCTCCTGCCACTGCCCAAAACAGCTCATTGCTTGAACTCTGAGGGGCCTGATCCATTTTTTCTCTGGAGCCTCCCCTTGTACCACTATGGACTTGGCACTGCCCTCCCCCCCAGCGCAGAGTCCCCCCCAGAGGGTCCCCTCCACTATGTCACCCTTGCCCAGGCTGCCAGCCAGCCAGGCACCACTTCAGCTGTGAGGGACCTGATCCTTTTTTTCTCTAGAGCTAGCCCCATACCCTACCCCCACAATGCCACTGCTGGAAGAAACAGTGAGCAATGGCAGTGGTCTCTCTGCTCAATGTCCCCAAGGAAGCAGAGGGGCTCAGCCCCCCGATCCCCTGCATCTCCACTCACCCTGACCCAGGAGGGGCCACTGCATCTTGAAATGTTGGAGGACTTCCAACTTGGCCAGAAGAGCTGTAGGGAGTGGCCACAACTTAATGGAACAGGCACAAAAGTAGGCAGATTGGAGATAATGTATTGGCATAACTGTAAGCTAAATAACAAGTGTTTTAAGCCATTTAAAGATGTTAATGCATAGCCAATCCAGGGGTAAGGAGCTCCAGAATCCACCTAAATTTACTGAGGATGTCTACGTGTGCTTTACTGAGTAGAAAAGCATTGCCATCTCCATGTGTGCAGCAACTGGGCCTGCGTAAATTAATTTATAGCACTATTAGATAGTACCTGTATCCAATGGGACTACCTGTCAATGGAGTAAATTACTGCGCTTAAACACACATGTAGACAGTGACATTGGGATTAGTTGACCCTGGCTCAAATTGTGCCAGAGTTTATTCAGTCACATTAAGTACATGTGTAGATGCACCCACTGTATAACAAGGCCCTTAGAGGCAGTGAAGTAAAGGGAGTGACACTGGTTGATAGCATTGAAAGATCTGACCCAATATTTATTGTAATTTGACTTTTTCTAGTAGTTACAGCATTGAGATGTTTTTCTCTCAAAATAAACACGTCTTTCATTTGGAAACTAGCCAATTGCCCATCAAGAATGATGAGGGGAGGGAGCGGGCAGGAATGGAGTCCTGTGCCCCCCTCCCAGGCCCACTCCCCACTTCCCTCCTGCTGCTTGGGGTCTGGACCCACTCCCCCACTCCCTGCCACAGCAGCAGGGGAGTGAAGGATTAAGCTTGGGCACTAATGCAGGGGAGAAGTGGGCCCAAGGGTGGGGAGAAGCCAGGCCACTGCAGTGGGGGGGAGCAGTGGGCCTAGTTTGACCCAGTGGTGGGGGGGGGAGGAGTGGGCTTGGGGTGAATGTGGGGGAAGTGGGGGTGAGGTGTGGGCCTGGGCCCAAGGGGAGGAGGATGCTTGCTCATCATCCCCTGGCTGCTGTTGCATTGGGCTGGGCCTGCTACTTCCCCCCTACCATTACACTGGGCCAGCTTCCACCTCTGCTCAGGGTTGCCCCTCCTCCCACCACCCCCTTGTCAGGCCTGGGCCCACTCCTCTCCTTCCCCCACCATCATGGTGCACCCACTCCTCCCCCCACCCACATTGGGTCCACTTCTCCCCCCCACCACCATTGCATCAGGCCCTGAAGGTGGCAATGATAGAAGGGGAGAGGGGTGGGCCAAGGTCAGCACTACTGGCCTCACCCCCCCCATGGAATCCCAACCCCACTCCTCCCTACACCACCACTGTCATCACCAAGGAGCAAGGAGGGGGCAAAGCCACGCCCCCTTCCCCTCCCCACTACCCCAGTCCATCATCGCAACCTGCAGGGAACAGGGCAGGGGGAGGCATTCATATGCATTAAAAAAGTTCCTGAACATCCTAACAGTGTATCCAGCACTACACTATTAGTCGTTTCCAAACCTGAGTTAATATTACCTGAATTTAGGTTCTTTTTTTTTTTTTTTTTAATCTAAAACTACAATCTTTAAGGCTGTGAAACAGAAAAGAGATATTATCAAGAATAGTTTACGGATAGCTGGCCTTGCCCCCCCCCCCCCGCTCTGTCCCCTGTGTCCCCACCATCATGGCAGTGCTCTGCCGTGCCGCCACCTCCTGTCCAAACACTTCTTCACACTCTGATTGGCTGTGTGTCAGCCAATCAGAGCATGAATAAAGCATTATGGGAGACAGACTGACTGGCAGACAGGAAGGCAGGAAGATAGGCAGATTAAGGCTTTTATAATATTAGAATGGATTTCTTGGTCAGAAATCCTTATGGAAGAAATATACATGATATCCAGGCATTAATTTACCCATTAGATTAGTAATATCAAGCACTTGATAAGTAACTTTTAATATTTTTTTTCAGAGAGTATAGCAAAATTGTGCATGCTTTACCAAGCAAATTATAATTCATACAATATCACGCTCCCAACCTCTGCATAGAGATCCCTTATAGTCATAACTCTCCTATGCAATTTTAATCCCATCTCAGCTGCTAATTTTGAAATTTTGAAGTAAAACCAGTATCTGCTCAAGGCTACTTCACTACCAACTGCATCCATGTTACAATTTATAGCCTCTTTTATTTTTCAGTCAAAATTAGCATTTTATCTAGCATGTTTCTGTTAACCATGACAAAACACATTCAAAGGATATAAAAAGGGTATAGAAGTGATGGGCAAAAGATTCAGAAGTTAAATTTCATTTGGATAATTAAGCATCAAAATCCTGAATGCTGGTCTCAACTAAACAAACCTTATGAGAGTATAAATATGGGTTGAAGACCTTGTGAAGGTTCCCTACTTATTTAGTTTCTAACACTTGTAGAAAAGGCTGCAGATAAAAATGGAAGTAAACAGACACACTGCTTCCAAATATTTCAGAACCATTAAAAAATAGATTGGTTAGAATATGGGCATAAAATATGTGGAGAGAGAAAGATTCTTATTTATGTTCTGAGCTGGTTTGTTCAGCCCTCAGCAAATTCACACGGTCAAAAATTTATTTTGGGAACCCCTAATCAAATTATGACTTCAGTATGTTCTTATTAATTCTTATTAATTCTATTTGTTCTCACTTACTAATTTTAGAGGCCAGCTTCATAATTTTTGAGTATGTCTAAATTATCTGTTTTAGAATGGCATTTTAATGTTTGTCACCTTCAGTCCTCAAGAACTTTTCCAGTTAACAGAACACTTCTTGAAATGGCTATTAAGGCTTCTCTTTTAAACTGTAGAAAGCTGCTTTACCCGAAAGCTGAACTTGGTATATACACTAGGAGATAAATTTCCAATCCTTTTGTGATAATCGCTATTATTCCATCTACACGTTGTTCAAAAACCAATATTTCCATGATGGATACTGGGATCCCATTCTGACCAACTGAGATTGTATTCTGATCTTCCTTTCCCCAAACAATAATAAACGAATTCATTTGCCATTTTACTATTCCCTGATTTTTATAGGTTTGGGTTTTTCTTCTGAATCAGCATATTATTTCCCTTTGCCTAGTGAGAATATATTTGAGGAATTCTTTAGGTGATATATTCTCTGCAGCTTGATGTTCAGTATTTCATATTGCTGATTCCATTATTTTCCTTTGACAGCATCCTTTTATTTTTATAATTGTCCAAACTTCTCCTTGCCTCTGTGTGTGTGTGTGTGTGTGTGTGTGTGTGTGTGTAAGATTTCTTTTATATTATTCCTCATATACTTAAACATAGTGGCCTCTGTTACCCTTTTCCTGGCCAGTTGTATCTTAAATATTTTTCCTGTTTCTACAGTTGATTTTCAACACCATGTGCAATTCCTTGAGGCTTTTTGCATCTGTACTCAATTAGTTTTCATAAAATTCCAACAGTTTGAATTGCTTACTCTATTACTGACTCTCGTGAGTATTTTTAGTTCAATAATATTGTGCTGACAGAACTGGTTATTCTAATCTAATACCAGGGAGCAAAATACATACAGTGGTGACTATAAAGCATGCTTCATTATCTTCAATATTGGAGCCAACCAACTGGAAGCAAAAAGGGTTTGATCATATACCCACTGAAGTCATTGGCACAGTTCTCCACTTCAACTGTCGAGCATCATGTACCAAGTAATTCACCAAAGTATCTGGGTAATTTCCTCTTCTTTTCTGTCACAGCCTGAAATCTAGAGTTGTTAGTTGGATAATTTGAAGGATTTCCTTCAGAGGATTTCTAAAAATAAAAAAAGACTTAGTGGCAGGAAACATTTATTCGTATATGAATAAGTAGAGTAAATTGTTCTTCTAACAAGTAAGAGGGTTTCATATGAACACCTCAAACTGGTACCTTTTCAAAGTTCAGTGGAGGATACAGGAGTTCTGCTTTGACTGTAGATACAAAACATTCCCTATTTTGATTCCAAGTTGGAATCCATACCAAAACAAGTTTATTTCTTCATATATGAAAGAAAATTGCTAACATAATCATCGTAGAGTTTTGAATCTCATATACTATACTGATTGGGGAAAAGCATGGAAGTGAAAGGACAGGAAGGAGGAGGATCAGTTGATCCTGCAAAATATCCTCAATTTAGGGCTAAAATCTTCAGGAATAGCTTGTGACACTGTCAAATGAATCTAAACCCTCCTAATCCTTGGTAGATTGAAGCTTTGGATGCAAACACTGGTTCTTCAGTATACTATAAATGGTATTTAGATACCAGTTTAAAGAAACAACAATAATAATAATTTTAAATATATATATATTTAAAACAAAGGACAATAAGTTCCTTTAGCTGGGTTATTTTTTTAAATCTACCTATTGTTACTAATGACGATCATTTTGGTTTGCTCTTCCACTGCCTAATTTATGTAATGACAGAGATTTTGCTGTCATATGAGATGACAAACCAAGTTCTTGATCAGACTGTTTTTAATAAATTGCATAACATATTTACTCAATGTTTAGAACGAAGTAAGGGTAATTTCTCTCCCCACAATTTCTGCTGCTGTATGTGTTGCCAATGAGCAAGAACATAAATTCACATTCCGTTTGGTGTTTCTGACATGTCTGTTCCCCCATACTCCCCACCCCCCAGATGTTCTGAAAGACTTAAAAGGGGAATGGTCTTGTATTTGAAAGCTTGTCTAAGTCTATTCCAACCAAACACAACCTTTTGACTGTTGTGCCACAGAAACTTTAAAACCAACTGCCTGGGAGGGACAGCAGCATTTTTATTCAGGGAATTAATTGACTTCATGGCTTACTATAATATCTTTGACTCCTGCTAATCTCTCTTCACTCCACAGGTGTTAACAACCCTGACTTCTTTTTAATGGTCTTGATGTTCCATTAAATCAAGCTAGTCTTTCTTTTGCAAGTTTGCTGTCCGTAAGCTATTCCTGGTAATATCTCTTTTCTGTTTCACAGCCCTGAAAACTGTTTTTAGTTTTAGATTTAACCCCCCCCCCCCCCAGCCTTAATTCAGGTAATATTAAATCAGGTTTGGAAATGATTAACAGTATAATGCTGGATGCACTGTCAGGATGTTCAGGAAGACTAGCCTTTATTTTATGAATCTGAATAAGAGATGTACATTAACTATGATGACTACCAGGCTAATAAAACATTATCTTTTGACTATTTTTATCTGGATTGTTTTTTTTTTAAATTTAATATACATTCTAACAAATTAGGGTAAATTCAAATAAAGTTGTATTTGGTTCTGCTTTGATCTTAAACTCAATATTCTAGCACTGGGCTAATAGCATATTAGCAATTCTTGAAATTTGTCTTTAACTGGAGAAGAATGTGTGTTGTGTTATATGTGATAATACACTACACCACACCATACCACACTTTTCAAAATACTAGACCCACCCATCCCCATTATGCAGTTGATCCAATAAGATATCAGCTAAAGAACCTGGTGGCCTTCTATGACCAGGTCGTAAAATCTTTTGACGCAGGTATAGCAGTGGACATAGTCTTTCTGGACATTAGGAAGGCCTTCAACACTGTCTCTCACCCCATTCTCATTAAAATACTAGGAGACGGTGGCAGACACCTACACAGTCAAATGGGTCACTAGTTGGCTAGAGGGCCGCACCCAGAGAGTGGTGGTGGACAGGTCT
>NW_017729025.1:119492419-119504061 GCF_001723915.1 Gavialis gangeticus | reverse complement strand
TGAAGCAGTGGGGTTCCATGGGGCTCGGTCCTCAGGCCTGCACTGTTCAACTTCTTCATCAGCAACTTGGATGGGGGTGTAAAAAGCACCCTGTTCAAATTCACAGATGACACTAAGATGTAGGGAGAAGTGGGCATGCTGAAAGGGAGGAATAGGCTGCAATTGGACATAGGCAGATTACAGGGGTGGGCGGATGAGAACAGGATGAGTTTCAACACTGACAAGTGCAAGGTACTGCACCTGGGGAGGAAGAACCATCAGCATACCTACAGGCTGGGGAACCAAGACTACACAGCAAGAAACATAACATCAGCTCAAGGGGACTCATTATCTGCAACCCTAAGCTATCATGCAAACCTCCATATATGCAACAGTACTATGCAGGAGAACTTTAGGAAAACTGAGAACCCCTCTCCCCCTTTTTTTTTTTAACCTAACTTACTCCAAGATTCTCAGACCTGAAGAAGAATATTTTGCATTCTAAAGGTTGTCTAACTGTATCCCAGTTGGTCCAGTAAAAGATATTACTAAAATAAATCCTGGCTTCTCACAAGCTTTTGAAAAAGTTACCAGGTAAGTCATTGTACATTCATGTGACCAGGAGGTTCTGAGTATAAGAATGGATATAATAAGAGATAGAGGTTATGCAAAAAACTAATTCTAGTAGGAATGGCAAACTTGGATGCGACACCCTTATTGTTATACAGGTGTTTTTGGTTGCGTTTACCAAGGGATTTGCAAAAGTAAGATACAACACTTTCCCTTTCCTTGCAGGCCTATCAAAATATTAACAACAACTTTAGGGAAACAATCTCAAGTTGTTTGCAAGCAAAAGAAAACACCTCTCACATGAAGAACTAAGAATTTGTTCTGAAAAATGTTAGGGTAACAATATGAATTTTGGGGAGTACTGGGTATGCAGCTGAGTGAAGGCTTTTTCCTGTGTCTCAGCAAAAGCTGCTGGTCACAAGGTTGGATGATATATTAAAAGCAACTAACTTTGCTAATGCTTAAGAAAGCAGATTCTTAACAAAAGGATAGGGTGCAAAGTGCATGATATGTTGTGTAAAAATAGGATACAGCCCACCAGCTATCGTCAGGAGACAAAGCAGAAGTATGGCCTTGGAGATGGTGCTGAAGTCAGCAAGAAAATCAGAAAGAGCCAGTGAGAAACCGCAAGTGACCGAAAGAAAATACGGGTCAAAGTCTTACGGATGCACTCTTAGCAGAGAGGCATGTAAATGAAGGAAATGCATAGACAATACCATGCTAATGAAGCAAACAGTAAACAGAGGCAGAGTTTGAGATAGGAGGAGAAATGGGTGGAACCAAAGGAGGGACGAGGGCAGAGTAAACATTAATATGCATGAACCAAGGTGTATAAAATGTGAAAAGAACTAAAGTTCAACACTGCGCCTCTGGTTTCAGAGGCTGTGTGTCTGTGAGGGAGCTTGCCTGAAGCTGTCTCCATTCTGAGTAAAGTTGTTGCGAGCAATGTGTGCTGGTGTGCTCCCTGCTTGCTCTGGCTAATGAGTACCAGGAGCCATGAGCAATTGGACCATCATCTCCCTAGTCGTTAGGTGCCACATGGAGTCAGGGTCTAACAACAAATATAAACTTGGTTAAAAACCAAGGTTAAAAACCTGTATTTTAAATTCTTGTGTGAAATATGAAATGTATAGAACACATGGTTCCAAGACATCCCAACAGACCATCTAATTCTAGTCCCCTGCAGTTAAGCCAAAATCAACTATACTTTGGTCCCCCTAACAGGTATTTATTTAACTTGTTCTTAGAATCTGCTGATGAAGAAAATGCCATAACTTCTCTAAGAACCTATGGTCTTTCAACACCAAATATTCCCTTCCTTTCATTTCATAATGTCCCACTTAAACTTTCTTTACTGCAAATTAAGCACATTTCTTCATGTCTTTTACCAGAAAACCTGGAAATAATTGAATGCCCTCCTCTTTATAGCTACTTTTTAACTGGAAGACTGACTCTCCTAATCTTCTATTTTATAAACCTAAATAAACCCAGTCCCTTCACCTTTCCTACTGGTCCTGTTTTCTAAACTACTTGCTATTATCTCTCTCCAAGTTATTCATATTTTTCTTTGAATATAGTACCTCGAACTGGTCATTGTATTACAGATGATGCATCACCAATGCTGAGTAGAATAGAATAGTTGCCTCTCATGTGTGATGTGATATTCCTGTTAATGTATCCCAGAACAGAATTTGCTTTTTTTGGAACAGCATCAAAATACTGCTTCTTATTCAAGTTGTGGTCTGTTAGAACCTCCAGAGCCTTTACTGATGTAGAGCTTTCCAGCCAGATGCTCCCCAGTTTAAATTTGTGGATCTCTCTTTTCTAAGTGTAATACCTGTCTTTATTGACCTTTATCTTGTTGATTTGAGGCACTCTCTCTCCAATTTGCCAAGATTATTTTGAATTTTGATCCTTTTTTATAAAATGCTTACATCTCCATGTTTTGTAACCCATGCAATTTTTGTAAAGTATACTCTCTGTGCCATCATCCAAGACATCAGTGAATGACAAGAATAAAATTAGACAGCCCTCTATGGGACCTCACTTAAACCCACCATTTCAGCTTGACAGAAAATCTTGGATAACTACTTTTTCAGTGTGTTTTTCAACCAGGTATACACTCACTACACAATGATTATATCTAAATCATATTCTATTCACTTTTACTGACATTACCTTCCACCTTTAGATTATCAATTGATTTTTTTCCTTCTTAGTCAAAACCAAATCTAAAAAATGTTTCACCCATAGAAATATCTTCCAACTTCTGAAGCAAAAATGATCTGTGCTTAGGGTTACCAACTCTGACTGAAGCTCTTCTGGGAGATTTTTTTTTTCTCCAACATGGTGTAATGTCATTAATTGTACTGTTCAACCCATTCACAATATCATTCTCTCAAATTGCTTTCAATAGTCACCGAGAGATCGATGCTGATTCCAGCAGACTCCTAGTCACTCTGGGAGGGTTAGCAACCCTATGTGTACTGTTTATCTAATTAAGGTCCACTATCCCCACTCATTCCTGTCTTTTGAATGCTTCTGATAGTTGCTCAAAAGCCTCTTCCTACCTATTCCTTCTGAGTATACCTTTTGTTATAGTAGGCTATGATAGTGCCCCTATTCTAGTCCCCTTTTATCTTCAGAGATAACCAACTGCCTCACATCTCTTCCTGACCTATAGAGCAAGTGGAAACAATTTTACATGTACTGTACATTCCTTCTTTTCCCCCCCCTTCTCTTTATTTATAAAGAAACTATACCTTTCTCTAGGAATATCCTAGCCATTTAATTTCTACAACAATACTGTACAGGTCAATTCTGTCACAGTTTTGGTTACATACTAGGGAGTCTATTTCTTCCAGTGTATTTCACACATTATGTCAATTGCTATATTTGTCACAAATATCTATACACAAATATAAATGTATGAAAAATAAAAGTTTCATAACTACGTAAGTGTTTAAAAACTAAATCCCAGCAACTCACTAGAAGTTAGTTAGCTTGGTTTAGATATTTCAGTAAGATTCAGCAATATTGGCATAGCCATTTCTTCTAGCTGTAACAAAGTGCACTTTCTCTTGTTTAAAAAGAGCTAGGTTGTCTCTTTGTAGAAGACAAAAAATGACTGGGAAATGTCCAGGGCATTTGTTAACTCTGTAGTGGAAAGAAACTTGCTGTAATGTGAAGAAGGAAAAACAAAATCTGCCAAATCTTTTGGAAGTTGAATATGAAGTAAAGCATATGTAATATAAACGGGGGGATAGCATTTTCCTGCTGCCACTTCCATAGAAAAGTTTTTTTACAACATGAAATCTAAAATCTAAGTCATTTTCTCTCACTTCTACTTATGAATACAAACATCAGCCAACAAACTGAAGATAGCTTCTAAAAAAGGCTGAGCCGATTGACTTCAAGCATTTTAAAAGCTCCATTGACTTCAAGGATTGATTGGACACTTTGCTAGATTTGACTCCTGGATTTACATGAAAGGGATTTTTATTATTATTATTGAATTATGCACTATAATATGTATTTTTTAGAAAACTGCACTTTATACTGAATGATTTCATACAGGTATAAATGCATCACCTGTTACAAGGACCATCTTGGAAATCAAATGCTATGTGCCTCAAGAGTTCTCTTCAGGTTAAATAAATTGAATTGGAAATTGAATTGAAAACTTGACCTTGCTGTCAGCTTTTTACTCCTACCATTGACAATAGTACCACAGTATTATTAAATTCTTTGCTTGCTTTAACATAAATTAGTTAAGTTTAACTGATTCTTCAGTGCTAAATTAGGTCGTTCCACTTTTAAAGCAACTAAGGGAAATACTTGACTTCTTAGTATCTAATAGAATTTCAATCGTGTAAAAATAGTAAGTTTAGTTTACTTATTAGAGTAACACATGTGCATAAAAATGTAGTATAACTGATAATGCAAACTGCCTCTCCCATAAATATTGTATGCTTATCTAGCTCCTCTTATAAAGGTACTAACAGCACTATGACCTTCAAAGTTGGAACCATGTCCTTCCTCACAAGTTAAATAGGTATGCAATCTTCTCTTATAATTTAGTTTCCTGCATTTCCCAGTAGGAATAAAAATGCCAGCTTCCTTAAGATAAATAAATGCTTAGACTTATGCTTAATAAACCTCTGCAACGTGACAGTATCAGCCTACTTCTAGTCATGCCTTCTTTAAAAAGCTTGCTGCAGGTGGAACAGAGATACAACTCCAGAATGTTCCAAAATTTCCCTTATCTATAATATGTGAGGTATAGTAGTGTGACTGCATGCATTTTTTTCACTAATGATCTTTCTAGCAATGGCCCAGAGCACTTTTTCACGCTGAGTATACTTGTCATCAGTCATTAACAGGAATAACAAAGAATGTCTGGACAGATGACACATTTATACTAGTGTAAATTACACCACTTGTATGTATCAGTGGAAGTTATACTCTTATACAAAGTGGAGCGACAAGCAGCCATACCAAGATAGCTACATGCAGCATGTGCTATTTCAGCACTGTACCACTAGCTGGATGTGAGCCCAATTGTCTTGAACAGACTGCTAATCCAGGATGGAAGATGGCAGGAAACACCTACACTGACTTAATTCTAGACTTGATATTGTGAAACTAAACCTTAGCATTGGAGCCTACGTCTGTGCACTCCTTTCTTCATATGAGAATAAAGGTCGATTACACTGCTATTAACATACCATCTGTCTTGGTCCAAAGATTAGGCTACTTTGCATGTATTTGCTTAGTAATTAGACACAATTGTTTTATACTGCCTCTGTTAATTCTAATAAAAGCAATTTGTGCAACTGATTTCTTCAATAGGGTTCTTCAAAGCTCTATTTTGTCACCCGTCTTGCTCAAGGTGGGTGCAGCTACACGTGTCCCCCACAGCACCGTTGGTACTGTGCCATTGTTTAGTACTTGCTTTAGGAAGTACTAAATGATGGTGCAGTAACAGCCATTACTGTGCCATCTCAGCAGCACATGATTATTTTTAGCAACTACTTCGCTGTACTGATGTGCTATAGCAAGGTAGCACGTCAGAGTCACAGTTTGTGCTCGCTGATGCTATGTTGACATAGCAACAAGCTATGTCACTGTAGTGTATTGCTACGATGATGTAGCATAATCTGTAGATGCACCCAGTATGTGACAGGTTGCTGGAGTATTCATAGGTAGTAATATGTTTACAATAGGGACAAAAAAAAATTCCAGCAATATTTACTCCCATGAGAATATCCTTTGACTTTGTTTTTAAAGGCAGTATTAAACTTAATTTAATGAGAAAAAGATCTAGAGAAAGAGACTCTACTCCTGTATTTAATTCCAGTCAAGGGTATGTTTATGTCCTTTTTCAGTCCCAGTGAAGACACTTGGGTCTCTCTGTGAAATTGTAAATGCAAGATGGGGTTTCTATATATGAAGGATATCATAAACAGAATGTCTTACATCTTTTCTGATTGAAAATAGTTTCCTTTGCTTCTCCAAGGCAGGTTTCCAAGCTACATAGAGGCCTTTATTTACACCAGTATTTTCTGTTGAAAACTTTTATTTGAATAAAACTCTTGTGAAAATTAATTTCAAGTTAAGGCCCTCATGAAACCCAAATTAACTCTCTCTCCATTAGCTAAGGTCTCCTTTTTCCAGAATCTCCATACTTTAGCTAAATGTACAACTTTGGGCTGTAGAACCATAATGCTTTGTATTTAAGCTAAGAGAGTCTTAGAATCGCAGAATGTTTTAGATTTCAATGTGATATTGAATAGCTGGCCACTGATGATAATCAACTTTGTATCATGAATTTTGCACCAGGGAGGAAGGAACCTATTGTTTGCTTAAGTTTGGGGTGATGTAGCTAAGAGAATGGTTCAAACTAGTTTAGGAAAGGCACAAAGGCTTCAAATGGAATATAAGTAGGGCCTTTTGAATATTCATTTGCAGGCAGGTCTCTGCTTGAGGTAACTGTTGTACCTCTGCTCTCCAAAGAGAATATATACTTTATGTAAGTGCTGTCTTTTGCTAATAAACTAATTTATTCAACTTGGCTACTGAGAAAAGTGTTAAGTGCTTTCATTATGGAACCCCAAATGCTTTCAATGCGAATTCTGTCATGATAAACGTAAAAAATGTTGACAAGCCTAAAGGGGGAAAAACACTGATACTGTTAATATTCATGTTGCGGCGTCCGTGCTTTTTTCATTTTCTAACTTCCATTCTTTATTGCAATAAGTGAAATTTAATCCTCCATTCTTATTCTTAGCATATTTAACTTACCTGATAGAGAATCAAGGCCCCCAGACATGAAAGACAGTTTTTGCCTGAAAGCTCATATCTCCCAAGTATACAGTCGGTTCAATAAAAAAAATACCATAACACCCTCCCCCTTGCTTCATGAATACAATGACAGGTATAGAACATCATCATCTAAGAATGCAATGTATATTGGCCTGGTTTCATTAAGCACAGAACTAATGAAAATAACCTGTTTTTGGAAGGCAATACTGTATCAATATTTGTATTGTTTATTACAGAACAATCCCATGCACCAGCACATGCTGGGGACTGACTAGCTAAGCAGCAGCTCTGCATAAAAGGATCTGGGGTTACAGTGGACTATAGTCCACTGGGCACGAGCCAAAAGCATGCCCTTATTGCGAAGAAAGCTAACAGCATTCTTGGCTGCATTGGTAGGAGTGCTCCCAGCAGACCAAGGGAAATGATTATTCCCCTCTGCTCAGCATTGGTAAGGCCACATCTGGAGTACTGTGTCCTGTTTTGGACCCCCAACTACAGAAAGCAGATGGACAAATTGGAGAAAGTCCAATTTAGGAGCGGCTGAGGGAACTGGGATTATTTAGGAACAGTAGTTTCAAGTTGTAGCAAGGGAATTTTATAGTTTTATAGTTGGTAGGGTCAGAAGGGACCTGAGCAGATCATTGAGTCTGACCCCCTGCCATGGCAGGAAAGAGTACTGGGGTCAAATGACCCCAGCAAGGTGTACATCTAGCCTCCCCCCAGGGTAGGGGCCAGCACCACTTCTCTTGGAAGTTGGTACCAGATCCTAGCCGCCCTGACAGTGAAGTAGTGCCTCCTGATATCTAGCCTAAATCTACCCTCTGCCAGCTTGTGATCATTATTCCTAGTCACTCCTGGCAGTGCTCAGGGGAACAGGGACTCCCCCAATGCCTACTGGTCCCCTCTGATGAGTTTGTAACAGGCCACTAGATTGCCCCTCAACCTTCTCTCGTGGAGGCTGAACAGGTTCAGGTCCCTTAGCCTCTCCTCATAGGGCCTGCCCTGCTGACCCCTGATCATGCGATGGCCCTCCTCTGGACTTTTAAAGTTTGATATTAGAAAAAACTCTCTCACCAGGAGGGTAGTAAGACACTGGAACAGGCTACCCAGAGAGGTGGTGGAATTTTCATCCTTGGAGCTTTTAAGACCAGGGTAGACAAAGCCTTGGCTTGGTTTGGGATGATACAATTGGGGATGGTCCTGCTTTGAGCAGAGGGTTGGATTAGGTGAGTTCCTGAGGTCCTTTCCAACCCTATTTTTTTCAGATTTTATGATAATCCTAGTAATTTAGCAAATTTCCAAAAAGTAGAAAATGTTTACATGGATAAATATAGCGTCTGTAAACCTATCACATGCTGCTATTTAAATTATTTTATTCCATGTCTCTATCTACATACATATACATATATCCACACACACATCATCTGGGTCAATAAAAAGAAGTCTTTCCTTTGTACATGAATTTAGAAGTAGGTACAAAATGGAGGGTTTTACACCTTCTTCAGAAGCAAATCTGTCTCTTGCCACTGAGAGATAGGACTTCAGACTCAACAGACCATTGCTCTGTTTCAGGAGGGCAGTTCCTGCATTCTTACGTTCACAAGGAGTTCAACACCATCTGGAACTTTTGGTCTACATTCTAGAAAGAGCTATAAAAGTGACATTTGAGCAGATGCTCCGATCCATATTTGAAACTGCATACATATGCATTCACTTCATAATGATCAAGTCCAGTTTGACGTTATAATCATTCTCCTTATTTGAAACTGCTGATATAACAATAACTAGTGTTCATTATCAGCATCTTTGCATTCAGATGCAAACAAACAAAGGTTGTGTAAAATTCAGAATAAGATCTGAACATACACATTCTTCCCCTCTTTTTTTTTTTTATAAGGAATAGATGATCCTTATTGTCTAGTTCTCCCTTATGATCAGTTAAAACTAAGGTTACCTCCTTATTGATGGACACATATATGAGGAAAGTGATATGAACTATTGATAGAGTGTCCAAAGGAAGATTTGTGTGTGGGCAATACTTGGATAAAATCACACATGGGATCCATTTGCAACTTTACAGTGGAAAAGAGTTCTCATTTTTTAACTTGTTCTTTTAAACTCATCTCTTCTATGCTAATTGCTGTAAATAAGGAAAAAGTAACAGGCCTTGGAGTTCTTAAGCAGCATGTTTACTTTCAACTTTCTGCTTTATTAGCAGTTCTTCAGTTATCCTCTGAAGGCATAAAAATCACACTGAATTTATTTTCAGCCAATCCCACAATTTTCTCACTGGTTGAAAATCCAATTGGGAATGCGCCTATTGGAACATTTTCTTCACACTTGTTAAATGCCCTTTTTTCTGATATGTAAAATAAGTCATTTTTTCTGACTTTTTTTTCCTTAGGAAGACAAGGGGGGTGGGGAAGTAATAGTACTAACAATGCTTAGAAACTGCTTATCATCTATTATTGCACAGTGTCATATATAATACATCTTACATTCAAACACTTACTATCTAGGAGTTTTCTTTTAAACATCTTTAAGGAGCATCTACATAATGTTTAACTTAAAAAAAAAAACCACACACAAACAAAAAAACAGCTTACATCCATAGGAGAATATTGTCAATGCTCAAGGATTTAAAAAAAGAAAAGAAAAAAAATTGCATTTGGAGCAAAATATCTATTTACTTTTAGCCAAGTCAGCAAACACTGAAAATATACAAGTAATTTGTTTAGAAACGGTTGTGTTTCAAAGCAGAGTATTTTGATGCCTGTGCTAGCATTTTGGGATCCTTTTTGGCAAGGAGCAAGGGGCTTCGTTGGAGTAAAGGGGACCCTCAAATCTCACTTCTGCTCAGCAGCAGGATTGCTCTGTCATAGAATATTAGTGTAACTTATAAGGTTACTTTAGGCACTCCCCCCACCCAGTGTATCAGAAGAACCTAAAGGTGCATGTTGGGTATACTACCTTAGCACACAGTGCCTGCATCTAGATGAGCGTGGCTGTGCAGTATGCAGCGCTGCAGACACATCTGCGGCACCACATACTACACTTTTAGTTGTTCTCTGCACTGCAAGGGAGTGGCACAGAGGACTTTTTTTGACCCCTGGATATCCAGGGGTCAAAAAACCTGCAGAAAAGAAAGCAGAGTGGTACACACAGTGGCAGTGTGGCATCACCTGAAGCTGGAGTCTGGCTGACCAGAGCTGCACTCCATGGCCAGTCAGGCTCTTTGTTGCAGGACTGGCACCGCTGCAGCCTCAGGAGGCCCACAAAACCCAAGGTAAGGCTGCTGGGGCCAGCCCAGTGTTGGCCCCAGCCTCCCCTACCCCATCCCTAAGGGTTATTTGCCAAACACCAGAACACATGTAGCACAGGCATTCCCCAGGGAAAACTAGCATCAGCATAAGGTACAGCACCACTAATTGTCCCCGAGGAACCAAACATCCATGCATGTCTGGATGCAGCCAGCAAGAAGAAGTTTAGGATTATGAGACAACTGGTCCCAAGAGTCTCATCTTTACACTAGGTTATTTTGCAGTTCCTCCTCTTTTTTTCATTGCTCTTCATTAGGTTTCCATATGTAGGCAACAGAAAGATGCCTTAAAAGTAAATGAAAAAGACAAAGACAATGACTGAAAAGAGACTTTGTAAGATACAAAAGGAAACTATGGGACCTTATTTTAATCTTACTCATGCCTCCTTCAGATTTGTGCAATCCATTAGCATGAATGGGATTACACCTGATTTATGCTTGTATAAATAAGAAGAGAATCAGGAGGCATGACTCACTGCCAAAAACTGAAATTACATGGGAGAAGATACAGAAAGGAGGAAAAGAGCAAAATTAAATGACAGCGTTTGGGAGGATTTTGGGTTGTTTTATTGCCATTCTTTTTATCTATACAGAAACAGGTATTTCATGAACATAAAAAGAAAAACTCATTTTGTAATAAATGTTGTGAAAGAGTCTTTAGAAGGGTTGCAGGCAAAGAATGGAAGTAAACACGACAGCATTGCTTCTAGCACCTGTTTAGTTGATGGGGACACTAATCTCCCTGAAACATTTGCAATTTAAAAGGAAACATATACAGGAGTTTCAATACCAACGCATTTGAAAAATGGCTTGCCATCAATTTCTTCTTCACCTGAGAAATAAGCCAACCATGTTCACATAATTATCTGCAGTTATCATTTACAACTTACAGGCAGTGTTTAAACCAATATAATAATTTATTCCATATTATTCAAACAATAATGGCAATATCTTTTCTCCATTCATAATATGGTTCCAATAAGTATTACCCTACATTTACATAACTCTTCAAAGAAACTGTCATAGCACACTAAATTTTCACCTACTTAAAATGGATCATCAACTTTTAGAGAGTCAGAAACAAGATGAATGTTCTAATTGACTTTGCTTGCTCCCTAGATAGGAGACACACCAACTACTCCAGGGTAACCTTGGTGCACAACCTGCTCCAGTTGAATACAATCCTTGACAAAGGTTCTAAGAAAAGAACACATTCCACTGCATATGTTACCCTGACCAAGCAAGCTATGCAAGGCACAGCAATTTTGCATTCACAAGGGTTTCACATTAAAACTAATTTATTTCCCCCAATATGGGTGTTAGGCCCCTCTATACGTTACAGGTATTGCATAATTAACTGGCTAATTGTGCAATTACCTGAAGACCAGCTACGCATGCAAAAACTTATCGTGTGATTAAAAGCTCCAGCCAACTATACTATTAGACCTCA
>NW_017729025.1:119483160-119487419 GCF_001723915.1 Gavialis gangeticus | reverse complement strand
ACACACCAACTACTCCAGGGTAACCTTGGTGCACAACCTGCTCCAGTTGAATACAATCCTTGACAAAGGTTCTAAGAAAAGAACACATTCCACTGCATATGTTACCCTGACCAAGCAAGCTATGCAAGGCACAGCAATTTTGCATTCACAAGGGTTTCACATTAAAACTAATTTATTTCCCCCAATATGGGTGTTAGGCCCCTCTATACGTTACAGGTATTGCATAATTAACTGGCTAATTGTGCAATTACCTGAAGACCAGCTACGCATGCAAAAACTTATCGTGTGATTAAAAGCTCCAGCCAACTATACTGTTAGACCTCAAAAATGTGTACTAACTTTAAAGCTGATTGCTACTACTGAGCTTTAAATCTGCACATGTAGCTGGGACTCCCCTGCAACTGGGAGCCTCCTCAGCTGACAGGGCTCCCAGCCACAGGAGTGCACCATGCCCAGCATGAAACCCCTGGGCCCGAGGGATTGTGGCAGCTGCGATCCCCAAGGTTCAGGAGTACATGAAACTCTTGAGCCCTGGGGATTATGGATGTCATGATCCCCAAGGTGCAGAGGTGTGTGAAAACCCTGGGTCCATATGTGCAGCTGAGACCAAGTCATGCCATTGACAAGGCTTTGGGTTCCATCTGCACCACATGCGCTGCTGGGACTGAGTGCACTGTCACATGCCGGACTCTTAGTCCTGGCCCCTGTGGCCGGGAGCCTCCTCAGCAAAGGGGGCTCCCAGCCATGGGAGCCTGCTGTTTGCTGATGCAGGATCAGGTTTGGATCTAATGCATGATCCACACAATCACGCCTCCTGCCATGCACATGTGGCATAACAGTAGGCACGATACTAGTACTAGAGTCTTGTAATATTTCTCTTTAAGAGTTGGTAGCCCATTCACCTAACTTTGATGTTTACTAACAGCTATTTAAACCCTCCTACTAATTGACATGAGGGTACATGAAGGAGAATTCCTACCTTATTCTAGTTCCTGCTTAGTTGACATTCTGACCAAACACCACAGGTATGATCCAATAGTGGCCTATCCTGCTTATAAATAAATATTACATTCTTGTAGTCTACCCATGACAGAAGCAAAACTGCACTTATAATTTCTTCTAAGCAGAGCATTTCTCAGAATATTTGTCAAGAACCATACTGAGCTGGAGCATATTCTATGCCAAACTTATTTTAAGGTAGTTAGTACATTTTTAATCTGAAGAGCAAACAAAGTCAACCAGAACTTTCATCATGCTTTTGATTCTCAGTTTTAAGTAGGTAAAAATTGAGTATGCTATTACAGTGTCTTTGAAGAGTGATGTAGTACTTATTGGAACCATATTATGCATAAAGAAACAATATGGTCATCATTGCAAAGGTGTCAAACTGCTTAGAAAGATAACTGCTACAAGATTTAGTTCCTGAGTCCATTAGGTGCCTTTGAAAATGCCATCCTTTGGCTAGAAAAATCTGTCTCTAGACTTCTAATCTTCTCCCACCTGCTCCAAAAATAGTCCATCTAAAACATCATAGATAACATCTCAAGAAAGCTTTGCTATATTTTTGTTTAAATGGCAGATGGCTGTCAAGTAACTTGATGCCATCAGTTTTGGAAGTGAACAATTTAGAAGTCAAGATGTTTTAATATTATGTGTAAACTGAAGGATAGAGCATGGTTTGTTCCTTGCTTCATCATGTTTTCATGTCTTACACTAACAACATAGCACCTGAAAAAGGAAAAAAAATACATTTATATACTTGCTTCTTAATGGACACAAACCTCATCAATGCCACGGTTCTGCTAGCTTCTACAGTATTCACTTTTATTGAGATTTTTTTTTAAATTTAAACTAACACTCTTTTCCCACTTTAATTTTAACTGAATGTTTTATATTTTCCCCAGAGTGACAGAGCTTAAATAACAAAATCAGAACAACTCTAATCTTTTTCAAGGTTAAATGTAAGTCAGTATTGTACATTGGAATAAAACAATATCCCTCCATATTTAGGTTGGCAAGAGTAAGACTCCTATATTTATTTCTCTCTATGCTCCTTTCCAACCCCCACCTAGAACTGAATGAAATCTTTTCAACAAATAATAAATTTGCCAAAAAATTATAGTTTCACCCAGAAACAAAATGATAAAACATTTAGGAAACATACCTAAACACTGACATTTTTAATTAGATATTTCAGTGTGGAAAATGCAAACCATTTTATTTAGACATTCACTAAATGATCTTTCATTTTTCATTTCTCAACATAAATTATATTAAAAAAAACCTTACTTCATTTTGGGCTAAGTAATATATTTTAGGTTGATTCAAAATACATTTTCTTACTCCTCCCCCACCTCCCCTCCCCCAAAATATCTTTTTCAGTTTGAAACCCCTACACTTTACCAGAACATGCAACATGTTACTCTAACATAGCTCTGCAGAGTATGTAAAGATAGGGCACTTCAGCAGGGCATCTTGGTGCTTTCAGCTAAAGCAGATTTAATCAACTATTAGATAAAAGCCCCACTAAAGTGCCCTATCTTTACAGACTCTGCAGAGCTGGGTTGAAGTAATGTGCTGTCTCTTCCGGGCATGCACAGGGCTTCATGTGGGAAAGCACCAAGTTTAAAAGTAAAGCACCTTTTTTAGTTTGTTTGGGGGGTTTTTTGTCCCCCCCCCCCCAAGTGCACCCCCTGGAAACATAGCTTTGCTTCTTAAGTCTTATAATACTAGTTTGACTGATGTCAAGCTCTTAAACTTTGAATATAAGCTGTGCATGTTTAGTAACTGGACTCAGTACATGTACACAGTAATCTGCATAATTCATTTCTGGTGTATCATTCCTCTTAACTGTAATATACTAGAACATATGCTGGAAACAATTTTAGCTTTCTATTCTTAGGAAAAAGAGACAGAAAGCCACAGAGGTAACATTTCTTACATAAAGTCTTGCCTTTAATATGTATAGAATAATTCAATGATTGATATTCATATTCTTATTACTAAGGATAAGCTCTATCCTGTAGTAGAGGCAGAAAAATAAAACATTAACTGTTTTATTTTTAGATGTGTAGCCCAGGTACACCCAGCAGTGTGCCCTGTCTACAAGTGGAAGGGCTGGGGTGGTCAGGCAAGAGTGCTATCTGCGCACTGTCAAGGCTCAGGCAAGGTCCCAAGGAAAGTCATCTCCAGAGGACCTCTGTCCTTGTTGTCCCTCACCGTGTCTCTTTTCCAGCTTGCCAAGCATGCTCTCCTTTTATACGCTTCGGGGGTTCTGCCCCCGGAGTCCGGTGGACCTCTGTGCTACAGTCCACAGTCCAGTCAGGGAGCTCCTCTCCCCCTCCCTTTGGGAATGGGGTGGTACCCACTTTCCTCCAGCTTGTTTCTGATTGGTGGATAGGCTCTACCAATCCGAATGGAGGATCCTCGAGCCCCTGGACACATTGAAGCTTGATTGGGTAAGTCTGTCACAGATGTTTAGTACCAGGATTGACCAACAGGCCCACACAGCTCAGCAAATTGTTTCTTAGGGTGAAGTTGCATGTTACACACAGACCATTCTAAATCTATGGACTGTTAAGCCAGTGTATAAGTTAGTGTAAAAGCTGTGAAGAGTTGCCCGTTAAAGGGTTATGCCATTTCTTGCCTGCACAGCTTTGACTTGCCACTGGACAGCTGATGAGCAGGGGCTTGGATAAAAGCCAGGACACCTCTCCTTGGGAAGGAAGGAGAGAACAAGCAGAGGATGGGAGTGGTGAACCCTGGGATGCTGGTGGACTCATTTCATCTCCATTGAGAAGACTGAAGTTACCCTAACATGAGCTAGGTAGCACAGTCAAGAATTAACCCTCACCTGAAGTGGCATAACTTTGAGACTTTCAGAGGATACTTAGCAAATGTTAGCAAGCTGTAACATGTGGATACTTTAATGCCCTTAATACAGTGTAAGTGTAGCATGTAACTTAAGTCTAATAATGACAGAGTGATATTAAGACAAAGAGTATATAAGCATATACAGAAGAAACTAAGCTGTCCCTGTCACGGAGTGGGACCTATGAGCGGCCGTGATCCCGCTAGCACCCCCTTGCCGTGGCAATTAGGAGATCAGCACCCTCTTATTCTCACCTGCCACGTCTTTGATCTCATATAGTCTTATATGGGAGGCTGCCTTTTATCTCCTATGATCTTAGGGTGACTTGGTGCACCCCAGCCTTATGGGCTATGCGTGCCTCCTACCTCCCCTTTAGCACGCCCCAAGC
>NW_017729025.1:119477778-119478160 GCF_001723915.1 Gavialis gangeticus | reverse complement strand
GTTCTTGTGTCTCCAATCTTCCGCTAGCCCTCCCCGGGCTTCACTCTTACCGGCTGGCCCCCCCCAGGGGCCTAGGCCATGCGCTTCCCACGCTCTTGCCCCTCTTGCCCCTCACTGGGGCTTTTGTCTGCGCTACTTGTGCCCGTGGCTCTCTCAGCTGGTCCTGCACCCGTGGCTCTCCCGGAGCCTGCTACCACCCGCTCACGCCCTTGGCTCCTGCCGAGCCTGCCTCCGCGCTGCTCGCGCCCTTGGCTCCCGCTGAGCCTATGTGCCAGCCCTGTTTCGGGCTTCCCGGTGCTGGGGCTCAGGTGGCATGCAGCCGTGCCTGGCCCCTGACCCTTCTCAGGGTCCCTATGCCATGCGCCTCTTGTGTGCCTGCTCT
>NW_017729025.1:119470706-119477574 GCF_001723915.1 Gavialis gangeticus | reverse complement strand
GGGCCAAAGCCTTCTGGTCAGGCTTCTCTCCGCCTGCACCATAATGCAGCCCTCTATGTGCCAAGCGGCACTGCTCAGTTTAGCTCTCCCGCAGAGCTCTTACACGCAGGCTGCCAGAAGGGAACTGCCAGCCAGGCTCCGGCCTAGCTGTTTATAAGGGCTCAGCCCTGCCCCCTTCCGGTCACATGGCCAACCTGGTTACTCCCGCAACCCACAGCTGAGCTGCCCTGGTGATTGGCAGCTGCTCTAATACTTACTCAGGAACGGGGCACCCAAGTGCCCCCGTGACAGTCCCCTACCTGTACCTTCTCCTACAGCTTCCAGGAGTCAGAGACCTAAGAAGCCCTATTTTGTTGGAAGCACCCTTAGGTATTCTGTGTAATAATCACAGAGAGACCTATCCCACATGAAACTGTCTAGTCCTTTTTTGAAACTGGTTAACAGATAATCAGTTTCCAATGCAACTAGAATATAGTCCATTGACTTTAGATCAGACTGTCGTGTACTTTAATACAAATTGGGTGCATCTATATGAGTCACCTACTGTACAGTAGACTAAGTAGCTGCACAGTAAACATCTTGGGCATTTATACACACACTTTTTTGTTCGGTGACATGCCAGAGATTAATCCACATGCGACCCACATGCGCGACTCCACATGCAAGGCAACATGCACTGCACAGTGTCATGTGCAGTTGCATAAGTGGCAAAATGTGTGTCAGCATGCAGAAAATGGAGGTGGCACCCTTTTGAACTAAAGCACCTCCAAGGTGCTTTTTCTCATGCACATACACAGGGAGAGAATTTGTTAGGTTATATATAAGCCATTACTTTAAAAAGCTGATGAGAAATATGGAAAAAAGTTAGATCACTGAACTATTCTTTGTAAAACCAGATTCTTTTTTTTAAAAAAATCTTCAGTTTTTTGTTTTCAAGATAATAATTACAATTCTGTAGCATTTAGTGCATCAGCTTCCTAAAAGCCCATATGACAAGTACTAATTGAGGTAATTAAACTGTGCACATAGTGTAGGAATGTCTATTTGGTGACATGTGCTCTTATCTTTCTATCTTCAAGGATCCCACTATTAACAGTGACACTTTGATGATATCATTACAGAACACAGGAATTACCAGATAGGAACAAATATATTAATGTTCTGCTTTTTGAATTTGTTTTTTCAAATTATCTATGAATTTGTATGAGGCAGTAAGAGGGAAAACATTTCTTCCTGACACCAGCTATCAATAGGGTTGTGCCCTAAAGCACTCCTTCAGAGAGCTCTTGTAATGTCATCTTATTAGTGATTATGGAAACTACACTGAAATTAATATAATTTTACATGCTTTTTAATAAAAATGTGTCAGCTGCATCCAATAGAAAAGGAAAGGTAGAAGAAATGGAACAAGTTTACCTTCTCAACAGAGTGGCATGGAATTGTACATTTTATTTCATTTCCTATTGGAATATCAATTGATAAATGAAGTCAATTGAGTTCTGTGAACTGGCCATTTTCACTCCTAAGTATGTAAATACAAGCATACTAGTAAAAGAAACAAATCTTACCTGGATGTAAACTAGTGAGTGATAAAATAGTTAAAGAAAGAGCAGCAATTTATAATTGCTCTGTTTTATTTATTGTCAACTTACTGTGTGTATGTAAATAGAAGACAAGGATCTCCCGGCAATCAGCATGAAGAAAAACTCCTCGTCTTAAACCTTCATACAAGTAAACCTCACTAAGTCTATTGTGGAATTGGTGACAAAAGCAGTGCTCACTAATGGAAACCAGCAATGAAGTTTAAATGCAGCCAACATCGAGCATGGACTATTAAACACATAGACCATACTGGACAAGCATGCTGCTGATTTTTTTTTTTAATTTTCCATATTCCAAGCCAAATTAGCCAAAACAAATTCCAATCCGAGAATCTGTCCAGAACCATAAGTGGCCCTAACACCAGCAAACATCCTCCACCCCAATCTGGGGCTTCAGATGTTTCCAAAAGCTTTGGTGTGCTTCCTCCTTGCAGACCCAAGCCTGGGGGCTTGGATTTTGGATGCTTTGCTTGCCCTCAGCCGTAAGGCCCCAGGGGCAAGCCAGGAAGGAGTCTCCCATTTCAATAAGGTGGGCTTAAAGCCAAGACGTTCCCACCCCAGAAGCTAAGTGGGAGGTTTACTATACAATACATTTCCTTGGCAGGTACTATCCCCATGCCACCAGAGCAGTCTTCCCTGGTGTGGCTAGAAAGATCGCCTCCATGGTCACAGTGGTTCCCTTGCCAGGTCAGCATAGACTATGCTTGATCTAAGCTGACAAGAGGCCAATGGGAATTTTTTTTTTAAACATTTTATTAGAATAGAAACTTACCACAAGGATAGCTTGCAGCCAACCAATTAAGACAGGTAGTAGTGCTCGTTGTGTGCAGTCCCCCTCAGCACTGACTCCTTTTCAAGTTATGGTGAGCTACCACGCTGCATGCAGTTCTACTTCCTCTTTCCTCCTATAGCTGAGCTGCACCTTTCTTTCCCATTTCCAATAATTCCTGTTTCTTCCCCAGCCTTAAATGCCTGGGAAATATCACCAAGCAGGGCCCCAAACAGTTCATCCAGAATCCCTGCCACCTCCTCTCTCAGCCTGCCACATATGATCAGTGTGGCCCTGACCTCCATGAAGAAAAGCCAGACCAGGTTGCCCTGTGCTTCATCTGCATATACATTTTTGGAGGATTCCAGAACTCATGATAAGAACACCTTGAATGATGGCTAATTAGCACATGGCTCCTTTGTGCGTGTGTATGTATATGCAGGGAGGGGGCGGGTTTGGAGTATACACATACTGAGCAGTGCTGTGCAGTCACTATGGCTGAAAATGTTATTAAACTATGCTAGGGCCCAGCTCTGTGAACTATATGATAAATTACGAGCCTTCTGGCTTTGAGCTATTATCACACATAGTTTGTACTACATATAAGTAAGTACAAAAGTACTGTTTAAAATAATGTTTATGAAGTACTTGTGCTAAAACTTGCAGTAGTTTCAAAAGAAAGTAAAATGCATCAATTCTGGATGAACTAAGCTTATGAGTACTATATGCAAATTACTACAGGAATGTTTATTTCAAGATCAGTGTTTTCAAATGTATTGCTCATTTCCATGTGCTCAGGGGGAGCTGGGTCTGACAGTAAGGAGTGGGAGAAGGGGCTGCAGAGGTAAGAAGTTGAGGAGTGCAGAGGGCAAGGACCTCCCCCTAGATTTGTTTCCCTTGCTGTAGCAGGGAGAAAAGGGGGCAGACCTCCAATAACTGGAATTCTATACTTGAAAAAAATTGTAACTAATTTATAAATTATCTATATATAGAATCTACTTATTGGGGAGTTGTCTTAAATTCACAGTTGTCTTGTATTCAAATTAATATGGTATTGGTATTATAAACAATACCTTGGCTTACTGGAAATTGATTACATATGTTTCCCTGTAAAATGCAAAAAGTAAATTATTTAGTATTATTAGAGAAAAATATTGTATCTTATTTCCATCTTATTTGTATTGGCATTTACACCATAAACAGGAGAGACAAACTTTATTAATACTGTGATTATAAAAAACACCAACTGGGAAAGTGACTCAAAAGAAAGGATGTAACTTTTAACATTTTGTTTTTTAATTAACTAGATTCCAACTGTCAGTTGTCATTAAAAAAAAGGATACTTTAGCTTTTGCAAAAGTATGCTAAATCTAGTAAACTCAATTTCTTTGGACACAGTTACAGCATTCTGTTCTGTTTTGAACTGCTCACCCAAATCAAGGAAGACATTTTGACTCGGATGTGGCTTGCTTAATGATCCCACTGTAAAACATACAAATTAATGTCTACACAATTCTCTATAGCTTCAGTTCTAGCTTCGTAAGATTTGTGTCAGGATGTACACGATGCGATTTTGAAGCTATTAATGAAATCAGTTATTGTCGTGACACACTGTAGTCTTCTCATTTTGATCTTAATGGAACTTCAACAAAAGCAAGGCAAAACAAAGTCTAACATACAAGATACAGCCTTGTTTTCAGTCCAAGATATGACTACGTTGAATATGAGATACAGGTTTTACTGGACATTGCTACTAATGAAAACAAAGCCAGTCGGTCACACAAACAGGGATTTGCTTACAAACTAATTTACATATTGATAGGCATCAGAGCGACAGAATAATAAAAACCATGCTCTGTGAGCCCTCATTAAGCTTTCAGAATGAAGAGTCAGGCATTCAGTTTCCTGTATCACAATATATGTAGATACAGAGTTTTCAATTGTACATCTCAAAATATATTACAATATATTAAATCAGACTTGAGGATAAAATGCACTTTATAGTGCTCTTGCTTCTCTTTCTCTGATAGATATTTTAGGGACATTTTGTTCTATTTAATTTTGATCTTTTTTTCAGTAAAGAAAATTGAACACCCCCCCCCTTCAAAAACTAAATATTTTGGGACTTTGTCTTAAAAAATAAATAAATAAATCAGGATTATTGTTCTTGATATCTATTCAAAAGCTTCATAGAAAAAAACAAAATAAGCATTTCTAGACCATCTCTAGCAATAACATGGAGCATTCTGGTAGGGAGTCTTTGACATTCAAATTAATGATCTGCAACACTATGAAATGTCTTTTCTTTTTTTGTAAAAGAAACTTTATTATTTAATCCACCTTGCAACAATATACAGTCATACACAGAATGATCAAGTGCAGCAGGAATACAACTCATGATTTCAGTGCCAAAACTGCTGGCCTCCACTGATCTACAGAACCACCTCTGCACCATAAGTCAGTAGAAAAGGTCCTATACATTGGATCCCCAAAAAGGCAAATCTAAATATATGCACCCATTTTAATGTATGGGCAAATATGCGAGGAAACTATGCCTGTATACTAGCTCTCCAGTCTGGGAACAGTGGACTTCATAATGGCTTCATTATATACTCACAAATTATATGCCTCATATCTAGGAAGGAGGTAAATCATTACTGCAACAACAGTTCCTCCTTGCTCCACATTCTAAGGAGCTGTGTTTATAAGCCTGCACAAGTTGGGATGGAAACTGAAATGGCAGATTAAAGAATGGAAGAAAAAATACACTACACAGTAGAAGCACGGTATCACAGGTATCAAACTACACACACAGTAGACTTCCAATTATTTAGAATCAAGTGTGTGCGGAGCAAAATGTAGTTTGTTATTAGAACTCATAACACTTTCCTATTTTGTGAACAAATCACTCACTCATTTATAGTCGTTAAATAGTCTGCCAATGTGAAGAACTGTTGTGCTTATGTGCTAACCAAGAAACTACAGATTTCTGGACAGGCATAGAAAAAGTTATGTTGCTTTATCAAACTCACTCGAAGTGAAAACAGCAATGGAGGGAAGAGTGAAAAATTCAGTGAGCAGCAGTTTGGGGTAAAAAAACCCATAGGGATATGATTATGTAGTTATACAACTTTTCAAAGTTTAGCTTTTTCTTTTTCTTCTACCTTTCAGTGAATATATCTGTCCCAGAACTTGTTTCTCAGTTGTTAAATTGATCTCCCAAAAAAGAGATGTGAACACAAGCAACATGAATTCATTTTGAAATGTGAATAAATATTGGTAAAGTTATTTTTGCGACATTCACTCAGTGCTACTAAGAATGCCGAACAGATGTTTTTTAGATGATTTTACTGCCTTTTGTACTTACATAGTTCTGCTGCTTAACAGAAAAGTCAAGCTGGGAAAGGGGAAAATAAGTGACAGGTTGTTAGGAATGGACACAATTTTCTTCTCTCTTGTACAAAAGTGTTAATTGGAATAAAGTTCATTGAAAACAATAGGGCAGAATTCTGAAGTCACTTACAAGCCAGTGCAAATGAAATGCAAAATGTTATTTAATTGCATCAGATTTGCATTCATTTTGTGCTGGCAGAAATGAGTACACAAAGTACAGGGCAATGAAGCTGCTTGCTTGACAGAGTTTCACAGATAAAATATTGTGTATAAAGTCAGCATTTTTGTTAATCCTTTAATCCAGCGTAGTTGCCCAAAGTGAATCTTCTAGGCAAAATCTCTTTGGCAGATGTTCTGAATCATGCAAGAGCTTGGGAATGGCAATTAATCTCAAGAAGAATGTGATCGTGTACCAAGGGGTGAAAGAACCAATACCTGACATCATTTTGGAGGATAAGTCTCTTGTTGTCGTTGACAATTTTTGCTACTTGGGCTCTACGATCAGCAGGAATCTTGACCTTCAGACTGAACTAATAGAATCAGAGAAGCTGCTAAGAATTTTGAGCTATTACAGAAACGTGCATGGAATAACAGCAAACTATCAGCTAAGGTGAAGATGTGAATCTATGAGACTTGTGTGCTGTCAACCCTGCTTTATGGTTCAGAAATACAGACTGTGTATGCTAGGCACATCAAGAGATTGAACAACTTCCATATGAGACGTCTGCATAAGATCCTGACAATAAAATGGGAAGACAGAATACCAAACACAAAGGTACTGGAGCGCACAGGACTGACACACTTAGAAAACGCTATCAAGAATAGGAGGTTGAGACAGGTTGGCTGTCCGGAGAATAGAAGACTGTATCCCCAAGAATGTTTTGTACAGCAAGATTCAAGATGGCTCTAGAAAGTAGGGTTTACCCTCTATGGTGGTACCCTGATGTATGCAAAAATGATATGAAGTCGTTCAGCGTAAAAAGCTGGGGAGCTCTCGGCGGCAAGCAGCTTCCTTGCAGAGCCCTGCTCTGCCCCGCAGTGCTAGGTCACTTTGTTTGATATTGCCTATTTTCTAATAAAATGTTACAAAAAAAAAAAAAAAAAA
>NW_017729025.1:119464903-119470543 GCF_001723915.1 Gavialis gangeticus | reverse complement strand
TTTTAAAAAAAATTTAAAAAAAAAAAAAAAAAAAAAAAAGATTTAAAAAGGACCTCACCTGAGGCCAGGTCACACCCACTGGGCTGCAGAGGCCCTGGGAAAAGCAGCAGAGCAGGGAGCCCAAGCCTATAGAGGGCAGCCCACCCCCACTCTTTGCACGGATCTGGGGAGCACAGGTCCCTACTGCCCTCCCCCAAGAAGTGCACACAGTGGCAGGGAGACGGCCCCACCCCCCGGACAAGCCGTGCATGGCCTCATCCTGCTCCCTGCTGGGCCCTGTGGCCATGCATTCCAGCCCTAGGCCCAAAGCCCCATGTACCCTGCAGCTGGGCAGCAGCCCCAGCCCCTATCCTGCCCAACCCACTCCTTCCATCCCTATGGAGGCCTCAACCCTGCTCCCCCAGCTTACCTGCGGGAGCGGCTGTCCAGGCTGCCTGGCAGCCATGTGCATATACATGTACATGGCACCCCCTGAATGATCACCCACCTCCCGCTCCCCCCAGCCCCTTGCAGGCTGGAACGCTGGCAGCCTGAAGACAGCTCTTTGCAAAAGAGCAAAATCCTCAAGTTTCTCTGGTAAAATGAGGAATCGTGTTAAACCACGGTAAAGAGGGAAATCTGCATTTTTCTTTGTTTTTCCATGGGAAATGGAAGACCCGGACCCCTGTTCATCAGACATCTGATTAGACCTCTTACATGTATACCATGATACAGAGGCTCAATGGTTGCCTACCTAGTCTCTTGGTTTTCAACCTTTTGGGGCTCAAAGCAGCCATCCGTAACTTTTGGGAACTGAGTAGCACCCAGTTTCAAAAGGTAATTTATATATTACAGGGATTACCTCCTTACACATGGGGTGGGGGATCATCCAGGCAGGGATATACCTAAGCCTGGCTTGTCTGCTTATCTCCTCACCCCAGTGTGCCCCAGCACCATGGTTGAGAATTACTTATGTAGGCCTTAAGTTAAAAGGCAGAGATCAAAATTTTCTTCTGATTTTACATTTCGTTGTCTTAAATTCCACTTCCATTTATTTTTAAATGAAGAGGAAGTGAGGAGAACCAAGAAAAAATCTGCATAAAGCAAGGATTCAGACTTTTTAGATGGAGGCAATTTTTTAGATAACTGGGCAGTGAAGGATGTGGTCTGTTTGCATGCTTTGATGTTCTTAACAGTTCTCATTCCATAAATGAAAATCTTTTCCCCTAAAATACTGGTTTTCTTTTCATAGCCCTTTTGTTTTAATGCAATTACTATTTCTACTACCTGACTTCCTTATTAAAAGGCTATTACAATACTATCTAATCATCTAAATAACACCTTACTTCCAACATACGTAAAACGGTTATATCTATTCCTTCTGTCTCTGACTGGAACTGGAAAAGACAAATATTGGTCCAAACATGACAACTGTGTGCTGCGTGTGGCCCATGCAGTATTTTTTTTCTATTTAATTCAAAATTCATCTAAGTAGGACAATGGAGCAACAGCAGTCAAAATAATTTTTCCCTGACTCATTTAAAACCATTATAATAAATGTGGTCTCCTCCAGAAAATATTAGCTACTGCACAATCACAGCATCAACAACAGAAAGGATGTAATGAAATAGGACATCTTTCTCATTTAAGTGCCCTCATTTACCACTGCATTAATACAACTTTAGGTCAGTGCCTGAAGCACTGTGATGAACCATGGGAGACCACCAGTTAGAAGAATGGGATTAAAAGTGATATTGATCTATACTTTCCATGAAATACCATCTTGGTTCAAGTGACCACAGAGATGCATGTCACCATAAACTGAAATGAAGCAATTTATTTTGAAAAAAATATATTGAAAAGTTTCAGCAGTTTAGAATTATAATGCCATGGATTTTTAGTTCCCTCTTTCCCTGCCACCTATCTGTCCCACACCTATTTTCTCCCATTGCCTCTGATCGTCACTGCCACACATTTGCATTTTCACAGACCTGCATTTTGCAGATTGGCTTCTATTCCAATCAGGAGAACACAAAACACCAACAGACTCTCCCTATGCCTGAAGAAGGGTGTTTATGCCCAAAAGCTTGCAAAAAAACAATGTTTCCAACTATTCAGTTGGTCAAATAAAAGATACCACATATACCCAAAGAACCTTTTTTGCCTATGCCCTTAGACCAAGACAGCTGCAACCAACACCCACAATGGATTTTTTGTTGTCGTTCATTTCAATGCTATATATTTGTATCCCAAAGTATGATACACATCTATCTCTCCTTTAAAAAAAATGGAATTCCTCCAAGAACAGAAATGCCATTTTTAAAACTATTTCTTATGATCAACTCCACTGTCATCATTTGCTTCTTCTAAATAAGGGGTTTTCTACCTTTTAAAATAAGTGTAGCCCCAGCAACCTTGTTTTTAGTAAGTGTACCTGGGGGAGGGGGGGCTGGCAAGCAGCCAGATGCCAATTGGGGGTATGGTGAGTGGCAGAGTGGTGGCATCACAGCATCTATGTGGCTCTGCTCTTGCTCTCCCCTGGCCCTAATCCTGTGAGACAGTGGCATGGGGTGGCAGCACTCCATCTTCGCCTGCCCACGCATAACCCCTGGGACCTTTCAAGGTACCCCCAGGAGTACGCATACCCCTGGTTGACAACCCCTGTTCTAAATGATCTCTGCATGAATGATACCTTGTAAGAATTTTAAATCTCCAGCTATCCAAGAACATCTATTAAGAGTTAAAGGGACAAAAGGTAAGAGAAAGTTGATTCTTCCTCCTTGCCATCTGAATTTGTAATGATTACTCATCTGGCAGACAGAAATCTGTAGCTCCTGGCATAGTTTCCAAATTTAGATAGTTTATGTTTGATTAGTGTGAGAGGAATACAATTCACAATAAAAGTAGTAGAGACAGGAAAGTAAATGTACATTGACTATGCCCTTGAGATCGTCTGTTTTTTGGCATTGCAGTCACCAACTTGTATAAACTCCAGTGACCTTTTTTTCCTTCACCGTATGTATAATAGTTCCTATAGGAATCAATATTCAGGTACACACATATCCATTATCAACCATTTTACAAAGGAAGGAAACAAAAAAAGCCAAATCCTGATTATATTGCTTTAGGAAATAGATAACACTGCACTTTGATTCCAATAACAGCTGGCTTGTGCACACATGCAAAGGTGGTAAAACTATTACCTTGCTCCCTTGTAATTTTAGGGCCTGAGGTACTGAAAACACTGCTACTGCTCATTCTCTTCCTATACAAGCAGATTTGTGGAGGGCCAGCCTGTGTATGCATATGAAGAAATTATATATGCAAACTGAGCTATGAATACCTGTACACATTCACAGCACAGTCCACTGTTCCTACCTCCCTGATCCTGGACAATTATTTTTAGTCTCTAAACTTCTCCCCTCACCTGCACTGGGCAGCACCCTCCCCCACCCCCCCAACTGCACTCTAAATACACCAACCTCCCTGGACCACTTAAAATAAGCTGCCTAAACCTAAACCAGGTCCTGGAATGTTTGTTCACACCCTAAATAAGCACATGTATGTCTATCTAAAATCCAAGGCATCATTTTGAGATAATGCATATGCCATAAAATGAGGACATATCTTTAATATCACTATCTTTGAAATGGAAACTGTCTCATACCTGATAGTCAGGGACAATGAGAGAATATATAGCATTGAAGAAGTAATTTTTTCACAAAGGTCCTGATCCTGCAGGATGTTGATTTCCCTCAGCTCTCACACATCTTAAATGGACCTATTCACATTCTGGTGGGCAAGGGCTTTGCATTAATTGTATTTCATTTTGGTTGCTGCTAAAATGAATTATAATGATACAAATAAAGAACTGACCTCAGGTCAGGCATAAGCAAGCAGCAGGAACAAAAGAATAATGAAGAAATTAATATCCGATCTTTGTGCAAAATAAATTTAGAAATAAAAACAGAAGAACATACAATCAATGGGAAATATGGGATAAGAAGTGCCTCTTCTTAGAAGGCTTTAATAGTTTAAGCTTTACAACCTAGAAATACCACATTTCTGCATACATGCTCAAGACATGTCCAATCACATCTCTCCAATGCTAAATTGTCAAAGAGTTCACATAAAAATCCATGTATCTGAGTGACTTTATCTTATCAAATCAATGCAACCAGATGCCCAGGGAGAAAGGGATATGGATAAAAAAAAGCTCAGAAATCCTAGTAGAGTGGGGGCTGTTCACCTGCTCCTTTGGCACTCCCATGAGAACCAGGGCTGTGTTTGGCCAACAACCAACATGGAAAGGAATGGGGTCCAAGTAGAGCCATACCACGTCTCCTTTGGGGTAACAAGTTATAAGCAGCAGACATACTTCTGCGCATCAATAGGTTGCACTCAGAGAACCATGGAACGTGCTGGAGCTGCCTCCAAGAGCTCCCCAGTGTGGGCCTGCACCAGTAAGATGCAACTGAGTTTGTTTTGAAGTTTATATATAGCAAGTAAACATCTGAGAAGAAAAATCAGGGTACAGAAAAATTAACATTGCACTTTAATTATATTTTAATGCTGCATTTCATAATCACATCAACCTCCTCTGGACCTGCTGGTGCACAACTTGGAAAAAACTGAATATTCACCTAATAACACAATTGAGAGAGATAGAAAATTAATGCGACTACACAGTACTTAAGTCATTATAGAAAGCATAAGAGCAATTAAAAATGATAATGAAAAATTAAAATGTATTAAATCTGTAAATTAAAATGGGAGATGAAATTTAAAAAAAATCCAAAATGAACATCTTTCTCTAGAACTATTAAGAAAGTCATATGGGCAAAGGACTAGACTATTTTTTAACTGAATCAAATTATGAAGACAGAGGTATGAGTTAAACTTTGATGGATTTAAAAAAAAAAAAAATTAGATACAGGAATAATGTCAGATTCTGCTCCCATGAAAAAAATATCAACTCTTAGGGAAAATAATAATAACTGAAAGCTGAATTTTCCTTCTGTACAAGCAGACAACAAAAAAAGGCCACCAGGGCACCTTTTGAACTAAGATGTATAGTATGATACCACCTCAGCTAGGCATTAGCCACCACAGAACTATAGTGAGGAAAACTCAAATGAACAGGAAGCCTCCAGATTGCGAGTGACTCTTGGACATATGTATTAAAGATAAATATACAAGGATCTGTCATCACCACAGCCCTTATGCTCAGACATGGGGGATACAGGGAATCCTTCTTTCATGCAACTACAAAGACAATGAGGAGGTAGGATTCCTGGCCCATGCATCAATATGCACCAGACAAAGAGGTGCCTCCAGCCCAGTATGTGGGATTTCTGGCACCTATCCACTTACTTGCCTAAGACCCAATCCATCCTCTAGTTTCTTCCTGGGTTTGGTGTTCTAACCCATAATCTGGACTTTGTTTAGAAGCATAGTTCTAGAAAAGAAAGACATGATTATTTAGTGAGAGGGATAAAAGAAAGGCAGTAATGATCACGAGCCACAGTCCAGGGAATTATTCATAGTTTCATAGTTTCTAGGGTCGGAAGGGACCTGAGCAGATCATCTAGTCCGACCCCCTGCCATGGCAGGAAAGAGTACTGGGGTCAAACAACCCCAGCAAGGTGTTCATCTAACCTC
>NW_017729025.1:119452015-119464370 GCF_001723915.1 Gavialis gangeticus | reverse complement strand
GAAGTCCAGGAAGACTATGTCCACTGCTACCCCTGCATCTAATGATCTGGGGATCTGATCGTAAAAGGCCACCAGGTTGGTCTGACAGGACCTGCCACTGATGAACCCATGTTGGTTGCCCCTAAGCATGAAGTCCCCTGCTGGCCCCTCCTGGATGTGTGCCAGAATAATGGCATATGGGTCTTAACAAAATCAGTATTGCAATTTTAATATCAAAGATTGGTCAATAATGACTAAACTTCCCACCTGGTAAGCATTTACTACTCTACATGAACGCAGTTACCAGTTTCAGTTCAGACCATGGTAGGCACATGAGTACTTCACAGAAGAACACTATTCCAGGTAGCCACTCTGGCTGGCTGGCTAAAGAATGAGCACACAAAGCAAACTATTCCTTGCAAGATTAAACAACATGGTAACACTGCTCTGCTACTGAGCATCTCCCATCAATTTTATATATATATAAGAAAGAGTTTCATTTTCTAAAATTAGTAAAACAGGTACTTTTCAGAAATTCTGCACTTCTACTATAGGGAAAAAATGCCCATGTGGGAAGACAATTGAGTTTCAGCTGAAACAGCTTTTAGCCTCAGGCAAAGTTAAACCTACTCTTTGTTATTTGATTAAACCAACAGAAATTTAAAAAATGAAAAAAAAAAAAAAAAAGAACATTGGGTAAAAAAAGAAAAAGTCCTAACAATGCTACAACGTATTACGTATGTAACAGAAGTTCTCTTTAGCATCAAGAATTATGGGAAACAGCTGAAGTTAGCAGGATTCAAATAAAACCATACTCCACGCCTACCTTTCTGACCCTCCTCTGCCCAACATTTCCCTTTTCTTCATTTCTCTTTCCATTTAACTTGCTTTTTAACCAATAAAAGCACCCCTCAAAACAGCAGTTATATGTTATTTGTTGGTATTACATCTTCTAATGCATTTATATTGTCTGCCTAACCATTTACAATCCAGTTTTGTATCCACCTTACAGTACTTTCACCTATTCTCTATTTTCTTAACTTAATAAGAATGTCATAGAAGACAGTGTCAAAAGCCATGCTAAAATCAAGTTACATCACACCAGTTGTTCTCTCCTACCCATAGATCCTGTCACCTATTATAAATTAAATAATCCTGTCTTTCAGCCTTTCCTCATAATTCATGTTTCCTAAGCCTCAAATCAATTTTGATGATCTCCACTAGACTCTTTCGAATATGTCTACATCTCTTTTGAATTGTGGGGCCCAGAACTGGACACAGTAATCCAGGTGAGGCCTCACCAATTTCAAATATTTTGATTAAAAAATCATCAGAACAGGGACAATCTTCCGTTCTTTGAACCATCTACTATGCTGTGTTTGCATACTGCATAGTGAACTGGGACCCCATTCTTATTTGGTTACCAAACATGATTAATAAAGATAATGAACAGACCAGAAAACATGCTGCAGTGTCAAACTCATTTATATAACAACTGGAACACCTCTGGGTAGGGCTCAGTCAGAGAGCAAACTGCTGCTGCCTCTGATTATATGGGAAATGAATGGTACCAGTGCTTCTAAATTCAATGCCTACTTTTTGTGTGTTCAATGAGCATGACAGATGAGTCACCAAAAGGTCACTTTTAGTGCCTTCAGCCCTTATCTTTTGCTGTTAGTAAAGATTCCTATAATAAAAGTGACTCAGAGATTCCAATGGTACAAGCTATGCATTCCTTGTTCCTCTTTTTTTTTTAACCTTTCAAAGATTAAAAAAAGATGAAGGTAGATTTCTACAAAGCAAACTTCAACTAAAAATTTTCAAGAAGTTATGTGGAATAAATTAAAAAAGGGCTGTCCAACTGGTGGCCCACAAGGAGTTAAGGTGAGCCCCCTCCTCCATGGCTTTCACCTCCCCTCTTGTCATCAGAGTCTCCAGGCTCCCCCCTTGATCCTCTATCTATCACTTCCTGCCTTCGTCCCAGAGATGTAGAGCAGTGGAGCAAGCAGGTGGAGCTGAATGTAGTCCAGGGCCAGGCCCAGGGAGAAGATGAAGGTGGCTTGCATGGAGCTGCCTCCATGATGCTGCACCTTACTGGTCCCTATGCCTGGGCTGTGCCTGCCATGGCAAGAACTCCAAGGGAAAGGAGCCATAATGGTGTCCCCTCTAAGCCACTGCCTAGGGTTCATGCCCCATTTGTACCCCCTAGTTACAGTACTATTGATACCTAACTTATTAATCATAATGATCCAACGAGTTATGCATCCACCTTAAAATACTTTCTTTGCATCTGTATTTCCATAACTTATCAATGAGAAGTTTGTGAGAGACAGTGTTGCACCACATCCACCATTCTCTTCTCTTCCACCTCCATCCCGATTCAGTCACTTTGTCAAAAAGAAAAATCAGGTTGGTCAGGCATGACTTGACCTTAATGAATAGAAGCTGGCTGTTTCCAAATGTCTTATTTTCCTCCAGGTGCTTCAAAATGGATTCCTAAGGACCTGCCCCATGTTTCCTGGTATCAAGTTCAGACGGGCTAGTTCATTATTCCCCAATCCTCTCTCTTCCCTTTCTTAGAGACGAGCACTATATTTGCCCTTTTCCACTCATCTGAGATCCTGCCTGACTTCCACAAGTTCTCACAGCCAAGTGCACTGAAATTACCTTATCCAATTCCTTTCTGGTGAGCCCCACTGACTTGAAATCACCTACCTTCCATAAGTACTCCCAAACCTATTCTTCCATTACTTTGAGCTGCTCGTCTCTTCCCCTATCTTTGATGTCAACTGTACTTGTAATTTAGTAGCTGACCTTATTTAGAAAGACTGAAAAAAGACATTAAAAGCCTTCAGCCTTGTATGCATCATCTGTAGATTGAAGAAAGTATAGGAAGTTTAATACTCCATGTGTATAACATGTGAAGGCTAGCCAAGGTCAGAGCAGTAGCTAGATTCAATGCAACTTGAGTACATAAGAATTCCCCTCCTCCTTGAATAACTAGGAGTTTATTTTTAGAAGGGTAAAAAACTTGAATCTCTGTCTCCTGAGGGCATCTCTTTAGGGACTCATAACTGAGTACTTAGAACATTTTGCAAAGGTTTTCTTCAGTTTGTTTTTGAAAAATGTGTTATATTCTGTCTAGGGCGTGAACTTCAAAAGAAAACAGTGTATCCTTGTTGATATAACAGTAGACTGAAACTCAAGAAGACTGAGTTTTCAACCTGGATTTACCATTGACCTGGCTGACTTATTCTGTCTCTGTACTTTTCCAAGTGTGCATTGGTTTGTTTCTTCTATTTCACCTGTAAACTTTTTTGGGCATGGACTGTCTTTCACCATGTGTTTGTGTAACACTTATTCAACAGAGCCATAGTTGTTACTGAGACCTTTAGGTGCTTACCTTAATTCTGATGGAAAAAGAAAGTCGTCACCTTGTGTAACTTTGCTCTGAATTCAGTCTGGACTAAGGACTTAATTTCCAAACAAATAATGTTCCTTTTCCAAAGCATTAACTGTTGCCACCGAACAGTTTCACCATGAAGTTGTCAAGGAAGTGTGATCAAGGTCCCCTCCCAACCATATTAGAACATAATATCTTTCTGTCTCTGAAAGATTGCAGTCAGAGGCGAAAGGAAGTTCTCTATCAATAGAATCTTGTCACTTCTTTTGTGTGAAAAGAAGAAAAATAGTGAAAGCTTTCATTGTGTGATGTCAATGCTTAAAGGAAAAAACAGGAAATCTCTAAGCACTCTACCTACCTAAGTGACCTTCAAGGTGGTGTATAATTCTAGTAAGAAAGGATAAAATGATGCATCTAGGAGAAGAATGGCAGGCACAAAAAAGGAAAGTTAGAAAACAAAACTAAGAAAAAACCCTCAAACTTTGATTCAATCACTTTCCCCTAAATAAAAACACCAATTTTAGCTCACTGTGGTTCAAATGCCTTTATTGTTCACTTGTTGTGAATATTTAGATCCCTAAAGTATATGTTTGTTCATGCATGCAACATTTGATTGTATTACATATAACTGCACACACTGAGAGAAAATTGTGTCATTACTTATTCACTCTGTTTATACAGACTTCCATGACTGCATGAAGGGCCACTCAAATCCATGGGACTCCAACGAAGTGCAGGGACTTCCAAAGCATTCTGAATTGCAGCACTGGAGCTATCAGTTTGCGACCAACTTAAAATCTAAAAATGATCTATTTCAACAGTTCGGTGAATACATAAAACATCTTCAGAAGATAAATCAAAATTGTTTTGGGAATGATTCATAAGTGGATAAAATTTTAATGAACATAATAATGAATTATTTGAACAGCTTCAGGCATAACACTGGGAACTGAAACAAACAAGATACACTGAAGTGAAGATTATGGGAGATATTTGCATTATTGTTTATGAGGCATAAACCTATGTGCTCTATGTTTGTGTGGCACATGGCACCATGAGAATCTGATCTACAGCTAGGACTCCTAGGCACCATGGTAATAGAAATTATAAATTAACAGTATATTGACTAGTGTTTACTAGATGGGTGAAATGAGTTACTGGTAAGTTGGTTCAGGGACAATGCAGTTATACCTCTACAGGCAAAGAGACAATGGCGTTGGTTAACCAACATTTCCAATAAAAATGCAAATTACTTTCAAGTTTCATCCCCACCATTGTAGCTCTAGTCAATGAGCTACAATTGAGAAGGAAATTCAAGGGAGAAATTCTTGAAAAAAAGAGAACTTGCAGACTGTTAAAGGGATTCAATCCTAATGCTGAAGGGTCAGAAAGGATCTGCAGAAAAACACACCTGACATCCAAAGCAGAGTTGTTGGGGCTAAGCTGAGCTGAACTATGCCTTAAAGAAAATGCTGAGCTTAGCTAAGAAAACAAGCATGTTGCTATTGTGATATTTTACCTCCTTCCTTTGATTGTCATGTTCTTATGGGTAAGCAAGCAGCACTTCTTAAAAAGAAATTCCTTAGTGTAACTATGCTGTCTATAGCACCTAAAAGGAATCCAATAACAAAAGCTAAAACCAGTTAGACCTTCTAAGAAGGCATTTTGGTAAACTGGAGAATAGGAAGTGAAACATCCATCCTCAAAGTGGTGTGAATTATGGGATTCCACTCTGAGAGAAATACAGGTGTTGAGCCGGTTGTTTTGAGAGGAGCATGTGGAAAGACTGAGACAGCGGTCAAAGTTGCATCTTACCATGGATCCCTTGAATGAGACAGAAACCCTAGAATGGAGGAAAGCCTTGTTCTGTCGCTTTAAAATGATGCGGCGAGATATAAGGACAGCAGGAAAACCAGCAATAAAATTTAATGAGACTCTGACACCCACTACAGGTTCACAAGGAAACCCTTAATTTGAAATGTGTATGTCTGATGGAAGAGTATTAACCTGGTCCTGTAAAACTTTGGTGGCTATATAAATCATTTCATTTGTTTAAAACTCGATTACACAATGACATCTCAGATTAATATTTTCAGATGAAAGAACACCATACGTAAATGAAAAATGTGCCTTCGTTCATTTTCACTAGAGTTTGTTCTGAATGAAAGCTACATATAGTCAAATCCTCATAACAACAGTTGTACATGAAAAGGCCCAGATAAGCAAAGCACTTAAGTGGTTGCCTTTTTAGGGCCCCTCTACATGTGCAGGTAAAGGTGTGATGGGATCTAGCGTGCATGACAAAAGGCAGAATTGTGGCAATGTGCATTAGATCCCATCATGCCTTATTCCTGGGTGCAGGGAGAGCTTGATTATGGGCTCCCCCTTGCACTGGTAAGAAGCAAGCGCCCTGAGAGCCCCTCATGGGAACTGCAGGTGCTATGATCCTCCAGCTTTGGGGGCACCCCATATACCCCAGGGGCTGGAGGATCATAGCAGCTGCAATTCCCCAGCCTCAGGAGTTTCATGTACCCCTGGGGTAGTTGTGCCCCCTGGCTACTGGGACCCAGCTGGGTCCCAGCACCTAGTGTCAGCAGCTGCAGAAGTCTGGGTCTCTATGTGGCTGGGCCCCAGAGCTGGCAGTTGCTAAGGCTGAGTCCCCCCAGTTGCAGGACTTCCAGCCCTAACTAGGCATGGTGCAGCCCTGCAGCTGGGAGCCCTGTAAGCTGACGGGGCTCCTGGCCACTGGGGAGACCCAGCTGCATGTGCAAATTGAAGCTCTTTAGTAAACACACATTTTAGTGGTCTAATTTTATAGCTGGTTGGAGCTTTTAAAGGCATGATAGGTACTTTGGACAGGTTGCTGTTCTCAGGGTAATTGCATAATTAACCAGTTAACTCCACAATACCTGTAACATGTAGAGGGGACCTTACATGCTTTTATCCTGCTTTCAAACAGTGCTTAAGTTAAGCATATGTTTTGCTCATCAGGACTGTTAGCATGCAGTGACATTTGCTAATCCAAGCCTTTGACATTACTATTAGTATTTTTTAGTTCCTGGTATTACTATCCCGATCTCAGATAAAAATATATTCCACAAAAGGGAGAGACTGTATTTGGATAAAGGGACAAGCAGTGAGCAGTGATTCAAATAAAAGACTTGAATCATGATTTCTGGATTTCATTCCCATTTCTGCCACTGGTTTGCTATCTGCCTTTACAACACTCAACCTCTTCATGCCTCACATTAATCAACATGTGCATGGAATATGATAACATTACATAATTCATTAGAATACATTTATGGGGTATAAATAGCTCTGAAATGTGGAGAGGTTTTAAATTTTAAAACCAAAATGTTGAGCTGAAATAGTTGTATTTCGTGTCCTAGGATTTTTTTGTTAAAAAAAATAAATGAAAAAATAGAGAATTCAAATATGCAAGTGTAGCAACCTACCAGCTTAGCCACAGGGGGTTTGAAGATCTGCAGCACAGTTCTCTATTTTGAGCTGAACGAGCAATTGAATTAATAGCAGTGGTGAACAGTATTATCCTCTATGGAAGAGCCAGGAGTTTAGGCATCTTCTTAGAGTCTGGGGTTTGGCACATGCGGAGCTGGAATGGGGGAGGGGTGCCATTTGTTATTTTTATTTTTTTTGGCATTATGCTCCAGATTGCTCAGGAAGCATACCCCAAGAGATCTCCAGTCACAACCTGACTTTTAAGCTACTGCTGTGATTTCTCAACCCTGGGGTACTCTAATATTTGAGAACAGCCTTGAGCAGCAGATTCCCCAGGAGTTCCCAAGATGTCACAGTGGTGCCAGGAATTGTCCACAATGCTGCATGCAGCAGCCCTATTCCTAAATGTTCCTGTCATCCTCAAGCTCTGCCTCTGGGATGCCTCCTGCACAACCAGTTCTAGAAAGGATTGCAGGGCATGGATTATAACTGTCTCCCAGTTCCTATGTTGGAGAAATTCTCCCTCTGCCAAATCCAGTTCTTTCAATCTTTTATCCTTCTTCAATCATTTTCTCTGGCATAAAGTGAACAGTGGAGGGATAAGGACTTTCATCCTATTCCTACAGGAGTCTCTGCCACGCTTCTGTTTTTATAATTATACCTTTCAAGGGTTTTTAGCACTTGAATGCAAAATTTTCAGCACCAGAGCATAGACTCTACAATTTGTGTTAAAAGAATAATTCTGTAGCTGGTAGCAGTTCAACGCTACTATTTTAAATATAAAGAACTGGAAAACATGCTTCTTGAGGGAACAATGCAAATAGTCAGGAATCTCCATAGGTTTCCAAGCACTGAATTCCATGGGCATCCTCTAATTACTTAAATCAGGAGCAGAAAATCTAATGAGCCTGGGGAATTTGGACAGAGAAATCATCCCTGCACAAATTCCCCATAGCAGTCCAGATACCCAAGGAGCTATGCTCCCATTAGTTTTCTTTCCACATATACTTTAAAAACTTGCCATTTCATTCTACTAGGGATGAAACAAGAAAGGTTCTATGGCAACTGCAGTAAAAGTCCTAATACCAGATCCTCAACTGACAGAAATCAAGGTAACTCTTAACATCAAAGGAATTACTTTGTTTTACATCAGGTTAGGATCTGAGGTGTCTTATTTTATACAGATAATTAAATATTAATTTGGCCAGAAACAGTGACTAGATCTACACCTTAGTGGCTATGGTCTTGTTGAATGTGGGAGACCTAGTTCAAGAGTCTGCTCCAATGACTATTTAATCATTTCTACAAAAGTAGAACAACTTAAAAGGAAAGGGAGTTACCAGTGACAGAATTCATTGAATTAATTGAAAGAAACTCATCCCAGAATACCAAAGAGCCTTGTAGTACTCTTCTGGAGATATGGGAGAAAAAGGTTCACGTCCCTGTTCCAAACTGTCATATCGTACTGCTGAATTTAGGTAGTTTCTCACTCCCCTTACTGATTTCTATTAATCTCATTTTTAGGTGCCCGAATTTCTCCATGAGTTGTAAAGGAAATTTAAGCATGAAACATAGGGCTGAGTATTCTAAGGGGTAGTTTGTTTGGGGTTTTTTGGGGGGTGGGGTATTTGTTTGTTTATTTATTTATTGTAAATTTAGCTCTGGCCATATGTAATTTAATTTGTTTCTAAGCCTATCCTACTGAATTACATGGAAACTACAGAGTTGTTACTTCCTTGAGCTATGGGTTGACTTCCTGAAGTTTCTTTCTACTCAATTTAAAAGCCTCAATTAAAACCTGCACTGCTGAAACAGAATGAACCTTCTACAGGCCTTTTCCATAAAACAGTTATATCAGGCAGCAGAGAGGGAACCTGTGCAATAATAAGAGTGTCAACATGATTTTTTTTTTTAATGTGGAAGACTTGCACACAGCTTGGAGGTTCACTTCGTTTCACCGTTTCTGTAAATAGACACACTCATGCCAGCCCAGCCCTACAGCATGGGGTTTACGTGTGTAAAACCCACACACACTTCTGCTGTGTATGACAGTGTGGGAGCCTTTGGTTTTGTATTGTGTGCACATTTTTTGGCGGGGGTCCGGGGCAGGGATAAGCCTCCTCCCAAAGGGGAGAAAGACTCTGCAGCTAGAAAAAGGGGAAACTCGGGGAGAGGGGGGAGATGGACAGAATTGTCCTAGCATCTGGGAACTCGTCTCTCTTCCTTTTCTTCCACCTTTTCTGAGGTTTTAAGGGATTAATGCTGGGTAGGATGGTTTTGATTCCTTGGATTGACCGACCAGAAATTAGGCCTGGCAGTTTTAAATAGGGTGCAAATCTAAGAACATCTAATTCTGGCAGCTTTGGGCTAGGGTTGAGGTTTATGAACTGCTCCCAGTGGAGCTGTGTAACCCAGACTACCTGCCAGCCAGGCCTGGAGGCTAGGCCTAACTTTCCCCCTTTATTTCTTTTGAGAGTCCTTGGCTCCAGTCAAGCTGTGTGGTTGGGGTCAGCTGTAACCTGTAATCAACCTGACTCCCTTTTGAGTTTCTCCTGTAGTTTTTGTCTCAACAGGCCATATAATTCAGCTCAGAAGTTTTGGGGTGTCTGTATCCAGGTTGGAGCTGCTGTCACCTCCCTGGCTCCATACAGCCTCTCCGTGGAAGCAATGATCAGCACTGTACCACTTCACTAGGAGTGCCAAGGAGCCCCAGCCACAAACATCTTTCCAATGAGTGATGAACCACAATCATAAGACAGCTCCAGCATGGACCCTGGAACTAACCCTTTGGGAGAGCTCCAAGTCCTAGACCCTGGGCTAGGGTGAAGTCTCTCTAAACTATGAACTGCAGTTGTAGAGATAATGGGCATTTTTACATGTGCTCTGGGACGTGGTGTCTGCTGCCTTAATTGGCAAGCCTCGCTAATTAAAAGCACCCATGCAATATGTGTATCAGCATTCTCTCACTGAAAAAATGGTGGTAAGGCACTCTGAACTAAAGCTCATCGAACATGTTTTATTTCAAAGTGCCACACTGCCATTTTTTTCAGCATGGGGATGCTGATACACATGCTGTGGCAGGCTGTTGGAGCACGACAATTTCCATGCTCCAGCAGACTTGATTAGTTGAATCTGCTCCCTGCACATCTGTAGGAGCCCAATGTTTATATTGCGTCTAAGGTTTTGTTCTTCTGGATTCTTTTGTTTGTGTTTTGGTAATACATTTGTACTTGTTGGTTTATTCTGCTTGCAAGAATGAGGATTTGATTGTGTGGGATATCCTAGTCAAATTTAGTGTTCTGAGATTTCCAGGTGGGGGCTCAAGCCACTGGTATAACTCATTGGGTACCCCAGAATATGAGCCCAACCTTTCTCACTGCCACTCTGTGCATGGCAGAAGAGTTTCACACCATTTAGACATGTACCTGTCTTTCCTGCCCAGGTGCACAGGGGTTGGATCCAATGATCTCCTAGGTCCCTTCCAGTCCCCAACATCTATGAATCTATAAATAAGGTGGAACCAAAGATAAGACAGTAGGGTGGGATTATCCCACAAGACTTGGCACTTTTAGGTAAAATGTCCATTGAAAAGTTCTGAGGTCATATTTGGTGCCGTTACTCTTCAAGCCTTTGGAAGAGTAACAGCATCAAAAGTTGTAGAGTTCATAAATTAGGTCATTGAGATTTCATGTTTAAAACTTTGCAAACTTATGCACTCTAATTGAGGTAATAAAACAGTGTCACTGAAACAGAGCAAGGATATTCTGAATGAACTTGACTTAAGACCTACTGAAGAAGTGACATTATGGAAATGGATTTCTGTCCTTTCACAAAGATTACAATGAACACAACTGTTTTTAAAAAATGATACAAATCACAAGACCCTGTATGCTTAAGGAAGCTGCAAGGAAAGGGTATTTATATGTTGTCTCCATGGACCTTGGCACCAAGCAGATATGGTTGGCACATGAAATACAGTGAAGCCAAAGAGTAGCACTCCACTCTTTACTTTCCATATCTCAATAAACTAAATAATAGGTCAAATCAATTCAAGTGAAAGGTGGGATTGTTGTTCACATCACTGAGGTAACATATCAGTGAATATGGGAAAAAATAGATGTCATAATTAGGAAATGATAATATATTTTAAATATATTTTGCTAATGAATCCTTTACAATTAATAAATATGCAGGAAAATAGCATAATTTAGAATCAGAAGTCAAATTAGGAAAGCTCATTAAAATTTGTAAATCTGCTGCAGACACCTACTGTTGAATAATTCATCAACTGTTTAATGAATTTACTAAAAAACATGTAAATTACTTTTATTGCTAGGCTAATTCTAGTTTTTTGTTTTGTGAAGGGATTTTTTTTCCTGTAGTGCAAGGCTGCTAAACTTTAATTGCAAATTGATTAACATGGAGCCCTGCTAATTAAATCAGCTGAAGGAGATTTAGGCTGACACCATGCTAGGTGCTCAAATTAAGGGACTGTCCCATTGCATTAAATGCAGTACATTTATCACAGATAAACTAACAGCCTATTTATTTGAGTTGACAGCTAATGGAGAAGGAAAATGAATCTTTACAGTATTGTATGTAACAGATACACAGCTGCTTTGCTACTAATTGATGCTTTACAGGTTTTTAAAGCATTAGAATTGCTTTAAATAAATGTTGTTCCCAAGCTGAACTAAGACAATAATAACACCCCAAGAAAATACTTTGCTGATGTAATGGTATGAGCCCAAGAACTGTAAATGTATTTGCTATGCCTATATGGCAAAGTATGTGGGTTAAATTCAGATATGTATGATACTTAGGAAACTGCCTCAATCAAAGCAATGATGAATGTAACAATTTTTTTAAAGTGTCAACAAAATACCTAAACTGAATTTCTCATTCTACTGCTTTTAACTGGGTATTATTATTCATCTTCATTTATTTGAAATGGGAAGTGGGGCGGGGGGGTGGGGGGGAAGAGCCCTTGACACTCCCAAAGTGGTTAATCATTTTGATATCTATGCATGTTATGACAGGATATTAAAATTAGCTCCTCAGAATTCAGAAATAGGCCATTGGCATGACACCTAAAATGGCACGGAATAAAAAGGCTATTAGGTACTGTACTAGATGACGTACCTGTCCTAAAAATACTAAATGACGTTATGTCTGGAGACTGCATTATAGGGATGGGGAGGATGAAAAACAAAACAAACAAAACCCAGAACTCTTACCATGGGATTGGAGACTTTGAGAGGTCAGAAAAAATGTTAATCTCAATCATGAATACAGCGATACTGAAATATGCCTCATACATTAAAACAATATATTATTAATTCTTTTTAAAAGGAAGGATTGGTCTGCTAAATGTTCAAGGCCATGATAACCTCCCTATCAGCTTCCAGTAAAACTGCCAAAACCCACCAAAAGGGCTATATGAAATGACAAGCAGCTTTGTTTTTGTCAAACCTGAATACCTATAGCCTTCATCAGAACTGAGCATCAAGC
>NW_017729025.1:119445951-119447015 GCF_001723915.1 Gavialis gangeticus | reverse complement strand
AAGCAGCTTTGTTTTTGTCAAACCTGAATACCTATAGCCTTCATCAGAACTGAGCATCAAGCACTGAAATTCATGGTCACTCTACTTTGTTGAAAAGATTATGCACATTTTGGAAACGCCCTTAATAGTCAGGATCCCTTCCTCCCATAAGCACTAAACAACAGCCCACCTACATTTGCAGAGTTCAGTGCATTCACTTGCCAACCAGTCTGGATACTCTATGGGAGTCGCAACCAAAGATTCATAAATCTGACTCATGCCCTCCCTGATTTATAAGAGAGGCATGAGCAATTGGTGCAATTCCTGATTACAATAGTCATTGTCACATTTAGAGGAAGAACTATTCCTTTCATATTCAAACATGCAATGGTTCAGATGGCACCAAAAGAACCAGCTGCAGATACATAGGTGGATCTAGGATTTTGACACACAATTTTTTCCAGTTAAAGAGAAACTAGAAACTTTACTACATTAGAGGCCTGGTACTATATTATTCAGTTTAAGATCAAAACAAAAAAAATGCAACTTTATTGAAATAGTCACTAACTTGCTGGGTTATATATTAAATTTAAAAGCCACAAGAAACTAGACATAAACTGTCAAAATACGCAAAAGATATTTTTTCGTAAGTCCTATAGGCATTATAATTGAATAAACATCTCTTATTCAAATTTGTAAACCAATCTAGTCTCCGTGAGTATCTTTATAGTGCCTCCAATACTTTACTGTCAGTCATTTCTACACCTGAGTTAATATTACACCTAAGTTAAGGTTTTTAGCTAGAGTTAAAAATTGTCTGCAGGCCTGTGAAATGAGAGAGACATATTACCAGGAATGGGTAACAGACAGTAAAATTTCAGAAGAAAGTATAGCTTGAATAGCAGAACATCGTTAACTCCTATGGAATGTAGAGACATTAGCAGGCATCAGGTAGATGACAATGGGCCATGAAGTTAACTGACTCCCTCAGTGCTGCCTGAACAAAAAGGCTGCTGTCCCTCCCAGGCAGCTGGTTTTAAAGTTTGGTAAAGTGAGGATCAAAGTGAGGGTGCTCCCCTGCACTG
>NW_017729025.1:119438488-119445940 GCF_001723915.1 Gavialis gangeticus | reverse complement strand
AGTCCATAGTGAAACCGCCCAACCTCTAATCAAAACTAAGGAACCTGACCTACACAAAACTGGATTTAGGCCAAGGCATGGAACTGAAACCATTTTAGTGGCAATGATGAATGATCCCCTGATGGCAATGGAGAGAGGGTATTTATCCATTGTCACCTGTCTGGACCTCTCTGATGTACTGGTCATTGTAACCAGTAAAATAATGCTGTCTTGCCTGAGAGAGGTGATGGGTCCAGTAATAGTTGGATAATTTGCTAAAATAGACTGGGTCCTTCATAAAGGACATACACTGCAAGTAGTAATGCAAAACAGCACCTCCATTACATCATATCTTTCTTGATGAGTCCCATAAGGATCAATAGTCTCACTGGTTTATTGAATAGCTACCTTCAGCTTCTATATGAACAAGGTCATTCAAGTGCCAGCAGCATGCAGGTAGACACATACATCTGCTTTTCCTCTGCTACATACTCTCATATTACTACCAAAGGCAAGAGTGCTAGAGATCATGGAGGCACTGCTGATTTATGATCAATGTAAAACAGAGGTTATGCCTTATTGGCAGGGTAAAGCATTCTGAAGAGTTTAAAGCCTTAGGGCAGTCTCCCTTAGTGGAACAGAACATGCTACAGCAGTCAATTCTTTCCATTTTTTTTAATGCCAATTCTCCTATCGCATCCATGAGAAACATCTTCCATCATCTCTGCTTAGCTAAGAGGCTTTGTCCCACAATGGTAGGTAGTAACTTAGCATCAGTTATACATTTATGTATTACTTCTCGCCTGGACTACAGCAGTGTGACAAAGCTGGGCAAAAACACTTTTGTTCTTTAAGAAACTCCAGATAGATCAGAATAGTCTCTTCTCTGTTATCTGCTTTGACTTCCCAAAGAATACCAAATAAAGCTCAAGGTTTCAGGCCTTTTCTTCAAGGATCTTCATGGCCTAGAGTCTGGACAGCTGAAAAGACTAAAAGCACTGAAACAAACACCATAGCCCACGCGTGTTACTCCTTTGCCTTTACAATAACATGTAAACCAGAATTTTATGGCAGGATAGGGGACAGTACAAGACTATAAGAAATTGTTTAAGGACTACAACAGAAGTCACCACCTTTGTCTCTAAATGCAAAGCACATTATTTTAACATCTTCTCTAAGAGATATCCTGCAATACGCATATTAAAAAGAAACAAGACAAAACAATACCCATTGGAATATCTTCCTGAAACCAGACACAACAGCATATACTTTCCACCCCTGCAGAGATTATAAGAGAAAACAACATGTAGCAGATGTTAGTCATATCACTTATTGCACTACTGGAAGGTGCTTTCATGCTGCAATTATGAGCACAGTATAAGAAATTATGTAAAACAGAATAGTTTAGGAAAGACCTCAGGCAAGTGCATAGTCTTACAGATCTGAATTTCAGGCTGTAGCATGCTCACACATGTTCAAGTCCAGATGTACAATTTCACATTTCCCAAAGAAAGAAGAGTTAGTTTTCTTAATATTCAAATTGGAATATCTGCACAGAAATATTGGAGCACACTGAGCTGGTGCCTACTACCACAAGTACAACTGCAGAAATATCTAGGGTCTAAGGATGAAGTACTGGACACTCAGTCAGCATAAAATGCCAACTTCATCTTGAAAGGTACTAGCTTTAACTGGAACAAGGAAAATGCATCAATGATACAGGACGCTGTAGGAAGTACTGACTTGCAAGATCCATGAACTATGAAACTCCATTTGGTAGATGTTCCCGACTTTACTGAATCAAAGAAGATCCAACACACCCCAGAAACACATTTTTCTCCCTCATCATGGGGTCACAAGACCAAGATGTGCATCACAAAGTGACTGCAATGAGAATGTTTTAATACCAAAATAAAAGTCATTAAAAAATCAAGCACTTCTTCAGTTTATTGAGGGTTAACATAAAAAAGAAAACCGTAAAACAAATAGACTGACAAAGGCCAGCTTCAACAAATTCGGGGAGGAAACTAATGTGCACAGAAAATAGTATTTATGAGTAAAACAGAATTACTTGCTCCCTCCACTCCAGGTAAACAGATAAAAGCAAAAACTCAGCAGTAGCTGCTTGTGATCAATGCTTTTAAAGTTACAATAATGATCATTAGGGAAATTAGCGCTGTATCATTAAGACTACAAATTAGATTATAATCTGTAAATGAACTGAATGATACGTAAGCAGGTCCCGAAACGTCATTATTTTATGTTCCCATTACCAACTCTATAAACTCATGCATATCAGCTTAGTCAAATGTTCAGGTGCCCACCATTTTTCAAAACAAGTGTTTTTCTAAAGTTTTTTTTTATAAATCAGAAAAAGAAGCAATTAAAAATACAAACCAACCCCACTATGCATACAAAAATATGTACTAATATGCCTATTTAGTGACTGAGGTATGCTGCAAAAGCTACGGTGGCAAAAGAGAACATAAAATCATTATCTTCATTATTAGGTGAAATTAATTATACATCTTAGGCAGAATGCAAAAGCTATCTGGAAAAATGCAGTTTTTCTAGAAACACCTCCAGGCTAAGTACAGATAGTCAAAAAGCCTGAGGATGAATTGATTCAGTCTTTGCAGGTTAGTCTAAGTGAACAGACAATTACCTTTGATTCAGGAAATGCAGCCACATGCCTGCAGTGGTTAAGGCCACAAGTCGGGGTTGGAGGTGCTAGAGCAAGGCTCTCTGGCACATAGCCAGCATGGCTGAGTATTAACTTCCTCTTCCTGCTGTCCTAGGGTCTCTGGAATTTGCAGTCCACAATTATAGTAGCAGGACTCTGCAAGTTTGCTCATCACTTCCTCTTCCTGCTTCCAGGTACCCCTGGGATTTGTAGTTCACAGTTGTAGCCAGCAGTAAGTTTGAGCAGGGGAAGAAGTGTTTAACTCCCTTCCCTAGCCCCAACCCCCAGCTGGGCATTCCCCCTTCTGCAGACTGGGCTATATCCCCAGCCTAGCTTCCCCCCACGCCCTTTTGCCAGCCACCCCTCACTGATCCAGCTAGGGAGCAGAGGGGCAGGGGCAGGGGCAGGGCCAGCCCTGATCTTTGGAGAAGACAGCATAGCCCAGCCCAGGGCTGCAAAGCATGCTGGGGGACTCTGAATTAACTTGAACCAGGAAGGGGTCTGGGACAGAAGTTTCATAAACCAGTTTGACCCAAATCAGTTAAATTTAATACTACATTCAACCAGGCTTATTTTCAACAAATTTTGGCCATTTTGAAACTGTTTATATGCACTGAGCTTTTGTTCAGTTACAGGTTTAGACCAATTTCTGATCATTTAAACCAGTTTCTAGGTAACTTCTGTCCCTAGCCCTAGTCTACAAGTGTAAAGGCCTGACTCCAGTCTTAAGCATTTAATCATCAGCAGAGTTAAGCCTAACCATTAGGCAAATTAAAGTCCATTTTAAGAACTAAAATGGGATGTACTGTTTTGTACTGACCCAAAAGTAAATTTACTTCTTATTATTTTCATAACTAGAAACCCTGCTGACTATACACAGCTATATTGTCAGTTAATTGATTTGTTTTCTGATGATAAAAACATGTTAATATTGTTGATCATTTGGATAATTATTCATAATCACCATCATTGCCAATGACAATACATGACTTACAACTCAGTACTCAAATCTTCTCAAGGGAAAAGACTCTCAAAGAAAGACAGCCAGTGAAATGTTAATTTGATATCAATGCCATAAATGCAAGGGCTAATCCCCTTTCCCCTTTAACATAATCAATTGTGTACTCTCATTTCGCCATTTAGATCTACAAAATTATTTTGAGGTTTTATTTATATTTCTATAGAAAGAAAGGTGTAACAGGGTCCCTACCCTATTACTAGAGGAGGAAGGGACCTAACAGTGCCTGGTCCACCCTTCCTTTGCCAGTTCATCCCTTCCCTTTGTAGTGTTCCTTTCTCTGGTTTCTTTTTCCTTTGTTGCACCACCCCTCTCCCTGCCTTGTCTCCATTTTTCACTTACTTATGCTTCCTTTGTGTTGTGTTGGGTCAAACTCACAGGCAGAGAAGCCTCAAAGAAGATGGCCACTGGGTCCAGATGCAGACAGTGCCTTGTGGCCCAAGTGGGGCAGAAGTGGAGGTTCAGCCTGAATGCCTTGTATAAACCCAAGCATCAGGCCAGAAAGGAGGCCTGGCTGTAGAAGCTACAAGGAATAGGTGAAGTAATCTATGTGTGGAAGGTTTCTTTGAGCTGGGACCAGCATCTGCATTTTGCTGCTTTTGTTTCCCCAGTGGACTGAGTTGTGGTTGCAAGAGAGCCTGAGGCTACTGGAAAGGGTGCTTGGGGACCCCCTGAATTTGACACTGTTGAGAGGACAGAGGATAAAGACTAGGGGTATGTTCTGAGCCCGAGAGGGGCACAGCCTGCCAGGGACTGAAAGGCAGGAGTGCACCATAGGGAAACAGGACCCATAGGATCCTGTGTGGGGTCTCATGGAGCCTGAAGGCTAAGATCACAAGGGTATGGCCAAAGCTGAGCCAAAAGCTTGTGGCCCTGAACCATGAGCTCCAAGCTAAAAGGCACAGCCAGATTAAAAGTGGGATGAGGCAAAGAGAGCCACAGTCCAGACAAGGGCCCCCTTTCGCAAAGCTCTCTTTGCCCTTTGGGAAGCTTCCCATATCTTGTTATTACGTCAAGATGTGGCAGGCGAGAATACAGGGCAAAGAGCAAAGGGTGCCAGCAGGAAAATGCTCCTAAAGGCAGGTGTAGTGTCTTGGGACCTCTGGCCATCCTACAAAAGGTTCCACTGCAATATCTAATTGAATTTATTATTATTGAGAATCAAGGGCTGAGAGCATTGACATGAATCAGACAGTTCAGGGAGGCCCTATGTAAGATTCTCCCTAGAGCTCTGCTAATGCAAGTAAATCCTGGCTTGCAAAGCAGATTCTATTCTTGTCTGGATCTTTGTTGAGCAGATGTTACTAACTGTGCAATGGTTTTAATGATACAAACAAACAGGATCAGATGATCCAATATACCTTTTTCACTTGTGATTGACCTCAACTGAGATTTGTACCCAGTTTTCAAACAAAAAACTAGTTCACCCTTCTAGGGCTTGGCTCTGTAAGATGCTGAGGATGAGAAACTGCATGACCTCAAATGCCCTCCTCCACCTCTTTCTCAGAGTCAGAGGAACTGATAGCACCCAGGAATTCAAATGAGGTTCAATCCTTTTCAGGGTCAATCCCTAGTCACTGATTTTGTTCCCTGTTGGTGATGTGTTTGTTGTAGTGGAAACATGCAGTAATAGCACAGCTAGAATAAATAAGATGAGATTTGATTCTAAATGGCAAAAAGAATCAAAGTGCAATTACTGTTTCTCCCCAACATCATAACCCATTTCAGAGCCTAAATAAATTTATACGAAAACAAATGAGCTCCATATTACTCTCACAGGACATGCCTGTTTTTTACACTGATAGAATCTCACAAATACACACAGTTACTTCTGATTAATAGCATTTTACTCGGCTGGGGTTAGTGCAAAGATGACAGAGCTTTGAACTTTTTTCTTCTTCTTTTTTAAATTTTAGAACCTGACAAAATAGTGTCATTAAAATTATGACTTTATAAAGGGGGGTGCAGCATACCTGTGGCTTTTGTGAATATGATGAAAATCACTTCTGTGCAGAAGACCAGAACAGGGTCCATCTGCCTCCTAAATCTACTTAAAGGATGAATGAGACTTAAGAGGTACATAGGTCTTGTGCCAGACTTCAATAGGGTGAATTTTACCCCCAAAGGAACCAACCATGCCATGCCAAGAAATCAATATGCATTCTCAATAATAAACAAGGTATGCACAAAGGGAAGAAGAAAGTACACACAAGAATCTGAGATTGTGGTCTTTATATAAACTGAAAAGTAAGAGCCGAAAAAAGAAAAAAGAGAGTGAGAGAATAAACGTAAGGTGACCAGGATTACACACAATATTTCTGATGTGATCTCATTAAGCGAGACCTTTACATTCTGATAACTAGATAATCAACTGCTATTTATTCATTGGTTTGGTTTATGGCTTTCAGTATATTCAAAATGCTTTATTGTGATACAGCACTGAACATATTACTTATGGGTGTCTCTGTCATTACCTACTGATGGTTCTCCTGCTTCTGGTTCAGTAGTACGTGTAAGAACAGAGTATTTTCCTCTATTTACTTCCCCCTCCTCCTTCCCTTTTCTCCCTAAGATATTTACCTCATATTTCCCTGATCCAAGCTGAATTAAAACAATTCATCACATCTGTTTGAATCAGTCTGGATTTTACTGCCCTCTCAAAAGAACCGCTATGTAAATTATGATCTAAATCCACATGAACTGATTTTCCTTAAATGACAATATTTTAGGAGTTTGCTATTGCAGTGCTTGTCTAACAACCTGTAACTTTTCCTTTTCAAGTAATACACATAGAAGAGATTTGCAGCCCCTTTCTAAAACCTCTTTACATTAATAAATTGATACATCTCTTTCCTAGGCAGTTTAAATGTAGTACATTACATGATTTTCCATGTCTCTGCAGTAAATGACTTCAAAATTCTGGGTAAGTCGAACATACTCATTAAATCCTGGATTACTGTCACTTTTTGAGAAGCACTACTATCTGGCCCTCTTATTCAGATAACATTCCTTCTTCAATAGCTCCTTCTTCCTTGTTAAAATGTTTCTGTAGCTCAATCTTTAACTTCCTTTATATAGTGAGGCAAGAAGTTTTTTACCTTTCAAATAATGCTTGCTGTTCTGTTAGTAAACTAGTATTGTTCTGTTGCCTTCTTTTAAGAGAAACCTAGTATATTCATTAAGCGCTGGTTCATTCTGAAATTGAACAACTGCTGATTCATGTATTTCTTCATCTTTGGGATTCAGAACACTGTTCTTTAGGTGCTCATCTTAATATTTACAGTAAGCATCTGACTTGAGACCTGATTTCATGTTTACTCACGCTGAGGAGACATTGCTAGTCTGAATAGTCTAACAAACAGAAATTGGACTCCTTGGCTAGGGACAGACATTCAAAAGCCTGAGTCTGAATTGATTCAATCTTTGCAGGTTAGTCTAACCTGCAAAGCTTGAAAGTGGATAGACATTCCCTTTTCATTCCAGAAATTTAGGCACATGCCTGCAGTGGCTCAAGCTAGAAACCATGGGGTGCTAGAACAGCCCTCCCATCCTTTCCGTAGTTCTGAGCTGGGGGGCATGGCCAAGCCCCAGCAGGATGCTTTGACTAGGAAGGGGTTTAAACCCTGACCCTGGCCTGCACTGTTGCAGGATTTTCTCCTGCTCACTGCTCAAGGGGTGGGAGTGTTGCCAGATCCCAGACCTGGGCTAGCACTCTGAGGCAAAGGGAGGGGGGGGGGGGGCATGCAGTGCATACATCTTTTGAGGAAACTGG
>NW_017729025.1:119424052-119433488 GCF_001723915.1 Gavialis gangeticus | reverse complement strand
CATCTGTTGATGAAACTGAGCTTTTCAGTCTCCCTCTCCCTGCTTCTTCATACTGTTTGCAAACCTGACAGGGCTGCAAACCAGCAGGAGGCTAATAAAACCACAGTGTTTATCAGCCCATCAGAAAAACAAAAGCCTCTCACATTAGTTCAAGCTCTTCTTAAACTGCTTTTTCCAAGGAAGGAACACAGGGACATTACCAGGTGACCTGTTGATTAGCTCCAAAAAGCCCTAAGTGGACACTGTTCTGTCTGCTTTTGTCCTGTCCCAGTGAAATTGGAAGCACACAGACACCTCTCAGGATTAGCTGGCATACCATATGTCTAGGGTCTGGGCAGCTGGGGGCTGTGCTGTGGGAGATGGGGGGGAGGGATGAGGGGGGAATCCCTGCTTGAACAGTGAGGGAAGCCAGGCAGACCCTGGTGTACCTGCAGTCTCCCCTGAAGCTCTGGCTAGGGAGGAGAGGGATGGGGCCAGCCTGTTCTATGGAGCAGAGAGCCCAGCCTAGCCCAGCCCAGGGCTGCAGAGCATCTGGGATGCTGGGGAACTCTGGTTTAACTTAAACCAAGAAGGGGTCTGGGACAGACAGCGCTGGTTTGAGCCAAATCAGTTAAGTCTGATACTACATTCAACCAGGTTTATCTTAAACCACTTTCAGCCATTTTGAAAATGGTTTATGTACACTGAACTTACATTCTGCTACAGGTTTAAAACAGTTTCTGATCACTTAAATCGGTTTGTGTGTAATGTCTGTCCCTAGCCCAAGTGGAACATTTCAGCAAGAGTGAGAGAACAGAATTATTGCATGTTTATGGCTACTAGTTTATTTCTTAAACCTCCTTTTCTGTCCATATTGGATGGAAATATCATTAACCAATCTCAAGATTACTCAGGAAAACATCCATAGAACAGTTTATCATGTTTTGATTTGTGTAAAGGCAAAGGACACATTTAGCTGATTTATCTAACTCCCTTGATTGTGGGGCTTTTAAAGAGAGTCTTCTCCACCATATCACCCCAGTGTAAATTACCTCCTCCTCCAGCCAGGTCCATCAGCACCTGGTGGAGCATAGCATCTCTTATCTTCCTTTCCATGCACAAATGGAAAGAATAGTGCCCTGGTAAACTTCTCAGTCCCCTCCTTTACAAAGACTGGCACAGTAGATAGCCCACACATTGTAGTAGGGAGAATCTGATGCCTCCTCATTTCCCTGGCTCATGATTCTACATCATTTAACAAAATAGGGGGCAAATATTTTGTCTGTTTTGTTTAGTTTTAAAGTAATCTCAAACCACCCCACCTTCACACTTTAATCCAGGTATTGAGCATAGTCCCCAATAAAAAAAATATGACACATAGTCTGGACATTGACAGTTTGGCTCCAAATTATATCTTCAGTTCCTACTATCAGTTTGAAGGAACACTCTGTTTTGGGTTTAATTGATTAACCTATCTTTGTGGTATCTGTGAGAAATATGATACTTCTATTTAGATCCCATGATTATCCCATGATGGGAAAGTAAGAGTCTGGATAAATAATAGTCCACAGTTTAGTAAAATGGAAAGCCAAATTCTCCTTTAAGCTACTAAATGTATTTCTGAAGTTGCTAGGTAAGGATCATTATATGGTCCATTAATTTATCTCTCTATCTACAGCATTCCTACCATCCTAGCCATTAGCTTTCAGCTCGTATCTAAAATAAGAACAGAAATAAATTTTTTCAAGTTTTCAAACCCACATGGTATAATAAAAAATGTTTAACCTTCCTGAAACACAGGTTTTGATATCTTTTAATGAACTTAGTTGTTTAAATAGGTTTATAAAATGTAGCATATTATTAACCAGAAATATTACCAAGGCAAGTTAAGCAATGATTTTAAATACATAAGACTTACTACTGCTTATTCTAGATAAGTAACATCCATGTAATTGGACAAATATAGCTCAGTAATATCAATGATGTCTTCTACTGATACTTTTTGGTTAGTTCTACTCAGCAGAGGATCTAGAAACAAAGATCATTCATTTCCGGTTAATCTCTAAGTTTACAGATAAATAGACAGTAGAAAGTTGTCTTTCCAATACACAATGCAACACCAAGATAAAAGGTCCATTATAATTCATACCTAAAAGTTATCATTTCATGCACCTTCTGCTCAAATTTCTAAAGAACTGAAATTCACCTATTACTATCAATTTTTTTTGTACCACAACAGTGCTTATAGGCTCTGAATGAAAACAAATCCCCAGGGTGCAACACATGGTATATAATATATATTAAAATTGCTTATAATAGACAAAGCACAGAAACTGTGAGAGGGGAATAACAGGGTATGTACTAGGGCTGTGCAAAATTTCAAAGGCTTTTACATTTTGATGCTGTTTCAACTTGTTTTGAGGTCAAAACAGCAAAATTGAAATGAAACGAAGGGCTTCAAGACAGCGTCAAAACAAAATGATGGCAGTCAAAATGTTTCACAAGTTTCAAAACATTTCGAGTTTTGAAGCTGAAGCCGGGCTTGCTTGCAGGGAAACACAAAGTAGGGAGAGGAAGGGGGAAGAGTGGGGAGGGACTGCTCTCATATTGACTGTGTAGCTGGCCAGTGACTGTGATCCTTCCCCGAGGTCCCTTCCAATCCCAGTGCTCTGGGGGAGGGATGGAAAAACAGTATAAAAGGCAGCATTGTTTGAACTGGCCTGCTTTCTGCCTTGGGGGTCATATACTGAGCTATCTTCCAGAAGTTCAGCAATGTTAGACAACAAAGGCTGCTACTACCATTGATTTGATTTCCTACTTGCTAGCCTAACAAGTAGGATTCCACAATACCTTTTGCTTTCTATCTAGACCCTTCTATTTTATTATTATATTCATTGATTTATTCTTTTCAATTTCATAATTATATTGGATATTATACCTAGCATTTGTATAGTATACATACATTTATGTATTTTTATACATTTATACCTTGCAGCATATTATAATATAGAATTTATATAGGAAGGCACATATACATTTATATATTTTTATAAAGACAAGACACTATGAAACACACCATGAAGTGTGATAGAAAGGCAGCTGGCAACCCTTCGGGGAGGGGTGAAAGAGGGAGTAAAGGGAGAGGTGTAAGTTCCCCTCCCCACACCAAACTGAGATGTAGCCTCTTTCCTACAACTAGCAGAGATAAGGCTTCCAGTTCTACAGGTAGCAAGGAGAGGGGGGCAGTGCCAGTGCTATTGCCTGTGCCTGAGTCTGCATCCTCTCCAAGAGCACCAGCCATAACCCCACCACTGCCAGCACCATGACAAGCAGCAGCACCACCACCAACATGACAGTCTCCTCCACCCCATTTCTCATCTCTTGTTGACCCTTCAAATGCCAAAGGAAGAGCTGGAGCTGGAGCTGGATATGAGTGCCCTAGCAAGGGAAATTCTGGGAAGGATGGGGAATCAGCTGAGTTTGTGCTCCACATCCCCTAGAGCCAGGTCTCCTTCCCTAGAAGGCACGTCAGAGGAGGCTGAGGTAGAGGGTGCAGAAGCAAGTGGCTCAGTTGAGTCTGCTCCTCCTGTTGCTGTGCCTCTGCCTGCTGAGGAAGGGGAAATTTCAGCATCCACACATGTACCCGCACCCCAGAAGTGAGTGGGTAGTGTGGTCTGGGATCATTCTGAGCAGGCAGATGATCCCACGTATACTACCTGCCTGCACTGCTGAGCCAAAATTAGCCAAGGCAAGGGAACAAAACTCATGAGCACCACCAGGATGCTGATGCATCTCCACAGGCACCCCCCCACCCCTTGTCCTTGCTCCTCCTCAGCCTGGCACCAGTGGGAGCATGCCCAAAGGGAAGCCCTCCTCTCACTGCAAAGCTCCCATCCCCCAAAAGCAGAGATAAGCCATGCTGGAACAGTGGGAGAAAGGCAAGCAGAAAGCGGGGGCACATTGCAAGGGCAAGTGAGATCACCCAGAGCATTGGGGAGATGCTTGGTGTGGATGGCAAGCCCTTCTCCTCAGTTGAGTGGCCAGGGTTCAGGCAACTAATGGGACTCGTGGCCCCATCCTACCAAGTGCCTGTGTGCACCACCTTCAGCAGGATGGTAGTGTCCTCCCTGTATGAGGCATGCAGGGAGTACTTGAGGGAGCAGCTGTACAAGACAGGCCCGCAGGTGACCTTACAGTTCACCTCAGATATCTGGAGCAGCTGGGGTGAAGATTATGCCTACCTCTCTCACAGGGCACTGCTGCAATCAGTCAGGCTGTTGGTGGGCTCTCCTTCAAGCCAAGGTTATGGATAAGTCCCACATGACAGTAGAGATCATGGGAGCCATGAACCACTTGGTTCAAAGGTGGCTTGTTGGGCAGGGCAAGCTCACTTGCAGGTTAATGGTCACCAACAATGGGGCCAATATGGTCAAGGTGGTTCATGATGCCAACTTTGTTGGCATCTGCTATGTGGCACACAAGTTCCACCTCATAGTCAGGGATGCCTTGGAGAGGGACAGGGCTGCACCACCAGCAAGCTCATTTCAAAATGCAGGAAGGTGACAGGCTATTTCTGCCAAAGCATCAAGGGGGACAAGATGCTGTGGGACAAACAAGCAGAGTTGAACATCCTGGAGCACAAACTCATGCAGGATGTGGAGACTCAGTGGAACTCCACATACCAGATGCTTGAGAGGCTGGTGGAACAACAGAAGACCATCCATGAGATGGCCCTGCTCAGGGAGATTGGGATCAGCGACCCTCTTAACAGAGCTGAGTGGGATACCATCTCCCAGATCTTGGTCTTCAAGCCTTTCTTGAGGCCAGAGAGACCCTCAGCACTGGTGATGTCCTCCTTAGCCAGGTGATCCTTGTAGTAAGGGAACTCATCTGTGAAAGGTGGTTTGTAAATTCCCTTTGAGGACCATGTCTGAGAGACTGGAGACAGGTGGTGTTTATTGTTGTCTGTGATAGATTTTTGGTGTGCACTCATTCTGGTGTGCAGTTTTTGTTTGGTGTCTCCTATGTATTTTTCATCAGGGCATTTAGTGCCCTGATGGAGATATGTATTGTGAAGATATCTCCATACTGGAGATATTGCTAGCAGGTTTAACATGTCTTGTCATGGCATGGCCTGGATCCTTTCAGTGTGTTTTAGGCTGTAGAAAGTTGGCTTCTGGTAATGAGGTTAGCAAGGTTCAGTGATTGTTTGAATTTACAAGCCACTTTTCACAGATGAGCCAATGAACTACATTTCATCAATCTCCTAGGTACAGAAATGCATGGACTCGATATAGACATTGGAATTCTGACACGTTACAAGTGGCTGGACATCTGACTCTTCAGGTACCTCTCCACTTTTACCTACACTGCTACATCCCCCTTCTCCTCCCCTCCCCCCGCTCCCCAGCCTTTCCCTCACCCCCTGACACCTCCATTTCCATTTTTGCTGACTGGCTTTCTTGTCTGCATTGCATGCCAGCCTCTGGCTTCTTTACTATTCCTTCCACCCAGGAACAGTACACACGCCAAGTGCAGGTGCTTCCTCAGCCTGACAAAGTTTTTCAACCCAGAACCTTGCTAAGATATATTTCTGTAACTATTCAGTTGGTCTGCTAAAAGATACCAGATTAGACTGACCCAAAGGACCTTATCTGCCAGTGCCATGTCCTTAGACCAACACCCCTAGCAGGAAAGACGCAGGGCCCTGGGCATATCTAAACCCCAGGGCAGGGGCAGGCAGGAAGAGTTCTCTGGCAGCTGCTGGAGAAGATGCTCCTGTAGGAGAGAAAAGAAAGGCTCTGTCACAGTTTGGCTACTTGAGATGCTGCTGGTGGTACTGTGCTAGTGCTCACTAAGCTATTTTAAACCTGTTGTCATTTAAAGTGGTAGAATGAACTGAGGCTGTAGGGGAGGAGGTGGCCTCATTGGGACACACTACTGTGTTGTGTAGAGGCCCCAGCGCCAGTGAGGGCTCACATTAACACACACACAATGTCACCCACCCATGTCACAAGTTTTGCTTGTCAGTAGCTTGAGGTGCAGTTTCCCAGAAACCTTTACGTCCATCTCCTTGAAACTTAGCAGGTTTCATGGTCTGAGAAGGGGCTACCATTCCTGCAAGTTTCCTTCAAAGCAGGCAAGAGATGACAATGTTATAGGTAGTTTTGTGCTTCCCCATTATAGCCTATGGGCGAAATATCAAAACAATGAAATGGAACAGTGCTTTTGAAATGAAACAAAACTAGAAATGAAACACTGTCCCATCAAAATGGCAAAATGGAAGTTGAAATGAAACGGTGCTGTTTTGCAGAGCTCTAGTATATAACTGGTTCAAGGTCACATACAGGTCTTTTGCAAAGCTGAGACTAGAACTTATGCCATGATATCTACTGGACCCTAGTGTTTCCTTAAATATATCATATACTAACAAACTAACTTCTTCCTGTACTCTGATGATATGTAAGACAAGATCCTTTTAATATTCAAATAATCCTACTTTAATAAGCAAAACAATAACTGTATTCTTATTTCTACTCAAAATTAGATAAATATTAAACCTAGCTGGTGCTTGAAAAGGTGCTGAATTGACAGACCCAATAAATAAAGGTCTTTGTTTATTCACATAGATGACATGACATTATTGAAATGTTTTCCAGCTGATTAAACTTTATAATCATTCCAATTTTAAAAAGAAAAGGGAAAATACTACCTAAAGTAATACTTTTGGGCAAACTTGTTGTACATGTGAAATTAGCATCAATTTCAAAATGATATCCATAAGTGAAACAATTGAATTACATGGAATCCCTCCTTCAAAGAACTTTAAAGACCTTGCTTTATGACAGGAGGCAATAGGGGAAATACAAAAACAGGGATGAGAAAGACAAGACAACAGTGAAATCAGCAGTTTTGCATAGCATCAGAGTTTGCCACTATTCTGGTAATGATTTTCTAAGCACAGTCCTCCAGACACAATATTCAGAATATCAGGTTTTAACATACATTGTGATTTATATTACAGGAAGGAAGGCATTCTTTCAAACTATCACTTTTAGTGTTTTTCATCAAAAAGTGTTGCTTAAGTGTATGTTTGCAATTCAAAAAAATGTAAAGGTACTTGATTTTTTATATATTTTAGCTAAAATGTAATTATTTACTAAACCACAGCTATTAGAAACCATTAAGTAAGAACCACCAACTGGAAATTATGAACTGTCAGGCAACTAGGATATTCTCATTTAAAATCATCAGACTGGAACAGATTTCAAGCTGCTTCCCAGTTTCACTACTGCATACTGAAATATTGACTTCTGTTATAGCATCTTAACACTATGAGCCAAATTCTGCCCTCTGATACAGCAAACCGCACCTCCCTTCACTTCTGTGGGAATTGGGTATGTTCATCTGTTTACAGACTGAACTTGCTCACATGAATGAGATTTCAACCTGAATAGCCTGCAGAGATTCAGTGACCTTAATTCCCTTCAATGTAACCCACTATAGTAATAACTGATGAGAGAAACATTGGGCCTGATATGTTTTCTGTGGCCTATTCACTGTCAAATGCTTAAAAGGAACTTTCTTTATTCAGGGCACAAACTTCTACGAAAGGTATGACATGATTCAAATCCTAAAAGCATTAACAAGAAGGTGGATTCTTCCTGTAGTACACAGGTTGCCCGCACTGTAAGACTATCCTTAATATTAGCAGATATTGCACTAAAATGAGATCCAAATATGATCATCCTCCAGTAATACTATTACTTACATATCATACCTGATACTATCATTATTGTTAGTATTGCTGTAATTTTAGCAAACCATGAGGACAGACCAAGTTCCTATTGTACTAGACACTATACATACATAAATACATACATACATACATGTACAGTAAGAATCCTTGTCCCTAAATCTAATTAGCTGAGAGTAGAAGAAAGAGGATATCTTCCTTTTATAGATGAAGTGATGAGGCACAGATAGGTTAAATACTCTGGTACTGTCAGGAATAGTAATGATTAGGAGAAAAGGGAAGAAAAAAGCTGATGTGTGAGTATTATCAGAAGACTTTTGTGTGGTTTCTGACTCTAGCTGTGACTTGTATTTACTAAGACATTTACCTCTTCTCTGATGGGGCCTGGGATAATTCTGTCAAGAGCTCTTCCCTTGATATTACTGTATCTGATGCTGCCTGTTTATGTTAATACAGCTATAAGACAAAGTGATGGAGGGGCTGACGATACAGGGCAAAATCTGATCTCACAAATTTAAATTGGGATTAAACTGAAGTGAGTGGGGCCAGAGTAAGTTTTTTACTTTATTTTCCTGAATGAGAAATGCCAGCATTGTGCATCTTATTACTTGTAGACCTGGCATTTATGTTGTAGAGGATATTTACTACATTTGATAAGATGATGCAAAATCTTTTCTTGGGTGAAATTTCTCTTTTGTCCACAATATCTATCAAGAAACAACACATGTATAAAACCAAAACAGAGTACAGAAAAGTTGCCTTTGACAGACTGTCTTCTCAAGAAATAGAAACCACCGAATTCAGATAAAATCAGTCAAGCAGAAATTAGATATAGACTTTAGTGAGGGTGCTGTTTTTATGAGAGATCATATAAAACCCTTTGATTAAATAAAACACCTGACAGTATTCATTCCTTCCCTTACAGATCTGCATAGGCAGAGTGCATGGGTTGGCTTTCCTATCATGCGTTTAATCCTCACTTTAGGGGTTCACATTTCCTCTTGTGCTAAAAGAATAGACATTTGGATGCAAGGCACTCACTGTTTTTATGCAGGATCGTGATAGATTCACTATACAGTTCTAGTTATTAAAATGGCAAGTATAATTTAAGTATTCTCTGACAGTTGTGTCAGTGTGCAGATATAGGAAGCTAATTTTGAAATGTGCTAGTGAAGAACAAGTGTTGCACAACAAGTGGGTGGACAAGTGGGCTGCAAATATTGTAGTATTTACAGCATCTCTGCTTACAGATATGAAATCTTGCCAGCTGCATGGTCGAATGTTGCAAATCTGAGAAAAAAACATCCAATGAAGTAAGCTTCAGTTCACCAAAACTCATGCTACGTATACTCATATACTGACATATATACACACACACACACACACACACACGCATGCAAATACCTGGATCTATACATACGTACACTTAGTTTCATAGTTTCATAGTTTCTAGGGTCAGAAGGGACCTGAGCAGATCATCGAGTCCGACCCCTGCCATGGCAGGAAAGAGTACTGGGGTCAAATGACCCCAGCAAGGTGGTCATCCAACCTCCTCTTAAAGACCCCCAGGGTAGGAGCCAGCACCACTTCTCTTGGAAGTTGGTTCCAGATCCTAGCTGCCCTGACTGTGAAGTAGCGCCTCCTGATATCTAGCCTAAATCTACCCTCTGCCAGCTTGTGACCGTTATTCCTGGTCACTCC
>NW_017729025.1:119404411-119423286 GCF_001723915.1 Gavialis gangeticus | reverse complement strand
TCTTCCCCTTGGTTGGGAGGTCTGTAGTAGACCCCCACTGTTAAGTCTCTTTCCCCTCAACTGCCTTGTATTGTAACCCAAAGCACTTCAGAGTGCCCTTCCTCTGATACTTTGTTAACTGATGAGGATGAGTATTCCTCCTTAATGTAGAGTGCCATGCCCCCACCTTTCCTTCCTATCCTTCCCCTCCTGTACAGCCTTTAGCCCTTGACATTCACGGCCCAGTCATGCGTTGAGTCCCACCACGTTTCAGTGATCCCCACTATGTCCGGGTTGGTGTCAGCTAGCAGGAGGGTGAGTTCCTCCTGCTTGTTTCCCATACTACGAGCGTTTGTGTAGAGGCATTTGAGGCCTCCTGTCGATGTGTGTACTGGCCCCCTAATCACGGCATTGCCCTGGACCCTGTTGCTTACCTGTGTATATGTTTTGCTCGTCAGTCTAGGCTTACATGCATGCACTTATGGAGAGGACTCAGAAAAACTCCAGCGAGAGAGGTGAAGACTGAAGCTTCTGGTCCCAGCAGAAAGGACCTGTGCCAAAAAGCTAGGGGTCCTACCTCAGCAGCAGTGTCAGCTGCCCTTTGATTAGGAGATTAAAGACTCATGTGCCAAACTGAGGGGAAGGCAGGCCATTGGAAGGGAGGTGAGGCTCCCTGGCACATAATCACTATTCCAAAGCCAAAGCAGGCAGTCACACTCTGCAGGTGTTAGGGGAAAGAGTATTCACAAAGAAACACACTGCAGGATGCAGCCCTGGGGAAGTAAGTCTGCTCGCAGGCGTGAGAACAGATCTAGCCCAGGAAAATTATAGATTGGGAATGGCAGGCTTTGCAGGTGGTAGGCATGAGCTTTAGTTGTACCTGATGTATAATTTGGCTTCTTGCATGGCCAGTGGACTCACTGTGGTTATAATGGGGTGAATGAGGAGTTCACAGTGGGGTATTTGAGGGGCATGCCAAGGCTTAGAGTTCTGCCAGAGCAGGACACAACCTAGAGATGGCCTGAAGCTGGGAAGCTAGCAGCCAGAGCCCAAGAGAGGCAAAAACCAGGGCCAAGTGCCCAGAGCCTGAGAAAAGCAAGACAGGGCTAGAGTTCATAAGCCAAGACTCACTACAGTGGGCCTAGACCAAAGGAGTCCAGCTAGAGAAAAGGGATGGAAGCTAGGAGGACTGAGACCCCAACAAAGGCTTGGAGACCTGGAGAGGTCAGACATTGTATTGAGGCAAGGAGACTCATAAAAGTGATTAACCAGTAACACCTGTGAGGAATGGGTGTGACTGTAGAGGTGGAAGGAGACCATGAATGTATACCCTAAGACAAGTAGGACCTAATAAAATGAACACAGAGGGCATGCCCCCACAGCAGGAATGTGCATTTCACCAGGGTCAAGTAGCAGTGGTACATATTTGTGCCAGTGCTAGTTTTCCCCAAGGCTCACCAGTCCCTAAGGACAGCCTCTCCAGTGAGGTACCATGGGTCTCCTGCATTTGTGCCCCCCAAGGATGATCCAAGCAGGGTGCAGGGCCACACACCAAATGCAGGAGGTACTGCAGCCTCTCAGCCTGGCTGGCACCCCCACCAGGCCAGTGCCCAGGGTCCATGGCCCCCTCCTGCCTCCCCCCCCATCAGTATTTCACTAGCCTCCCCACATTACTTTTAACAACAAGGCATGCCAGGCAAGGAAGCAGGATGAGACCCTGGGAGGCAAGAGTAACAGCGAGGCAGAATCAAAGCATCCACTAAGGCTAGGGACAGACATTCAAAAAGCCTGAGCCTGAAATGATTCAACCTTTGCATGTTAGTCTAACCTAGCTAGGCTGAACTGGTTTCCAGCCATACAGATAATCCCTCTGGACTGAGGAAATTCAGGCACATGACTGCAATGGCTCAGACTGGAAGCTGGGGGGCACTAGGGCCACTCTCCCTGCCCTTCCACAGAGCTAAACTGAGAGAGGGCATGGCCAGGCCCCAGCAGGGTTCTGATTAGGCAGGGGTGTGAACTCCCACCCCACCTGCAGTCCAAGGCGTTTCCCCATTTGCTGCTCAAGGGGCAGAAGTGTAGCCAGCTTGCAGCCCCAGGCTAGCACTCTGAGGCAAAGTGGGGTGTGCAGTGCATACATCTGTTGATGATACGGAGCTTTTCACTCTCCCTCCCTGATTCTCTATACTGTCTGCAGCAAACTGACAGGCAAGCAAGCTGGGGAGAGAGGGGAGGGCAGAGCTGATAACGGTGTTTATCACCCTTATCTCAGTGTTTATTTCCCATTAAGAAAACAGAGAGATGTTACCAGCTATCTGTTGATTCAGCCCAGACCCAGAATGTGGTCTGCTGGCTAATACACAGACTCTTAGCAAGGCAGAGGGGAGGGGGGAACTTGTGCTTAGCAGAGAGTGGTGAGGGGGAGGGAGGGGAGCCAACAGCTCTTCTCAAACAGGCTTTCCAAGGAAAGACATTAAGATAACTGTTGATTAGCTCAAAAAAGCCTGTCTAACTTTGTTTCTTCCACAGCACAGTCTGTAGCCATCATGTGGTCTGCTAGCTAATGCTGAGGTGCCTACCTAAAGCAGAGGGGTGGGGGTGGGAATAATCCCTGCTTAGCAAGGAGAAACCAGGCAGACACAAAGGGGAGGGGCCAGCCCTGCTGTGGAGCAGAGAGCCCCATCCAGCCTAAGAGCATGCCGAGATGCTGGAGGACTTTGGTTTATCTTAAACTAACAAGGGGTCTGAAACAGACACTGCATAAACCAGTTTGAGCCAAATCAGTTAAGCCTAACCAAATCAGTTAATTCTGATTACTACATTCAACCAGGTTTATCTCACCGATTTCAGCCATTTTCAAACTGGATTACGTGCACTGCACATCTGTTCTGTTACAGGTTTAAACCAATTTCTGATTACTTAAACTGGTTTATATGTAATGTCTATCCCTAACCTAGGGGGCATCAAGGCAACCCCCCAGAGCCACACCTGACACACACACACGTACATACATATATGCATGTGCAGACACACACACACACACACACACACACACACACACATGCTTTGGTTAGTCAATAAGGTGAAAATCTACCCTGCCTTCTGCTAATGTTTTGAAACAGTTTCTGGTCCTGACCCTGGCCCCAGAAGTACATAGTCCAAAAAATTCATACTGGAATTCTGAATGATAATTCATTTGTCAAATCGTGAAGACCTAATTTTTTCTTGGGTCATTTGTTCTTAATATAGTCTGGCAAGCCCTAGTTTTCCTTTTCACTGTCACAGGTAGAAGGAAACAAAGCCTGGAATATACTGTTTCTACGAATAGAGAAAGAAAGCAAGTCCCTGGGAGTTTGATGGAGTTTTTCCTTCAGCCCACTATAGAGTCACAATTGTAAGATAAGGTCAAAAAAATAATTGAGGGAAGAAAGAAAAGTAACTTTATATTATGTATGCACTTTCTGCTGAAGGTCTATGAAGCTGATGTAGAGTGGATCTTTCCCAACTAAAGGGAGAGGCAGTTGCATATTTGTACCTCCTGGATTTTACTTTTTTCCTGGGATCTTTCTCTTCCTATACTCAAAAGACGCTGTTTCCTCTGAAGGGGAGAAAGCAAGGGAAACTTAAGACCCTCACATAGTTTCTCCTGAATTTTCCTACAAATGTGTTTCCCTCACTCGGGATTCTAAACAAGAAAGTACCCCTCTGGCTCACAGTTCACATCTTCAGCGAAGATTTAGAATTCAGAGAAATGTAAAAACACAAAATAACCACTATCTATCACAGGCAGACATATTCTGAAAGAAAGAGCTGTCTACTAGCCAGGCAGAATAGGTACAGAGACCCTAAATAGATTGATGCCACCCATACTGGCAGCAACAAAAAACTGATATGATATTTGTGCTGTCCTACAGAATATTATTTGGTACCCTATTCCAATTTTGAATGCAAAATTATTCACCACAGAAAGATCACTACCACAAGTGAAAGTGTTGGGAATCAATTTTGAACATCATCAAAGGTTTTCAAGGTTTTTCCAAGTTGGGCTCCCAAAAGCAGAGACATCAAAAACCCCTAATCATGTTAAAAAATGCTGGCCTGTGTTAATAAAATTGGCCATAGTTACTTAAATAATTAGGTTGCTGTCCTTTCAACATAGTCTGGGAGAGAGACTAAAATTTCATGGATTCAACTGTGCAGAGTTATTTTTTTAAAAGGTAGCTTATGAATAATGACCATCCTCCTCCTAAAATATGCTCTTTGTAATGAGGAACTCTAGATCAGAAAGTAACTTGTACTTTGAAAGTTTTAACTGAAACCTATGCTTGATGAAATTTAAATTATTGATCTACTTGGGGCTAAAACGCAAAACCCGACTACCTTCCACATGCTCTGCCAGCTGCAGCTTCTAGATAAAATGTGTGAATGCTCAAGAATAATTCTTTATTTAAATGTACCAACCTGTGACTTAGGGCACGTGATTTTGTTGCTATATATAAGATGTCTATCGGTCTCTTATGGACTATATATATTCTTACCATCAGCAGAGCTTTAGGAAAAATACTCTAAAATATAATTAAACTTATCTCTGAGTATAGTCGAGAGAAATACCTTACATTCCTGTAAAGTTGGTTGATTGGAATAATGTAACACTGCCTTTGCATTCTTACTTTTTAAATTTATTCTCATTAGAGTGTGTGTGTATGTGTGTGTGTCCATGTCCATTAAACAATGTTAACAACCTAAAATCAGTGGAAATAGACATCATGTAGTAAAGGAGTGGCTGGGTTCTCCGTTTAAAGAAAGAACAATTGAAACTTAGAATTTTACACATTGCACATTAGAGGGTAAATAGCACTTTAGCAATACATAGCTAGAATACAAAGAATGCTCTTATTTTAATGAATGTCTTGACAGCCTAAGGTATGTTTTCAGAAAGCATCAGGATCAGTGTATTTACAAACATAACCAACATAAATCTAGTCAATTCCAATGCAGAACCTAGTTGTTGCAAAATAATTCTGTTAATCTCAAATAATCTCAAATAAAATGCATTCTAATTTTCCTGAAATAGATGTGAACCTTTTGTAGTCATTTATTTAAAGTGGATTCAGCTTTGTATAGGCATACATTTCTGTACAAGGAACAATACAATGAAGGATCAAGTACAAAAAAGGTTCTGCACCTTTAAACATATTAAAAGTATTCTTTACCTATCTAGGTCTCTGTAGTACCCCATAATGTGAAACTGCAAGGAAAGAAAGACCTCAAGTTGGCAACATGACAGCAATTGTTCAACAATTAAAAATGGATTTTCTAATAGTTTCTTTTTTTTATTTGCTTTGTACTATTCACTGACAGTCGCGATTCTAAAGTATTCATTTACTGGATATTAATTGAGGGAGATGGACAGGTCCACAGAGTACAATCTTTTAGCATTCTCTGTTTTATTGAATACACTAATTTTAAGTTCATTTGCCCACTTCTTTTGCCAAATTGTCAAGTGCACTCTGTCTTTTAAATATTGCACAGCTTTTTTTCCCCCACTTATTTTAATCATAATCAACAAAAAGAAACGGTCAAGGTGAATGTCTTTATCTAGTGTGTCTCTGATCAATAGCAGTTGCTTTGCATTTGTAGTCATTACTCATGCCATCTGGCTTGATGTACTCATTAATAAATAAAAAATTCTGTTACGTTATTGATTTTTTTTTAGTAAGCTGCTGAATTTTGTCTCCTTGATATTGTCAATGTCGTAGACTCACTGTTCACATTTCTTTGGACTTTGAGAGACTTGGATGCCAAATTTTGTTGAATTAAGCTTGTTCCTGTGCTGTCTGCCATACTAGTATACTTCCACATTCTCACTGTGCTTTAATGGATAATAAAACACCAAGAAATCTTGGTTTTAGTCCAGCTATTCTGTTGGTTTATTGGATGTAAGTTTGCCTTCTCCATGTTTTTGTCAGAAGACCTATATCCACAAAATCTGCAAGCCAAACTTTTTGATATTACATTTATATGTCTGAAGAAACACCATCGACCTTAATAGCTGCAATAACATTTATACCGGGGTACTGAGATCAGCATATGGCCCTTTATCCTCTAGATTTTTCTTCCAGAAAATAAATAATTTTTTGCACTACTGAATATATGCATCAGTGTTGGTTAGGATGTACTGTAAATGCAACTTCTTTCCCCTGTAATGCATAATTTACACGAAGGAGCCTTGGTAATTTATGTTCCCTTTCATTAAACAATGGCTGTATCACAATGTGCCCTACTGTTACGTGATTCTATTTTTACATACTACATCTTCTAGTTCCCATCATTCCTGTCTGTATACACTTGATAATCTTATTCTACACTCTTCTATATTAAAGATACCAGTGCAAGAAGTTACCTACCTTCTGCTAGTGTCACACTGTCATTTACAATTCAACTATGATATTCCCCCTTCCCTGTGCCCAAGCACTTGGATAACATATTAGGCACTCATTCATGTGACATACAAACTAGTTAAGTTTGTATGCCACATGAATGAGTAGTGCTTCTAGATCGGGTAACAAGCCATTTTTCTGCATTTAACAATGTGCGCAGATCAAGGGATTCATCAGAGAGAATCACGGGCTTTGACAACAATACTCTCCCATACTCCTAAGCATTTCCAGCTGTTTCACAAGATAGGTCCAATAAATACACAGCAGAAATCATATGCTTGCTGTCCAGAATGTGAAATTTAAAAACAGCACCAGGAGAAATGCATCGTCTCATGCTGTGGATGTAGTTATTTCTCTTTCACTGATTATATTGATACACTTAAAGTATTTTTCATGTCTTCCCTTCTGATTCTACCATGCAGATCTTGATTGTGTGTTGCATTGTTTGGTTAAGGACAGTGCTAAGATAACTCCCTTTCACAAACCCCATTTAAAACAGCTTTGACATCTTAATTTTAGTAGAAAGCTTTATCCTAGGCAAATTATTTATGAGAATCCCATCATCCCTGTCAGTATAGCAGGGAGCTATTTTTAATTCAATACTTTCCTCTGATGCCACAATTAACTTTGCATTCAAGATGCCACTTTCCAATCTACTAATGAAGTACTTCTCCTTGATTTTAAAACTTAAAAATCACAAGTTGTCACTTGTTAAACTGTATTTGTTCCCTCCCAGTTCAAAAAGCAGACATTCACGTAACAGAGGAGACGCTTAAGATAGCTAATATCAATGGAATTTAACTTTATAAGTTCCTTGGAATATGGATCATCATTTACTCTGTGCAAATACAGCACTTCCTGTACTGAGAAGGTAGGGCAGGGTAACCCTAGGCAGGGCACCTTGGAGACTAGCTGGTTGAGTTTCATAAGATTTCATAGGCAAGAAACTGCTGCTATTGGTATGCTATTGGTACATTCCAGTCCAGGGTGGCTTCCTAGGAACTTCCATGATGCAACATGTATATTAATAAAAATTAATTTTAAAATTGGTCCAGATACAGTAAACATGCAACAAAAAATAATATGTTTCTATTTGACTAACAAAGGGTCTATCCATGCCAAGCATCACACTTTTTAAAGATGGAATATGATTTAAAGATGTAGTTGAATTAAAATGGTTCGTTTCCAGTGCAGGAATTTGGAAGTAAATTTCTGAGTTTCTCAATTTTTATGTGTGCATGTAGCATGGAATAATAATTCAACAACTATTCAGCAAGCACAACTTTTTGATGCTCTTGAAGATGCTTCCCCTGCTTCCCCCCACCCCCTTAAAGGTTGGGTGTTTCTGGTCCTATTCCTTTAAAGCATATGTAAACAATTGTATGATGATCTTAGATACAAGCTGGAAAACTGTACATAGAAATGACAAGTCCTGACTTGCTTGCTTTTTGGGCTAATGGAAGGATCCTTCCGTCCCATTACACCAGAATCGCCTTTTTCTCACTCTCATCTATCCAATGTACCAGGATGATGAATGATGGGACAGAATGACTTGCATTTTCCATGACGTCCACATTTGTAACTAAGGAAATAAGTATCAATTGTATGCAGTAGTATGCATTATGCATACAGCAGACTTCATTACAGTCCCAACAGAATTCATGCCCCAAGGACTGAAATGATCTGGGTTCAACTCCCAGTTCTGCATTAGCTCCTGCACAGGTCTGGGTAATTTATTTCCTTCTCTGTGCCTCATTTTTTTTCAATAAATGGGGATAATGATACTGTATAAGGCATATCAAGATATATTAATGACTAGCTCTGATAAGAGTTATGAAGTATAATTGTACGGAATAGACAAATGGTGGGAAAGAAAATGGTCACATAAAGTTGCAGAAAAAATTGGAGCAAATCACTGCAAGGTCAGTGTCAGAAGCCCAAAAAGAAAGTTAGTCTCCCAAGTCCTTATTTTGTGCCCTGCTGCATGCCATCTCTCTTGCCTTGTATTCACCTTAGATTTTTTTCTCCACAAGTTTAAAATCATTCTGCAAAACTCACTAGCCCCATACTGGCTTTTGTTAGAAAAGAGTGGGACTAGAAAAAGCAAGAAGATTCAGGTGAAGGCAAAGGCTAGCCAAGCTGCCTTCTGTTGCATCTTGCATCTGAATTGACATGCTACTGTACTATGCATAATGAAATGTTATCCCTGACCAGTCCAAACACAAAAGGGAACAAAAGCAAGGAGGGAAGCATACATATGAAAGAAGCTTAAAGGCAGCAGATACCACCAGAGAATCATAGCCAAGTAGTGGTTTTTCTTGAACTTTGCAGATAAACTAGAAGTAGCAAAGCTCCATAAGAAATTCTTCTACGGTAGTCTTAGCACAACTGGAACAGAAATACTGTAACTAACCAGATAGTGTCATATATAAAATGGCTGGTATAATTTTGTGAACCTTCAAAGGTCAGATTGCTTAACAACTTTCATAAGAACTTTAAAATACCAGCTCTATTCCAAACTGCTCCGTGACATTTGAACTTTTGGGAACTGGAAAACCACCTAAAAAGATAGGAAGCGAGTGGGAATCCCTCAATTTATTTATTTAAACTGGTTCTGACTGATATTTTATCATCTTAGTTAGATATATAACAATATTTCAAAATCACTTTAATAAAAAATAAAATCAGGGTTGAATCTGGATGCTTTTACTCAGGCAAAACCTGACTGATATTAGTGGAAACTGCTAATAGGAAATAATACATAACAGGCATGAAGGATTCTGTATAGAAAACAGGCAAAACTTGAGATTATGACATTGATTGTGTTTATAGTAAGGTAAAACCTGGGGCAGTGGAATGAAATTTTGACATTCCCTTCTCAATGTTTCACATACAGCACTTTATAAATTCTCGTTAATATGAGGTTTTAAAATATACTTACATGCTTTCCCCATGACAAAATTCCTGCACCCACTTTCATCACAGGTAAGTTATTTTGAACATGATATTTAAAGGGCATTTAACAATCATTGCAATCTAATTTGTTAATGTAAAATTAGGGGAAAAATTGACATAACATCAGATAACTTGCATGCATTTTCAGTGGAAATAATTAGGCAGATGAATTACCTGTTGTAAACAAGACTTGTACTGTTATTTCATTATAAATTAGTACTGAAGCTCTCAAAATCTGTGGTTGTTCTGTTCTGCTTGGGAAATGTTTTTCTTTTTTCCCATCAAACAATTAAGTTCCTGGTTTATCCCTGTGGCATTTAAATTTATGTGGGAGTAAATTTTAGCCATCAGTGCATTCACTTCACAGCGATGAAGGGAAACAAACAACGCTGAAATGTTATCTTCCACTGAGTTTGAAAAAAAAGAAAAAGCAAAAGAAGGGGAAGAGTGAGCTCTCCATAACATTGCTTCATTCAGGCTTTTTTAATTCTAAGTAGATGCATTTTCAAGTGCCTTGCCCAGTGGCAATGCTTCCCTTTGTTTTTTGTTTCTGTGTAAAGATGACTCAGGAACTTTTTCCTCACAAAACACAGCAATAAACTAAGAAGAAGGAAGTCATGCTGGCCAAAGTTTATCATGGCACCTTAATCAGTTGTGTAGGTGCACCCACTGTGTTGCAATTTTGATTTAAGAAGGATTTAAGCAGGCATTGATACACCATGGTACTGTAATCTGCATTTCTTTTGTATGGAAAGAATATAGAGTATAAGGATACCCACTGCAACTTAATACTTGCAATGGTAGTAGATTAATTGAAGTAATGACTACCCACAAGCATTAAAATCCCAGCCATGACCTTTGCTAGCAGGTCCATTGCTATCTCTCAAAGTACCGTACACATGTATGGGTAATGCAACCTCACAGCTAGAGCTGGTCAACATTTCCAACACAACTGTTTTTCCCTTCAAACACTGCTCCTTTCTTGAAACTTTAACATTCAGCAGAACTGTATTTGATGTCACCAACATTTTTGACAGAGAGGTTTCTCTGATCACAGTGGATTTCTCATCAAATCCAAAATGGGAAGAAGGGTGAGAGGAGAAGGCAGAGAAAAAGAGAATTCAAAACATGACCTTTTGGACAATGTCCATTGCAATGAAATTCCACTCTGCAGAAACATTTTAGAAGAGCTGATATTCATTCTGATGAAGAACAAAAAACAACATTAAGCTTTTGTTTTGTTTTCAAGAGGAATAGAGTTATCACTTTCTTGCCTGATCTCCTTACAAAATCCATTGCAGGGATATAGGTTTTGCAGCACTTTTGTCATGCAAAAATGTCATGGGAGAAGCATGGTAGAAAGAAGATGAAGAAATATCAGTCCCTGTGGTATTGGAATAATTGGTTTTATACACCTGGATCTGCTGATCCGAGAATGCAATGCAATTCACAAATAATGAAAATCAGCATATATATATTTGATATCCTTCACAAATCCTATGATATGAATATTTCTTCTGATAAAGTAAGTTGTCAGCAAGAGATAACTTAAGCCTAACAAATGTTTCCAGGTCACTGATAAGAGTAAGACCAACGTCAATGCTAAATTAATGACAATATCCCCCAGAAAGAAGGCTTCTGACCCCAAACCAGGAGATCAACTTAGCTGTCTACATGGAGTTAATAATTACTTTCTTCTGTATCAAACAGAGCAGTGCTAAATCCGTTATTTTTTACTTATGGAAATCCAACACAATGGCATCATCTTTGTTCCTAGGATGCAGTTGCTGAATTAGTGAGAAGTAGAGTAGGGGAGCTTGAGGCAGGATGCCACAGTTAATTACAAGTGTAATATTTTTTCATAGCTTATCCTAAAATACATATATATTCACATTTATGGAGATGGATAGTGGATCTAGAAAACAGCATTAAGCCAAAATCTTATGCAGATAATCATTAACAAAAATGTTAGAAGATGACAAGAGTGAGTCTTTCTTAGAAAGCAAATTCAACCTGCTTATAAATTTTGCCTAGGAAAATGTGTCTCTGGGTGCTTTATATCACAGAATCTGTTTTTATCTTCATCTTTTGTATCTTCTTTATTACCTTTATTTTTGTTTTACCATCAAATTGGCATTACAGATGTATATTGTAACATATAGCAGCAGGGACAGAATCATAATCAAATACAATTCAAACCATAGATTGAAATATCTTAAGATGAGGTTCACACCTATTTGATCACAGTTACAGCCGAACAGGTTATAAGTCATGTAAGACTGTGCTACTAGCTTGTAATACACTTTACGGTTCCGCAATTATGGTTTACAAGGTATCTCTGGTGTTAAAAAAATACACAGAAAAACACTGCTTTTATATTGACAGCAATCCCCCTGTGAGAGTGAGGATTCTCTCGTTTCAACAGATATCTGCTCAAAAAGGGGTTCAGGTAAGTCCCAAGGTTGTGGGGGATGGGAGGTAGACAAAGGGGGGCAGGAAATAAATGGTGAGAAGAGACAGACAACAGGGGGGAAAGTGTGGGGAGCAAGGGACAGGGGTCAAGCTCCTTGACCTCCCTACTGCCTGCTTCTGCATTGCCTCCCCCATCATCTGCTCTGCCACTGCCTCCCCACTGTCTGCTCCCCTACTGCCTTCCCAGCTCTGTGCCCTCCACTTGTTCCCCTGCAGGGAGCAGAGGCACAGCAGCACTGCTGGGTGCTGCCTTCATCCAGGATTACAAAAATACCCACCATCATAAAGGCAGCTGACTCTCTTGCTACAATTGGAACTGTGGTAGCTCTTGCTGCCCTGAAACTGGAAATTAGTAGGCATGGAAGTGCCCTGCTAAGGCACTGGTGGGCTCAAAGAAGACAACTACACACCACTTTATACCCTAAGCTTGACAAACAAGAAAAAGAGGGGCAGGGGGACTAATAAAACAAAAGGGGTGGGGCAAAATTCTATTCAATCAGCTTTTTGATCCCTAACTTCAACCAAAGAAGAAGTGCCGACTCCATGCAATGGACTAAGACATTTGCACTGCTAGCAATTTTACTTGGAAACCCCTCAGATACCATGGTGATGGGTGGCAGTATGAAACTCAAAGACAGGGACTATGATACATTTACTCATCCCCAGTTTTAATGTTAACTTACACCCACCCCCAATTGATTCTTTTAACACAGTTATTTATGGTTACTATTCACTGAAGATAAAGCTAAGTAGTCTTCTTGTTAGTAATAGATTTACCCAGATCTTCAAGAGTTCCTTCATTTTTACCATAGCACATAGGAACTGCAACATTTTAATGTTTCTACAAAATCACCCTTCGGACTTGACTCAAGTAAGAAGGATAATTAACAATGCCAGAAAGAATTATGTTCCTTAAGTGGAGAAAATGTGAAATGTTTCTTATTATACATCTAGCCCCTGATTCTGCAGTGATCTGCATTGTAACTGGCTTTTTAACAAGGCAGAGCTCCACTGCTCCACAGGTTCACCAGGGTCTCTTCACTCAGTGTTACAGAATTAAGCTCTTAGAGATGGGATCCTTCACTATTCAGGAAAACGAGTAGAAAATAGGCTGGCTACACCATGAAATGACAGGGTATTAGTATGCGCTAATTATAGGCAAAGAAAACATTTCACTTATCAATCCCTGTTTTTCAGACTAATAAATCTCTGAGAGAGAATAAACAACGAAACAAGCAAGGTTTTTTGGACTGAAATACCTCATTCTTAGCCATGATTAGTACAGACTTCTGTCTCAACTAAATAGACCAGGAAAAAGTAGGTATATTATCTGGATGGAGTGCTGCAATGTATCAATGCAGTTATATTAGTTCTGGTATTCAACAGGGTTTTTCAGAGTTAGTGTAGGTATCAACACACAGCATTACCCTGAGTGTTTGTTGTTGGTTTTTTTTTGTTTTGTTTTGTTTTTTGTTTTTTTTTAGAGACACCCTTAGTGTGTATAGAACAAAAGCATTTAAGTGTGATCAGGTGCTTACAAAACAATTATATTAGAAATATATGTATCTATATAAAAGTATATCCCAGATTCATTCCTGCATTTCAGGCTCTTGTGTGTCATACTGAATTACAAAGCAGAATTAAAACTGGTGTATCTCCCCAAAGGAAGATTAAGTCAGTATAAAGAAGATCTTCTGAAGGAAGCATCTCCTTTCCTGACCCCTATATCACTGCCATACTAGAATGCCAAACTGGCTTTCCTAAAACAGATCAGTTTGTAATGACTCTTGGGGGCCACAGTCATCCAGCATTAATCAGCTTTCAAGCTGCTCTAATGTTATGCAAATAGCATAAATACCAACTTTATATTAGGTAAATAACATGGAGATAGACTTTTGCCTATCGCCTTAAACTTATGTATTTTCTTGAGTTTTGCATTGCCTTAAGAAACTCCATTTTGTATTGCTCTGTAGCTTGGCATAAGTGCTTGAGCTTTGTATACTGTATGTGTGAGAGAATGGGTGAGGGTGTGTCTGTAGAAAAGGAAAACATCAGCTGGCGACTGGCTAAAGAATGCAGACAGATAAAAGACCAAAACAAAAAGAATTCGCCTCAGAACAGTGAGAGAACAGCATCAATTGACCTTCAAGGAACACAATGATAACACAGCAAAAGCCCAGAAGACTGGATGCATTGACAAGGTTATAAAAGATGGGGCAAGACATATCAATTTTGAGTCTTGTTCTGTATGTCATCCTGGAGCATGGGTTCACCTGATGAGATGGACCAGCAAGAGCCCGGCTCCCACTCATGATCAATTTGGTTGGCCACTAGGTTGATTCAAGCACCAATAAGACTGGTGATGTATACCAGCGCAGAATAGACATTTTGGGTATGAATGTGGTGGGGGTGTATTAAGCACTTAATCAATAAATGTGGCATCTTGCCTTATCCTCCCTCATAAGGTCTTGCTCATGATTTGAGCAATTGGCAATTTGTGTAACACTAAGTTATTCCAGAGGATCTGACTCACACTGAGGAGTCCAAAGATGTTCAAATGAATTTGAGCCTGCCCAGAATCTCCCAAAATGTGCTATGTATTACTTAGCCCAGCAATTTTCAAATCAGGGTGCTGGAGCATGCTGGGACATTGAGATTTTTTGAATGGTAGCACAAGTTATGAGGAGATAAGCAGGTAAGTGCAGGTTCAGACTCAGTCCCTGCCTGATCATTCTCCCATCCCTGATGCCTGGCTCCCCATGGCCTGGCAAGGAGTTAAGTACTGTAATACATACTTTCTTTTTTTTCTAAATGGATGCTGCTTAATTCAGAAAGGTTATGGAGTGGTGTTTTGAGTCTAAAAAGGTCAAGAACCACTATTTTAGCCACTACAGAATGCCTAGTAATTTATTTTTTACTAATGAACATACATATCTAGGATATAAAACATGACACACCCAAATAAATACCCATTAGTTTATTTAATGAATGCACAGAGCAGTGGTACATGATAATATCATTCCTAACACTAGAACATAAATATAAACTTTTCTCATGTTCAAAACTCTTAACAAAAGCTATTAATTTTGGTAAATACCATGGAAAGGAAGTTAATTAAGCATCCATTTTTTCCCCATTTCACAGATGGAGAAACTGCAGGCAGCTGAAACATTCATGCGGCTCCTTACAAAGTCATTCAGTTGGGGGCCTATGTATAGTTAAGTTGAAGGCTGCTATTGTTAAAAGAATTAGAGCAGTAAAAGTACGTTAGGATTGCTCTCAGATGAAAAGCATGAGGGAGACAAGTTACTAATACAGAGTCATCTAAATTGCTCAGTTAAATTGTCACAATTAAACATGGAGCATTTTAAAATTGCTCTGAGGGATATAAGTCTATTTAAACAAGTCTTCTTCTGTATAACTGCCAAACTTTGTCTTCTAACTCTCAATATTTTGCCTGTTTTATCTTAATGGCATAAAACACAGCCTGTCATCAAGAAGTGACTTTAATCTGACCAGTAAAATAAAGTTATTCTTGGTTTCCCAATTCTTTGTTTTTAAAAGATATAGAGAATACCTAAGAAATGAGTTTGTAGTGACTCACAGTAACATGTCAGATGCTAAAAGTAATATACCCCAGACCAAAAAAAAAGGTTTCTCCCCCACAAACAATTTGCTGGTTTTAGCTGCAACTTTTGTGGTACAGAAGAATCCTACAACAATTGTAATGTCTGGCCAATTGCACAGAACACAACAGGGCATTGCCAGGTCCTCCTACTACAAGAGTAATCTGCAGAGGCAATGGTAAGTCTTAGCTCACATCCTGGAGCATAAGTGTAACTCTAGCCTCTGCTGAAAAAGGAGCCACAGGACCAGACCGGATCTATTCTAAATTCACAGAGAAGGTCCAGGAAGGAAACCGACTGATTGTACTGAGGGTTTGAAGTTCTAGTGGCTGGCCGGGAGGGTGTAGAACAGAGCAGAGGTAATCACACAGCCAATCAACTATCAGAGGGTACTGCAAGGTACACTGAGACATCAGATCCCACGCTTCCACACACAACTTTTCTTCCACCCAGAAAAGCAAGCCTCTAAACTTTTAGTGCACAACATTTCCATTTTGCAACAAAATTCCACAGTTCCCATCATCAACAAAAATGATGTCTTCAATGTCCTGAAAGCACTAGAAAGCAAACTACTTTTCCAAGTTCTTTAGGGTTAAAGTTTTAACAATTTATGGTTCAACACATTAAGAACCCAAACACACACAACTGATTTTTCTTTCAAAATTGCAAAAAAGGGTCTCCAATCCCATCCCTTGAAAATCAAAAGTAACCACAGGTGATAAGTTTGCAAGCCACTTGTTTCAGCCTTCCAAATTCACAAATAGGTCCTTTACATACACAAATACAAGGACGAAAACAGGGAATGGAAACTATATCTACAGTATAAGAGATTATCTTGAAAGTAATAACTCATTGAAGTAGGGGTTATTGCAGAAAACTGCTTCAATACAAGCTCTTCTGTGACAATAAAGAGCTAATGCAAGTGGAATATCCTACAGAAGTAGGGAAGCAATTTTGTCTTTGTATGCAGCATGCAATATTAGCACAGAAATACTGTATTTATTTCTGATGCCTATACTTTTAGAACTATATTGCTATCTTATAGAGATTGTAATGGCAAGCAATATAAAATTTCTAAAGCTTGGAAAACAAGCTTTACGGTATGAAACTCTGTATACTTTCTTACATTTGGAGAAAATGTTGATTAATGGATGGTTTTTCACCCTGCTGACAAGGGCTTTATAAAATCCAACTGCTGTAAATTGAAGTTAGACACATTTATCCTTGAAATAACATGCAAGTTTCTTGACAGTAAGGGTGACTGAACATTCAAATAACTTACCACTGCTTGAACTCTTTAAAGTGAAAACAGATATCTTGTCTTAAAGATATGCTTTGAGCCAGTGTTTCAAAGACATTCTTTGGCCTGTGCATGTGCAGAGAGGAGATGTCCTTCTGTTCTTGCCCTACCTTCAAAGAGACTGGGGAGAACAGAATTTTTGATGCTTTCTCCTCAACCTGAACATAACACTTCCTGTGCTAAAATAATAAGACCTATATTTCAGGGGCCATCTGGTCACCTCTGGGGGTCAAGAAGGATCTTTTCCCCACCCCCATACATATATTTTTTTCCTTTTCAGGAAAGTAAGGGGATGAATTCTTCTGAGATGCAGCACTTGACCATGGCTAAGGGCATAAGAGTGAGGCAGTAAGGGGAGTGGACCAGAACCCTCATGTGTCTGGTTGGTATGTCTTGCTTATGTGTTCAGAGTCACACTGAATGCTAGATATGAGCTAATGAGTATTACCTTTTGATATATTAATAAAGAGGCTCAGTCATGACCAAAACTCATCTGTCATCTGTCTAGGTCCTTCCCTAACTGAATCCAGGTGATGTTTGGTAACATCTTTTACTGGGTCAACTGTACAGTTGGGAGAGATGATAGACAAGCTTTCAAACATAAGATGTCCTCTCAGTTGTCCTGGAATGAAGCTGATACAGCCTAAACAAAACACCAGATATATAGCTACTTCTGATTGCTTCTCTTTGCTCAGAGATAAATAGCATAAGCTTTTGTGACACTGAGCCCACTTCATCAGATGCTGTGAAAGAACACGCAGAAAGTACTATTAAATGGAGTGATTTTAATGCAAAAGACAGGAAAGAAAGGAGGGAGGGATGGGGAGAAGGGCAGTCCTGGTAGAGGCAAATAAGCAATAAACCTGTAGGAACAAAGGAGTCACAAAAGCTAATCTGGGTAATGGGATAAAAACCCATAGTCGCTGTTTAGACCATACTTAACACAATCCAATCTGTGGATGACTTCTTGTTTTGCCATTTCCTATTCAAGTTGGGTTTTAAAGTTTTGCTTTCTGAGATCAGCTGTTCTGAGATCAACAATGTGATGTCCAGGGAGGTTAAGTGTTTTGCCACAGGCTTGTGTGACTTTCTCAAACTGATATTAGATCATTATTCTTTCATTCTTTGACAAATCATATGGAACAGCCACATGGCATGAAAGCAAGGAAAAGGTTAATTGTGGGATGGGGGGAAGGGCATGTAGTATGTGACTAAACAGGTCTGTGGCATGTGCAGTGAGTGGCTGGGTAGGCCCACAGTTCCAGGATATTCAGAAGTTGGACAGCCCTGAAGTAGACCACAAGCACTCTTTTTTTGTTGTTGTTGGCAACAAAGGCAATATCATGCTGGGCAGTATTAAAAGGAGTATAACTTGCAAATCAAGGGAAGTGATTCTTCCACTAAGTTCAAGACCGGTGAGGACTAAGTAGTGGGGGTCTACTATAGACCACCACACCAGGAGGATGAGCTACACCTGGAATTCTCTGGGCAGCTCTCAGAGGCCATACGGTCAAGAGATATGGTTGTCATGGGTGACCTAAACTATCCTGACATCTGCTGGGAGGATCAATTAGCCAGAAATAATCACTCATGTAGGTTCTTAACCTGCATACAGGACCTCTACTAGGGGGAATGCCATGCTGGACTTGGTGCTGGCTACGGGGGATGACCTTGTGGGGGATCTGCAGATACAAGGCAACCTAGGGGATAGTGACCATCGACTAATGGAATTCACTTTTCAGTGAAGGGTGGAAAAATTAACCAGCAGGGCAGAAGTGCTAGACTTTAGAAAGGCTGACTTCAGGGTGCTTAGGAGATTAGTTAGTGGGGCACTAAAGCTCCAGAACATTGACAAAATGGGGGCGAGGAAGGGTGAATGTTCCTCAAGGAAGTGATCCTTCGGGTTCAGGAAGCGGCAATCCCACTGCGTAGGAAAGGGGGAAACCCTCCTGGCTAAACAAGGAAATCCAGGAAATCCAGGAAAGCCTAAGGGTAAAAAAAGGGGTACACGGGCTGTGGAGGCAGGGGGTAGCTACCAAGGAGGAGTATACATCCTTGGCTCTCACTTGCAGGGAATCAGTTAGGAAAGCCAAAGCAGCATTA
>NW_017729025.1:119403178-119403877 GCF_001723915.1 Gavialis gangeticus | reverse complement strand
GGAGTCCAGCAGGTAATATAATACTGAAGGGCAACCAGCAGGGTTCATAGCAGGTAGAGCCTGCCTGACTAACTTGTTTCTTTCTATGACCAGGTCACTAAAAGCTTAGATGTGGATGTCGAGGTAGATGTAATCTACTTGGACTTTAAGACCTTCAACACGATATCCCACCTTATTCTTATAAGCAAATTAAATGGTTATGCCATAGATTATTACACAATCATGTGGGTGCCAAATTGGCTTAAGGGTCATACCCAGGCAGTGGTGGTGGACAGGTATCGACCTTGAAAGATGTGGGCAGTAGGTTCCCCCAAGGCTCAGTCTTTGGGCCAGTGATGTTCAATATCTTCATCAGCAACCTGGATGAGTGCATGGAAAGCACTCTGTTCAAGTTCACAGATGACACTAAACTATGGGGTGAAGCAAACACACTGATGGGAAGAAATTGAATCCAGGCAGACCTGGACAGGTTAGAGAAGTGGGCAGAGAACAATAGGATGCAGTTCAACAAGGACAAGTGCAAGGTGCTGCACCTAGGGAGAGGGAATCACTAGCACACCTATAGGCTGGGGGATGAACTTCTCAGCAGTACAGCAGCAGAAAGAAATCTCAGAGTCACTGTCGACTCCAAGGTGAATATGAGTCATTAATGTGACGAAGCAATTAGCAGAGCTAACCACACTTTGTCAGGCATGAGTA
>NW_017729025.1:119392003-119398178 GCF_001723915.1 Gavialis gangeticus | reverse complement strand
ATGTGACAAAGCAATTAGCAGAGCTAACCACACTTTGTCAGGCATGAGTAGATGCATCTCAAACAGGTCTAGGGAGGTGATGGTCCCCTTCTATGCAGCACTGGTCAGGCTGCAGCTAGAGTACTGCTTCCAGTTTTGGGCACCGCACTTCAAGAAAGATATGGACAACCTTGAGAGGGCCCAGAGGAGGGCCACTTGTATGGTTAGAGGTCTGCAGGGAAGGTCTTATGAGGAAAGTCTGAGGGACCTGGACCTTTTCAGCCTCCACAAGGGAAAGCTAAGAGTGGATCTTGTGGTAGTATACAAATTCACCAGGGAGGACAGCAGGGAATAGAAGGTGCTCTGTTTACCAGAGCACCCCTTGGAATAACCAGAACAATGGCCACAAATGGATGGAGAGTAGGTTTAGGTTGGACACCAGAAAGAACTTCTTCACAGTTAGGGTTGCCAGAATCCGAAAGTGGCTTCCAAGGGAGGTAGTGCTCTCCCCTACCTTGGGAGTCTTCAAGGGGGGACTGGACAAGCACCTGGCTGAGGTCACACGACCCCTGCACTTTTTCATGTCACTGGCAGGGGGTCAGACTCGATGATCCTTTGAGGTCCCTTTTGACCCTAGCATCTATGAATCTATGACTCACCTGTAGAAATGTGTCCAGTTCAGGACCCCACACTTCAAGAAGGATGTGAACAGACTGGAAAGAGTCTAGCACAGAGCATCAAAAATGATTTTGGACTTGGGAAGCATGATTTATAAAGAAAGGCTGAAAAGGCTACGGTTATCTAGTCTGAAGAAGAGAAGACTGAGGAGGGATTTAATAATAGTCTTCAAATACCTGAAGGTGATTATAGAGAGCATCAAGATAGACTTTCTTTGTGGCCAAAGAGGAAAGGACAAGGAGCAGTGACCTCAAGCTGGAAGAGGGAATTTAGGTTAGAGATTAGAAGGAACTTCTGACTATGAGGGTGGCCAAGCATTGGAACAGGCTACCTATAGAAATTGTGGAATCTCCATCTCCGGAAATTTTCAAGAATAGGCTGGACAGACGCTTGGTTAGGACAGCTGGGCAGGGAGCCAGATAGACCTTGTGAGGTCTCTTCCAGCCATACTTTCCTGTGATGCTATGCATTTATTGGTTGTTTGCTCCTCAGAGTACTGTCCCCCCTCTCCCTTCTAACCTCCTTCCCTCTCTTTTGTATTGAAATCAGTGTCCATTTTATACACTGCCCTGTGCATATCTTTTAACAGTATCTGATGAAGTGACCTCAGGCTCAAGAAAGCTTATGCTATAGATCTCTGATTTAGTCTCTATAGTGCAAAATTACTTTGCCTTCTTTCTGACTTCAAACTCACATGGCTAACTACCTCACTCTTTTTTTTGCTCCATAGGTTAACCACTCTCTTCCCCTTTCTCAGGAATTATTTGCCAAACAAATCCTACTTCTCCAGAATAAAACAGAGCAACTGACCTCACCTCACCTTGTCTTGCCTCTTCTCTTCTCTGCTGCCGTTTAAGGTGAAAAGTACTCAATATGTACAAGATGCAATTGGCTTTTTTGGCCTTTTTATGCTGGATCACTTGCTAGATGACAGAACTGAATGTAGGCTATGGATAATTTGGAGGGGAGTAAGTTACTAAGCACTGTCCTTACTTTAGTTTACTTAAAATCTCTGTCATCGCTACAGTTCTTGTATTTATTACTGGGTAAGTATTGACAAATGTAATCTATGAAATTTAGTAAGGCAAAACTTGAGTATGCACATGGGTAAGCAGTATTCACTACAGATGAACAAACCCTGAATTGCCTATATGGTCCTAAGTTAATGTATCTATGCAAGCAACTTATTAAATTATCTATCTTTTCTCTAAAAGTATAGGCATTCTGCAGAATCAAATTGCAGGAAATGAATCTATGCCTAGAGTTTTGCACTTAAGCATGACTATGAAAGGAAAATTGTAAAGGCCTTTAGTCACCAAAGCCAAGTCAAATGTTTGTAGTAATTCTGTAGAAATGAACGTGATTAAAAGCAAGTACTTTTTCTGTCCCTCTACCCCTTACAATGATGGCACATAGTAGAAAAACAGAAAATATGGAAAGCTGTGGAGTTATTATATATTTCCATGGCCAAGGAAATAGGACTTTCATGTTACTTCCTAAAGGCCGCTGATAACATCTCGTTTTCATCCAAAAATGTCAGAAAATAAGATTCCCACAGTCACTGCACCTGTCACTGTCCTCCTGAGGCTCATTTACTCAATTTGTTTCTAAGTAACATGAGCTGACTGGAGACTGAAAGCTATGGGGGGAAAGGGGTCTGCACATTACAGAGCATATTCTACATACAGAGGAGCCAACTTCAAAGGTTCTGCTCAAATAATCAGCATCTTAAGTTATAAAACTTATTCAAAACATCCTAAATCTTCAATATTGGGCTGGGCATCTCACATTTTTCTGCCGTTCTCTCAGTGCTTCTGTTTGTATTTGTGCACCGTACCATATATAAGCATCAGCTGAACTCTACTGTGGTCCCAGCTGGACCAGGAAATTCAATCAAAATAATAAAGGTTGGGGTTTTTTTAATAACCCTTTTTAGTTTAAAAGTCATCATCTCTTCTGTTTTGCGTTTTTCTTTGGCTCACAGTTTAGGTGAAGAATTGAGTCAGCGACCATTTATCCAAAATGCCTCAAGATGAAACCAGTTCAATGAGTATTACAGTAGTGTTTCATGAGGAACACAAGCCACATCCTAGGTGGTGATGAGTGCCCTTCACTGTTATTGAAGAGCCTTGGAAATTACGAAGAACCAGAAGGCATGGAAACTGCAAAACAAATGATTCAGGGTCTTAAAGAAATTAGAATTTAAGAAGCACAGGAGGAGTGTTTTAACAACTGTTTGTTTTTAGTGTACAAGAGGACAACTATGGTTTAATTCACTGAGATACTTCTAGCAGTATAAATTATTAGCAATACTTTGTACTAAGAGCACTTTTCACCAAATAATTCTAAAGAGATTAACCAAAACATCCAAGATTTGTTATAAATTTAGAGATGGCAAAAATGGTCAAGGTGATAAGGCTGTAATTTTTGAACCTGGAATCTTATGGATGGGCACCTAAAACTGGATATACATGCCTAATTTTATATACACAAGTTACAAATATTAAATGTAACTTTTTCAAGGCCACAGAAATCTTTACTTATTGCCTTGGAAATATAACCTTTGACTTCTTCAACATGTATATAATGCTCCCTTAATACATACAAGCTCTGTACTTGCCAAGTATGAAGAAATAAACTATTTTTTCCAGTTTGGAATATTGTTGATATCCCAACACCTTACTTCTGCTTATAACTAATAATGGAAAGATTTTAACGGCAAACACTGTAACAACAAGAAATTCTCAGCTGGATCCTTCAACTGATCCATGTTCTTCATGGACAGTTCCCATGTACATGAGAATTTTTAAGGGAAAACACCACCACTGACAGAAAATTTCTGAAATGCTCTCCCAATGAGAAAAAAATCTTCAAAGTAGAGCCTTCAGCAATGACAAAATCCTCCAACATATACAGAACCCTCCATGATAAGTGTATCAAAAAGAAGATTTTCCTATAACATTGAAATTCATTTAAGGGGATTCCTTTAGCACGTAGGAAGAGGACAAGTATATTAAGTTCTCTACAAAACAGTTACTGAAAGCTACATGAAGTTTGTTGTTCTGATTTCTCCTTAACCAAGGTGAAATCTATGGAATAGCACTTTATTAATGCAGATTAGAAAGGAAGTTAACTTAAAAAATGTATTTTAAAGTATTCAAAGGCAACAACAGATCCTTGGCCCTTAAATGTAAAAGCAGATAGATCTTTCAACTAAAATGCTTGACAGAACAAATTCAGCCATTCATCAAGTTATACTGTTTAATGACAAACTTACTCACAATAGTTATGGCTGCTACAAAAGTACCCAAAACTGGAAGTAAAGTAGCATTTAATTACGTTTTTATATAATTGCTTTTTCTGAGATTGGAATGATTTTGTACACATGATGGCTATAAGGTTCCTTTGTTTTTATGTTCAGCTTCTGAACATTTCAACTTTCAGTCACCACTATTTACTGTAAGGATAATTATTTGGAAGAACTCAGTGACAAAAGTGACATGATAAAGTCCTGGGCTATATCAATACACTCAAAGATGTTCCTTAAAAATGACCAATGTTAGACCATTAAAAATGGTCAATGCAGGAAAAGGCAGCAATGAAAATGTATTATGAAATGGAAGGCCGCTTGTACATGTGACAGGGGTTTAGTCCCCTAAATTGAAAGGGTGGGTTTTTAATTGCAATGATTAAAAACCCACCACTTCAATTACAGTCTTCCATCACTGTTATGGCAAGGGGCCTGATCTTTTTGTTTTTATTCCTGCAGAGCCTGCCCACCTCTCCTGCAGCCAGGTGGCAAGCTGCTAGAGGGCTGAGCAACCCCCAAGCTGCAGGGGGCCCCAGTCCTTCCTTCCACAGTGGCAACCCCCCTGCCCCCAGGACCACCTGGGTGGGCTACTAGTGGGCAGGTACCCCTCTGCAGCTCAGGGCCCACCAGCAGCTCGCCCCCTGGCCATAGGAGAAGCAGGCAAGCTCCACAGGGAAAAAAAGGATCAAGCCCTTCGCTGCCTCTCCCCCCCAACCCCAAGCAGAGCCTGCCTGCATGAGCTGTCACTGGGCCATACAAGTCAAGCTGTGGGGGGCAGTCCTTCCCTCCATGGCAGCAGTGTCCCTTGGGGCCACCCAGGCAGGGTGCTAGTTGTGCAGGTACTACCCTAGTTTGCAGGCAGCATCCGCCAGATCCAACTAATCCCTGGGTGGGTGGCTAGTACGCAAGTGCTGCCCCAGCTCACAGGCAGCACTCAGTCTGATCCAACTGTTCCCTGAGCCTGAGCTTGGGCAGCACCCACCTACTAGCAGCCTGCCCAGGTAGCTCCATGTGGCACTGCTGCCATGGAAGGAAAGACTGGGGTCCTTCCCAGCTCAGGGGCTGTTCAACCCACCAGCAGCTCGTCCCCCAATCACGGGAGATGCTGGAAGGCTCTGTGAAAAAAGAAACAAAAGGATTGGGCCCCTCACAGCTTCTGCTTTCAGCCTGCTTCTCCCGTAGTGGGAGGGGGCGGGGGTGAGCTATCAAAGGCTCTGCAACTTTACAAATAGCCACGTTACAAACTAAACTACATGCAAATGTGGTTTAATTTGCAATGTAGCAAACTCATTTAAATAGTAAAAATAAACCCCACAGCGTGACAAACTGCAAAAATGGCCAATTTTCGTCATGGGTACAAGCTCCTGAAAAAATCTCAACCAGCAATGAAAAAAGATGCTACAAAAACTGGGTTCCAAGTTCCAAATATATTAACTGTCCATTAGCAGCTTAAGGAAAGGATTTCAGAGATACCAGTGACAATTAGGCACCTCATTTCCATTGAAAATCATGTGTGACATTTATAATCAACTGCTTCCCTACATTTTTCATCACAGGAGACTTCTGCTTCCTTATGATTTTACATACACTATGGTTCTATTGGCAAATGGTCCCATTTTAGATATATGCCACAAGTTACAATTGTCTACGCAGGTACTGCTACACTCCTGGCAAGTCTTCTATCCCTCCTCTAGGCACTACTGAGCCTGCCAAAATTCTTCACATTAATTAAAATTAGAAAGTCTATTTTTTCTCAGTTTCTCTGTCAAAACTTAACACAAGCAATGCCAATGAGACAGCAGGGAAGAAAGTAGCTTTTGAAAACAGCCTATCCAGATATGTGGAGAAAAATGATAGTAGAAAAATACCAAGAGTTTAAATAAGGTTTTCCTAAATTAAAACAAAAAAGAAAAGGAACCCCCCCCCCATAAACGGACTGTACAAAATGCCAGCCTTGCAGAAACATTAACTGCCAATCCTTCACAAGGATATGTTAGTGTAGATCAGTGTGTTCTTGGCAAGCTCTATTATCTTTCACATCATGGAGTTTTTCTGTCTGCTTGGAGAGTGTAGGATTGGGAATATGAACTATAGCACTATCATTGCAGCTGAGATGATAATTCAGACCAAGGGATTTAGTCAGCAATTTTCACCTCCTTTCCTGTTTACAGAACATCTGCAAACACTGTGATTTCATCATGTTTACTT
>NW_017729025.1:119383391-119387003 GCF_001723915.1 Gavialis gangeticus | reverse complement strand
TAATTTCACATCATGGAGTTTTTCTGTCTGCTTGGAGAGTGTAGGATTGGGAATATGAACTATAGCACTATCATTGCAGCTGAGATGATAATTCAGACCAAGGGATTTAGTCAGCAATTTTCACCTCCTTTCCTGTTTACAGAACATCTGCAAACACTGTGATTTCATCATGTTTACTTATCATTCAAATGTATTTGACTGAAAGTTTTCAGGGATTTATTTACTCTATGGTTCTGTATTCAAAACTTATAATGCAAAATTTGAGCAACGCTGCTTAGCGGTAATAAACCACAGGAGCAAATCTAAGACCGTCTACTGCACCTGTAACAAAACCCAGGTGGACACAGGATCATTACGGTGACTTTATACCATCCTGTCTCAATCCCATGGCACTCCATGGCAGCTAGAGGTTTCCAGAATAACAAAAGACTGGACCCAGAGCCTAAGTCAGGCTAGCCTCCACAAACTACACTGTGGGTTGCATGCTGCCTGGACTCTCCATAGCACTGTGTGCTGCAATTCTAGGTGTGATGCAGTTTCCCATCTCCAAGACATCCCCTATGCTGAAGCTTGCAAGGGGATCTTCAGGTAATGGTTATCAGGCTATTTTCAGTGCCAGAGCCACAAAAATTCTCTCACAGGTGTAAGTGGGGCTTTAGGGCTCATTTACATTGCTCTGGCTATTTTACATGATGTACAACAGCTAGAGCAGGGGAGAGGATCTCACCCATCATGTATGTGGCCATTTGTACATGCCATAAAAATGGCCTTTAAAGTGGCTTAATGCCCTTTTGCACTGCTTTAGTGTAATGGGTGTTAAATGACTTTGGGATGCAGCAAAATAAAATATGTCTGAGGTATTTTAGTTTGCTATCTTACAGCTTTGGAGGGAAGCACTGGGCCCCATGCAGCTCAGGGGCTGTGCAGGCAGCCCATGCAGGCAGGTTCCACTGAAGGTGGGGGGGATAAATGAATTTAAAAAGCAGAAAGCCTGATCTTGCTTTTTTCTCCCTGGAGACTGCCTGCCTGCCTGAGCTGTGTGGGGGCCCACTGCTTCTCTCCACAGCTGTGGTGTTCCCTGGGGCAAACCAGGTTGGGTGTCTGCAGGCAGATGCTACCTGGGGGGCACCACTGCTGCCACAGAGGGAAGCACCAACCCTCCCCCCACTGCAGCTCAGGGACCGCTCAGACCACCGGCAGCTCATCCTCCCCTCCCTACTGCCACAGAAGCAGGTAAGGATCAGGCCTGACCCTTGTGTACATGCCACAGGGGTTTACTTCACCCTAAATTGAAGTGGCGTTTTTAAAAACCCACCACTTCAACTGAGGGAGAATTAACCCAAAGCAAACCCCCGTTGCATGTACAAATGGCCTGCGTGCTTTCCATCTGTCCATTAGATTGTATTAGAATAATTCTTACTAATTATACTTCTGGTGGAAGTGGAAGAAAGCTTTATACTTACTTATTGTATTTAAATATGTTGGTTTAAAAACAGCTTTCTTCAAGCACTAGTGGTAATAAAACCTATCCAAAAATGTTCTGTAAAAGCTGAAAACAGTGCAAATCAGGGCAAAGCAAATTATCTTAATACTTCTCAGAAGTAATTGTTTAATATTTTGAAGCAAAAAGACAGTAAAAAAATTAATTACAAGAGTATTTGTTTATTATTTATGTCCCTTGGCCCCAGCCTGGCCCAGGTGTCGGGGGCAGCTGGTTCCGGGGAACAGCACAGCAGCCAGACTCAGCTTCCTGGCAGCCCCCACAGCAGTGACTGCCTGTGTCTCCACTGCTGCCACCAGCCCCAGCCCCATTGCCTGGGTACTCCAGCCTGTCCACCCTGCACCCACTGCTGGGGATGCTGGCTGGAGTGGGCAGGTAGAGTGTTCATGGAGACTTGCCTGGGATCCCCATGGAGAGGGCACACTTGGCGGAGCAGATGGAATGCGGTCATGGGTGGGTGGGGAGTGCTATCTGGGTGTAGGACAGGTAGATGAGGCTGGAGAAAGGGCTGAGGCCAGGATCATGGAGTGGTGACAACACAGGGCTGGTACCCAGGGCACAGCTGAGATCTACTCCCCATGCACCCCTGCCTGTGGAACCAGCGCCCATTGTAAGGACATATGGTGAATGGATTGCAGCTCTGCCCCAGGCCCTGGCCCTGAGCTATCACCATCCTGTGATCCAGGCCCTAGCCCAGTCTGCCAATCCACTCATGGATGCTGCTCTTTACCCACCCATAGCACCATCCCATCTGCTCAGCTGAGTGTGCCCTGCCCATGGGGATCCCAGGCCAGTCTCCATGATCACCCCAACCACCTCCATTTGGCAACCCTGGCAGTGAATAAGGGGCAGACAGGCTAGGGCTGTATTGAATCAATATCCCTCACCCCTCTACCGGGCCAGGTCAGCCGCTCCACACCTTACTCCCTGGCCTGCAACAATTCACCAAAACTCCTTAACTAGCCCAAATAATTAACACTCCTCTGGTATAGGTCCATGATGACAATGACACAAGAGAAGGAGCAAAATCAAGATCACTCTCTATTAGACCACTAAGTGGCTCAAAACATAAAAGGGAGAAAATATGGATTCTGTTTTCAGAAAAGAAGATACTGGTTATTAACAGCCATTTTACAATATCTGTCTAGTCTACGGAGATGTTAGCATATTTTTAAAGGATACAGCTAAATTAGAAGCTATCAATGGTAAGAGACATTATTGCTACTCTCTGTTTGGCTTTAATGTGACAGTAATGGGATTTCATAGATGTATAAGAGATAATGTGGCCTGGGTTTATCATATTTTTATGTTCTGTTTTTGTTTGACAATCAATAAGGTGGAATTTTCCTAGCAGTCATCTGCTATCATTTTATCTGTAATATGATTATGATGATAGGTGAAAAGCAACCATGCACCCATTAGGAGATAAGAAGTGTCTGTACTGTGCTCTAATGATTTTATGTTCCCTAATTCACTCTATTAGACATGCTTCGAAATTTTCATCAGCACAAAGTGATCCCTGATTTGCTTACCCATGCTCACTTGTGACCTGTTCTACATCAGTCACTTAAAGTTTGTGCCTTATATGAACTTGTCTGAATGTCTGAACAAGCCTTTTGCAACTTCTTCCAAAGAAAATGGAAAATGGATTTGAAAGGAGAAAAAATGATGTATTTTGTCTTCTGTCAAGAAAACAGAATGAAGTAAATATGGAGCGTTTTTCCATTCTCAGATAATAGGGATGGATATTTTATATGACAGCTAGTCATATAAATGAGGCAGTTCTCCAACATTCTCATTAACATCTTACAACAGTGGGGCTCAACCTCCAGTCCATGAGCCAAATCTGACCTGAAAAGCCATGGCATCCAGCTCACAGGGCTTCCCATGGATTGGAAACATTTGGCTGAGGGACAGCAGTGCCAAATAATACTGCCACCCCTTCCCTGCCACTAAATTACCAAGCCCAGCAGCTGGAATAGATCCAGGCCATGCCCCTTCTCCTAACACCAGATTGAGGCCAGGCTATGCCCCCTTCTCCCTGTGGGCCAGGCCCGTCTCCCTCCTCTTGCAAGGCTGGATCTGAGCTGGGCCACACCTTCTTCCCCCCC
>NW_017729025.1:119371234-119382809 GCF_001723915.1 Gavialis gangeticus | reverse complement strand
TCCCCCCCCCCCCAGCTGTTAAACAAATTGCCAGTTACTCAAATCACAAGCAACACCTTATGAGGGAGGATAAAGCAAGATGCCACGTTTATTGATTAACTGCTAAATACACCCCCCACACACACACACTCATACCCCAATTTCTGTTCTGCACTGGTATACCAGTCTTATCAGTACTCGGATCAACTTGGTGGCCAGCCAAGTTGATGACAAGTAGGGAGCCGGGCTCCTGCTGGTCCATCTTGTCGGATGAACCAATGTTCTAGGATGACATGCAGAACAAGACCCAAAATCGATACATCTTGTCCCATCTTTTATAGCTTTGTCAATTCACTCGGTTGTCTGGGCTTTTGCTGTGTTATCACTGTGTTCTTCCTTGAAGGTAGATTGCTCTTGTTCTCTCACTGTTCTGGGGTGGATTCTTCTTGTTTTGGTCTTTTATCTGTCTGCATTCTTCAGCCAGTCGCTAGCTGATGTTTTCCTTTTCCACAAACACACACTCACCCATTCTTTCACACATACAGCATACAAAGCTCAAGCACTTATGTCGAGCTACCAAGCAATACAAAATGGGAGTTTCTTAAGTCAATGCAAAACTCAAGAAAATACATAAGATTAAAAGCAACAGGCAAAAAGTCTATGTATATAACACAGCCAGAATGGGGCCCAGTCATGCCCTCTTCTTCCTACGCAGCCAGACTGTGATCATGCCATGCCCCCTGCCCCCACATGGCTAGATCAGGGCCAAGCCATGCTCCCTTCCCCCTTTATGCTCTGGGGCCATGACCTCTCCCCTCACAAGCCTAGCCTAAGTCTCTTCGCCACATGCAGCTGGATCAGGGTCAGCCTCCCTCCCCCCATGTGGCCAGAAAGGACCCTGCTGTGCACCTCAACAGGTGCTGGATCAGAAATACCAGCCAGATCCAGCCCATGGATGGACTAGACACCACCTACTACCCCTCCAGACAAAAACATTGAGCACCACTTTCTTACAGAATGGAATATCCAATAAGTTATTTCATTAGCACTGTTCAGGGGAGACTTAGCATGTAACTTTTTAAATTGAAAATATTTTAGTTTATAAATAAACCTCTGTTTATATCAACGAGATAATCTCAAAAGATCTACAGATCACACATCCCAAAAAGGATATAGTGAAATTAGGAAAGGTACAGAAAAGAGCAATAAAGAAGATCAGAGGTATGATGCAGCTGTAGTGAAAGGTCTATGACTCCTTAGCTTGGAAAGCAGACAGCTGTGCAGGAAGATGAGAGAAGTCCATAAAATCTTGAGGGATAAAGTGAATAGGGAACTGTTATTTATCAAATCCCATAATATAAGAATTAGGGGCATCAACTGAAATGACCAGGAGACAGGTTTAAAAGCAAATAAGAAGAAATACTTCTAGGTATATTTTTATTTATTTTACATACAATGTAGTTAACTTGTACACAGTTAACACTGCCACAGGAGGTTGTCAAGACAGACAGTATAGCCAGGTTCAAAAAAGGATTAGACAATTCACGTAATTACGGCATAGAACAGTCAGGGACATGTCTAAAACAATGATTCATTATTGGCAAGATACGATCTAAAGGGGCCAATGGTCCAACTGTGGCACTTCATATGTTGTGAGTTTTTTAGCTCAGGAAAAGCCAAATACAGTGCTTATCTTTAAGAAATGGAAAAAAGGAAGATTCCAGGAATTACAGACAAGTCAGTATGACCTCAATACCTGGCAAGATCATGGAACAGGTACTCAAGAATCTATTACGAAACACCTAAAGGAAAACAAGGTGATCAAGAAGAACCAGCATATATACATCAAGAGCAAGTCATACCTGAGCAAACTGATTTCCTTCTATAATGAAGTGACAGACTCTTGATGGGGGAGACCAGTGCATGCACTACAGCTTAACTGTGTAGCTCAATGGCTCAATGTCTGATTGGGAGGAGGTATCGAGTGAGGTTCCTTGGGGGTCAGTACTGGGTCCAGTTATCATTTAATATTGTCATTAACAATTTGGATAATGGGATCAAGTATACCCTTAGTAAATGTGTGGATGACTCCAAGTTGGGCAGTTACAGATACTCTGGAGGGCAGGACTAGGAATCGGAATAACCTGGAGAGACTAGAAAAAAAATGGTCTGCAATCAACCAGATGAGACTGAACAGGGATAAGTCCAGAATCCTTTATTTTGGATGGAAAAAAATAATACATAAATATATACTGGGCGATGACTGGCTAGGCTGTAATACTGCAGAGAAGGGACTGGAGATTACAACAGACCATAAGTTAAATACAGTGTACTATTGCTGCAAACAACAACAATATATTTGATTGTATATACAAGAGTGTCACTTACAAACCAAAGAAAGGGATTCTTCTGTTCTTTCAGTACTACTGAGGCCTCATATGAGGTACTGTACCCAGTTTTGGGCCCCACACTTTAAAGAAATATGGAAAATTTTGAAAGAGCCCAGTGCAGAGGAACAAAAAACCCACCAAACAAACAAACAAAAATATTATGGGCATGGGAAGTATGACATAAGGAAAGACTGAAAGAGTTAGGATTATTTATTCTCAAGAAGAGGAGACCGAGGAGGGATTTGATAACGATCTTCGAATACCTGAAGGGTGATTATAGAGGGGCTTGAGCTGGACTTTCTCTATGGTTGTAGGAGACATGATTAGAAGCAATGAGCTCAAGATGCACAAGAGAAAATTTAGGTTGGAGATTGGGAGGAACTTTCTGGCTATGAGTATGGTCAAGCACTGGAACAGGTCACCTGCATAAACTGTGGAGTTTCCCTCCCTGGAAATTTTCAAGAGCAGGTTAAACAGACATTTGACTGGGATGGTATAGTTACGGATGATTGTGTTTTGAGTACGGAGCTGGCCTAGATGACATTGTGAGGTTCTGTCCAGCCCCCTGGCTTATGATTTTATGTTTTTTAAATTATCACCATTTCAGCTGAAAACTTGTAAGAACAGTTCAACTGCTTCTCTCATCATGAGATTCAAACCAAAAACCTGAACCTTGACTTTCTTTTTCAGACTTGACCCTAATGTCCTAAGCAAAGCAAGGACCACATATTGATGTAGGCAGCATGACATTTTGTGTGTCATTAGTAGCACAACCCTTCAAATTTTAATTTACAAATACTAGAAAGCCCTCAGTGTTAAGTACTAAAAATAAAATTAGATCCCTATTTTATCCATTGTAACAAAAAGTTCCAATCATCACTACTCTGGCTAGTTAGTCCAATTCCAGTTAGCCAGCACCAAAGATCATTTACAATCTGCCACATGTTTCAAATTAAATGAATCATGGTGACACTGAAACAGACTGAAAAATGAGATTAAATTTCTCTTGTATTGACAGCAGGCAGTAAAAAATAAACGATGCATTTATTATATATACATCTGTATAATGTATATAATATTACATGGCAAGTCTGCTTTACTTTTTTATTAGTGTTTTTTGTAACAAAATTTGGTAAGTGTCTTACTACATTTCTAGTGTTAATATTAAATATGCTAATTGAATCTGAGAACATTTCGTTTCTGGTGCTTGTTATGCCACTAGCACTTGTCTGCAGAAGTTACTTGCTTGATTTAAAATCCAGAAATCCAACAGTTCAAAATACACAGCTCCCAATGGTGAATTCACCTAAATGACTTATATTATCCTCATTACTGCACAAATCCTTTGCAGGTTAAATGCACAGCTCTTTCTAGAGCTCATCTGACCTACCCATTTTTCCACTCGACATCTCTGGCAATTTAACAGCCCTAAACCTTTATTGCTGCAGAAAAATTACACATGCTATATGCACAAATGTGACAACCGTGTTTGCATATTTTGCTAGTCCTTTTCCAATTTTTTTTACTTTGAAAGAGAAAATTACCTCCTTGTCTAACTCTGTGAATTATGAAGTATGTTCACAGTTATTTTTTTATATTCATAAACACTCTTGAAGATTAAGCCTATGCTGTAACGTAGCAGAAATTATATTAATACATATAATGAATTTCCCTAAAATGTATTTCCTATTTTCATCAGACTTGGAGCCATTAGACCATGAACGATTTATAAAAGTATCAATAGTGGTTTGCCTTAAATGCACAGAACCAAAATGCTACGAAGTTTGCCAGAACTGTAAGTAAACCTCATTCTGTTTGTGTTGCATTCCACTGCACCATAGGCACAGTGAACACGCAAACAGAGCCTCATCCCACTAGGCACCATACCTATAATTGAGACCCAGTGTTTCAAACAGCATATGATTCAGATATTTAAAAACAGGCAAAGGAAAGATACTGTTTTGGGGTTCTTCCCTGCCCTCAACTTTACCAATGAAAGAAGGAAACCAGACAGATTAAATACTTTGCCCAAACTTACACAAAACATGCCTGGAAGAGCTGGGAAGTGACCCCAGGTCTTCTGAGTTCCCAACAAGTGCTTTAGCAAGAGTGCCATTCCTTTTCATCTGGCCTGAGGCTGAATTAAAGGCTCAGGATTGTTAAGTGTTAATACACGCTATGGAAAGAATAAAGGAAAAACGCAAGAATAATTAGTGCCTATGTATCTCTTCCAAGAACATCATGATTTACTCAATAATAGGAGCACAGAAGGGGTCTTTTATGCACATCTCATCAGACTAACCCTCTGCAGAATTTAAGATCTGCAGCTGGGAAGAGCAAAGAAGGCCCTAGGAAGCATACTCATTATTTAAATCCCTGCAGGCTCACCACAGCAAAGTTAATACATCCCTGAGCAAAATCATGGTGCTATTGACCCTAATGGGACTTTGCTTGTGTACAGGGGTCTGTTACATGAGATGTTTAATCTGTTTACGAAATACAGATTAACACAGTAAATCATGGAACATTACAGATTAGTGCTCTTTCAAGATTTTTCCTCTTTGCAGTGTAGTATAATATTGTTTTAGAAGGACTCTTCAAGATTGCACAGTAGAAGAGAACCCATTTATGAAGCCCTAAGGAAGGTAACAAAAAGAAAATTTCATTTCAGAATAGTCAGTTCCTTAAACAATAATATACGTATTTTACAAAGGGGTTTATAAAAAAGAAACTAAAAGAAAGATGTATTGCAATGCCTAATTTTAAAAGTATGAACAGATTATCTGTAATAAATGTAAGATTAAACAGATAGAAATATTTAGTACAGATTTCTCCCTTTCTTTTCCAATCTCTCATAAACACCATTATTATTTAATATTTCAATCTCTCACATACTGTGGCAAAATTCCATGTACCAATCTTCATATATTTTCTGTTATACAGAATTTGTTCATATATTCTGTATCTCCTTTTCAATGAAATACTGAATTGCCTAGCCATCAAGCACATTCACTTAACAAGAAGGGTGAATTTGGACAATAGGGTAAGTACAGACATTACACATAAACCAGTGTAAGTAAAGGGAAACTGATATAAAACCTGGGGAGTGGGGAATGTGGAACCCCTACATCTGTCTCACCCCCCCCACCCCCAGCTGTGCTGGTGGGGAGGGGGAGCAAGTGGCAGGGGCTTTCCATTGAGCTACAATTAAGCTGTATTGCATGCACTGGTCTCCCTCATTAACAAAGCCTGTCACTTCATTATAGAAGGAAATCAGTTTGCTCAGGTATGACTTACTCGATATATATATGCTTGGCCCAGCATGGTTTCCCTCTGCAGTCCTGCTCCCCTATCAGCTATCAGTGGGGGAGGAAAGGAGGAAAAATGGAGGCCTCTGCTCCAGACCACCCTCAGCCAGCACAGCTGGGGAGGGGAACACAGCAGGGCCTTCCCCTTCTGCACTGCCTCATCCAGCACAGCTTTTCTTCCCAGCCCTGCCTCCTGTCCTGTCCCCACACTGCTGATGGATGGTGGAGGAGGGGAGGTGGTAACACTGGGGAGAAAAGCCATGCTGGACCAGGCAGTGAGGAAGAGGGGGAAGCCCCCACCATGTATGCCCTCCCGCTCTGCTGGCTGTGGGGTGGCTGGCACAGGGGCAGGGCCTCCGCTTGCCACCCCCCCCACCCACTGCTGAAAGCAAAGAAGGGGAGAAGCCCAGTCTACACAGTTCAGAGAAACCATGGAAGTTTGGTCAATTCTGCCTTGGGCTTTTTGAATGTTTGCACGTAGCCTAAATTTAAAAAAAACAAACAAACAAAAAAAGCACTCTGAACTACAAACCTCTACACCTAAATTTGACATTGTGCAAACCACAATCCACATATTACCAACATTTATCCACATCCTGGATAAGTAAAAATTATGGTGTGCTTTTCATCACTATGCCATTCTCTTTAGTAGAACATAATTTTTGTGCTGTAGATTATATGTTTAATCTAAAATCTCAGCAACTGCCACGTTACTGGCAAATAATTCCTTTGCTGCCTAATAACTGAACTTTAACCTGCTATTCATTTTTGTTTTGTTTTGTTTTGAACATTGACTAGGTTTTCACAGGATTCTGATGGCTCAACTGATTTTGAATGTCAATGAGCAATGGTTACTTAACACATGTAGTCATCTTGTAAAAACACCGGTCACTTTTATAAAAAAATATTTCTATATTTCAGTGGTTTAAAACTGGTGATGATAAAAGTAGACTAAACAATCATCAAAATGTTGGTGATTGCTTAAAAGGAAAGGTAGACTCTAGCCCCTTCCAACTTTCATTTTATACTAGACTGTATATCACAATATGCCTCCATATGTCCATTTCTTATTGCTACTCCAAAGAGAAGTGTCATCTCCAAAAGGAAAAAGGTGGCAAGTACAAGAAAGAAGACATCTGTTTTGAAATGTAAAGCAGCTGCTGTCTCGTTGTGAACAGCTTTAGTGGAACCAGGTTATTAAACATGTAATTCCTAACTACTCCTTTTTAATTAAACTTTCCGGTTACTTGTTAGAAAGCTAAAAATCATAGCCCCGCAATAAGAACTGCAGACCAGAGAAACAATGAATGGAGTACACTCATTTGCATTCAAAATGAACTGAAATGTATGCTAAAAATGTATTTCAGAAACTTGTTCTAATATCAATATTGTTTTAACCTAATAACTGCTAATGTTCTGGTGCTTACTACACGGGAAAAAGTGATAACTTACATTCTTTGTATGTATTCCAGTTCTTTACTCCAATTTGTATAATCAAGTTTAATTAGATACCACCTGAAATAGTCCTTTTAACAATAGCCAATACTTACATTAATACTGTAGTTTTATAGTAAAAATATTCTTATCATCACATAATTAGAATTTTCACGTGTACACATCACCTGAGCTATTAACTTGAATCAAAACACTTCCCCCCACAAGCTACCTCCTTCCCCCCTCTCCCTTCTCCCCTCCCCTGTTTACCATGGAGGTGACCAATACTTTATTATTATTCTACTATAATTACTGGGAAAGTTATGGCCCAGTCCTGCTCTCTGCTGATCACCCTCAATTTCCATTAGCTTCAATTAAGTCTTTCAGTAACATATTGAAAAGCAAGGTGTCAAGTACATTTCTGTTCTTCCTTTAGAGGCAACGGCAAAACAGATTAATTCAGCTGAACTCAGACTGCACCTTAGGAAAGTCCAATAATGGATTTAGGACTAGGAATATGGGCTTTGAAGGAGATTCTCAAAAGCACTTAGTGTTCAATTGCCATTGAAAAGCAATGGGAACTAAATGGTCGACAATCATTTGCACCTTTAAAAACCATCCCTTTCATCATCTGACATAAATTAGAGATGCTGTAAAATTGCTAGACATTGACAGAACACAGAAAAACTACTAGCCACATCACTTCAACGTGTTTCCTAGAAGTCCCAGTCACATGTGAAGGTTGCAATGACTACCTCCATCATCTCTATGCCACTTCAGCATTTCCCATACACTAGAGTAAACCAGTTTTATGACTTCTCTCTCTAAGTGGCCATCTCAGAGCTAAGCTCACACTCTATTTGAATGGTAAAAAAAAAAGTGTAGGCAACTGCTTGGGATTTATTTGGAATGCATGTGCTCTTCCTAGAAACGACAGATGAAATCAGTCTGGAGTCTGGCATACTGTTGACAGGAACAGTATAAGTATGTATGTGCACATACACTTCTGCTAACACAAATCATTCCTTATCTATAAAAAATCCTGCTCCTCCAATCTTGAAAATCCCTTGGACATTTGAGCAACATTGGACAGTGTGTCAAATTGTATGACACTTTCATTACCTAAACTAATATCTATACCTAAACTGATATCAACCTAATGTTTATCTTTGCCCAAAATTATAAAACACATTTTAACTCAGTAAGTGAAAAGCAAAGCCACCTGGATCCAAAAGCCCAAAAGAGGAACTGTAACTTTGCTTAAACAGGAAGGAGTGGGGAGTGATAGGTCACTGAATTTAACTTCCTTAAGCCTTTAGTCTTTTTTCTTGGCTTCCCCTAAGTTAAACTCAATCCTACAAATGAGTAAATGGTTGGAAATTAAAATTTAACAAAGTCTGTTTGCCCCATTAGGCAAATCCCTGAGTGTCTTCTACTAGATCTCAGAGAAATCAGGAAACAGAAGGATTCTAGCTTTCTGTATTATAGATACAGAAAGTATTCCTGGGGGCAAACATGGAAAGTACAGGTGGTGACATGAGATGGCATTTACCTGCTCTGAAAGAGTGCAAGTAGTAGAAAAAATGGGATTAGTCACTCATGGAGTCCTACTTATTATGTATACAGCAGGGGACCTGGGTCCATTCCATCGACTATATTTTGCAAGCAGCATACAGTTAGTGACATCAGCAGCTGTTGTCAAAAAGATAGAGAAAAGCCATTTTTTATGTTACCTAACAAAGATAGTCATTTACGCATTACCACTGAAAACCCAGGCAAGAGGGTAGAGAAGGAGATTTGTGATCCTCCTTGATGAGGTTTCATTCATTTTCTTCTCTCCCAAGATGGGACATGGATTTCTTCAAGAAGAACCAGCCTCCAAACACCACTGTTCCCCTTGTACCTCCATGCTGGCTCTGCATCTCTGCAATTTGTCCCCAGCACCCTCCAAGTATAATTCTAATGTAGCTCTGCAGCCATAGACTCCTCAGCCAGTCCTTCAAGACTTTATTAAAAAGATTAATTAACTTTAATTTGAATATTTTGGAGACAGATGAAAATGATTATCTACAGAAGAGGCCCATCCTCTTATGAATGGACCTGCGGTATCGTTGAAGATGGGGAGGTAGTAAGAAGACAGTGCTAGGAAACTGGAAAATCCACGAAAGATGCCTTTTGAGATACTTTCCTCAATGTTTGGGCACAAAGTATTATCTGATAAATTTTCTCTGTGTTTGAATTACCTTATGTGCTGGTACAAGATTATGAAAGACTGTCAAAATTCTGATTTCTCCCCAGTTGCAACAAACGTTATACATTCTGACTTTTGCTGTAGGAACCCAACAGACAACTTTCGTTCTGAAGCATTTGCATGAAGGTTTTCATGTCTAAAGCCAATAGATCTGGCCACTTCAGCAAAAAGACTTAAGAAAATGAAAACTGGAAAATTAAAAACAGAGTCAGGTCACCCCTTCCATGAGAAAAAATGTTCAGAAGATGGCAAGGAACCCATTATAAAATACCTTTCTTACCTAACAGAGCAATTGGGCAGAGTTTACTTTCATGAAGTAAGTTGTTACAGGTCTATCTCTAACCTTTAGCTATCCCAGAGTATGCAGGAACCATCTGCACCTTGTGCCTTTTCTTCAGTCTTGCATTCCAGTTCCTCCACCAAAAAGGAAACTGAAAGTGCACCAATCACCAAATTTGGGTGAAAGGAATGTTTTCCCTGTGACAGAACTGGTAAGGACATTGAAGGTTTTCACCTTCCTCTGTATGGTGAGGTATGAAGGTATTCACCTTCCTCTGGCCATTAACTAGTCATTACAGTGACAGGATGTTGGCAGTGCCTGCTTGCCTTCAACGATTCGGCCTTTTCCCCTTCCTTAGATTATATTTTTATGGGGAATTTTATCAGGTAGGTACAGGATCAAACATGTTCCAGCTGGCCTTCCCACTTTACCCAGGTAGGTCCCCTGACATGCAAGGAGTAAGATTCACAAAAAGGACTAATCTCTCCTACCCTTCAAAATCTCCCTGAAAAAGCATCCAAATATATTTTACCGTTAGGCAGTTTCAAAGGAAATGCAATACAGTGGCTGCTATTCTTACATTTACGTGAGTCCTTCTTCCCAGATCTCTAAATTTCCTTCCAGCAAAGCTCTTCTCCATTTTGGCTACTTATCAGTTTTTTCTGCAAGTGCTGATGCATTTCTTCTCTGCTGGAATAATAATTCTACTGCATGGTGACAGATGTATTTCTGCAAGTAACTTTTTCTGCATCACTTCCTTTTTTCACACAGCATCTGAGCAAATTTCTCATACCCACCCGTCAAAATTCTCCAAATGTAAAGATTCTGGATATTTTTTAATGCCATTTCCTACCCTCTGGAACTGCATATACAAAACACGAGTCTTGAAAGCAAAGATAAATACACCACACTTCTTTACAAACCTATTATTTAAGTTTGATTTAGCAAGGTTCCCACTTACCTCGTGTAACAATTAAAAACATGCTTACAACCTTGTTTTCAGAAATGATTTTTGCTCCTCTATACATATTACCCCATCCTTCCTATTTTCTTTCAAATACTCAGCCACATATCTAAATTTCACTACCCCCCCTACAACAATACATCTCCCTATGTTGCTAAGGGATATCTCATGATTTCAGTTCTTACATGGCAACACAATTTGACATTGCCAATTGAAACAGCAGGTTGTAGTTTTCTGGTTTTCAAGGTGCAAGCACATGAACAATTACAATTACACCAGATAGAAAATTAACATGTCATCAACAACAATATGGGCATCAAAATAGATGAGGAAACTCGTATAATAACCAACAGATACAGATGTACGTATACACTAAAACAAACAGAGCTGAAGTTGTTCATTCTTTAAAATAATAGCCTTATCTCATGCACCTTCCACTTATATGCATCCTGGAAAAGCTCATAACTTGCTTAATTGCATCACATAAAGCAGGTTCAATTTTTCCCCCAGCTGCTTATATTATAACATATTGATTAACTGAATATCACTTGAATTCATATGTACTTAAGTGCATAACATCCTTCAGCCCCACGATCTAATATACGTGGGCTGGGACTAATTGCAAAATAATTGGTGCCAGTAACAGCAGTCTATTCAGCACTGGTGAGGCCTCACCTGGAGTACTGTGTCCAGTTTGAGCCCCACGCTGCAAGAAGGATGTGGATAGTTTGGAAAGAGCCCAGTGCAGAACAACAAAGATATGGGGTCAAGAAAGAACACTTACGAGGGAAGAATTAAGGTTACGACTTACGATTGAAAGAATTAAGGTTATTTAGTTTGGAGAAGAGAAGACTGAGGAGAGATTCAATAATAGTCTTCAGATACTTGAAGGGCAATTATAGACAGGATGGAGATGGGCTTTTCTCTGTGGTCATAAGGGACAGAGCAATAGCTTAGGAGCAATGGCCT
>NW_017729025.1:119348091-119366234 GCF_001723915.1 Gavialis gangeticus | reverse complement strand
ATTATAGACAGGATGGAGATGGGCTTTTCTCTGTGGTCATAAGGGACAGAGCAATAGCTTAGGAGCAATGGCCTCAAGCTGCAGAAGAAGAAATTGAAGTTGTCAGTTAGGACAACTTTTTTTACTATTGGGGTGGTCAAACATTGGAACAGGATACCTAGAGAAATCAGGGATTCTTCATCCTTGGAAGTTTTCAAGAGCAGGTTAGACAGACAGCTGGTTGGGTCTGGGTTTAGTCTGGAATGATCCTGTTTTAAGCATAGGGCTGAACCAGATGACCTTGGAAGGTCCCTTCCAGCCATACATTCCTATGATCCAATGATAACGTCCATGAAGAGTCTTGACAGTAGTCATAATATTGTCAGAGCAAACCTGGCCCTAGGGGTTCGTTAGACCTTATATTGGAGAGAACCTCTCCCGTCACTAGATGGAGAGCATGAAAATCAGAAAGCTGGATAAACCTGAAGTGTCTAATCTTCTTCATTTTTATGGGTTAAGCTGGTTTACAAATCTATTGTTATCCACAAACAGAAGGTAAAAATAAGTAGAACAACAATTTATACCGAGTGTCTGGTTTACTTAGCATGAATTATTTCAGCCAGTAGGAAATGGCATAGGATGAGGAAAACAGAGCATGCTGAACAACATTACATGTGGCACAAAGCAGAAGATTTGCTGCTTCCTTTTTTTTCTCATTTTCACCTATATGTTAAAATAGAAGTTGACTTATACCCACTATTGGATAAACATGAATGAGAAAGGGAGGAGTTAGGGAAGTATGTTTGCCCAAGGAAGGGAGGGAAAGATCTTTATGGCAATGATTATATTACACACAAGTTCATGTTCTGGGATCATAGCAACTGGCATCGAACTTGGAGGAAGAGCATGGGTTATAGGAAAGAGGAGTGAGGAATAGGCACCAGGATGTCAATCTGTATCTGTGTAGCTTAAATGCTAGCTCAAGTTACTGCCTCTGGATAAACTACTCTTTTGAAAGTTTAGTTTATGAAAAAGGAAATCTTCTAATGTTTCTGTGAAAAAAGTGCATGAAACAGTGACCATGAAGAGGCAGAACAGTTACAGCCTAACATAAGACTGAAGTCCCACAAAATGATTTGGAAGTAAAATGAGGAAAGTGTAAACTGAACTGGCACGGACACAAGACTCACAAACAAGGCTGCATTTGCAGCTAAAAGGCCAGATCCTCAACTGGAGTAAATTAACAGATCCCAGCTGAAGCTCTGAACCAATTCTATTATGCAGTATCTAAAACACAGTTCTACATCTATCGTTTATGCTTAGGAAGCAGCTAGCATGACTCACACATCACATTACAGTAACTGTCCTTGGATGGTAAATTTAAAATGGTAACTCTTGTTCTCAACATTGATTTCTGCTGGGGTACAACTCCAACCACACTTAAATGTTGAAATATACTTATTATGTTTACAACTGAATTGTTCTCCAGTTATGATGTACAAATTTATTGTGTGCACACAGTTTTTTTTTACAGGACAGCTGTTTTAATTGATATGTAGTCAATTTTTCTGAATTGCCTAGTGGAAAGTTTAATTGAAGGGCAAAATACCACATTCTTGTTCTCTCCACGTCTCTGGAGAAGACAACACGTTAGTAAATGGGCTTTTAGAGTCAGTGCCAATCAACTTAATAACAACTTTATCATCAAGCTGTGTACTACTTACATTGTGTGGAGTCGATCAATTTTCTGTGAATTTGTTTTCAGTAGTGGGGGGAGAGAGAGAGAGAGAGAGAGAGGTGGAAGAATGATTGTGAGATTGAAGACTGACTGTATAGTAATACTGGTATAAGCAGTTCTCTCTCAGATACAGAACAGTAAGAAGCATATTTGGTCAGAGTTAAATACACTATGAATTAATTATAAATTTGCTGGTAGCATGAATGACTGGTGCCTCCCAAGACTGGAGGGGCACCATTTGTCGGTGGCAGCATTGGCAGCGAGCAGGGACCATTCCCAGATGCCGGCAGTAAGGCGGGGTGGGGGGGCAGGTGACAAGCAGTGATCACCTACAGAAGCCAGCAGCAGCCAATCTCAGGGGGGGCATGTGCCCCCCCCATTCCCCCCTACAAAGTCACCTATGGCTGGTAGCCAGGGAGTCTCACAACATGTTACCTATTCTAAATAAAAAGTAAGGGATAAACACCTTGGTCCTAAAGACTTTCAAGACCAAAGTCACAAATCAGCAGTTCCCAAAACTACCTGAAAGTGGTATGCCTCTAGTTTTATAGCACAGAGTATGTTTTAGAACAAGACATGAAGGGAAAAAAAAGGCAGTTACCTACTGTACACTAATTTGAAGGTTGTTCTGAGCGTACTGACAGGATTTGAAGCTAGGAGCAGGAGGTAATGGCCCAATTCCTGATGTAGAATTTCATTGCGAGGGAAACCTCACACAAAACAACATCAGAGCAGGCATGTGTCCCTAAAAATAACTCTGTTAAGCTCCAATGAAGAGTTTGGAAGAAGTGTTAGGAAGTCCCAGGGATTTCAATCTTATGATGGGCTGTAGCTGTTCTGCTTCTTCCTGGTCACTGTTTCATGGCATAAGAAGCAGCACAGTGCTGACCATATCATTTCCCTCTTGTACCAAGGTTAAAGAAACAGTAGAGTCTTGCCTTCACTGCCCCAATGGGCCTCAATGGCCTGTACATGGGACATCTTTACATTTTACCTTTACCAGTTTAGCTTAGGAAAAGAGGGTCTTCTAATGTTACACAAGGTACAGGAAATCCCTCACAATGAAATTCTACATCAGGAAATTATGGGAGCAAACAGGGTATTGTAACAGGCTAAGAAGTATTTTGGGAGTGAAAGAGAAAGTGGTCAACTCTTTAAAGCCTTTTCAGCCTTAGTACAAGTCAGACTAGTCCACAGGACTGCCTGGACATGCAGCAAGAGAAAAAGTTGGCTCCCAGCTGCCCAGGGAGACACAAGTCATATTCACCCTTTCCCAGCACTGTCCTACACCAGTCTTGTTATCAGCAGCACAAGGATGGAGTACCCCAACAGGAACAGCAAAAGAAGAAACATGAGTAGGAACACATTGTGGGGTTGCTCTACATGTTGTTTCACCATTTTGGCTGCATCAACTTCAAATGTAGAGGAGTAATTAATTAAACCAAGAGTGTTAAAGATATGGGCTGTGGGCTGCATCTGGATCATCCAGACAGAGCCACATCCATCAAGCCCCTAATGTCAGTCTCGGCCCCTCCACCTTTATGTTGGATCCAGTGCCCAAGTCACTAGATCTGCCGGAATCGGGATACGAATTGTATGCAGCACCTACTCTGGCTGGTCCAGGATGTAAGCCACATACAGAGTCCACTCCAGCTGGTCCAGGGTCTGCTCTGGACTGGCTGGAGTGGGTGCTGTGTACCGTTCATGTCCCAATCTGGCCAGAGTGGGCACCAAGTGCAGCTTACATCCCAATCCAGTCAGAGCAGGTATCAAGGGCACCCAATCCAGCATGCGAGTGGAGGGGTCGGAGTTTATATGGGCCTGACCCAGGCCTCAGGGCCAGCCCTGTACCATTTATCCAGCCAATGGAGTGGTCCCGCACCACTCGTCATGCCCATGTGGCCAGGCAACTTTGATACCCTTAAATTAGACCTACAAGGGCAGGGCAGAGGAGAGAAGAGGAGGGAAATGTCAGAAGACTGACCTTTTTTGTATTTCATGGATTTTCTAAGATCCTGCTAAGGCCCCAGTGCAGAGATATCAACACACCTATTTTTTAAATTATATAGCAATATGATTTTTATCTAAAAGTCATTATACTAATGTCATTCAAAACTATCTTAGAGCATTTGCTCCACAGTAAATGAGAGGAAAAAAAATTAGTCCCATAATCTTTGGATGCAGACTTGAACTGAAGCTTGTGACACTCATTTTGGTTCCATCATTTATTAAATCAAGACCTAGCTTGGCACCTTTTACGCCACACTTGTATTGATATAACTCCACTACCATGGGACCTACATTCTTGTAAGAGGTTAAATACTGCAACGGTGAAAGAAGCCTAATGAATCTTCAGTGTGCAAATAAAAATCTGTAATAGTCTCTGAAAAGCGTAATCTTTAAGCCACAATTCAATAATATCTTAAGCTTTTATTTAACTACAATAGCAGTTACTTGCATTATCATTTTCTTTCTTTCTCTTTTATAAAACAAACACTGAGAATACAGCTTTACTTAGAAACACCTTTTGTCTATGAGATTATTCTAAGAAAGATGTAAAGGGTTTCATGATAAAATTGTCTTTCTTAGCCAACCACAAAATAAGTTTAACCCATAGTGCACGTTTAGATTGTAAGAACAACATGATGGACTGCCATTTCAAAAGAAGTAAAAATTTAATTCTCCTTTAAGTGGAAGATACAATGAGCTCCTAAAGGAGTTACATAGATATTTTGGAAAATAATTACTGGGGCTGATCAAATAATTGATTTAAGGTGACAGACAGCTATACATTTCACTGCAATTGAATCATGCCAGGTCAATTATTGATCACAGCACCATGTGTCTGCAAAAGAACACAAACATTCCCATCACTGACCCATGGAGATAGCACAAAGTTGTGGATTTTTTTTTTAAACTACAAATGTATCTGTCACCCAGGGTCTCTACTTATAGGGACAGATAAGCTAAAAAGCAATTATTATTTCTGAGGAGACAAAGCAAGAGCTGCCTGGTCTGTCCTGTAGTATTTTAAATCATGGTATCAAGCACTCTCCTCTAAAATAGACTGTAAAATAGGCAATTGTAACTCTGCTCTTATATGGGCACTGTACATAAAAGAAAGTACTTTAGTCATAATAGTACAAAAACAGTAATTTAAAACAAAAGTGGGTAAAGGATTGATGCAATTTGAGAGTCCATTCCTGGACTGTTATGACTTAAAGCTTATTACTTCCATGGAATCACAGTGAGCACAGGCATAACTGTTCCCTGGACTTTATCCAATGTATCAATGCAAACTTTATCCAAAGAGAGGTGTTTTAAACTTCTAATGCTTGCCAAGGATGTATCCCAGGCCTCTGCCACATATTACACTTAAAATGTGATTAACCAGTTAATCATGTCCTAAGTTGTGACCTAGCCACATGTTCAATCAATTAATGGCATGATAAAAAAAAAGGAATAAGCCACTAAATTATTCTACCAAAAACGTGTAGTAATGTTGTGGCTGACTCCCATTACTCCATTACCTAAACATGTGGTCTGATGTACCCCATGGCTGGGAGCCCAAAATCAGCTGAAGGGGGTCCTAGCTATGGGGACACACCATGTGCTCCCAAGCCTGGGAGCCTGCAGCTGACTTGGGCTTCCAGCCATGGGGATGTGCACCATGACTAGGCACAGAAAGTACACTTATACTAGTAAAGTGATCAGAACAGTTCAGATCTGTAACACAACAGTGCACATAAACACAACAAAACAGTGTACGTAAATTGCTTCCAAAATGGCTGGAAACAACTTAAAATAAGCCTTGATGGATGTAGTACAAAACTTAAATGATTTAGGTTAAATCAGTTTATTGAACTTCTATCCCAGATCCCCTCCAGATTCAAGTTAATTCACAATCTCCCAGCATCCCAGGATGTTTTGTACCCCCCCGGCAAACCCTCCCTCACAGGGTGATGCACTAGCCTTGGCCCAAGCTGCCTGCTTTAGTGCCCCCTGGTTTCTGGCCTGGGCCACTGCAGGCATGTGGCTGCATTTCTGGAATCAGAAGTGAATGTTTGTTCACTTGCTTACTGGCTCAATCTATGTAGCTTAGACTAATTTGCAAAGACTGAATCGATTCAGCCTCAGGTTTTTTAACTGTCTGTACTTAGCCCATGTGTCCCCATGGCTGGGATCCTGGGGCAGGACAGGACTTCCAGCTGGAGGAGCAAGCACATGGGGCATCCCCATGGTTGTGAGCCCCAGCAGCTGATGGGGCTTCCAGCTACGGGACCTTGCTTCTGATCCTGGGCTCCCCCTGCATCAGCAATAAGGTGCAATGAGATCTGATGGGTGATCCCACAAGCACACCGCCTGCCATATATGTGTGGCATGGCAGGAAGTGCACCTGTGGGGATTGCTCACAGATCCCATTGTGCTTTTACCTGCACATCTGGCAGGAACCCTATTACTTTTGCTTCGTTTAACAGCTGCACTATGTGAATGTGTGTTCATTTTCAATATTATTCTTCACTCAGAAGAACCAGAAGTTACCTTGGATATACAGAAAAAACTTACAGTATCTTCTATTATTTGAGAAATTTTGTGAGGGAAGTAACAGCAGCGGAAAACATTAATTGACGACACTTTTCAAAACACATCTCTCTTTGTGACATAATCATTTCCATTTGAGTGATTCATTTTTAATAAACCTTTTTTTAAAAGGTTACAGTTTGATGTTGAGTATAGATAAATGTATACGTACATATTCATTACTAAAACTGCCATTTTCTTCCATTATTTCTTTCAACAAATGGCTGCAAATTGAACCCACCCCCGACACACAAAAACACTTGACATCAGGTCATTAGGGTAAGTACATCAATTTCAAAGATATTACACTAGATCAAAGTGAACAAAGTGTGAACAGTGGGCTGGATCAGGCCTGTGGTGGACTCCATTTCCCAGCAGCCCCTGCCCATGTTGCTGTGGCTGGTTTCCATGAAAACCCCAGCAGTGGCAGTGCCATGACAATATAGAGCCAGGGTTTCCATGGAAACTGGGCCCAGCAGCATTGGCCACATGCACACCTGGGTGGGGAGCTGCTCTAGGGCTGGGATCTGGCAGTGGTGATAGCACGGTCCAGAGCCAGGCCAGAACTGCAATCCACTGACTGAATACCTCAGGTAAGGGCATGCCAGGCAGTGGATTGCAGCTCTGCCCCAGCCCGGGACCACATTGTCACCATTCAGGGTCCCAGCCTTAGCTCCAGACCAGCTCCCCACACAGACCTACACTGTGCCAGTGCTGCTGGGGCTGGTTTCTATGGAAACCATGGCCCAACACTGTCATGGCACTGCCATTGCTGGGGCCTCTGTGGAAACTAGCTGCAGCAACACAGCCAGGGGCTGCTGGGAAATGGAGTCCAGCCACCAGGCCAACCTGCTATTTTGCCCACCCCTGCTCTAGATTTATACCAAAATCACTGAGATAAGGATCAGATATATTTGGTTTGTGTTTTCCTTTCATTTCTCCCATCACACAAAAGTAGGACCAACATATGATATAGTGCATTTAAACACTTCATTCATTCATTTAAACACTTAAACATACTACAGTACACACTAAAATAATACAGATGTAATGCCTAGGAACTCAATAAAGAATTAACTTTGTCCCTGGCCCTAGTAATTTGACTTGAGTTTGAGTTGCAAAAGTTAATACCACTGTTAGAAGATACTGACCTGTGGTTGTGGTAATAGTATATAGATTTTTTCAATCACTGATTGAAAACTTCCACTCATTTTCTTTTCTCCTTTTATATATAATCACCATGCTATGGGTATAAAATAACTAAAATACTGAGAGGAAAATCTGCCAGCCCCGCAATGTCTATCTAAGAAAAATAAATCCTAGATTCTCAGCTGATATAAATTAGTATACCCCCGTTGATTTTTATATTAATAACAACAATTGTATGTGATTATTGGATGGTGGATATACAACAATAATTAGGGCTGTGTGGAATTTCGTCACGTGTTTCATTTCAAAGCTGTTTCAATGTGTTTCAAGTTCAGAACAGCAAAATCAAAATGAAACAAAAGGCTTCAAACCAAAATGAGGGCACTCAAAACTTTTCAAAACATTGCAGCAGAAGCAGCCTCCTGGGCAGCAGCAGCAGTCTCCTGTCATCCAGTGCACAGATCCAGGGGCTTGCACCCAGGGGGAGGAGTCAAGCACAGCCCAGCAGCCCTCCTGGGGGTGCAAGCCCCCAGATCTGTTCCCCAGATGAGAGAAGGCTGTCACTGTCGCCTGGGACAGGTGGTAGCAGCAATCTCCTCCAGTGCTAGGAGCAGCCTGAGCACAGTCCTGGCAGAGGCGGTCTCCTTTCATCTGGCGTGCAGATCTGGGGGGCTGCAACCCTAGGAGGAGTCTGGCACAGCCCCACAGCCCTCCCAGGGGTGTGGGCCCCAGATCTGTGAGACAGATGAAAGGAGGCTGCCGCTGCCGACAACTGTCAGGAGTTGTGTTTTGAACAGTTTGAGGTGCAGTTTCCCAGAAAACTCTGCACCTATCTCCTTGAAACTTGGTAGGCTTCACACCCTCAGAAGGAGCTACCATCCCTGCTACATCCAAATCAGGCATGACATGATAAAGGTTTAGGCATTTTCATGATTTCCCATTACAACCTATAGGCGAAAGGTCGAAATGTGTCAAAACAGTTTTGACAAAATGGAACGGGACAGTGCTTCGAAATGAAATGAAATGAAATGACAAAACGAAACACTGTCCTTTCAAAATGGTGAAACGGATGTTGAAATGAAACTGTTTTGCACAGCCGGAATAATTATATGTTTACAGTATGACAAGGAGCATAACTCTAAGACTGTTAAAAGAAATAGTACAACACCTTAAATGGAATTTTTTCAACTGAGGTCTAAGAAACACTAAAAAAAAATTACCTAAATTGGCTTATGATCACATACTTCTATTCTGTTTTGCTACACTTGCATTGCACTTTATGTGGGTTCTCTCCACAGCTACAGAAGTGGGTCACTGTGTGAATGTCAAACCTTAACACCCACATCCATATCAATATGGATTTATTTCCACAGCATGGAACTGAGAATCAGAACTTCAAATTCTGCAAAAGATTCAGGATCAGCTGAGAAGTGAGCATACAGAAGTGCTCACTGTATTTCCAAATAGTGAATACATTGGGATAACGTTCATGGTATACCAGTGGCCACAAAGGGTTACAATAAGAAAGTAGTATTTCTTTACATTCTACTTAGTTATTATGATTGTCACTGCTTATAATTACCATTGTTAATAATGCTACTACCATTAGTTAAAAAATTCTTTCCATAGATTAATAGTACTTCTGTCAAATGTTAGTACTATTATTTCTCTATGTAGAAATCTGAGTGTCCAAATAATGGAAGATTGTAAAAATAAAGAAAAGGCAAAAATCATCAACAAATTTAGGGACAAATATCTTTATTAGAACAGAAATCTTTGTATCTAATATTTTATCATTTCTTCCGTCTGGACCTTGAAGAATGTGGCAGGGTTAAAAATTAAAAATCTGGTATTATGTAAGGCTGTGCAAAGCTTTGGACAGAGCTTCGGAGCCGAAGAAGCTTTGGATGCTTCAGGATCTGAAGCAACACATCTGAGTCGAGGCGCTGGCCTTGTTAGGCTTCCCGAAGCAGTTTGGCGCTCCTGAAGAGCTTTGGAGCCGCCATGGAGATCCGGCCATAGAGTATAATGGGGAAACAATAAAATATCTATAACTATGTTGTTTGTTGTCCACCTTGGATGAAATTTTCAGGGATGGTAGACTCTGCAGAGTGAATGAAGCCTGCTAAGTTTTAAGAAGATCGATGCAGGGGTTTGGAGGGGAACATCAGCCCAAATTCTTGAAAGCAAAACTCCTGTCACATCTATGTGTTACAACACAGGGGGGTCAAAACTGCAGGAGTGGTAGCTCTTGCTGAGGCCACAAAACTTGTCAAGGTTCAAGAAGATCAGTGCAGGGGTTTGGGGGGAACTGTCCCTCAAGCTGCTGACAGACAAAACTCGTGCCATGGGTGCTTGTGGGACTCACTGTGTCTGTCTTGGAGCCTGGCTGCTAAGCTACTGTGTTACCAGTTACCAATCAATCAATCATGATTCACTCAGGGACCAGGGACTCAGGGACCAGCTCAATACACAGGACCTAGCTACTACATAGCCACTTAAGGAGCACCAATTAGCACCTACAAAACCAGGCTAAGGAGAGGAAAGAATCAATACAGACAATCAACTGCCCCAAGACAGAGCCAGTCTTGGCACGAGTTTTGCCTGTCAGCAGGGCCCCAGAACCCCCCTGCATCAATCAAATCAAAAACTGGCAGGCATCACAGCAGGGGCCACCATCCCTGCAGCTGTCACCCCGCTGTGCCTTAGCACATGCAGCGTCACCCATGGCACAAGTTTTGCTTGTACAGAGCTTGAGGTACAGTTCTCCCTGCACCTACCTCCTTGAAACATGGCAGTCTGCTTGTGCAGAGCTTGAGGTACAGTTCTCCCTGCACCTATCTCCTTGAAACATGGCAGTCTTTGTGGCCTCAATAAGAGCTACCACCCCTGCAGTTTTGATTCTCCTGTGCTGTAGCACACAGCTGTGACATGAGTTTGGCTTTCAAGAATTTGGGGTACAGTTCCCCCCAAACCCCTGTGTCAATCTTCTTGACACTTGGCAGGCTTCATGCTCTCAGCAGAGGCTACCATTTCTGCATGTTTCATCCAAATTGGACACAAAACAACAAAGTTATAGATATTTCATTGATTCCCCATTATACCCTACGGCCGGATCTCCAAGGCGGCTCTAAAGCTTCAGAGCCTTTTCGGCCGGATCAAGGCAGAAACGCAGTTTGGATATCCAAATCGGATCACTGCCATCCAAAGCAGCTGGATCCGAAGCCAGATCGGATCACTGCCGACTCGCACAAGCCTAGTATTATGTGGATATATATAGTCAACTTTTTAAAACAAAAAAGGTATATATGAAAGCACAGGACTTACTTAAAAGAAATAGGTGCTTTTGTATATGTATTAAAACTTTATAATTTAGCTTAAAGCAGTGTTTATCACTAGGGCTGTACGAAATTTTGCTGGCTGTTTCATTTTGATGCTATTTAGACTCATATCGAGCTCAAAACAGCGAAATTGAAGTGAAACAAAGGGCTTCGAAACAGCCTCAAAATGAAATGACGGCAATCAAAACACTTTGAAAGTTTTAAAACATTTCAAATTTTGAAGCTGAAGCTGGGAAGGGAAACAGAAAGTAAGGAGAAGGAGGGGGAAGATGGGGAAAGGACTAATCTCATATTGACTGCGACTGTTTGGCTGCCTGAGATGCTGTTGATGCTACGGTGCTGCTTACTAAGTTATTACGTGTTGTCTTTTAAAGTGGTGGACTGAACTGAGGCTGTAGGGGAGGAGGAGACCTCACTGGGGCACACTACCATGTCAAATAGAGGCCCCAGCACCAGTGAGGCCATGCCTTAAGACACACAAGCACACCCCCCACCCATGAGTTTTGCTTGTCAGCAGCCTGAGATGCAGTTTCCCAGAAAGCCCTGCCCTTATCTCCTTAAAACATGGCAGACTTTATGTCCTGAGAAGGGGCTACCCTCCCTGCTGTTTTCATCCAAGTCTGCCAAAAAATGACAAAGTTATAGGCAGTTTTGTGCTTCCCCGTTATAGCCTATGGGCGAAACGTCAAAACATTTTCTAACCAGCGAAACAGTTTTGATGAAACAAAATGGAACAGTGTTTTCAAAATGAAATAAAACTCAAAACAAAACACTGTCCCATCAAAATGGCGAAATGGAAGTTGGAACAAAACGCTGTTTCGCACAGCCCTAATTCTCACACAAGCTGCCACAGCACTTACCCCGTGTGAAAGGAAGAAAGCAATTATTCCTCCTTCTGCCCAGAGCTGGGCACTCCAGTATAGAGCAGAGAAGTGAGGCCTGTGGTTGCTCCCTGACTTTCAGAAGCTCCCAGCCAAGGCATCTCTGCATGTTCTGCTGTGCACGTGTGCAGATGGGCAAACGCAGGGCCCCTCTTTTCAGTTTGGTTCATCCCCCCTGCTACTCCCACACTCCTAGGTCCACCAGGAGGGTTCACATGGCTCAACTTGCTGGCATGCAAGTCACCAAAGAAGCAGCCGCTTGCTTCTTTAGGTACAGAATAGGCCTGGGAATGGAAAAAGTAGGACTTAGTAGGGTGAGGTACTGCCCCTGCCACCGTCACCTGGCACCCATTAAATTCTAGCTCAGTGTTTCTCAGTGGAATGTTCCTAACTTCCAAAAAGTTATAGAGCAGTACCATGAGACTAGAAAGTTTGAGAACCACTGTCTTAGACTTAACAAATTTGGTAATTCCAGACAGCTACAATTCTACATTTCTATTCAGGTCATTGAGATAAGATAGCTCTAAAAACAGCTTTATTTCCAGTTGCTTTTTCAACTGAATGGTGCTCTTAGAGCAGAGTGCTGTAAATACATCTGAGGTCCTTTATACAACAAAGGTACACACGCATACACATACATTTCCTGAGTAACAATGACCTTCCCAGCATTACAGAACTGCATTGACTACCCTACATCAGCCTTTACCCCCTTTAATCTCTTTCCATCTGGAGTTTTGTGATGGTGACTTTGCCTTGAAAACTATTCCAGTTCAGGGAATTTGCCTACTGCTTCTCTTTTTTCATTAGATTAGCTAAAAATCATAGGCATGAATCCCTCTGCCCCCTCATTAGTGGGTGGCACAGAATAAAAACTAAAAGTGAGAAAAAAAATCTAGCTGTGAATCCCTTACAGATATATCTAATGTTAGTTTAAAGATAAATATCACCTATGAAAGTTGACACTCAGTAGTAAGATATCATAGTAAACACAGAGCAATAAATTAACCATTTCTACTATTTCCCTGAGCTGGAACTAAAAAAAATGCCTTAGCTCACTATGTTTGTTGTTTTCAAATGGAAAGACTCTTTAAAAATCATAGTGCACAACCTTTTCATTATTTTTCAGAGATGAAAAATATTCATTTTAACAAGGTTTTAGCTGCCAGCATGAATAAAGTACAGCAAACAAGTGTTTCCCCACTCTAGAGAACTACACCTACTTTCACATTTTTAAATCAAACACAAAGGGTGCATCTACTTGTGTCACTATGGCAATGTTGTTACTGCACCGTGATTTAGTACTTCCTTTTGGAAGTACTAAATCATGGCACAGTAACAGCCCATAGTGCACCATACACACGGTGCATCGTTATTTTTAGCTGCTGTAGTGGTGTGCTGTACTGCGGGAGCGTGTTGCTATGGCAATGTAACGTCACGTGTAGACACGCCAAAAGATAATTTCCTCCCAGCTTTCTCCATGTCTAGAAAACATCAACACCTATATAAAAAGCATCTGGCAGAAGGAAATCTCTGGAAAGATGAGAGCAGTGAGATTGGGTAGAATCCAACCCCTTAACAGCATCATTTCTTAGATCATCTAAATGGCCTGTAGCTTGTTTTGGGCAGTTCTGTGCCATCTACTGGTACTGGCTACCCAAAATTGCTACAACTATAAAAACGCCTCCTTCTGTATCTATTTTTTAATCAACTTGTTTTGGTCAGGATGATCCATGCCTTTGACTTCCAAATTGAAATAATGTGATTTACTGTGAACTGCAAAGGAAGGTGTTATCTTTATTAAAAGCTCCATTAGTTCCAAAAACAGAAACAGGCTTACTCAGCAATACAAGTTCTTGAAAACACATGCCCCCAGTTCTCTATGCCCTATGTTGGCTCTGCAAACACAGAATAAATTAAAGGTGTTCAGCCCCATCTTAAAATACTTCTGTTGGACAATGTGAAGTTATTGGATGGGACAGGAAGAGATTTAACTTGAGGTTAGGTTACCTTATACTGCCTCCTGAATGGCCCTTTACACATTTTTCCTAAAAAACTGGTTTTGGCTATTCTTGATAAACGGGATCCTGGAGTAGATGAACGGCGGGTCTGATCCACTAGACCAATTCTTATGTTCCTGTGATAACCATAAATTGTAGTAGACTTGATCCATTTCTAAAGAAAACACTTCCATCAAACACTAGCATCAAAGTAAAATACTACTTTTTCCTATGTATAGTCATGTACATTGAGAAGCATCAGTAAATGATCTTGCACTAGGTGCAAGAAACAGCAGCAGATAGTGTCTCTCACTTGGCACATTAGGCCTTAATTAGAAAACTGTGTGCACTTTTGAGCTCCACATTTTAAAAAGGACTTGGGGAAGTTAGAGAGGGTCCAGAAACAAGCAACAAAAATGATAAAGGGCTTGGAAGACAAGTCATGAGAAGAGAGTGAAGGAGCTAGGCATGTTTAACTTGCACAAAGGGCACTTAAGAGAGGTCTTGATAGCAGTCTTCAAATACTTGAAGGGTTGCTATAAAGAAGAGGGAATATACCTCTTCTCTTTTGCTGCTGAGAGTACAACACAGACCAATGGTTTCAAGTTTCAGTAAAATAGGTTTAGATCAGATATCAGGAAAAACGTCATTACTGTTCGAACAGTGAGGCAATGGACTGCCCAGGGAAGCTGTGGACACTCCATCACTGGAGGTGTTCAAGAGGTTGGAGAGCCCTTGGTCAAAGATGATCTATGCCTATAATTTACTATGGGTATGCCCTGGGACTTTGGGTTTTGCTGGTTGCCATATGGAGCCAGGAAGGATTCACGTATCAGGGCTTTTGGATTTGTTTTGCTTTGCTTTAAGTCTTCCTCAGAGGCACTGGGTGTTAGCTGCACCTAAGGATGGGGATTTTGCCTAGGATGTGTCAATGCTCCTGCTGAGACTTAAACCCAGAGGTTCCTAGCTTGCCCTTCCACTCAGGATCAGCCATATTTGGGGTCAATAAGGACTTTTACCCCATAGATAGATTGGTATGAAGTATTGGGGGGGTTGTCTTCCTCTGTAGTAGGGAGGTGGGCTCTTTGGAGTGTATATTAACACTAGAACTAGGCTGGACTAGATGACCTCTTGAGGCTCCTTTTACCACCTTTTATACATCACCTACTTGATGCAAGTAGGTTGGGCCTTTCAGAGTCCATTTCATGAACAAATGCTGTAGGACTGATCTTGAGCAAAAGGAACCTGCCTGCCTTAGGGCTGTTAGTTCTAGTGCATGTTTTCTCTGTTTCGTTCCAACTTTCAGCAGCTATTGACATTTACTCCATGGGTACAGGCACAAATTAGCATGGATCTCAATGGAAAACAACAAATATTTTCAGTGGGATTCACATCTTTGTAAGCATTTAAATATTAAAAGCTATTTTCAAGGAAAAAAATTAAGAAGCTTTTCATGTGGCTTTGGTGATGTTTGCATTTTCTCTCTCTCCTAGGGACCAATCAATCCTAGTTCTTCCATCAACCTAAATGGGCACTGGACCAAGACCACAGGCTCCAAAGAGAGGATTTGGGATGTAACATTAATGTGTGGCAAAGAAAAAAAAACTATAGGGACATATAATTAAAAGAAAAAAAATAAAGTGTCCAGCTTCGTAAGTTCTTCTGAACCAAATGCTGCACATCTATGTATACTGAATAGCAGATAGCAGTTTTCCAAGTAAATAAAGCAGGAATTGCAGAACTGTCTCCATTCACTATGTATGCACTTGAAAGGGGTGTATTTTTTCATACATCATTCAAGACTGACTGCAGAGATTCCACAGAAATCAGTATGTTGGACATGAATTTTCATTACGCTAAATAGCACAAGCTGCACTGATTGCAAAGTCAAAGATCCTTAGCACAAAGGGAAATAAAGAAAGCAGAAATATTGGAGTTTGGTTTTTTTCCCCCCTCACTTACTATCTGGGCTCCATGGTTACAGTTTCGTTTCACAAGCTTCATTATTTGTATTAAGCCAAATATCCTTATTCCTTAATCCAAAGTAAAAAAAAGAAAAGAAAAAAAGAAAAGAAATGTCCAGATTTCCCATGATAGTTTAGAGCCAGATATCCACAATCAGGGCATGTTATTTCACAAAAGACAAGCACCTAAAAATCAGGTATATAAGTAAAGGGCTTGATGTCCAAAAGTGTACAGCTCCTATTGTGATACTTATACTTGGCTTTTCAAATACACTCAGCAGCCAATATACCAAGCTTTTTCTAAAATACTGGCCATTTACTTTGATGGTAAAATGTGAAAAGAATCCTTAAAATTTTCCAAAGACTGTGGGTACTAACCCCTTCCTAATATTTTGGACTACTGAGCAAATCCTACCCTTTCAGGATGCCTGAAGAATTTTAAAGATTGCAAAACACTGCCACTCTCAGAGCGGAAAGGGAAAGTGTCCAATTTCAACAGTTCATGCATTATGAAAGGACTCTGTGTGAAAAGATCTGGGTCAGGATCCATGGGTCCTGTGGCAGTTGCCCCCAAAGACAGAGTACAATAGCCTTAGTAGCTATTTCAGCACCAAGGATACAGTATTAAATATAACCTGACTCACATCAACACAGTTTGGACTGGTGGTGAGAGGGTCAGAATATCATCAGGTCCCAACCCAATTACTCAATCTGCTCCCTGACAAAGCATTGCCCCATCCTACGCAAATGTTTCCTTTTACAAGCTTGGAAGTGAAATGTTAGAAAAATATATTATTCTTCTATTTGAAGGTTCTCTCATTTTGCACATTGAACATATATTTCGTTTTGCTGTATAAGGAGAAAAACTACTCTACTCCAACAACCAATCTAAAGCAACCTAGAGCACATCTGCCTTTCACACCTTTTTTCTTATTCACATTTTTTCACACATTTTCTCATTCACATTTCAGGGGAGGCTTACCTTTTCCCTCCCTGCTACCATAGGCTTCTCTAGTAAAATCAGATGGGGCAGGTGGGGAGGAGGCAAAAAAAACAAACAAGTCACTCAATATTATGCGCTATGGACAGAAAAAAAAATATCACCAAAAAGATACATAAGATGTCCACAGTTCATTACTCTGGCTCTCACTATAATAGGCTCAGGAGGTTCTTATGGTTGTTCGCCTAAACAATTCTGAGATAGAAAATCATGCAAACCACCTCTGCTGCTGCCGTTCCTTTGGCCTCATTTCAATGAAGCTATCTAAAACATCTGAAAAGAAGCATCAACTACTACTAACCCAACAGCCATAAAGTGCTCTAAGAACAATAACCATTCTGTTTACCAGAAGCAGTTAATAAGTCTTTTCTTTCTCTCACTGCTGTGACCCAAGTTTTATAAAGAACTAAAACAGCTACTGAAAAAGATGAGAAATGCCTATAACAGATGAAATAATAATAACGCCAGTGATGTTTTGCCATAAACCCATATATGCCTGAAATGGAAGAGAGAACTCCCTGATGGCTGGATGGGTACTAGAAAGGAGGAGGCTGTGCCAATGATAGCATTCCTGCCTCAGTGACGGTGTGGTAGGCTGAAATAATTTATTGATAGGGGGAGGGCAAGTGGAGAGGGAAGAGAGTTATGCTTTGGATCTGTCTATAACAAGGAAAGAAAGATACTACCTCTGTGTTTAGCCCACTGGAGAATGACTCAGAGATCCAAATTCTATATCGAGCTCTGAACATACTGTCTGTAACCTTGGGCAAACCATTTAACCTGTCTGGTGTCTCAGTTCACCATCTGTAAAATGAGGATAACACATCTCTACTTCACAGGGACGTTTTAAATGTGAACGAATTATGAAGACACTCCAAAGCTACCGTGCTAGCACCATAAGATTAGAGGGAACAGCTGGAACCACTACAACTTCATCTTCCTTTGGTAGCAGGAGAGACAGAATAGCTTAGGGATGTGTCATTTCCTTCATTCTCCTTCTAGCTCTGTAAATTAATGGATGCTGTTGGTTAGAAAGGAATTGGTTAGTGGCAGTTTCACACACCCCTACCCCTTTGAGTTCAAATTTAACAGTATTTTTAAATATCATACAAGTTGAAAGGGAAAGAAAAAAATAAATCAGTAAACCAAGTTCTAGTTTAGTTTCTGCAAATTCAGCAACAGAGAACTTCGAAGAAACTAAGACAGATACTATGGGTTGTTAAATAATATAAACCAAAATAAATTCAAAGATTATTCATTTGCTCACATATGGAACCTTAATAAATGGGAAATGGGAACCTTAATAAATGGGTATGTAGTTGTCAAAAGGGCAGATATTAACAATTACGTAAGGCAGGATGGGTATGTAGTTTTAACCGCTGTTAGATCAACCTCACAAAAAGGTAATTAATTTATGGAGAAAACCAATTGCTTACATAAGATAGCTGACATTAAGGGTCTGAGGGTGTGCCTATGCTGAAGGCCTCAGTGCAGTGCATTGATACTTGCACTA
>NW_017729025.1:119327757-119343091 GCF_001723915.1 Gavialis gangeticus | reverse complement strand
CTATTATAATCCCTGTTGACTTCAATGCAATGCCATTGCATTGAATAAGCATAAACAATCACTTCTATTACCCTAGAATTCACCATTAAAGTTTGTGTTTCATGAATGTCTTGGAATATATGAGAATTGTCAGATCAAACCTAGACTTTTCTTTCCTTTTTTAAGGTTAAAAAAAGTTTAAGATAATATCTTGTTTTTTGGAGTTTTTTTTAAAGGAACAAAGAAAACCCCTGGAAACCTCTATATTTTCAGATTTCATCAGTGCTGGAATTGGAAGTGTCAAAAAAACTACACAAGGAGCTGTTCTTTTGGTATTTCTGAAATCTTATGAGAAAGCCTGTTCTTTTCAAGTTTCTGATTCAATTTGGCAGACTACTAATTTTGGACACTCTTCCTAACCTTACTTTACTGCCTAGGATACAACACAAAATCCCAGCAACTCCAGTGATGCTTTTTGTTTTGTGTTATTTAAACCAGAAGCTAGTTGCAAAATTAAGAAGAAAAAATAGCACTTAACATTTTAAAATTTGTTGTCAAAAGGGCAGATATTAACAATTACGTAAGGCAGGATGGGTATGTAGTTTTAACCACTGTTAGATCAACCTCACAACAAGGTAATTAATTTATGGAGAAAACCAATTGCTTACATAAGATAGCTGACATTAAGGGTCTGAGGGTGTGCCTATGCTGAAGGCCTCAGTGCAGTGCATTGATACTTGCACTACTTTTCCAGGAGCTAGCTCCAGTATTCTATCACAAAGAAGGATATGTGAATACAGTGGCAAAAAAGAGGGTAAGAAAAGGTGTGTAATAATGTATTAAAACTAATCAAATTGAAATTTACTTTCTTCTATTTCTGATATTTACCACCACGGTAGTTTGTAGTGTCTGAAGAATTAAAATGTAATAATAGAATTGAATGGCACAAACTGCAGCTGACACCTGGACAGAATATTACAGATTAAAGGATGAGAGATAAGTTAAAGCTATATCTACACCAAAAACATTGTTCTTTGTTTTGAATAAAAGCAATATTTATGGATTGAAACTTTGCATATGCCTATCATACAAAACCACATAATAAAAAGGCACAACATTGTTTGACTCACTGAATAACTGAGATTTACCTGTTCACTGAGTGTTAGGTTATAAGCATTACTATCTGGAAACAGGTTTTAGTTAAATATAGGAATAGTATCAATATCATGAGAAGATCAAACAATAAGGACTGTTGTTTAAGGAGATTAAACAGTATTCTATAGCAATTACTAGTACTAAGGTCTGAACACAAAAGAGAATAGCAGCATAGTACTGCATTTCATCTCCACCTGGGGACAAACAATCCCTTACACACATACAGGTTTGGCAATGCTGATCAGACAAGCGCTATGAGTGAAAGAGACCTCGGGGTAATAATAGACCACAGTATGAACATGAGCCAGCAGTGCAAGACTGTAGCCAGCAGGGCAAATACTCTAGCATGCATCAATCGATGCATCTCCAGCAAAACCAAGGAAGTGATTCTTCCACATCACTCAGCATTGGTGAGACCACAGCTGGAGTACTGTGTCCAGTTTTAGATGCTGCACTTCAACAAGGGTATGGAAATGCTTGAGGAGGGAAGATCAGAGACTTGCACACCATGCCATATGAGGAAAGACTGAGGGACATGGGACTCTTCAGCCAGAAAAAGAGAAGGCTGAGAGGGGACTTGGTAGCAGCTTACTGCTACACCAGGGGAGTACATCAAGGGCTCAGTGAACAACTGATCACCAGGGCACCCTTGGGGAAAACCAGGAGTAAAGGCCACAAACTCCTGGAAGACCATTTCAGGCTCAAAATTAGGAAAAACTTCTTCACAGCTACGGTGTCCAGACTGTGGAATAATCTCCCTCCAGAGGTGGTGCAATCGCTTACCCTGGAAATCTTCAAGAGGCGATCAGATGGTCACCTCACTGGGGGTCACCTGACCCCAGTTGTCTTTCCTGCTTTGTGCAGGGGGACTGGACCTTATGATCTTCCAAGATCACAATCTATGCATCTATGAATTTCATTTAGGATTAGTCAGTATGCAAAAAACAGCTGAATCTAAACTTCAGAGGCTAAAATAACTTTCTATTATAATCCCTGTTGACTTCAATGCAATGCCATTGCATTGAATAAGCATAAACAATCACTTCTATTACCCTAGAATTCACCATTAAAGTTTGTGTTTCATGAATGTCTTGGAATATATGAGAATTGTCAGATCAAACCTAGACTTTTCTTTCCTTTTTTAAGGTTAAAAAAAGTTTAAGATAATATCTTGTTTTTTGGAGTTTTTTTTAAAGGAACAAAGAAAACCCCTGGAAACCTCTATATTTTCAGATTTCATCAGTGCTGGAATTGGAAGTGTCAAAAAAACTACACAAGGAGCTGTTCTTTTGGTATTTCTGAAATCTTATGAGAAAGCCTGTTCTTTTCAAGTTTCTGATTCAATTTGGCAGACTACTAATTTTGGACACTCTTCCTAACCTTACTTTACTGCCTAGGATACAACACAAAATCCCAGCAACTCCAGTGATGCTTTTTGTTTTGTGTTATTTAAACCAGAAGCTAGTTGCAAAATTAAGAAGAAAAAATAGCACTTAACATTTTAAAATTTGTTGTCAAAAGGGCAGATATTAACAATTACGTAAGGCAGGATGGGTATGTAGTTTTAACCACTGTTAGATCAACCTCACAACAAGGTAATTAATTTATGGAGAAAACCAATTGCTTACATAAGATAGCTGACATTAAGGGTCTGAGGGTATGCCTATGCTGCAGGCCTCAGTGCAGTGCATTGATACTTGCACTAGTTTTCCAGGAGCTAGCTCCAGTATTAGAAGCAGCATACTACTAAAGTGATAGCATGGAGCACAGTGTTTGGTAATTTACACTGTTGAGAAAGTTGGCAGCATTCAAATTAGATTGTTTAAAGCTGGCTCAGGAATCCTTACACACTGTGGTCTATATTGTTGGTATATTCAGATTCTTTAAGTCGCCAAGCAACCTTTTTCTCCCAGCAAGGCTCCTAGGAACAAGGATCATTGAACACCACTATCATCTTGAAGAATTAGGCCCTAAATCATAAGCCATTAAGGTGATTGTATAGACGTTGGGCCAGATCTATTGTCTGATTTACGTACATTGATTTCAGGGGAGTTGAAATCAATGGACTTATACCAGAGCTGGATCTGGCCTATTACGTTTAACGAATTGGTAAGGAGTGATATACTGGAGAAATAATCAAGTGTAGCTGTAGCTCAGTCTAGTGGCTCATCAGATGCATTTATCTGAAGATACTAGAAGGTCATGAGTCACGCACCAAATCCCACTCCTTCACACCCACCCCTCATATGCACACACAGAGACAACTTACCAAGCAGGCATACCATCCTGCGTAATTGAAATCAGAACGCTTTTGCAACTAAGAAAAAAAAACTATTCTGACATGGTAAAAGCAAATGGGAAAAGAAGTATAAGGAGGAGACATAAATGCCAGAGACAGTTAATGTCCCCATATTCCTGGAGGAACTCTGAAAGAATAACATAAAAGCAGTCACCATTATTCTCAGATCGTATAGTGACAGCAGCTGCTTTTTCCTGGTAAACTCTGCAGTCCATGTCTGAGAAACCCACTCGCCAGCACTATCTTGCAATCCTGAGGAAAATAGATATCCCGTACTCCACAATGTGGTCTCTGAAGGGAAAATAACTTGTGGCTATCAGAATACAGGTTGCAGCAATATCCTAACTCTAGTTGATGATAGCAACACACCAAAGAGGCTTCTCCTTTCACCTAGAAATGCAGGGTGGGGCCAGGGTTCAGTTGGTGATACCAATGAATACAGTCACTTACATTATCCAGTTAGAACACAATGAAACATGGGAAAGGTCTTAATGTAGGAAAGGGAATTGTCAACATTTTACTTCATCATCAATCATTTTAATACAGTCAATGGCATCCACCTTTACCCTTCTTCCAGACGTACAACAGGCTTGGGGAAAATTCAAATGCATCAGCTCAATAAGGCAAAATATTCCAAGTATTTTCACAGCATCTAAAAAGACACCAAAGCCAAAAAAGCAGTGGGGAAATCGCACCTGACCTCTAAACTGACATTCCCAGGGAAAAGGTATTAGCAGCCCTCTGAAGCAGTTTCCCATGCAGCACAAGATAAAGGGAATTCAATAGACCTCTTCTCCTTTCCTCTACCACTTCCAGACCTAAGTAGGTGCTGTCATGCTACCAGTGCACCGGCATTTATCTACTATAAATTAGCAGACAGTTTACATCCTGTCATAAGACACTGAGGTGGCATTCCTTTTTCTGAAGTGAATTACTGGCTGCTTTTTAAAGCAATTTAAGATTGCCACGCAAGTGTGTTATTTAAAAAAGAAAAATACCATTATCTACCTTTCCATTACTATTAAACTAATATTAAGTTCTTTCTCTTACTGCCCTCTCACTTGTACACCCATAAATGAGTTTCTGCAGTAGCAACATTATTATTGTTATTTAAATTGCATTTTTTAGTTTAGCGGCCCGTTTCCAAGTGTAAAAATCTTATTTCAATCAATTTAAAAATGTCTTGGTTTCCACCAAACTTTGTACTTGTCCAGGGAAGGTTTTGATATTACAGAAGGGGGCAAGATGTGCTCATAAGTTTCCTATAAACTAGAATATCCATAATATGGTGAATATTTTTCTAGGGGATCTTAGAAAAAGAAACAAAAATATTCGTTATTAATGAGTCAACCACAGAATCTGTTGTCATTCAGATTTGCTAAAATGGTCATTAAATATCTGTTCCCTAAAGGTTACCTTTGAATAAGCACTCAAATAAACATTAATCAGTTTAGATAGTTAAGCCTACCAATGTTGCAAAAAATCTTCAGTATTATTTACTGATCCTCCAATTAACTTGGGCATATCCCTGCACCCACCCAGCAGTCAGTGCTTACAAGAGACCTGCATGAAGTCAGTTACAGAATCGTGACCTTGGATGCCAAATACAACTCTTTGGATATCTTCACATATATTTGTGTGTCCCCTAGTTCAATATTAAAAATATTAAAATCTTTCAGGATCTCATACCAACATGTTTTGGACCTCTCAAAGCTACAAAGTACAGAAGCATATAAAATCTGATGAAGAATTAACCAACTATTTCAAACTTTAGAACAGGTTGCTTTAGGTTCAGTACTGAAATTGGTATTGTTATTAATTTAGATTTGCTCACCTCTGTTTCTCATCGGTCTGTTCCTCAAGCTATCCATGACAGTAGTTCTGCTGAAGTCAATTTAACCAATCATATTAGCAAGTACTCATGAATTGACTCACATATTTGCAATTGGTTACAGGGTGAAGAAAAGCCATTTACAGAAATAGAAAAAAAAATGGGAAAAGGGTATATTAAAAGCTGTTTTGGCACTATTTAGCTGAGGTTCCTGTCCCGTGTACTTATAAAAAATCTAAAGAAATGACTACTCCTAAATCTTATTTGTAATTCTTTTTAAACACCGTTAGTCCCAGAAGACAAATCAACACAATTTACATGCACAGTTTCAATGCAATAAAAAAAAAAAAGGTCAGGTTCCTGTAAGACTCCTCACAAAACTATGAAAATGTTATGCAAAGATGACATCACCATATGACAAGGAAGGGGGAAAAAAGCAACTTCTCACCTTTGTCATCAAGTAATTGCCCATTGACTTCATCACTGATAATGTATCAAGTGGAGATAGCTCTGCAAACACGACAATTTGACAGAAAGTACTAAAGAAATCTCATGGTAGAAAAGTTATTGCAACTCATGGTTGCTGGTTTGCCTGAGCTAAGCAGTTTCACACAGCAGGATAATAAGTTCCCCTCTTTGCTAAAGCAATTGTTCTTCAAACCTACTTTGTTTTGGCTCTAGCCCACACATTAACCATATGTTTGCAAGAAATACTGTGAAGAAGAATGGCCTTCTGCTAAAACAGATTAAAATGTAATCTCCTTCCAGTAAATGGCATATTTATAGCACTGTCATTTTATAAACTTTCACCATGTACACTTGAAAATTGCTGGATGCTTTACACCGCCAGTAAAATCAAGGAATCGAGAACAACTTCTCCAACATAATATTTCAACATTTTTAGGACTTTCCCCCTGATATAAATCTCTCACCCTAGATTCTTAGATTCCTGTTTACTTTTCTGCTTAATAGGACATCTAACAGGGTTTCAATAGAATTGGGTAAGTAACAGCTGCCGTTTACAATTTGTGACAAATGAGCTCAATATTAAGAAACACAACAGGGATTTACATTGAAACTCCATCCAAATACTGATTCTCACTGGTAAGTGTGATAATTTATTTGGATGATTATCTATTTTCAGCATTCAGTCACAGGAATTAGAAAGATGATATGCCACTTGCACATCTTGACTTCTAAATTGTTAGGGGGGTGGGGGGAGGTTCTCCTAGAACTAACTAATTGCATGTGGCATTCAGATGTCAACATCTACTTTCTGTTTATACTAGTCACAGACGGCAATAGGAAACAAAACCTATTTCAAAACCGGTATGTACTTACTATATATTACATGTTTTGTATGCAGGCAATATTTTTCATGTTAAAATGAAAGACATCTATTTTAATGCTTTTGGACCAGGTCTGTGGTCACATTTAAAAACTGTTTCCTTATATTTGCTAAAGTATATTATGTTGTGTTTTTCGTGTGTCCCCACTATGGAGACATGCAATAATTCTAAAAGGATTAACAAGGACACATTGGCAGCTGATAACTGCCTCAAAAACCCGCTTATAATGGAAACTTTCATTTGGGATATCTGGCTTCCCATTTTTCCCCCTTTCTAATAATCAACTCCGATGTAATTTAGCAGAGAATATATCATTTTAAAATAATGTCAAAGTATTAAATCAGAATTGACAGGAAGTTTCACACTTGACTGATAGTGAATGCTACCTCAGTCTCTTTATTGAATCAGAAAAGATCCATAGATAATTACTGAATCACAATATAAAACTCAAAAGAAAACTGCAAAATATTTCAAGGACTACTGAGTGATCTGTGCTGATTGGGATACAGCTTAAATCAGGAGTATTAGGAGGACGTGAAGAGGTGTAAGGTAGTCTAGCATTCTCGGTTCTCTCATCTACCTGAAACTTCACATCCTCATTCTGTCCCTTTTCCTCTCACCTACACTTGCAGCTCACATGTGTTCATTTCAAGCAATAGATATGACAGTTACTTTCAACATACCTTAAAGGGTGGGGGAGGAGAAGAGAAGGTGCTAATCAGTGAACACAAAGGGCTCCTCCAAAAAACACCAACATGAGTATTTTATAGAGAATAAGAAAAGAGGGGATGGACACATTTCCTTGACATTGTGATTACACATTTGGAGGATCTGCAAGTATACACGGTATTTATTAACAAATACAGCAGAAGATATACCAAATATCTGTTGATGAGTATCAGAAAGCATGAAAGCTTAAAATCAACAGCGGTGCCATTTAAAAGCAACTTTCCATCTCTGAACAATGTGATAATGGGATAGTGCTGTAGCTTTATCCTGCCTTTACTGAACAGACTATCCCTCCAGCACTGTGAAACCACTAACTGCTAGGGGGGAAAATGTTTCATATGATATATATCATCAAAATGCTGCATTGTCAGCTCTGGTTCTTATTTTAATCATTGATAGCCTGGGTTCATATTTTAATCAATGATCTATTGCATTCATACCTTAGGGAGTAATGCAGTAACTTTTTAGCATGTTTCTAGGCACCTTGGTACCACAGCAAGCTCTTACCTGCGTTTCAGAATACATACAGTAAATCCTAAACAAGACTGCACTGCAACAAGGCTATTCTAGTGTTTATTTTCAGCATTTTAAAGGGGGGGGGAAACATTAGTATGTTATCAATTTAGTTTCTTCAGGACCACAGACTACCTGCTATTGCTGCTGTACATGTCCATCTTACTGTTTGTAAAATGCACCCCCAGCCCCCCAGCCAAACAAGCTTTGGAAAACTGTATAGCATGCTTCATTCGTATGAAAAGATAAAAGCATAAACAGCCTGGAGCGTCCAAGTTGAGATTCAGTACCTCTCAAAGTATCAGAGAGGTGGAGGGAAAAAATCAGTTCAAGAAGAGACACTCTGAACTTACAATGGAAGAGGCTGGAATCCATCTCTCTTTTTAAAGAAAGAAGAATGAATCTTAAAAGAATAAAACAGCAGACAAAACAGAACTCCAAGTGAAACAGCCTTTTGTACTCACCTAGTGCTGAACACCAGAACAGGAAAGAGAGGCAGCAAGTAATAGGCAGAGATGAATTTCATATTGTAGCTCGTCTGATCTGTTTTGTCGGCTTCCTCTCTCACTATCCTCTTCCCTGTCTCTCTCCCACAGGCTTTCTGTTTTCCAAAGCCCTGATTCAGAAGACAGCCGCTCGGGTGTGTGAAGGTCCGTCGATCTGTAAATGCAGACAGACCAACAGACTGACTAATGAAGAGAGCTTAGAGTGGGGTTTGAGCTTTAGGAGTGATGTCACAGGCAATGGAGCTGCTGCTGCAAGCCTACTGCCTGATAGCCTGTGATTATTCAACACAGTGACTCTATTGATGTCCTGAAGGATTTGTTATTACTAGCAGTTTAAGTGGCAACCAGGGAGAGAGGAGAACACAGTGGTTGGCACTTAACTCTAAGGTTATAAGAGTGCCTTGAAGATTCTGCCTGGAAGAAAAAAAACCCTACAAAATATCTGCAATAATTAAGATCATATTGCTTGGAAGAAGTAAATCTGCATAAGCTTCACAGTATAGAAACAGGTTCTCCTAATTTAAAGTAACACACAGATTCAAATCAACCTGATGCACCCTGCTGGGAAGGGCGTCCTCTGCAAAGTAGGAATCAAACTTTATTGTTCCAATTAGAAATTCATACACTACAGCTTGATGCTGGCAATAAAAAAAGATGAGCAGAATAGCTTGCAAAGATATATTTTGAAACATTGTCATCTCTAAAAATCCTTAATTACAAGAGGCTTGAAGACAATTAAGATTTTGTTTTGCTTCCCATCTTTTTGCCCTCTCAGATCTTAATTTTTCTTTAAACAAATCAGTAGCTGATAAAGTCACTTTTTTATTTTAACCAGCTATTTATATTCTCTGGGATTAAATGCCCTAGGTGGTGAATGAAGTCCCTAGCTTTGTCTTGTCAAATAGTTTGTCAGAAATACAAGCCCTAGGTGCCATTACATTTGCAAAAATATATATTAACTATAGTGTAGGTTGGATAAAATATTCTCACTTTAAAATGCACCGGTAGTATATTTTAGCCATAGTTTAAGTGTATGTAATGAGAATAAACAGTGAATGAAGCAGGGAGGACAAAGAGATATTTCTGTTGTCTGTATCCTTAATTGCTTATGTGAAAGGCAACAGTGATATTGTATATACATTAGAGGAAAGCTTTCAGATTTCAGTCTATGTTTCTTTGCTTTCATTATTCCCTGTGGAGTGAAGTGAGAAACATTTGCTCTCCATCCAAATAGTTCCAAGTACATTAATTGTAGTAAATGGAAGGGGGGTTTTTTATTACCGTAATGGGCACTAGTAAGACATTCCCAAAGAACACAAATATAACCAACACAATTCAGCTTACATGGAAAGTGTGAAGGAGTGAGAAAAATGACAGTGCACATAACAAAAACAGAGAATGGTGACATTTCCCCTTCTCACCATTTCCTAATGCTAGCTTTCCACTTCAATATGGCTGGTCATCATATCAGTACAACTGTTTACAGCTGCAGAAATGTATTGAATCAATATTCTATTTTTTTCCATGTTTCATACAATAGCACCAATTTCTTTCTCCTTCTTATACTCTGCTTTCTGCAAGTCTTTTCATAGTGGGTGATGAAGTGAACTCGGGTTCACAAAAGCTTGTGCTCTCTCTATATATCTTATTTAGTTAGTCTATAAAGATGTGTATCTATCATGCCTTCTATCAAAGAAGCAGTCACATTACCATGGCTGCTGGTGACTGAATAGTAAAAAAGATCGTACGAAGTGCAGTCTGCTTGTCATTTCCTTACCCAGCAAACCCAACCTCTCCTGGCCACCAGGCACCTCACCTGCAATCACGTACCACTGGTTTGATCCTTCCTTCATCCCCTTATATGCACACACAGTTGATTGAGTAAAGGGCACTGGTGCATCAGGGAGTACAGCATGCCAGGTGAGCCCAGAGTGAGCTTCTCAAAACTCATGCAGTTATACAACCTGAAGAATTATTTCTGAATTATTTTACTGTTTATACTCTTTACAAAGTGTTTTTCCTTTGTAGGGAATTACGCTGCCAGAAGCCTTCATTTTTCCTGAAGTTTGGCCATGGTCTCATAAGAGATTTTAAATCTATAGCTGGGCTTGATGGAGTGAGCACATCAGCATGTGAATGGGAGATGCTATATGACAGCTACCGTAAAAGAAATATAAAGGGGCTATCACTCCAAGAATCATTCCACCACTGCACTATGACAGCGTTCACTATAAGCTAACACTCTGGCTTGTATTCATTATATACTAAATACACAATTCATAGATTGACAATGATATATATAGATAGAGGATGATATATTCTGCTTGATTAATGATTAATTATGTATTTGTACAGTGAGTATCACAATAAAATAGAGTCTTCAACTATGTCAAAGTCAAAGATCTGCTGTATTCTAATGGTTCCTCAGGCTACAGCAATTCCAGTGTGCCAGTGTCTATAGCCAATATCACACAATAGCTACGAAGTGGCTAGCATCACATCTGGCCATTTTAATTCCCCAGCTTGCATGTCCACCGCAGCTAGGTCAACTTTGGGATGAGTTCAGAGCAGGATTAAAACTGAATACCTCTACAGCCATATCAAAATGTCCCAGACAGGGGGAAGTTGTGTTAATCTAGGCCAGGGGAGTCACTCATCTGACCCCATGAGCTGTGTGAGTTGCACGGGGCCAATCCACAGGCCCAACCAGTCCACAGACCAGCCCCATATTCCAGATCCAGCCCATGTCCCAGAGTGGCCAGATTGGGCAGATCATGTCAGATCCAGTGTAGGTCCCAGGGTGGCCAGAACAGGAACTGCATTCAGCATGGCCCTAGAGAGACTAGAGTGGGAGCTGGATGGCCCCAAACCGGCCTCTCCAGGACTGTGCTGCACATAGAGTCCGCTCTGGCCACTTCATGACCATGTCCCACACAGCCTGTGCTCCAGTGGAAATCCACTGCATACTGGTTCCCAGAGTGGGCACCACATATGGAACATTGCTCGGAGAGTCAGCACTGTGGCCCTGATGGTAGGGCTCTGTAGGAACTGCCGTATGGACCAGACCTTTCCACCCCTGGTCTAGACTCATAGACAACTCAAATAATAAGGAATTAACTTAGCTAAAGTATGCTTTTAATATTATTATGTAAATTTACCCAGAGCCAAGTTAACCAGAACACCTCATTTATCACAGTTTATTCCAGCCTGCCTCTCACAACCTGTTCCCCTTTCCCAACAGCAAAGGATACATCCAGTGTGATTGTAGCAGGGGCAGAAAGAAGAAAGGAAATCCTTGCTAAAATTATTCAAGAAGTCCTTGAACTAACATGGAATAAAGTGCCATGCCCAAATTATATCATTTCTTCACCTTTAGATCTCAACAGCAGCCTGCGGTGGATATCTTTTCACCTATCTGATCTTGAGATCCATAGAGAATGCCTCCCTTCCACCAAGCTATAAATGAACCCTACTTGCAGCATTTTGTAGAAGGGCTCTCCTCTGCATATAGAGCTCCTAGAATCATTCTGCATGTATTTCTCTTTCACCAACCCAAGCCATAAGCCAGTAGGTGGTCCCAACAGTGGGTGACAAATATCTGAAAGTACAGCATCCCTAAATGTCAGAATTTAAACACAAAATAGGTTACAATGAAAATGAACAGGTAAATTCAATTAAGGACATAAGAACATGCTTACAAGCAAACCTCTTTTCCTGTCATTGGAAAATCTAGCTACTAATACTTCAACACTATCATGAGATTCCTTTGTTCATAACCTTGAATTAAACTCCATGGCACTCTTCTTCCCAAAAGTAGCTAATTGACCTTATTTTCTACTTTCTAATGTGTTGTAAATTTAAAGAATTATTTAATTTCCATCATGGGTATTTTAAATAATTACATTTACTTTTCTAAAGATATGTGGAATTGTCTCAGGTTTTCATCATATGTATATAAATACTTTATATAGTGTTTTGAATGGTTAAAATTATGCCAAATATTAATTAGATTACAATAGTTTAGCAAAAAAAGCCTTGTGAAGGGAAACCTGAAAGGCACCTGAGTAAATACTTTATTTTCCCCTTATAATAAATGGTTTCTCCTCTGTGGCTAGAATGTATGCTAAATAAAATAATTACAACACATCTGATGAGTAAAAGTACTTCTGATTATATAGTCCTTTGTAAATAATGATATGCACTAAGCATAAAGTAAATAAAAAGGAAACAATGGAACTGCTACTACACAATTGTTTCCAGTAATACTAACAATTTCATTTTTTTGTGATACCAATGAGACTTACCATTTCTACAACTCCTGAAAGCTTGATTAAGTTTATTTCAAAGTGTGAGAACATTATTCTGTATGCTGTTACATACTTTTGAAGTATAAGATGAAGCTACAGGAAACTTTTCAAAATACAGTATAAATTCATCTTTTCCCATACCAGACATGACCAATTTTGGTAATACCTAGCACAAGAAAGTCCAGATTTTGACTAGTTCCTTTATGAACCACCATAAAAATAAAGGATATATTGTTAGGGGAATTAAAATACATATGGGGTTTACAATGTGCAAATATGCTAATAGAGAGGTGTGGATGAAAACAAATTATATAAACAGAAATATGAATATATTTTACTACAGAATACTTTACCAAACCATTCTTGTAGTGTCTAAATACAATATTTACTTGCATATAAACCATGAATATAAGGCAACCCACCCTCCAGAAGTTAGATTCTATATATGGAAAATTTATAAATTTGCTATAAAGTTTTCAGGTATAGAAACTAATTATTGGAGGTTTGCCTTGAATTTGTCCCCCTCCCACCCACTGCTACATCAGGGAGAATAAATCTGGGGGAGGGGTCAGATAGCCCACTTTCCCTCTGCCCCCACCCCAACTTCTTGTGCCTTCAGCTGCGCCCCCACATACATATGTTCATTGATCTGGGCCCCAGCAGAGTCAACAGTGTTTCAAGCCATGGTGACCCCACAACCCAGCACTGCATAGTATGTGTGTATACTCCAGATACCCCCACAAAGAATCCATGTGCTAATTAGCCCCCCAATCATGACTGGAGTTGTGTGTTCTTGTCATGAATCCTGGGTTCCTCTGAAAATATACCTGCAGATGAGGTGCAGGGACACCTAGTCCAACTTAACCTCTTTGGGGGTAGGGCCACACTAATCATATTTCATAGACAGACATTAGGGCTGGAAGGGACCTCAGAAGATTATCAAGTCCAGCCCTCTGCCCCAGGGGCAGGAAGTCATCAGGGATCATAGGATCCCAGCAAGATAAACATCCAGATGTCTTTTGAAGGTGTTCAGCGTAGGTGCTTGGACCACCTCTGGTGGTAATCTATTCCAAACCTTGGGGCTTGGAAAGTAAAGAAGTTCTTCCTTATGTCCAGCCTGAAACAGTCATAGAGGAGTTTGTGACCATTCAACCTTGTCATCCCTTGGGGCACTCTGGTGAACAGACATTCCCCCAGATCCTGGTAAGCACCCCGATGAAATTATAGGTGGTTACCAGATCACCCGAGAGCCTGAGCTTTTCCAGGCTGAAGAGTCCCATGGTTCTCAGCCTCTCTTCGTAAGGTCTGCTTTCCTGACCTTTGATCATGCACGTGGCTCTCCTCTGCACCCTCTCAAGCTTCTCCGCATCCTTTTTGAATGGTGGAGCCCAAAACTGGATGCAGTACTCCAGCTGCGGCCTCACCAAGGCTGAGTACAACAGGAGAGTGACATGTTGGGATTTACTTGAGAAGCACCTGTGGATGAAAGCAAGTGTTTTGCTTGCTTTATTAGGAGCAGTATCATATTGCATGTTCATGTTCATCTTGTGGTCAATCATAACCTCCAAGTCCCTTTCATCTGTAGTGCGAGCCAGCATAGCACTGCTGAGCCTATAAGGATGCTGAAGATTTTATCTCCCAAGGTGGAGAACCTTGCATTTTTTGGTGTTAAACACCATCAGGTTCTTGTCCGCCCATTTCCTGAGCCTGTCAAGGTCAGCCTGGATCATTCGCCTGTCCTCAGGTAGGGACACTTTACCCCAGAGTTTGGTGTCATTGGCAAACTTGGTCAGTCTGCTTCTGATACGAATATGCACAACATTAATGAAGATGTTAAATAGTATAGGCCCTAGGACAGAGCCTTGGGAGACGCCACTAGTCACAGGGCACCACAATGATTGACACAACAATATACACAAGGCTGAGAGAGGGGCAACAGAGGGATTCTGGATAAACTGTTTGGGACCCCATTTGGTGATGTTTGCCAGAGATTTAAGGCTGATGAAGAAACAGGAATCATTAGAAGTGGGAAAGAAAGGCACAGTCCAGCTCTGGAGATGAAGAGGAAGTTGAAATGTATTTAGTGTAGTGGCTCACCATGACTTGAAAAAGAGTTGGTGTTGAGGGAAACTGAGCACTACCATCTGTCCTATTCAGGTGAGCTGCACTAAGCTATGTGTGTGGTATGTTCCCATCAGCATGATTGCCCAATATTTTATAGTCATTTTCATTGCTGGCTGCACTTAATCCATTTCATATTTAGTTTCTATTACTGAGCACATGCTTTTTGCATCAGTTTAATGATAGATAACATATTTAATGGAGTTTCTTTGTATTCAAATGCAAGGATGCTGATTAGGGGAAAAAACTTCCCTTACATTCAAGCAAATAAGGTATTACATTTCTGTTCCAAGTCATACAACGTTGCAAGATCACACAACTTTGCTACATGCAAAACATAAAGCTGCTATATAACATATGCATATAGTAGTATGGAGGTCAGTATCATTAACCAGTTTACAGTTGTGAAAACTGAGGCAAAGGTGGACACTTGGAGGAAACAGAACTCTGGTCATTTGAGTCCAGTCTAGTTCTTAATAAAATAAGTCATGCTCAGCTCCATATTACCATTTTATTCCAAGGAAGTCAGCTGATATATATATATA
>NW_017729025.1:119287969-119327532 GCF_001723915.1 Gavialis gangeticus | reverse complement strand
ACTATTATAAGGAGCTCTAAATAGTACTTAAGAGTATTCCACCATTTTTTTAAATTCCACTTTTTTCTACATACAAATACAGGGAATTATACAACCTGGTAACAATAGCAATGATACGATAGTCCACATAAGATCAGGATAATGAAACTCTTTAAAATACAGAGCATACATGAAGCTACAAAAGACAGAAGCTGGGATGTTTTTAGTTGAGAATTTATTTATTTTTACTACCTATGCAACTTAGTGCTCATTAATGACATCTGACTATATTTGCACCCATATAGTCAGATGTCATTAATGTGACATTATTAATAGCCTGATTAATGTGTCTGATTCAAATACTTTGCATTCTTGACTAGATCATAGTATTCTATGCAACTCCTCTCTCCAGTGGAGAATAGAAGACATGGATTCAATGCACTGTCTGTCAACAAGACAGGTTTATTGCAATGGGTTTATGGGACAGTGTGTTGTACTGTACTGCGGCATGACACATGTAAGCAGCACTGATAAATCAGCTGGTTATCCATAAGCAAAACTGATAGTCACAAGTGAATGCAAGCATCAGAAATTAAATCCTGGTGTCATATCACATTGCAAATCCATGTCTATTTTGTTATCCATTCACAACTCCGGATTTCCTTCAGCATTTTCTTTTGTAAATTTCTGCCCATGACATTTGTCTCTCTAGAACACTTGGGTATGTAGAAGCATTACATTTAGATCACCCTAACCAAAGTTAGGGCAATCTCAATGCCCTAGTATGCAAACATTCACAGGGTTTAGATAGCTTTAAAAATGGCACACCCAATCTAAAGTTTGTTCAGGTCAGAGGTGAACTTCCTTTAGATCAATAAAGGATTAACCTAATATAGTGAGGGTTAACCTGGCCTAATGAACATATACATGCATTCACAGCACAGCCCCAGGGATGGGAAAGTCCAGCAACTAGCCATAATCCTTGCTCTCCTCGCCCCCGCCCACAACAACCCCCTCTCAGACTGGGCAGCTCTCCTCATGGACCCACCACCCCACTTCTCAACCTACCAACCCCATCCCCCTCAACTTACTTGCCTCCACTCCTGGCACTTTCCCCCAGCAAACAGCAAATGCTTGCATGCACAGATCCCGACTCAGATAATGAGCTTAAACTAAGTTGCCTAAACCTGAGCAGGGTCCCACAAATACCTGTTTCCACCCTTTAATTTGTTTATATGTACTCACTGGGGTTCAGAAGTCCTCATAGGTTGTGCCCTGTACCTGAAACAGCCTGGATGTTTCTGGCATACTGCTAACCTCTTCCAAACTTTTCTGAAGAAGACAGGAGTCAAGGTATGTTGAGAAAAAAAATCTAACACACAAAATAACACTAGCAAAATGGCATGACTTACATTTGTTCTTAAAGGTTAGTTCTTGCTCCTTTCTGGACTTTTTAAACCAACACAACATATTAGCTAGGTATCAAGGAAGGTCAAGAAAGTATATGGCCTTAAACAATATTTTTATTTCTTAATATTTTTGTATTGTATTGCTAAGGAAAGAATTTAGTTCTGGAATGGTAAATGGAAAGTGGCAAGTTGTTAGCTCTAAGAACAGAGTTTAGGATCTTGAGTCCCAGGTGGCATAGTTCAAATGCAACAGCATTTGGTGAAATCACAGAAGGCTCTAGTGACTCTTTGGAAGAAGGACTTCTTTGCAGATGGCATTATGCCTCTAACATGGTTATATATATTGGTATAATCCACACGATGTATGTCGTGGGGCACTTCCACGTCCCACTCCTAAGAAGGCTCAACCCCAGGAGGGGGAGATGTGTAGCAGGACACTAGGGTGCCTGCTACTAGCATTGGTAATAGGGCGTGGCTGCCAATCAGCAGGGCAGCACAGCTGAAGGTTGCTTAGGCAACAGATTGGGTCAGCTGACCTCCAGGGGGCAAGGCCTGGCCTTTATAAACAGAGACGGCTGAGGCCAGGGGCAGTGCCCTTCTGGCAGCCTGAGGTGCAGGAGCTCTGTAGCCAAGCCGAACAGCCTGACTGCCTGCATGATGATGCGAGGTAGAGAGAACCCTGGCAGGGAGGTATTGGAAGAGGGTCAAGGTGGCAGCGGATGTATGTTGTAGCCACAAGGCTCATTTTGGGGTTACAGCCAGGTTGGCTTAGAGTTATGTTAGAGGCAGGAGGCTTAGTTTATGTTAGAGCCAGTTGGCTCATGGTTGTGTTTGTTTATGTTATACTGGAGGACCGGGTGAGGCTGTAGGGGTGCGAGGAGGCCTCACGGGAGCTCCCCAGGAGTTTGGGGGTTCCTGGGTGCCCTGGTTGGGCACAGCAAGCAGTGCCTGGGAGGCACGGCTGTTTGGCGCCGGTGTGGCGCTGCGTGTGGGGTATTAAGCCCCAGCCTGTGAGGGCAGTACTTGCCCACTAGGGCATAGGACCCTGGAGAAGGGTCAGGGGGCCAGGCACGGTGGCGGGTCACCTGAGCCCCGAGCATGAGAAGCGTGGGACAGGCCCAGAGAGGGCGACGAGCATGAGAAGCGTGGGACAGGCCCAGAGAGGGCGACGAGCGCGAGGCGCAAAGTCCGGAGAAGGACAGAGCGCACGGTGAGAAGCCTGAAAAGGACAGAGTGTGTGGTTGAGAAGCCCAGAGAAGGGCAAGGGGGTGAATAGAAGCCCAGGAAGGGCGAGTATTCCAGAAAGGCCCCAGAGAGGGGGGCAAACATATTGGGCGCGCATACTGAGGGACCCCAGAGAGGGGGTGCGCGTATTAAGGCAAGCCCAGGGAGGGGCGAGCATGTAGGCATAAGAACGTCCGGTACAACTGCGAGGCTTGGGGCATGCTACAGGGGAGGTAGGAGGCACGCGTAGCCCATAAGGCGGGGTGCACCAGTTCACAGTAGGGCCAGTACAAGAGCGCTGTGCCCAAGGGGACGGAAGGCAGCCTCCCACTGATAATCATAAGATCAAAGACGTGGCGGGCAAGATGGAGGGTGCATTTAGGACCCAGATTGTAGCACAGTAGGGGCGCCAGAGGGATCACGGCCGCCCCGGCGCCCTGCCCCGTGACAATGTAGATGATGAAGTCCTGGTTGCTCCTTTCCATGTGTGGGGGTGGGGGACAAAGGGGAAGAGCATGAATGTTGAACAAGAAGAAAGCACCTAAAAACATTGAGACATTTTTTTCCTAGTAATGTATTACTTTTTGTGGGTTATTCCCACAAAAGAGAAAGCTGAATTTGTTATTATTGCCCATCATAAACAAATATGCTACGTAAGTTATATTAAAAAATCACATAGTTAAATTTAAACAGAATTTGAGATCTATTTGTCAAGGTTGTCTTAACATGTCATCACCTCAATTTTTTTCGAAGTATTAAAATGTCAGTTTCTAAGTTTAAATTAAATATTACGTTACATGGCAAAACAATGTTAAAATAGCAGTGAGGGATGTATTGATACATGCTGCTTTATTTTTACCCAACTAGGAGACTGATGAATTTGGCCTGAGGCTGGTACTTTACTGTCCTCAGAACCAAAAAATGAAATCCTGGCTATCAGGCTATTTATCATAGCTTAAATTTCAAAAAGGGAAAATACAAGTTTCTGTGGAGGTCACTTTCAAAACTGACCAGATAAAACATTTTATAAGTAGATTTCTCCTTTAAATATAAATCCAGTAATTCAAAACTAAGGATCAGTACCAACATTTAGACAAAGTGCACCTACAGCAAATATAGGTTCTTAACCTTTTCCCCCTGCTCTCCTCCCCACCTCACACTCACACTCACACTCACACTCACGCTAAAGAAATACATACATATTTGATACAAAGAGCTGAGAAAATGGAACCGCAGCTTATAAAATTCATTTACTACATACATACCTTATACAGGTAACAAATCAATGAAATGTATTAATTTTTTATAATCTTTAAAAACCGACATTGGAAATTGTATTATATCATATAGCAAAATAAAATGTATACATTCAAAAAGTGTGCATCTGCATACATTATTTTCTTTCATTCTAGTAAAAAAATATTTTTCTCCCTCCCAGTATTTATGGTGATGAAGCTTACTATTGGCAGAAGCCCACTACATTTTTATATAAACACAAAAAGATGGTTGAAGCAATTTATGCTACTACAGAAGAGAGAGACCTCAAACCAGTTTCTCCTATATATTCACAAATCTTTTATCCCAGGCAAGTGAAGTGATTCATTTTTAAGAGTCTTGCAATTTTTCTGAGCATAGACTGGATAGCAAAACTATATAGTTCCTTATCTTCACAGGTTTTAGAAGAAGAAAATAATCTCTCTAATGGACTTCATGATCAGTAAATTCAGAATAACAGAAACAGAATTTACAAGCCATGTGTTTAAGGGGAAAATACATTATTTTATCTGGAAGGCTCTGCTTTCTTTGTATTCAAAATCGGAATGATTTACAAGGTATTAAATACCCAGCTGACCTGGTCTACCTAACTTAGTTACATATCAAAGGGACACCATATTTTACATAAGTATTGGAGCTGCAAGAGCTTCTGAAGGTAATCATCCAACCATTCAAAGTCCACTAACCATGGAACATAATGATAACTAAGTGTCCTGTGGTATCTTAGGAAACTGAAAATTACAACCTGACTATGGGTTTCTGAAGTTGCTCGTGTTCAGAGATGACTTAAACATTTTGAAGCTACTCATCCATAACATTACTTAATGATAAAAGGGGTTCTGATTCTGGTATCAGGTATGCATCTTCAATAAATAAATAATAAGTCTGTAGCTGCATTAATTCATGAAAGATGCTCCCAACTTGCAACAGAGTAAGATCAAAATCAATGCCATAGGCTACGCTGTACAATTTAGATGGTGAGAGAGTCTAAGATACAGCTTTCCCTTTTCAGTGTCATTATTCCAGGAGATGGTACAAATCTTCAAGCTAATTTTTTAGGAGTGGTCTCAATTCCCTTAGAATGTTGTTTCTTTAATACCTTAAAAATTGGGCTATCATTGTCCAAAGTCTGCACTTACAAACTGAGGCACCCAAATTCAAGGACACTTTTGAAATGTTGGGCCTATAATTTTTTTTTTTTAAGGTTCTGTTTTGGATCTGAATAACAAGAAAAGAAAAGCAGAGCTTCTAATCTACTAAAGCAATTCAGAATTTCTTTCACCCTCTCCCCCAATCAGTGGTCAAACAAGGTCTAAATGTATTTCTATGAGAAAAAGAACACACCTGAGTTTTGTGAAGAATCAAATTAAAATCCAAATTAGGTCACTGCTAATGCACGTGAGGTTTTCTATCTATAAAAAGATTGAACAGGATCCAAAAGATAAATAATTCATACAAAGTCATTAGGACCTATCACTCCTTATAAAAACCCTTTAATAATGCACCAAACATTTCAGCTTTCATTAGTAGTATCTCTGTGTTTTGGACCCTTACTCTAGAATAGTGGTTTATTTTTAATAAAAGAATGCATCTACTCTTTCTACTGATCAAAGGAAATATCATTTTAATTCTTTGAGAAGAAATTATTAAAAAATTAACTTCTCACTACATGCCAGTGAGAGGGGAGACAGGAGCCCCCCCACCAGGGTGGCTCAGACCCCTAACCGAAGCACCACAGCACTTACCTTAGGAGCCAGGACAGACGGCAGCAGGGAGGAGGCTGGAGCACGGACACCGACACAAATGCAGGCTTGGTGGTTTCGCAGCTGCCTGAGCCTGTGTGTTGGGGAGAGCTGGGGGCATGGCCTCCGAGCAGTGCAGGCTGCTCAAAAGGAAGCCAGAGAAACAGCTGCGGCGGAGCGGGGGAGAGGGGAATGGAGCACCAGCTGGGAGACACTGTCTGAGGAGCTGGAAGGCTACAGCTCTAGCTCCAGCTCCCCAGAGGAGGAAGCAGCTGGCCACCAGGAGAACGGTGTGGCAGGAGGTTGGTTCGCGGGCCAGCAGGAGCCGAGGAGCCCCGCTGGAGAGCAGCAATCAGGTGGGACGCTGTGGGGGAACAGCAAGGCTCTGACAAGGAGCCCTGGAATCAGGATTCAGGGCAGACCCTCAGATCCACAATCATCTGCGGATGGCTCTGGAGGGGGCAGAGCCCTGGGAACCTCGAGCCCTGAGAAAGGGGAGCAGAGGGATGCTGGCAAGAGCGATCAAGACAGCCAGACCCCAGGTCAGCCAGACTCCAGGCTGGAGACATTGGAGGAACTGGTAGGGATGGATCACAGGGAAGGTCCCAGTACCCCTACTTGCCAAAGGGGAAGGAGATGGACAAGCCCCTGGAAAAGAAAAAGAGCCCTTGAGAGAGAGAAAGGTGGGCTTGGGAGCTCTACCAGCAGGTGTCAGCATCTTTTCTGTTGAGTTGTGAATGACCCCAAATGGGGCAAGTTTATTTTCCTTAACATGGGGAAACCAACCCAAGACCCAGGGGTGGCCCCCCCGTTAGGGTTCACAGCCCTGAAGACCCAGCCCTGGCAAGGCGGGCAGTGTGGGGAAGGTCTGCGGGAAGCAGCTTCATCCCAGGCCAAAGGTGTGGTAAGGGTGGGGTAAAGGGGAGGTTTTAGAGCCCCATGAAGACAACCCCCAGGGTTGAGACACTTCTGGGCCCCAACCCGGAACTGCCTCCCCAACTTAAAGCAGCAAAGACATGACAGGCGAGAAAGAGGGGCAGTGCTCAGACCATCTAGGGGGCACCAGAACAGGGTTTCACCCTGATGTCGCTGGGAGGCAGGGCACCCACGAAGAGGTCCCCGAGGCCTTACAATACCTATCAGCGACAATGCCCAGCACCATGTTAATATAATCTCTCAGGATCTGAATTCATAATGAGCTCTTGTGTAATCATTTTAAAATACCTTCATGCCTAGTATTTTGAAGAAATATCTCCTGTAAAATGACATTAAAATAACCTTTAGACTGTGACACCAACAACAGAAATACAGATAAATTAACCTAGATATTCTCCAATAGCTAAGAAAAATGAACATCAGAAGCAATAGATTTATTGTGTTGTATTGGCCTACCTAATAGAGGACATGCTATTATGTTTCTTTATAAACCTTGGTCATCAGTATGACATTTATTCTGTATTTCATTTCTTTAGTCTACATATGTTACAATATTTTAAAGTTTTTTACATGATTTATATGTTTAAGTATATGTTAGCATGAGAGAGAAAGAGAATATAGGCAATATAAAACAGAAATAGAAAGTCCACTTCTCCCTATAAAGAAGTTTGTAATATTCTAAGAGCAAAGCAGGAGTGTGGATCTCTATTTGTTTTTTACCAGGGTTTTCTATCTTAAAATTATATAAAATTCTTAATACATTAACTATTTTCTATCACATTCTATTTATATTCTATTATTGCAAAGGATGAAATGTGTAGCTCCAATCCAAAAAGTGATATTAGATATAACATACACTGCTAGGAATACACTTCTGGTTTGTACTATTGAAATAGATACTATGCTAATACAGTACTTATGAAAGGCAACTGAAAATTGCTAAAATAATATAAGTTGTTAATACCATATAACAACTAAGGCACAAGTAAATGTTTCAGGATCCATTCATAACTGCTATTTTCAATAGAATAATTCAATTATTTTTTCTTCATAAAGGAAAAATACCAGGATATTAAACAGCTACCATGTTTTCTATCCATTCTTCTTTTATTGGATCTATATTTTAGTCCATGTTAAGCTAATGTGCCAAAATTCACACATCAATTATTTAAATGTCCATTATTTTTAAAGTCAGTTGGTTTGATATTACTGATAGCTGAGCTATATATCAAGGAACACAGGAAAAAACAAACTGATTTATTTCCTACATTGTAGATTATTAGAAATATGGGTATTAAAATACACATTTATTTCTCATTGGGCAGATAATTAGTAAATCCAAGACCATACGATAGGAATTTTGCTCATCCCTAATTTTCAGTGGGAACTTTATTTAGCTCATCCCCAATGCCTGAATTTTCACTGTACAACCAATGTTATCCTGACAAAAGATAGACTCTGTATAATGTCAGGTAAAGAACTGTTACCAAGTATAAATTCAGTATCAGACAAATAGCTAATGTACCCTGTGGCACCCCAAGTTGGCAGTGCAAGTATAGTCCTGTGCCGCAGCCGGGGTCCCCCAACTCACGTGCCATGAGTTGATGGACTATGTAGAGAAGGAGGGGGTTCAGTGGCGTTCCCTCCCCGTTGACCTGAAGATGGGGTACTCACAGGTGCACCACAGTGGTCCTCGGGGCTCCGCCTCCCCTACACCCCATCCACTCACCAGCCACTCAGGTCTACAGGATGTCACCCCAAGAGGGTATCCACCCCACAACTGTGGATCCGATGTGGGCACAAACAATCTGGATCCTACCTCGGTCCTGAGGCTCCAGACCCTGGCTTCAGGGTCTGAGCCATTGGAGTTAGGTGATCCTCACAAGAAGGATCACCGCCTTGGAGCCCTAATGCTCCAGGGCTGGGAAATGCCCATCCCCAGCCGGGTGCCAGCTACTGCCCCAGCTCCTCTGCTGTAGGCCAGTGTCTCTGTAAATGTTCCTGCCGGTGCACCGGGTCTTGGCCTGGCCAGCATGTTCCCAACTGGCTTCCCCCGCTCCCGCTGGCTTGTGGCAGGGTTTTTAAATCTCCCATGGCAGCGGCCCCATCTGATGTAATCGGCTAGCTACTGCCCCACGTGGGAAGCAGCCAGCTGAAGAACCAGCAAAACTCCAACTCATGTGGCTCTCCCTCTGCCCCAGCCTGCCCGGGATGTATGTTTCCCAGGGCATGGGTGGCCCTGTACTCCCTTTTGGAATCACTGGGGTTCGCCCTTGGTATTTCTGAGCACTGTGGGATTTTCCTGCCACCAGATATCTATGTTTACCACATAGAAAAAAAGGCATATGCATGTCTGTCTGTGTATATGCACTGCACAGGAAAGGTAAAAGATCAAGTCGGGTTTATAAACTATAGGACACTGCTCATTTTTAGAGAATGTCTACAATAGGTATATTTTTACATTACTAAAACAACCCACAAAATCTTAGATGATGACCTTAATCACATCTGTGCAAGTCTGAGAACAATAAGATCTGAGCCCAGATGCTTACTGGAGAATTAATTCATCAGCCTCTTGTTTATGGTTGGTCACTGAGAAAGTGAACAATTACAGAAAATAAAGTAAATAAAACAGGTTCAGATGAAATGAGAAACTAAAAGGTATTCACACTTTTATGTTTTTCAAACATAAAAGCAAACTATGGTTTGGACTGCATGGGCACATCCAGATGAGTGTGCACATGCCTCTTGCCCCATCTCAAACCGATTTGAGATGGGACAAGAGGCACGTGCAGGAATGAAAAAATATTCCCTGTGCTGCAAACTTGTTCAAAGCAGGCCACCACACCTGGAACATCTTCCAGGCAATAACTGCCCAGATGGCTGGGCAGGGGGCACACATGGCAATAGTGCCACACAGAGGCCAACTTTGCAGCCACAGCCCACTGGCAGCTGACCCAGAGGGGCAGATCTCTTTACTGGCTGGGCAGACCCCATCAGGGTCTGTCAGGTGTGCAGCAGGTCACAGCCAGGCAGCAGCCCCCACTGCCAGACTGCTGCAGTGGGTAGAGGGTGCAGAGAACTCTCAGGGATGCTTCAGCAGTCCAGCTGGCACAAGTGGTAGTGTCCCCAGGTACCAACTGGCTAGGCGCCAGAAGCTCCTGAGCTACTTGCCAGGGCAGCTTTTTGTACTCACTGGCCCCAGGCTCTATAGCTTCCCCTGGCTGCAGATCCAGGAGGAACCAGGCAGGGTTATTTTGCCACAAATGGCACAATTTGCTCCACAACAAAGTGCATGTCCAAGCACATGCACTGAGGCAAAAAGCCCTGACTCAAATTTGCACCACTTCCATTCGAGCTGCTGCAAGCGCACATGCTTGCATGTATGGATGCGCCCCATGGGTGTAAGAAATATTATATATTATACTGGAGTTAAGAAGATAAATAGTGGCAGTTCACAAGAGGATGGATTTATATTGTTGTCAGTATTGGCTCTAGTCTTACAAAATGTATACAGCCTTCCTCACCTGATTGGTCCTATAGAAAGTAAAAATGCAGAGTGATATCAATAGGCCCACTGAAGTGTATAAGATTGCATACACACAAGTGTTTGTAAGACTGGGGCTAGAGATTGTAAAGTCCTCAAGGCAGGGAATTTGTTTTAATTTATACCTCAGTAGGATTTAGCACACATCTTGAGTGCTATATAAACAAATAAATTTCAATGATTCCAGTTTAGGCAAACTAACCATTTACCTTAATAACCTAACATTTTTTTAAATGGCCTTTTCAACAGTGATTCTGAGATAGAGGAATAGAAAGCTTCACTTGTTCCCGTATTTCACTTTTTTGGAGTAAGACTCAAGACATTTCATTGCCATTAGGAATTGGGTCAATTATAGGGCACACCACAGAGCACAGAAGATGTCTCTCATCAAATCCTTGACTCTAAGAATCTACGTTTATTGTAGACCAGCAGCAAAAATGATAAGTTCCCTGACCCTGGCCCCACCTAGTTCACCTTGCTATTGACAAAGAGGCAATGTACAGACATTAAACTTACTGCCAGGCTGTATGCTCCTGATATACTCAGATATAATGTGAAAACATTTGTATATAAAAAAACTGGTAAATAAAAAATGTGATTAAGAAGATTAATAAAATAGATCCTGCTTATTAGCTGGAGCCTGAAAGCCTGACATGGATGTGCAGAGGAGAAAGCAAAGAAAAGGGAGCCCCCTTATGCCACATTAAGATTTCAGCACGATGACAAAAGGAGAATGAACATGGGCAAACACAGACAAAAAAAATGTAACAAATGTGAGAGCAGGGAAGGGAGAGGAAAAAGGGAGGTTTCTTTATATTTATATTTTCTCATAAAATCCATGTCAGCTTGAAAGATTCACTGGAGAGAATGTGGACACACACCTGTCCTCCACATTCAAAATGAGCACAAGTAAAGTAGAAGCAGTACCAAGGTCATAATTCTGACATCTTTTTCCCAGTCCTAATTCTGTCAAAACTCCAGTATTTGAAGGATAATTCTACCCTTGTAAGAGCTGCCATACATGCCCCCAGATATCTAGGCAGTTTCTATACATACGAGGGTCCAACAATAATACGAAAAACATCACTATTTTGAAAATAAAGGTAACATTTGTTTTAATTACTTCCACTTGTCAGCACATTTTCATTCCTTCATAATCCATCTGTCTGAATTTTATGAGAAGCCATTACAACAGTAGACAAGTGCAAATTTCTGAGAGGTACAGAGGAATACAGAACATTTTTTCCTGCTATTTCAGACCTTCCTTACAAGTTTTGCTGTATCTCTATTTCTCAGATGTAATGGAAAATAGTCTCCCAAACACAACACCACTGGAAGAGGAGTTAGTAAGATGTCACAAGGAAGCAGTAGCTTGGCCTTGGTGAGCACTTTGTTATGTGCATATTCCTGCTGAAGCCATGATAGGGTTGCCAAACCTGGAAGATTACCTTGGAGTCTCCAGGAATTAGCTGTAACCCAGGTGCACCCAAGTATGTGCTCCCCTCTTCCAAATAGAAGAGACAGGTGGCTAGGCAGGAGTGCTGTGAGAGTGATCTGCAGCTGTCAATCAGTTCCCTCTGTTCTCCATAGAGTCAGGCCAGGCCAGGGAATATCTTAACTATATACAATTTATTTATAAATACAAGTCAGAAGAGGTAAACTAATGAACATCCGTGCTGCTCTGGTGAGGTGCCAGAGGATTGGAAAAGGGCCAATGTGGTCCCCATTTTCAAAAAAGGGAGGAAGGAGGACCCAGGAAACTATAGGCCTGTTAGTCTTATCTCAGTCCTGGGGAAGCTCTTTGAGAAAATTATCGAGGAGCACGTCTGTGGGGGACCAGCAGGGGAGATTATGCTTAGGGGAAACCAACATGGGTTCATTACAGGCAGGTCTTGTCAGATCAATCTGGTGGCCTTCTATGGCCAGGTCACAAAATCCTTGGATGCAGGTGTCATGGTGGACATAGTCTTTCTGGACTTTAGGAAGGCCTTTGACACTGTCTCTCACCCCATTCTCACCAAAAAATTAAGCGACTGTGATGTTGATGAATACACAGTTAGCTGGGTCGCAAATTGGCTGGAGGGCTGCACCCAGGAAGTGGTGGTGGATGGGTCATTTTCGACCTGGAGGGATGTGGGCAGTGGGGTTCCCCAGGGCTTGGTTCTCGGACCTGCACTGTTTCAACATCTTCATCAATGACTTGGATAAGAGGGTAAAAAGCACCTTGTTCAAGTTCATAGATGTGGGGAGAAGTGGGCATGTTAAAAGGGAGGGACAGGCTGCAACTAGACCTGGACAGGTTACAAGGGTGGGCGGATTAGAATAGGATGGGTTTCAACACTAAGGAGGGTCTTTGGGTGCTTCAGGACAACAACAGCACCCCTTCTGGCCAGTTCTTCTTTTGCCTGAGTCCTCTTCTTCTTCCCCCATCGCATCTGCCACATGCTGGGCATGCTTCTCCTTTTATTCTGCACCTGTGGAGGTACTGCACCTGTGGAGGAAGAACCAGCAGTGTACCTACAGGCTAGGGGACTCCCTTCTTGTCAGCAGAGGTAGAAAAGGATCTTGGAGTCATTATTGATTCCGAGATGAACATAGGCCGCCAATGTGGGGACGTGGTCAGGAAGGCCAACTGCACCTTGTCATGTATCCACAGATGCATCTTGAGCAGGTCCAAGGAGGTTATCCTCCCCCTCTATGCAACATTGATCAGGCCACAGTTGGAGTACTGCATCCAGTTCTGGGTCCCGCACTTCAGGAGGGATGTGGACAGCATCTAGAGGGTCCAAAGGGGGGCCACTCACATGATCAGGGGGCAGCAGGGCAGGCCTATGAGGGGAGGCTACAGGACCTGAACCTGTTCAGCCTCCACAAGAGAAGGCTGAGAGGGGATCTGGTGGCCATCTATAAACTTACCAAGGGGGACCAGAGGGGAATGGGAAAGACCCTGTTTCCCCGAGCACTACCAGGAGTAACTAGGAATAACAGCCATAAGTTGACTGAGAGTAGGTTCAGGCTTGACATCAGGAAGCACTACTTCACAGTCAGGGTGGCTAGGATCTGGAACCAACTTCCAAGGGAAGTGGTGCTTGCTTCTACCCTGGGGGTCTTCAAAAGGGGGCTAGATAATCACCTTGCTGGGGTCGTTTGATCCCAGCATTCTTTCCTGCCCATGGCAGGGGGTTGGACTTGATGATCTGCTCAGGTCCCTTCCAACCCTACCAACTATGAAATTATATTTACAGATACACAACTTATCTATACTGCAAGCTGAATCAGAGAAATATACATGTATATATATATTTATGTATACTACCACTCAGGGTTCCACTCAGGAACAGGTAAACTACAAATTAACACAGACAGACACAAATAACACACAGGTAAGTAATCAATACAGGTAAGTCTTAATTGAAGAGGAACAGGTAAGTAACCAGAGGGTAGCAGGGAAGAGGTTTTAGTGGGGATTTCAGGGAGTCATATGTACATGAACCAACAATTATCAATTTCACAGGAACAACAAGATATGACACACTGTCACAAAATTTGAGGCACACAATAGTAGTAATTAAATGAACTTATTAAAGGATCCCAAGGTCCAGGCTAGCCCCTGGAGCTCTGACAGTGTCAAAGGAACTAATGGGGAAAACCTGAATATCCCTTGGGATCTCTCACAACCACCATAGAAGAACAGGTAACTCAAGGGGTTTCCCTGGTTCTGTATGGGGGACTGCCTCTTCCCTGTGAGAAACTTTTCCCCTGGCACTCATGACACTAGGGTGGGCCCACATGAATGGTCCTCCTCAAGCTGAGATGCTCCCCACGTGTGAGGCCTCTGAGGCCACCGGCTCCCTTTGGGCCGCTGGCCCTGGTGGCTTTGTGCACTGTTGCATGCACCAAGGGCTCTACCTATTGCTAGGGGTTGGAGGCCTGGGCCACCTCATGCAGTGCTGGGGCTTGGTCCAAGATTCCCTCTAAGCTGCACATATGTACAGCCGCACACTATTTAAAATCGTGCCACACACGAGCTTTTTAATGCCGCACACCCGCCCGGAGAGAAGCTGGGCGCTGAGCATGGTGGAGGCACCCAGGCTGGCATGAGACACTTACTGGAAGTAAGCTCCTCATGCTGGACAGGCAGCGGCTCGTCCCCAAGGTGGGGGCGGGGATGGGGGCTAGGGCCAGGGCTGGGGCTGGGACAGAGTGCCTCCTCACTCCTCAAGGTGAGGTGAGGACTGGTGCTGGGGGCTGGCATTGGGGAACTGCTCTGCTGGTCCCGGGAAACTGCTCTCCTCCCCAGCCCCAATGCCACATGCCTCCTCACTCCAAGGCAGGGCAGGGGTGGGGGCTAGCTGGGGTTGTCACAGGTTAGCTACTGCTCAGGGGAGCTGCATCCTCAGCAAGAGAGAGATCCTTCTTAGTCTGACCCATCTCTGCACCAAGATGTATGTAACTAAATTGCTTGTAAAAACATTTTCAAAGAATACAGGTAGAAGAAGCAGGGTTTTTTCACAGGTTTATAAGCCAGAGGGGTGAGGGGACATAGAACATAGGACAGCAATTGAGTTAGAATCCTGAAAATGCAAGATATCCCCCCAAATCTTCACGTGCAGCTACCAGGTAAAATACCCAAAACACCAATATTCATTTCATTTGGACTTTTACAATCTATTAATGGGACACCATATATTACATTTTGTAAATATATTATATTTACTATTTATATATGATATAAAAATGAAAAAGCCCAGCATTTAATTGATGGTTGAGTTATGAACCTGAGAGGAATTTTCATGTTTACAAAATGCACAGTAATGCTTCTAGCATTAATTTACAATACGGGGAAGTAAAATGGTGACTGCTTGGTGAGCATCAGCATAAATGCAGGGAAAGAGCACACAAATAAGCAGTGAGCAAAAAGGTAATTCTGGGGTGGACTGAAGTGACACGCACCAAAAAGGGGAGGCAGGACCAATTTGGGGACAGACCAAAGTGGCGTGCTCAGAGACCATAGAGAATCATAGAGAGACGTAGGGCTGCAAAGAACTTCCATCGGACATCTAGTCTAACCCCTGCTTAAAGCAGAATTATCCCTATCCAAATCACCCTGTACAAATACATTTTCTAAACTTGTAGCAAACCTACATAGTCAACCCTGACACAACACAAAACAACATCCTAACCTGCCACAGGTAAAGCAAGGGGACCATAGTGGCCAACATCATGCTGCTGTGAAGATTAATATACTGCCAAGAGATCCTAGGAAGATGGCCAGGTGCCTGTGCTACAGAAAAAGGCAAAAACCCCCACAGTCCATACCAATTTGACCATGGAGTAAAATTCCTTCCTGACTCCAAATATTGCAGTTTCATAGATTTCTAGAGTCAGAAGGGACCTGGTAAATTAGTGGGTCTGACCCCCTGCTCCAGGCAGAAAAGAGCGCTGGGGTTAGGTAACCCCAGCCAGATGCCTGTCTAATCTCCTCTTGAACATCTCCAGGGTAGGAACATCTCCACCTCCCTTGGAAGCCCATTCCATATTTTGGCAACCTTTACCATAAAGAATTTCTTCCTTATGTCCAATCTAAATGTTTTCCTTCAGTCTGTGGCCATTTTTTCTGATAATCCCACAGGGCCCCTGGTAAACAGAGCGTCCCCTATTCCTTGCTGGCTCCCCCTGATGAGTTTGTAGGCAGCCAGAAGATTGCCTCTCAGCCTTCTCTTGCTGAGGCTGAAGAGATTCAGAGGGCATGCTCATGGATCGCTACACGTTAGAGGGAACATTGGCTTGGTCTGCTCCCGGGCCCTCCATGCAGTGTTGTTGGCATCAAGCTGTTGGCCCTGCGCTAGTGGCTGCAGACTCAAGTCACCCTGAGTGACTCTCAGGGGTTCTGATCCCTCCTGGATAGCTCCTTGGCATGCTGTTGGCACCACATCCTGGCCGCTTGCCAGAGGTTGGGGACCCAAGCTGCCTCTTGCAGCTCCTAGGGTCCTGGCTTCATGCACTGTTCTGTGCACTGACTGGGGATGCAGACCCACACTGCCTCATGCAGCTCCCAGGGTCTGGCTCCATGCACTGGCCCATGCACCACATACCTGGCCACACACCAGGGGTTGCAGACCTGAGCTGCCTTGTGCAGCTCCCAGAGTCTGGCTCTGTGCACCAACGCTGTGCAGCTCAGCAGCATGGCTGCAGGTCATGGCGACTCACCACTTCTCTCCCATGAGGAGGGTCTTTGGGTGCTTCAGGACAACAACAGCACCCCTTCTGGCCAGTTCTTCTTTTGCCTGAGTCCTCTTCTTCTTCCCCCATCGCATCTGCCACATGCTGGGCATGCTTCTCCTTTTATTCTCTCTGGAGGCTCTGCCCCCTGAGTGCTGTCGGACATGCAAGGTGCAGGCTTCAATCAGGTCTGGGGGCTCTTTGCATACAGCCTGCCCCCAGCAAGGGTGGAGCCAGTCCCTCCCAGCAATCATCTGATTGGTGGACATGCTCCACAAATCATAACAAAGCTCCTCCAAGCCCAGGCATGCTGGACTGTATCAGTAAGTCCACTACATACATATAAAGCTCCAAGAGACTGCTGAGAGCCACCCAGGAGTTAAATGATAGGGCATTTATTAAAATAAATATTAAATATTTAATCTGATTTATACAGTAGTGGGTTTTTAAAATGTAATAGTAGTGTGCATTTGCCTTCCTGCCATAAAGTCTATGCACTGTAATTTGTAAGTGATATATGCAAGCACATGGGCATGTTCGTGTTCTGGAAACCTCCTGGAATAGATTCAAACAGAGTACAGCAGTAAAAGTGGTGCAATTTTGCTGCCCCATAGGAATGAGGCAGGGCACAGGGAGCTCAAGCAGAGAAAGTCTAAGCAAATGCCTGGATTGCAGCACAAACATAACTATACAGCCAATAAATCCTATTCTCTGACTGCAGCAGATCTTCATTCTGCAAAGCCTATTTATCAAGCTTTGTGCAAGGTGGGAAGATTTGGTCTTCAGTAAGCTGTCACCTTAATAAAAACCCCTGTAGGAGAAGCAGCATTACTGTGTAATTCACTAGAAAATTCAGTCTTCATGCTAGCTCATTTCTGGCCTAACCTGAAAAATTGTACTGACCTATGATATAGTATTTGTGATGATGTAGAGCACTATCCACTAAGGGCACTTGAGCTAAGACCTTCAAACTAATTCCATCTGGGATGAAGGTTGAACACATACCAAACAGAACTTCAAAAGCGAAAATAAAGTGCTAAATCCACAGATGGTAAGCTTCCTGAAGTGCTGCAGCTACTGCAAAAAAATGAGGACACCTTTAAACTTTGGCACATTATATTAGATAATACAATGCGATGTACTCAAACAATCACCTCCAATACTTTCATTTAAAATTATGCTGATATGTACATTTAAACACCAACATCACTTTGGATTGATTTTGCCAGAATCTAGACTATTTAAGCAATTGTGATCATCTTATCTTCCCAAGGCCAGTTCTACTCATAGTTTTTTCCAGATATTAATTCCTATTCAACTTAATCCAAGGTCTCATTTATCTATAAAATTTCAGTAGCAACAGAGAAGCTTCTAAGGAAACATTACAATTTTAAAACATGGCTCATACCTTGCGCTCTGGAAAGGGGTCTGATTTTTAAAGAAGGTGAGTACCCAGCATAAGTCAGACCTCTATTATGGGTCTCAAATTGAGGATATAATAGTTGAAACACTCTAAAAAAAAATCATGTCAGTTGTAAGAATCTATAAATTATCCAGGATATATTTTTATAATCTGGGTGTCTTCCTCCAATAGAATCATTACGCAAGAGCATTGGCTTGGAGGAGCTATTCAGCATCTTGTAAGAAAGCAATTAGGAGATGACTTCTTATGGGAAGCTATTACAACAGTAGACAAGTGAGAATGTCTGAGAGGTATGATATGAACCAAGTTTCCCTTCCGTTTCAGAGCTCCCTCCGATAACATGGCAACTGTAAACTGCAACAGTCTATTCCAGGGGCTTTCCATTGCTTTGCAGGTAAGCCAAATAGATGTTTATATTGCTTAAACAAAACCTTTCATTCAAATTGAAAGTGTAAGGCAGATGTGCAGAATTGCAAATATAAATAATTCAGCTGGGCAACTGGCCAAAAACTCCACAAAAGAACTAATGGCCCAGGAGGTACAAACATATGACATATCAGCATATTCACTCAGAGCATGTGGTGCTTAACGGAGCCTCAAACCAAAGCAGAAAGAACATCTAAGATACATATGCACGTGTGAGAGAATATTTAAAAAATCTGCTCTATTATCCTTATTAGGCCATATCTAAGGGAAAATTCCTTCAGTGGCATATATTGTCCTTCTAACCTTTTAAGAAGATCACAGTGCTGGAAGTCGTCTTATACCCTTACTGAAGACATAATTAGAGCTTGTATCCAATGTGTTAATGCCTTTAGAGCTTCAAAGGTGAGCAGTAAGAGACATGGAGATCATTCAAACTGAATCTAACAATAATGTAGTTTACAAGAGGTTTCAATAGCTTCCCAACGTGGGGCAGAAGGGAAATACATTTATTGCACTGAATGTAGTAAAAAATGAGCCATCATATAGACAGTTTTCTTTGCTGCTAATTTTAATCCATAACAAAATAGGCACAATGATTCACTGCTCTATAAATAGTTTGCACATTTCCACTGATATTTTCTATTAATCTGGGACAAACCATGACATTTTCATTCCTCACCATTTGTGAAATGTGTTAAATTCAGCCCAGTTTACACAGCCCAGATTTTGACACTGTCCCTGAACTAACAATTTTCCTCTGGTTAAAGCCATATATCATGATAATTTTTAACATATTCCTAATTTCTCATTGGAACTGCAATAATTATAGAGATGACTAAAAGAAAACCATGATTTAGTTTGTGTGTACAGATACAGACCATCTTTTTATCAATGTGCTGATTGGCTCCGAAGCATTTCAGTTTATAAATATAATCGTGAAAATACCATTAAAACAAAATTGGTTGACAACAATTTTTATTATCTGCTTCTTTAAAGTGCCCCAAAAGAGCTACAATATTTCATGGATTTCTTCAGCTTGTTTGCTCATTTGAATCCCAACTCTTTTCCTCTGTTTCACCTTCTGGTATAATCTGGCAAACTAGAACCAGCTCCCTTTTCTCCAGCCACTAGGCTCTCAAAGATGCAAACTCTATTAAATCCAATAAATCAAGCATATTTCATCATGTAATTAATGGAAAAGAGGATTGGGAAACAACATATTACAATGCAATCTCTACAGTGCTTGCACCAAGACTGGAAGTCAAATAGTGTTTCTTTTGTTACTTTCTTTAATTTCCCTTCACAGAATTCTTCTTTCTGCACAGATCTCTTATAAATGTTAATTTGCTGTCACCCCCTTGAACTGGTTTCTCCAACTTTCCAACAGTTTGCATATGACCTCTCTAACTAATTTCTACTTACATCTTTCCTAGGGTAAAGCTGCTGCACTTCTATGATGGCTAGATCCCTCAATAACCCAGTTTTTCTAAGAGCCTGTGTAATATGTAGATATGTTTTGAATATCACTATATATTACACAGTACTCTCCTTTCCCCTGCTTCATGTAAATTTTTGCAGCTGAGGATTTCAATAAGCTAAGCTGACAACATCTTTGTGAGGCAGGCAAGTACTGGTATACCCCTTTTAATAATAGTTCTGGTTGAGGTGCAGAAAAATTCATTTGCCTAAAACTCCACAGCTAATCTTTTGTAGAACAAGACAGAGAACGAGGAACTCGATCCCTTAGTTACACCCATGCCTTGATGCTGGTTCCCCATCTGCCCCCACTTGGGACTCTCTTTCATTCTTTCTTTCTCTTTCTGCACTAAACTAACACTGGATCCCTTGGGCCCCAACCCTTATACAGGCTTCAGCCTTTTTGGACTCAGCCCCTTTTTACTCTACCAGAAACCCTTCAGCTCAGGTCCACTAATTTGGGCCACAGCTCCTGGAGCCTCTGCCTTGCAGCAGAGGATCTGCAGGTACTTCACTCATGGCTTCCTCCTCCCCCACTACAGCCACACACAGTCCGCTTGTCCTACAATGCATAAAAAAGCCAGAACACAGAAGGTTAACCATCTGCTCATATAATAACTCAACTACAAGCCCCTCAGGACCATAACAATTGTTATCCTCATCATGAGCTGCCTTCATTTCCCTCAGCCCCAGGGTACCTCTTTTTCATTCTCAGTCAGCTCTGTCCTCTGTTCTTTTCCCCACTGCCTATGGGGCTGAACTGCCAGCCCCAGCTCAGAGCTTGTACTTGTGTGTGGCCAAACCCTGCTCCTTTTCTAGTCACCTGACCACTGCCCCTGAAGATGGGATGCAGGTGTTCCAGCTCAGCTTAAAGAACTGCTTGGCTTTTCTTGCTCCATAGCTTTCCCTAGCTTCTTAGCAGTCCCTGGCATCCATTCTTGAATTTTTTGCAGCTTGCTCACTGCATCCCCTTTCCCCTATGTGTTCCCATAGCCTGAACCCTAGAAAGGGTCTTTTCCCTTCTCCTCTCCCTCTGTTCCCTAGCCAGAATTCCAATGGAAACTGCAGGCACAGAAGGGTCTGCCTAGCTTCCCCCTCCCCACCTCCTTACTGCTCAAACAGGGATCCCCGCACCTCTTCCTCCAATTCCCCACAGCACAGACCCCAGCCCCCCAACTCCTAGGCATGTGGTATGCTAGCCATCACTTAGAGGTGTGTGTGTGTGTGTATGTCCAATTTCACTGGGATAGGTGGACAGAACAGTGTCTACTTTGGGCATTTTGGAGCTAATCAACAGGTAGCCGGTAATGTTCCTCCATTCCTTCCTTGGAAAAGCTGTTTAACAAGATCTTGAACTAATGAGAGAGGCTTTTGTTTAGTCAATGGACTGATAAATGCTGTGTTATCAGCCCCCTGCTGGCTCCCTCACGTCAGGTTTGCAGACATAATGAAGAAGCAGGGAGAGGGGGATTGAAAACCTCAGTCTCATCAACAGATGCATGCACTGCACACCCCTGCTTTGCCTCAGAGTGCACTAGTCAGGAGCTGGGACCTGGCCATTCCCCTCCTCAGCTCAGCACTGTGGAAGGGAAGGGAGGATGGCTCTAGCCTCCCCTCCCCCCCTCGGCTTCTAGCCTGGGCCACTGCAGGCATGTGCCTGCATTTCTAAGGCCAGAGGAAATGCCTGTACAGTTACAAGCTGATTCAATCTTTGCAGGTTAGAGTAACCTGCAAAGATTGAATCAATTCAGGGTCAGGCTTTTTGAATGTCTGTCCCTAGCCCATATGTGAATTTTGGATGTTTCAATCCAGTATGAAAGTCCCCATATAAAGGGCATTTTGCTCAAAAAAGTTTGTGTGTTGCAAATAGCATTTTCATGCTTTACAGAACTGTACTTTAGTTTGCTTTCACTGGACAGACCTGAGCCTTTCAGTGCTAGCAGCCCAACTGCTCAAAAACATATTTTTCAGCCATTACTCATCATTGTAATCCTCACTCAAAGTAATAACACCCAACATCAAAAGAAACAGTCCACAACAAAAAACACAGAATTTCTAAGAGCCAAGTACATTAGACACTTTGCAGGATTTGCTGACAATAACCATTACTGACCTAACCATATTAAATTGTAACATGATGAGCATAGCAGCCTTATTTTATATATCATAAGCCTTCAAAAGGGAGTTCGACTTCAAACATAAAAGACCAATGCATATATATGTTCCTTTTGCTAGACCCTCCAAAGGCCCTTATAAAATCCAAGAAGAAAAAGCAAAGATTCATTCTATGATATTTCAATGTTGAAATTAAATGCTCAGAGCTTAGGAACTCTATCCTTATATTAAAGCATTAAAATGATGAAAATCACTCAAAGCTGTTCGTTGCACATAAAACAATTTTCAATGCAATTCCCAAGGGGTGTTTTTCCTATAGCTTTATAACACTCAGTCTGGATCAAACTGACATGAAACCGAGGACGTAATATAGTACTTTGTATTTACGATGTGTGCTGTTACTTTTCTTCTCTATTTGCACATTCACTTCCCTCAGCTGAGTATCAGCTATGTCTCTTGCTGTTCACAAAGCAACAGGTGTTGATGAGTAAACACCGCTGCCAAAAATAAACTTTCTTGGAATCATGCACTAGGAAGTGGAACAAGAATCTCTTTGAAACCAGCATCTGGATAACTGATAAATATGTTAATGTCAGTACGGTCATTCATCAATTAAGTATCTTTTTACAGTTTATTAGTATTATAGTAATAAATACACAGGAAAAAAAGAAGACTACCTCAAGTCACATGTAATCACAACTACAAATCAAAGATTAATAATTTGATTGAATGATTAATTTTTGTTAATTTTCAAGCCTATGTATAAACTATCATACCGTAGCTGTATATAAAATGCAAAGTATATATGTGAACCATATACATGCACAAAGTCTTTTATTTATACATATGCACATGTGCATACACAGGTATATTCCCTTTGGAAAAATTCTAGAATATATCAATCAGATAACAGTGACATTCAAAAGTAAACAGGACACCACAACTTAGACAAAGGGACCCCATAATTTAAAATACCCTGAAAGCCCTAGTTTAGCTAAAGATTTCTAAATATCTCATTAAAGTATTTTTAAAATATCATATTAAACTTTCAAAGATAAACTACATTATTTAATGAAAACACATCAGGTGAACATTGAACAATGTGTACTTAGATTTAATGTTCATTTCCCAGGACATTGACAAATCCTAGCATAGGGTACATACACACATGCTGTATACCTGCTCTGACACGTGCTAATTAGCATGTGTCAGAGCAGACTTGATTAATCAAGTCTCCTGAAGCATGATAATTAGCATGCTCCAGCAGCCTCACATCACATGTATTCAGCATCCTGGTGGCTGTTTGCTACCATGTCCAGCTCCTGAGATTCAGGGAACCAGGGTGTTCTGGCTGCAGCAGGCGAGGAGCACCCCAAGGGCCTGCTGTCTGCTGCTGCTGTGGCTGCGTGCCCTAACCCCCACCCACAAACCCTACACCCAGCCCTCCTCCCTGCAGGCTGGAGCTCCCCTCCCCATTCACCAGCTGTCCAACTGCACACCATCACTTACGGTGCCTCCACTGGGGCTCCCAGATGGAGTGCTGGGAGCACGACAGAGGTGAAAGCACAGAGCCCATATGGTACAATAGCGCGCAGCCTTTGAAAGTTCAACTCATACTGGCTTTCAGAGAGGCAGCAGTGGGCCAGTAATAATTGTGTTTTGGAGGACCCTAGAATGGCCTGGCAGGCTGGATCTAGCCCGCAGGCTGTATTTTGCCTGCTCCTATTTTAGACCCTGTGAGCAGTCTCAGAGAACGTGTATAGACAAAGCAGGGGCCCTAAATTGAAGCAGTGGGTTTTAAAAAATACTGCTTCAATTTAGGGCTAATTAAACCTCCATGTCATGCACACACCCCACTGACTTACCTGCCTTTCCAGCGGGGAGGTGAGGGTGAGCTGCTGGCAGGTGAAGCAGTCCCTGGGCTGCAGGGGGGGCTGGTGCTTCCCTCTGTGGCAGCTGTGCCCCCTGCCCAGATGGCATCTGCTTGAAGGCACCCGGCTCAGGCAGTCCTGGGGGACACCGCAGCCATGGAGGGAAGCACTGAGCCCCCATGCAGCTCAGGCAGGGAGGCAGGCCAGGGGGGCAGGGGTGGAGATCAGGCTCACCGCTTTTCTTCGGCAGAACCTGCTTTCTCGGGCTGCTGCCAGGCTGCCTGCAGGGCTTCCTGCACAGCCATGTAGTTGCACAGAGCCCAGTGCTTCACACCGCAGCTGTAGGGGCAGCAAACTAAAACTCCTATATAAGTTAAAGTATATAGAAGCTATCATTCCAGATAAGGCCCTACCTATGGTAATCTCAGGGCTCTGACAACAGTTACTGCTTGTCAATTCAGAGGAAGATTCAAGAATCCCTATAGCAGGTAACTGTGGCATAAACTGTCCATAGGGTGAACTTTTTGCTAATGCCTATTATTTTGAGTTTTACTTATCTGTGAAGCCTGGGGTTTTATACCCCAATTTTAAACCATTCAACTGTGGATATTGTCATTACCCATATAGATGCCCACTTTTTGATTTCTGCTAAGCTCATGATCTCATTTGCTTATGAAGAAAAAGATACATCATAATGTTCATTCAAAACAGCCAGCCCATTGGACCATTTAGTATTAGCCATTAAAAAATTCTAAAGTTAGGGTTGTGTCTAAACCAGTGTTTCTCAACCAGGGTGTCACAGAAAAGAGCAGAGCAAGAGCTCTGGGGAAGAGATAAAATGTAGGTTTTTCCCTTCCAGCAATAACTCTTCCCCATACTTATTGCAGCACAGGTTATTCCCTGCTAGCTGTCCCTCCCTCTTCCTGGCCCTCTTCAAGCAGGCAAGCACTTTAATAGGTGAGTTTTTGAAAGGGGGTGCTGCTCAACTCACAACAGTTATGGAGGTGTGCCCCAAGAAAAAAAAGGTTCAGAACCACTTGTCTAAATTCTTGCCTCTCCCTAGAACCCAGGGTTACAAGGGAGATGCCTCCATTCACTCAGGATCCATAACTCAGAACACATTTCCAAGGTATGTGTCCAAAATGTCTCTTTGAAAGAACTGAGCAGAGTTTGTTCTTTTTTAAAGTGCTTCTAAGGAGAGGTTCCTGTCACTAAGAGCACAGTGGTCAGAGCATCTGCTCAGGAAGGAGATAAAACTAGGTCTAGATTCCAACTCTTATTTATTTTTCCCAATGTCCATTAGATATTCAGTATTAAAGGTGGAATCATTCTCTCTGTTTCCTATGAAGCTGTGCAGCCAACACTGCGAGAATCATGGATCAGAGAATGAGAAAGCATGGGGTGGTTACGATTCTAAGCTATTTATTATGGCACTCTTGTGGTAGAAGAAGAGTCCTGGGCCAGGCCCCTGCACTCTGGACTTTTTAGACATTTTATATTAAATATTAATTGGATTTTAAAAAAAGAAAAAAACCCAGAATAATTGCTTGTAGATAGGGTTAAACCTCCAGACTACCTGAATGGCCTAACCATAAGACTAAGTAATGAAGATACCTCTTGCTTTCCCTACAGCCTGGTGGTTAGAGAGCTCTTTTGGGAACTGTGACATGAGAGTTTGAATATCCTCAGGTTGGGGAAGTGGCAGAGCCTCTTACGTCATGGGACCATAAAGTAAATAACAGGTACCAACACTACTTCTTTGTCTTATATTTTTAAGCAAACTTGCCAAAGTTGCTACATTTTGTGTTAAAATCAATGCTGTATTTGTTAAGCACGTTTTGAAAATACATAATAAATAAGGCTCTTTGGGAGATTTTGGTGCTGTTCCATCTAGTTTCTGGATCTAAATGGAGCTTAGACAGGAACTAGGTGCCCAGCTGTTCAAAGATAATGCTAGGCATACAGAGAAAGCAGGTCTGCTGGCATCTACAGGTTTTTACTAATGAAAAATAAAGGTCCCTAATGTGCTTAAGCACCTGGATGAACATAGCAGGTCATTGGATTGTAATTTTTGGATCTGGGAACCTTAAGTCTGCCTAAGTCATATTTTAGTCATATAGGTCCTCCTTAGACTCTGGCCCAGATTGTCTTGGCCGTGACATCTGTATCAATTTTTGGGGGGTGGGCGAAGAAGGGCCTAAAACATGGCTGACCATTTAATATAATTCCATTTTGATTCATCACCCAGTTCTAAGTCAAATTACAAAGACAGGATTGCAGATATTGGCTGCACTGAAGGATTGCAGTCCCTGGATCCATGTCACCGACCTCTCTCTCAAAACAGGAAAATGACCTGCCTCAAATCCCCAAAAAACTAGCTACTACACATAAAGACAGAAAAAAAAATCACACATCGTGAAACAAATCTGCAGTTCAGTTCTACATATGTCTTGTAAATCGGTGCCAAACTAAGCTTCAATCCAAACATCCTCAAATTCTCTGGTGCAGGAAGATTTAGATATATCTGATTTGTTGGTCAGTTATCAGTCAGAGCACAGCTCAGTTTCATAGTGTTTCCTTACACAGGCAAAATCTGGTGTTAAGTAATAAGTATTTATTTAATATTTCTGATATAAGCATATCCACATACTTCTCTTTTCAGTGTCAATGCTAACGCCCCATCTGTTGAAAGAACCAAATGCCATTGTCTGTTTATTATTTCTAATGGGCTCATACATTTACATGCTAGCTTGATCTGTATCACAGTAAAACAAACCACAATACATTGTATTAAATAGGTATTTAGCTATTCATTTTCCAGGCCAAGTTTGGCACACTGTAGAGAGAGCACTGTGAATAAGGTATTCAAATAATAAGTTTAATTACTTCTGACAGATCTGACTTATTCTTATTACCAGCATTGCGATACAGACTAATGCTGGGAAATCTTTCCAATGGGCTTGCCAGAAGTGAGGAAAAACCTGTCTTGTCTAGAATTGGCTAGGAACTCAGCTAAACAGCTTGGCTTCATATTCCTGTAAAAAGACTCCACAATGATAACGAGAAGTGGATAGCAGCAATTCATTTCTTAGAAAGAGAAGTTTATATTCAGCTTCAGGAAATGATTTTAAAATACTTTGGACCAAAATTTCTAGTCTCTTCCATCAGTTTTACATTCGTGCAATTTTCATCTATTTCAGAAATACCTTTTATACTAATCTGTCTACTATTTTATAGTCAAGGTATTACAACAATTCACATAGACATTCCTGAGCTAGTTTTTAACTAGGTACCTCAAGTACTGACAGCAGAGTAGCAGGGACAACACCAGTGGAGCTCAGGATGCAAAATCGAACAAAAAAGCTTGGTAAATATGTAGGCAGTGAGCTAGAGGCTACAACAGATAACCCTTTATCAGAAACCTAGTTCAGGGCCAACCTAAGTACATCTACTGGAACTTCATTCATACCATGAAAGAAATATAATAAGGGGCTTTTTAGTTAGGTTGGGATTTATAAAAGGACAAATTTTAAAATTTATCCCAATCATGGAGTTGGTGCAATAAAAGATAGCATCCACAAAAACTCTTGCCTTTCTCATATTTCCTGGAAGAGCATCCCTTCAACGCTATTAAAGCTTATTGAAATTCAAGGACATTTTGACACCTAATTCTCTTAAACACATTTGAAAATCCTAGTCTTAAATTTGTTCTGGTGTCATTCCAATCTCAGCCTAGAAACCTAGCTTTAGAAACCCAGCTTTGAAAATTTCATTTTATTAAAAATGACCTAGAATATGTAATGTTCTTGTTATTGATAAAAGATGTAAAGCACAGGTAACTACATCTGAGTTTCTCCATACTACCCCATCAGTTTGCCTCACCTTTATTGTGCATGGATGAAATGGTATGAACAGTGTAAATTTCCCAATTAATCCTTGACCTCTCTGCTGCCTAAAGGGGAAACAACTGCAGTGTAAACAAGTGTAACAATGAATTCAAATTATGATAGTGGCTTATGCTGTACTGACATCAAAACACTGGGGACTGGACTGATACTGCAAATATTTTATGTAGGAGGCTATTAAATTGCTAAATGATTAATGGTGTTTTAAAACCTCTAACTCAGCCTTCTTTTCTGAAATTGGCAGTTCTTTTCTTTTAAGTTATCAGGTAGAAATCAAGTGGGCTTGAAAAAGGTGAAGGAAAAGGTAATTGTGAATTTTTGTGCTTATGAATGCCTCATCTGTTCCATGCTACAGTTTTTAAAGGGAATCAATTCTGACCATCAGAACATTCCCTTCATGGCTTCGTGAACCACAGTAGGTTTGTTGTCATGCTTCAGTTTCAGATATTATCATTTCTGTATTTTTTTATTTCCTCTTCATTACTTCTCAAGTCCTTTGGCACCTCAGGATATTTCTTCTCTACACTTTATCAAATCTCAGACATCTAAGAAAAGTAGTTCAATTCCAAACTCTCTGGTTAATCAAGTCTACCAACTGTCTACATAACTGGCCTGTGTTCCTGAGTTCATTCACAAAATCATTAGCAATCAAAGTTTCTATGGAACTTTCTGTTTAAGACAATGAAGACTAACAGTTAGTCTAGTTTTTAAAAATTCTGGTGTAGATATGTTTCTGTCCACTGATTTATTGATTTGTTAAGATGTTATATGGATATGAAACCTCTTAATAACTTGTTTTTCTATGACATATCATGAGATCTATTTAATAAACTTTTACAAAATCCAATCCTGTTTGAAAGAATTACTGTGTAATATCTCCAGAATGAGTGTATATGCGAGAGAGAAAGTTGGCTACCAAACAGCCATAATCTTGACTCTTACCAAAAAGAAAAAAAAAAAGGAAAAGATTTATGCAGTCTCTGAATCAGACCCTCATTTGGGCTTTGTCATCTGGTAGGCAGGGGGAAAGATCTATATAACTATCTGTACTTAGCCCTTAGACCATCTTTTTGTTATGAATTTGTATATGTCACTTAGCATAAGACTGGAATTACTAGGCATTGTTATAAGAGAAATAATTAGTTACCTGTAACAACAAATTGTATTTCTTTTACTAGTAGCCTAAGTGCTATATTTATATCTTTTGAAAATCAATAGTGATAAAGCTTGTTTGGGGAAAAATGGGAGCTATTAAAATACATCTACCCAGATATTTACCATATTTACTCATATTCCATGTTCCCCCCAACTCTTCTTTTCTTTTAGGAAGGAAAAAAATATTTCCACCCACCCTGCAGAATCTTAACTGCCACAGCATTAGCTAAACGTGGCTGGGGGGTGGGGTCCACTCCTCATCATCACTCAGTCTCTAGCTGCAGCAGTAGACCTATTGCTCAGCGATGGTAAAAGGGTTCAAACTAACTCTCTCCCTGAAAGACGCACTCCACTATTCCCTCCTGGGCTGGGAGAGAAGCATGAGATGTGGCAACCATTACATGTTTCAGTTTCAGAGCAGAAATTCAGCTTCCCTACTTAAGGCATCCCCACCTCGATTTTGGAGGGCTTATTTTTGGGAAGAAGGTATGTGTAGTATGCAAACTGAGTAGGAGTACTTTTGCTTACGCAGAATCAGATTTTTGTTTTGGTTCCTACTTTGATTCTTGTTAAGATTAGGTTACCTAAAAAAGTAGTAAAATGTTTTGTTTGTTTTTGCAGAGTGGATGGATGCAAAAAAATCTTCTTGCTTTTCACTTGAAAAATTAGAAGAGTAACTGGCTGTTACAATCTTCTAATAAAAAGTCTAATATTGATTCAGTAGACTTTTATTAGATATTGGCAGCAGCCTGCTGTAATTCAGTGATGATTTTGTTACACTATGCCAAACAATTACACAGAGCTAGATTCTCTTTTACCCTTATGTGGATGCCAAGCATATGTGGGAGCAGAAGTATATAGCGGCTCTTACTTTTTAGTCTTGTCTGAGAACCATCCAAAATGTCATCCAAAGTAGTACACGGGTACTCCTGAGACGTTCCTATATGTGTTGCCTATGGTCCAATTCTTACCTTTTTTTAAGCCATGGGGACTAAGCAAATGAACTCTTTCTCTCTCTCTCTCTCTCTCTCTCTCTCTATATATATATATATATATATATGGTACACAAAAGCTTTTGTGTAATATAAATAAATGGTATCTTAAAACATTATTCAAATGAGCATCTACAACTTTCCAAATAGTCACTGTGACAAACAAGTTATTGGGTTACTGGCCTCATCACCAATGGGTTAAAATCACAGACTTACAGGGTTGGGAGAACTATTTAATTCAACCACTGGCACAAATACAATTGAAATTTACAAATTCTAATTACACTGTATGCAACTGGAAAGAGCATTTAATGGGTCTGGTATTGAGAGGCTAGTGAATTTTGAAGAGAAGAGGCAGTTTACTCCTACTGAAGTCAAACTTTCATAATCACAAGCTTAGAACATGTACTAAAATACTAGTTTAGGCCTTCCACAATCAACAAGGCCAGACCTATACACAGACCCATGCCAAGTTATGCATGCATACTTTGCAGACTGGAGCATAGCATAGACAAATACATAAACTAGCTTTAAATAAGCTTCATAGAGCTCTGCCTGGGTTCATTAACCCTCCCAAAAAGTAGTTGCCCTAGCTTACTCACTTAGGGCTATTTTGAGGTATCTCTCTGCAGTGTACACATCCTCCTAGGCCAGGTACAGACATTGCATTTTTACTGTTGGGAAACTGGCCTATACCTGTAACAGAAGTTCAGCACACAAAATCAGTCTACACTCATAACAGAACAAAAGTTTGGCATGCATAAACTGGTTTTAAAATGGCGGAACCCATCTAAGATTTGCTGCTCCTTTCCCTTCAAAGGACAAATGTGTGTTGTGTTTTCTACCAGTCTAAATTATGCCACTTAGTTCAATTCTCCCTTGAGCTTTATGAATATCTGTACCTAGCCTTGTAGCCCAATCTTAACTGCTCTGCAGGATTTGCTGATTGTATAGTAATCAACAGTTGCTCAAATTATTCAGCACTTCTCACTACCTATGCTAGGCTTTGCTGAGTCATCTAATTATTCACAGTTATAAAAATATGAAATTGCAGATATATAATCATACAGGCACATGCCTATAAACTTCCATGTAGGTACCAGCATAGGCGGCGGAAGGCCAGGACTAATGGGGTTAAGCCCCCACAAATGCAGGGCAACAGTGGCAGTGCAGAGGGCTGCAGGGCAGCCCAGGCACGGGCTCCAGGCAGCTGCAGTAGGGGATGTGCACAGATGCATAGCCAGGATCGCAGCCCGGGTACTTGTGGAACGCTTCTAGGGTTATTATACATCTGGGTTTTCCTGGACATGTCCTCTATTCGAGTCCTCCAATCTCCATCCAGGCAGGTTTTTCAAATCTGGCCCAGCACCCCAGTCTACAGTGGCAGCCCACCTCTGCCCTGAGCACAAATCTGGGGTCACATTGCAGATAGCTTTAAGTGAGTAACCCAGGGCCTCCCCCAGCCTTGGGGCCCAATTCAGCCCAGCCCCTGCCTCACTCTGGGGGCCTTGATCTGCTCCCCCGCACCCCTTCCCCTCCACAGACTTACCCGCTGGGCGGGGTGCATGTGCGCGTGCATGTACTCACCACCCTGCCCCCAATAATGTTTTCTCCCTTCACCTATGGCCAATATTTAGACCAACTCCATCACTGTAGTACCAGATAAGTGGTTCATTTACATATACACTAAGGATGGCATTTACTCAGAAAAATACTAAATTACATGACTTTTTTGGTGCATTTAGCTTTAGTACTGAATACATTTCTATCATTGAAAGCACTTAAACAATATGCTCTGTTTTACTGCATTAGCTGCTAAGTGTACAGCTCTCATTGCCTGTCATTAAAAAAACCCCACAGAAAGCACAAAACAAAGCAAGCTATTCTGTTTTGTATTGCAAGAACCAATCTGCATTCAGTTAAAGTTTATACTATATTATTTATAGCACATATATTCACATATTTACATGTGAATGCCTCATTTTCTTCATTACATGGCCAGACTTATTTGTAATAGAAAAAGTTTTCAAGAACTGCCCTTTTACTAGCCATATCCAAGAACCAGAGGACTAAACTGGAAAACTGAGTTAAGGCTTTCAACTCAATCACCCAAAAAATTATTGTTTTCATATTTACACCTCCTCCAAACAATAATGATATTCCTATTAAGAGAGAAAAGTCAAGCTGTCACTTAGATGGTGATAGGACTTTTCCTACAAAAAGATATTTAATGTTCTCTAAATGGCTTTAACAATGCATGTCATTATTGATTATTCTGAAAGTTATGATACATAACAAGACATGATAAGCAGCTCCTCTTCCAAAAGTAGTTTGTTGGAGATTGTGATGAAATTCCCTAATGCACGGTACAGAGCGATTAAGAAGCAGAGCCATTCAACCACTCACATACTTGCCAATCAATTGGAAACAGATAAACAGAATCTGCACTTGTCTCTGCTGTGTTATCTAATCTGTAAATTACCCCCTAAAATTTGGGATGGATGTTCAGATGCTGAATTAATCATCTGAAAATAATTGGATAGATCTGATCTAACTACAGCAATTCCTCAAATACCACAAATAGGATAGGGGCAAAAAAGAGAGGGAGACAAACATTTTGTGCTACGTATACCCATTCTCACAACCCAATATGGGTAACAAACCTACGCAATGAAATGGCAGAGATCTGGAGTCAGCCTAACAAACCGGTACACCTGGGAAGAAGGTGTAACTGAGAATAATTTAGCAGGAGTTTCAGATTCTAACCACATTATGATTCTAAGTTGGTGGCAATTTTTCCTTAACTTTACTTGTGGATTTTGTTACAGTTTCATCTTCTTTAAAATAGCATTCTGATGTGGTTTTGTTAAAAATAAGTATTTTATCAAGCTTCATCCAACTACAGTCAATAAAAACAAATCTCACTGACTTCAATAATGTTTGGATTGGGCCCTAAGACCTGGATCTTGCTTTTAAGTAGTCAACAGAAGTTTCACCACTGACTCCAACAGGTACAAGATCAAGCTTTTAATGACTACAAGCCTGTGGCCAGTCCACATATACAACTTCTACTCAAGCCAATCTGAAGTGATGCTACACTACTGGTCTAGTCTCAGGAATTTTTGCCAGCATGGAAACTGAAGAGCAATTCTGAGGATGCAAATATTCAGGTTACATTTTTAGTTTGGCTATGCTGTAGGCCTATAACATTTCTGAATTGGATGGATTATTGCAGATAGTCAAAAGATAGCTTTAGCTGCCTATGCCTTTCCCAAGAGAAGACAATAGGAAAAATATGATCCACTTAAGATATAGCAGGGAACAACAAATGGTCCAGTAACCTGCTTCCCTGGATTTAGCACTTCAGACACCATTCCAAATTAATCTGTAGCCAAATCCCTGTTGCCATTTTCTGTTCTGTAACTGATCAGGTGACCTTAACTAGAAGATATTGCCAACTGAATTATTCACAAGAGAAGTTATGCTCAACTGAAAAAAATGCTAACAGGTGGTGGATATGCTATGAGAACAGCCTGAATTTTTTTTCCAATTTAATCATCATCATCATCATCATCAAGTTTAATCCTGGTCAAGAGGCTTAGGTACACAACGGACAATTCCCTCAAGTTGGCTCTGTTATGAGCTGAGTCACTGTATTTATACAGATTAGAGTCCAGTCTTTTATATCTTTATACCACCTTTTCTTTTTTTACCCCTCTTCCTATGTCTATCACAATACTTTCTATTACATCCTTTTTGTGGCTGTTTCCTTCTGCTATTAGAATGCATCAATGGGTTTTCAGTTTTTATATTTTCACCCTTTGCATCAATTCAGGCTTGGTTCCAGTCTCATCAAGTACCTGTTTGCTGAATCTTTTTTGGGTCTGGGAAATATTCAGTATCCTTCTGTAGCACATTCTCTCTCAAATGTTTGCAATTTTCTCGAACTTCTTCATATGCGTCTAGCTTTCACAACTAGGTAGGTTGTTGTCACAAATCTATCTTTGGGGAGCTGCCAGCACCCCAAATTTATCCCCACTGCCCCACTACTTGTCCCAAGGAACAGACAGATAGCTGCCTGCTATAGTTCTAAAGGCCCTCAGGGCAACCTTTTACTCTGAACTGAAAAGATCGTGTTTCTCTGGTCTTGTACTTTGCAATTCTTCACCAAGGGGGAAAAAAAACCCAACAAAAACTTCCAAGACAAATATCCTGCTCTGATCAAACATTCATCATTGCTTATGTCCAAAGATCCTTTTATAAAACTGAATCTGCTCCTTTCTAATCTGTCCCAGCCACCAGAACAAGAGAGAACAAAAAGAGATTGCTGTCTCTAAAGTATGGCCACTTTCTTACATAAGTCAGGGAAGAACAGTGATTCATGCAAATGATAACCAGGCACAGATCCTATCCAAATATACCACTGTTACCAACCCATTCATGGAGTACCTCTAGCAACCTGAGTTTCTCCCCACTGTTGCACTGCTTGTTCCAAGGGAAAGTTGTCTTAGGATAACTCCTTATCCCCATAAGCCTCATCTCCAATGTTCTTTACTGGACCTTAGAGATACCAGTTCTTCCGATTGTTTTGTAAAAGAAATTTTAGGCCCCAGTTACCACAGAAAGGACTATCACTCACCCAAAATATCAATAGAATATCAGTCACCCACAAATCACTCTTTTCACAGGCAACAAGGACAAAGTAACAAAAGGTTTTATTGAGTTGTAAAAAAGAATTATACAAGAAAAACTGACCATAAGTTTGCAGACAGAATAAAAAGGACAAGTTTCTTACACCTCATCTGGACATACTCTAGCCCTCCTGTGAGAGACATCTCATATCACCAGAAATCAGTCTTCCTGCTGATTCCGCCAACCCTGGCTGCTGGGACCTTAGACCCTTCACTGCCCCTGCCCCCATGCCTCCCCTCTGTTGAATCATGATAGACCATTTTTCTTAGATGGCTTTTCTAGTGAATTTGATTTCCTTATTACAGGCAGACAATGCCTTGGGTTCCCAACCCAATAATATTGGGTTGGGCCGGTGTCTGAGAGTAGAAATTCTTCTTAAATATACATCCCTAAGTTCCTTTGCTAAACCATGTCCACAAACTAACGAAATATACAAACAGCATGACATGATTTATATAGCCATAACAGCAACATAAATGGATGCAGCATAACATTGGCTTTCCAATGAGAGTACACCTGCCATATCAATACAACAAAAACACAAGAAACATTCATGAAACCCCATGAGCCCCCCAGACCATTGTGGGATGCGTGACAACTGCAGTGCCAATGCTTTTTTAATAACCTTGCCTTTGTTTTGTTAATAATCTGTGTATTTATCCATATCACATTCAAATTATTTACCATTGAGTGACCATTGCCTAGGTTTATGTTCCTTCATGTAGGATTTAAATGGATTTCTTCAATGAGTTTTATATTTTTAATTCTAAGGATTGATGGCCAAGACCTCTTTCTCTGCATTGAACTGAGTTGCACTCACGCATTCAGGTAAACTATATAGTAATACTTTTGTTCCACACAAATGTTTGGATGGATGTAACTGCAAGTATTCCCAGAATTAGTGCTCATATATGGGAATCTGAAATTCATTTCTGAATACTTGTAACTCTAAAATTCACTATCTTTAACTGTTCATAGCTGTTAAAACTGGATGCAATGGATGTTTGCACAAAGAGAACCCATAAATGTTGTGACCAACATTGTGAATATCTGTGAAAACCTTTTTGCTGAAGTCAGCTTTCCTAGAAATCAATGGATAAAGCATCATTATAGTTAATTGTTTTGTGTGGTTTAGAGAACAAGGCAGTTGGGTTCCTGGGATGACAGATTCCTGACTCATTGCCATATTAGATCACCTTGAGCAAGTCCCTTCATCTTTTTAGGCTTAATTTTCTCCATCTCTAAAAGAAGCATATTCCTTTGTAACCTTCGAGAAGTTCTATGGATGGGGCAATAAAGGAACTGTCTAGTACTCCTTTTATTATTATTTCAAGTTCTTAAATACTTGCTTTTTAAAAAGATAGTGTAACAGCGGCTCAAGAATGCCCTGTTACTTACAAGGTAGTAAACAGACACAGGGAGCCCCAGAGGCTAAGAACTGCTTACCAGGAGACTGAAGAGGCTGAGCAGCTGAAGTCTGGCACACCCAGAGCTGGCAGGCAGCAGGGTAAAGCAGCCAGTGTGGCAAGGCACTTGCTGCAGTGTTGAGGGCACACGGATAGCTTGTGGGACTGGACTCAAGAGTGGAGAAGACAGAAGCTGCTGCTTCAGTAGGGCCAACCTGCCAGCCTATTGGAAACAGTGTTACATTTTTAAAAAATTATGTAAGTACATAGTCACTGCTGCAAGGAGCCAGGACAGAGCCGCAATCTGCTGCCTGCACATTCCTTCCTGGGGCATGTAGGCTACAGATCGCAACTCTGCCCTGGCTTTGGACCATGCAGTTACTGCTGCAAGATCAAAGCCCAGCTCCAGAGCCACTCCATGCCCTGCCACATGCTCTGCCAGTGCTACTGGGGTCTCCTTGGAAACTGGTCCCACCCACATAGGCAGGGGGTGCTGGGGAATGGAGTCAGACCACTGGCTGGATCCACCATGTTGCCCACCCCTGATATACATAGACACCAGTCAGTCACCAAAACCACCCCTACAACCATTTTTAAACTATAACTTGTTTAGGTCACCTATTACAAAAAAGCCCCAAATAAGTGACCTCCAAATAAAACAAGCCTCCCAAAAATGCAACCCACAACTCTCAAAAAAATTTCAAGCAGCATTAAAAAAAAACAAAACTGCCCCCCTCCCCCCAAAACAAGCCCAATTCCTTGGGCAACCTTGATTGGAAAGCACTTGCAGATAGCACAGGTAAAACAGCTGACCCCCGGGGACGGGGCTCCATGGAGATATAAGCAGGCTGAGAGTAGCAAAGTGGCTGGCTTTGGGGGAGGGTCCCCTGCATGGAGGGGAGTGGTGCTGAGTGAAAATGGCTGTTCAGGAGAATGCTTAAGTAAGGAGATGGGGCTTGTGAGGAGCTTGGTTTTATGCTGCTAGAAGACTGATATTTTCTGTTATAGCTGGGGGATTTGATTGTCCTTTTGTTTGGAGTTAATTCTGGAGAACTGAGTTTGGAACGGAAGGGGTGGAGAAGTCCTGTTTTGAGTGCCTGTGGGCATATGAGAGTTTGGGGACCCTATGGCATATCTGGAACCTGTGGGCACCTGTTTTGGAACTGGCAGAGGATGCATCTGGGGCCAGCAATGGGGAAGCCAGAAACCTAGAAGGGTGGGCTGGGGCCAAAGGTCCACCAGGGGCTTAAGGGGAGTCATTTCCTGGATGGGGCCTGATGGGTCAGCTGAAACCCTTAAGGGCATGGAGGGGGTTGCCTCTTGATCTGAGGCCAACAGACTACCAAAGGTTCTTAAAGATTGAGTCCAGAAAGAGTCCTGTATTGAACACAGGCGCTGAAGGCCAGTTGAGGCTCTTAAAGACATGGGAACTGAAAAGTGGCTCCGTTTGGACAGGGACCAAGTGCCTGCTACATGGAGAAAGGGAACTAGGGTGGAGTGCCTGTCCATGGAGACACTGGACTGGGGCTGAGGTCCCACCCAACCAAGCTATTGGACCGGGGCCAAGTGCCCACTGAACCAAGCTAGTGAACTGATTAGGGCCCAGGGCCTGATTGGACATTAACAACACCAATATCAGTCCTGCGAGGTATGTGCATGGTTAGAGAGGAGGCCAGAGGCCACAAAATGGATTCATAAGGTTTGGTATTGCTAGTGCACTAATCAGTGTTGGACCAGCAGATGTTTGGGGATCCTGGGCAGCCTTCCGGTTTCCAAGTGATTCAGTTCCAGACGTGACAGATGAGAAAACAGAAAGGAGACCAGGGATCCCAAGTACAGCAGGAGCTGTGCAGTTTCCAGGGGGCTTCATCATGGTTCCTGGGGCACAGACCTGTCACAGACAGACTTACTACACTAAAAGGTCTAAACCCTGCAGGCACACTGTAACATTTTAAAACATTACTACAGCAGAATTGCATAAGGCCCTTTACCTCTAAAATAGGTCTCTTGTCTAACAGTTTTGTAGCAAAGAAGGAGAAAGGGAAGGACTGGGTGTTTTAATCAAAAGTATTAATGGTTCTCTGGTGGTTGACAAGTACTGCTGACATCCAGCTCTTTATTTTAGAGGTGTTTTGCTAAAAATACTTCAGGGATGGCAAGATCCAAGCAGAAACAACAGCAAAGGAATAGCAGTTCTAGCAATGGAAACAATATGCTTATCGAATCGGTTCTTAGTTGATGTTAAAACACTACAGTTTGATTCTGTGTCATTCCCCTGAAATTAATGGTAAATACAAAAAAGTATTTGCTTTTGCCATAGCTGTGTTTAAAGAAGGCCATTTGAGATTTGAACATCAGGGCAAAAATAAATACAGTATGAATCTAAGAAATCACATTATGCATAAAGGGCATAGACTTAATTTTCAACATAACAGTCTTTAGTTACTTATGACATCTAGGTTGCTACTGTTAGTAAATCTCTGTCAACAATAAGCTTTTGAAATACAGTGCCATCCCTACAAATCTGAAATAAGCTGGAGAGCCCTGCAGAGATGAGACTGACTGAAAACTCTATACCCTTAAAATCCTGAACTGCTGTAAAACTTTCTTTGGCCAAACTCTGAGCACAAGGACCAAGAAAATTACAGGTTAACTGTACTTTGAGTGATACCAGTATATGGTGTGTATAGCAAATGGAATCCACTGATACAATAAGAATAAAAACTAGTGCCATATGCTTCTAACCAATTAAAAAGTGGAGGGTTTTTTTTCCTGTAGAAATAATTCATGCCTCTTTGCTAATTGTTTTGGAATGCTTTGTTTCCACAGTCTGAATAGAAAAAATTAGGATTAATTTGTTTTTTCTGTGACAAGCAATTTCTTCTTTCTAAGAATCAGCTGGCTATTACCTCCTTCGTCCTTCAGTGTTTAATTATTTAATGTTGGTAAAATGATGCATGACCTTTGGATGAAAAGGAAAGTGTAGTATACTTTAAAAATGTGTTTTCTTAAAAAAGAAAGAACTTCCTTTCCGTATGAGCTGCCAGTACCCCTGGGTCTTAGCAGATGTTAGGGTGTTCAATGTGTACCCCGGGTCTTAACAGATATCACCTAACTTTAAATTTACTGCATAGACTGCATTGATTTTTAGAGTAGCAAGTATTCCTGCCAGTCACTGGGTGAAAGTATGCTCATTTACAAAGAATAAATCGATAATATGGCTTATCAGCTCCAGTTAAAAGAACACGCTACAGTTGTAGGATCTGATGAATGGCAGATGGCATCCAATCATTTCTACATGAGATGTGCCATTTATTATAATGAATTTATTTCTCGCCATCAGTAAAAGATGGAATCCTAGACATCTCTTGCTGCCTCCTTAATATTTGTTAAACTGTCAGCCTGGCTTAGAGGTTGACACTAGCCACAAATCCGCAAAAGTAGGTATAATGCCAGTAAGAATGTTCAAGTGGAACCAATTTCTCAGCCCCTCCTTACACTCTGACTTTGATTTGCTCAAACCATAAAGCCCATTCTTTTATTATAGATCATTACTAATTAAAGAAAGATCTGAGTGCTATTACTTGAGTTTAAGTTTAAGTTTGGGTGTTCAGATGCAGAATTCCTTAATCATATATCCTAAATAAAAGCCATTGTCAAGAGCCATTGTCTTGTCTTTTTTATATATATGTACACACACACACACACACACACACACACACACACACTCTCTCTCTCTCTCTCTCTCTCTCTCTCTCTCTCTCTCTC
>NW_017729025.1:119286292-119286731 GCF_001723915.1 Gavialis gangeticus | reverse complement strand
AAGAACACACACCAACTGCAGATAATTCCTCAGCCTGACGAAGGGTTTTTAAAACTGAAAGCTTGCTTAATTTTTTTTCCAATTATTTAAGTTGGTCTAATAAAAGATACCAAATTCACCCAAAGAACCCTGTCTGTCAATATTTGGATGGCATTTTTATCAGTTTCCCACCTCTATGTTTCAGACAGTTTTAGTACTTGTGGTTTCAAATTACCATAAAGCGCTAGCAAATATTTCACACAAAATAGCACACTAAGGAACCAATGATTCACCATGCTCTATCAGATCAGGTCATAATTATACTTGTAGATATCTTAGATAATAACTTGATAGCTTAGTTAGTAACATACTGCCTCAATCTTTTAAGGGGTATAGGTTATAGCTGTATTGGTCTAAGGGCATAGGCAGACAAGGTTCTTTGAGTAAATCTGATATCTTT
>NW_017729025.1:119277457-119281292 GCF_001723915.1 Gavialis gangeticus | reverse complement strand
GGAACTGGAATTTTGATATAGGTCATATAATTATTACTTGTCATTGAAGGATCACATATTCCATGTATTATGTTTGCTATAGAGATTAAAGGAAAAATATCTATTACTCACATTTTCTTGTATACAATACATCTTGAATATTGATTTTTTGAAAGGCAAAATGAAAGAAAAAAGATCTTTCCTTGTAGTAAGCAACTGAGTAGCAGCATCTAGGGAGCTGGGCCTGTTCATTGCTTTGTTCCGCGTAGTTCTTTCTGGAGCAAAAGTAAAAGTAAAATCTACAAACTGTGCTTGATGCATTTCTCACATATAATGCACAATCTAGTTTCCAGCTTCTTGGTTTTGAGGGGGAAACAGAACATATTGTATTCAAGAAAACATGGTATTTTATTTGCTTAGCATTGGCAGTAAACAGAGATCACTGAAAACTTCTGAAATTCAAATAAAAGAACATAACACTTTGATTTTAGGAGAAAAAGTCAATATCTGAATGTAGGTTGTAGCTGTGCTGGTCCAAGGTCATAGGCAGACAAGGTTCTTTGGGTGAATCTGATATTTTTTATTAAACCAACTTAAATAGTTGGAATTTTTTCTCTTAGCAAGTTCTTGGGTTTAAAATTTGTGGGTTTAGCTTGACAAGGTTTTTAAACCCGAAAGCTTGCTAAGAAAAACATTTCCAACTATTTAAGTTGGTCTAATAAAAGATATCAGATTCACCCAAAGAACCTTGTCTGCCTCTTGGAGATAGGAGCAGAGATATAAATGAAGTAGGCTTAACTAACCAATAAGTTTTATTTTATCACATCTAGTGCTACTAAAACTGCCTAAAACATACAGGTGGAAAAATTATAAAAGTGCCATCCAAATATTGACAGACAAGGTTCTTTGGGTGAATCTGATATCTTTTATTAGACTAACTTAAATAGTTAAAAAAAAATTTTTAGTAAACTTTTGGTTTTAAAAACCCTTCCTGGGGCTCAAGAAATCTAGATCGCATGTTTAAAAGAGCCACCCAGATACCACATGAAGAATTTCTGCAGTAAGGAAGAAAACCCCCCACAGAAGATCACTCCTGCCTTGAACCCATACAGAACATCCTCAGACAATTGCAACCCGTACTAGAAAGAGACCCTATTCTTAAAGAGATCTTCCCAGAACCACCCATCCTAGCTTTCAAACAAGCACGGAACCTTGCTAATCTCATCACCAGAAGCAAACTTCCTTAGGTCCAGAACACACCAAATGGATCCAGACCATGCCATGACAAGAAATGCAAAACCTGCCAGCACATCTCTACCACCCCCACAATCAGTACACCCCACAACAGAGCCATCAGCATTCCTGCATCTTACAGCTGCACCTCCAGAAATGTAATATATCTCATCAAGTGCACTAAAAGCCCCGATGGGAAATACGTAGGAGAGACCAAACAACAACTGCGCACCAGAATGAACGTGCACCGGAAATCTATCAAAGACGGGAATACCCAGTTACTGGTGGGGGCACATTTCTCACAAGGAAACCACTCTCTCTCCAATCTCTCAGTCCTGATCCTCAAGGGAAAGTTACAAACCACTTCCCAGAGACGAGCCTATGAACTCCACTTCATCAACCTCCTAGACACAAAACGAAATGAATCCTGGAAAGAAAAGTAAAGAAATAAAAAAGTAAAGGGCTTGTTTACTTTTCATTCCATCCAGGAAGAACACACACCAACTGCAGATAATTCCTCAGCCTGACGAAGGGTTTTTAAAACTGAAAGCTTGCTTAATTTTTTTTCCAATTATTTAAGTTGGTCTAATAAAAGATACCAAATTCACCCAAAGAACCCTGTCTGTCAATATTTGGATGGCATTTTTATCAGTTTCCCACCTCTATGTTTCAGACAGTTTTAGTACTTGTGGTTTCAAATTACCATAAAGCGCTAGCAAATATTTCACACAAAATAGCACACTAAGGAACCAATGATTCACCATGCTCTATCAGATCAGGTCATAATTATACTTGTAGATATCTTAGATAATAACTTGATAGCTTAGTTAGTAACATACTGCCTCAATCTTTTAAGGGGTATAGGTTATAGCTGTATTGGTCTAAGGGCATAGGCAGACAAGGTTCTTTGAGTAAATCTGATATCTTTTATTAGACCAACTCAAATAGTTGGAAAAATTCTTCTTTGCAAGCTTTTGGGTATAAATACCCTTTATCAGACAGAGGTATCATCTGCAGTTGGTCTGTGATGTTCCTGGATGGAATTAATCTTTTCATGCACTTTCTTTCTTAGCTTCATGAAGAATGCACAAACCAATATAGCCCCTTCTTATGCATGCCTTTTGGAGAGGTCAGACACTATGTCTTTTAGTCTTAAGGAAACCATATTTCTAAAGCATAAACTATCTTCTAAATTGAATGCAAGTAATTTACACTAGTTACCATTAATACTGTCTATATTTAATAGTTACCACACAATTGTATCTGGAATTTGAATCTGTGGAAATAGTAGCATTCACATGGCAAATTGTAATAGTAACAATGTAATAGTTTAAGATAAAACAATAATAAAAATATGCAGCTGCAGCCACTATGCATTGTGAATCCTCAAGAGAATGCTGTAGGTCATCCTCCCCTCCACCCTTCCCCACAGAAAAGAAAATCCTACTACAAGCCTGAGACACTGCATATTACATTAGCATAATTACATAATGGTTTCAGCACAAACTTGTTTTTCTCCCATCATGCCCCGCCCCCAGTGTGTTTGTTATACTGATTAGTAGTTTATCACTATATATTAAAATTCTAATATTTTTAGAACTGGATTGTCTTTTTTAGCTATCTGTGAATGGAATCAGGCCTTCAAATTGGGCAGCTAGGTTCTTCTGAAATACAAAGAAAATCCTTTTCTTCTTTACAGGCTGGGTGCTCTAAGTGGATGCTTCCTACACTAGAAACAGTGTAGCCACATGCTTAAGGTGCAGAAGGCATACTAGTTAGTTTGCAGGCAAAGTGCTACTTATGCTGCCAAAAGCACTGCAGATGTAGCTACATCACTCCTGGTTGTAGCCCAGGCATACTCAGGTATATCCTCCCCTTCTCCAGTTGAAGGGAATTGTTAGCTGGCAGGTGTGCTGTAGGGGAACTGCAGACCACCCAGTTTCCCTCTGTCCTTGTAGAACCAGGCCAGGACAGGCAGGGGACTGAACTATATACAAATTTATTTACATATTTTCACAAGGAAATGAAACTTAGATATATATATATATACACACACACACACGTTTATATCTATGTTTCATTTCCTTGTGAAATATATATATACACACACACATCTAAACAAATAACGTAAACAATACCCTATGGGTAAATGCTATAAAACCTTATACCAGTGCTCCAGATCCAGGTAAGTCACAGGTAAGTATCTGATCTAAAACAGATAAACCCCAAAAATAAACATAACTGGCCAACAGATAAACTATAGATAAGTATAGGTGAACAATAAATAAGTCACAAATGAATACAAATAAACAACAGGTGAACTAATAGCAAAAGGGAGTCCCAGCAGAGCCCTAGGACTCTACTCATTTACTAATTTATAAATATGAGAGTTCACAAAATATAAGGCACAACATCATACCACTTATGGCGCAAGAACCTCAAAGATAAACTTATAGATTCATAGATTCATAGATTAAGGGTCGGAAGGGACCTAGTAGATCTTCTAGCCTGACCCCCTGCCAGGGCGGGAGAACAACAAAAAACCCCAAAACAAGAAACGGGACTCAAATGAGTCCAGCCAGGTAGGCATCCAGCCTCTTCTTAAAGACCCCCAGGGTAGGGG
>NW_017729025.1:119244980-119272457 GCF_001723915.1 Gavialis gangeticus | reverse complement strand
CCCAAAACAAGAAACGGGACTCAAATGAGTCCAGCCAGGTAGGCATCCAGCCTCTTCTTAAAGACCCCCAGCCCAAGAGGAAATGCCAGTGCCCTTGGGCTTTTCCCCCAAGCCCTTCAAGGAAGCTGGTAACTTCAGGGGGACCCTCCCAATGGGACCTCAACTTTCAGGAGCCCTTAGCTAACCAGGGGGGACCCCCCTCCCCTGTGGGAACCCTTTTTTCCCCGTAACTCATGGCTCCCAGGCCTGGAGGGTGGCCCTTGTCCTCTGTACCACACTGCTCTCTCGCCTGTGGTGGGCTTCGGGGTAGGGGGTCACTGTCCCCTGGAACAGCCTCTATGCAGGGCTTCTGGGGTCTCTGGTTCAGCCCTGTCTGCTGGCTCAGTAGGCCGTGCACCTTCTGGCTCCCTGGACTCAAACTTTTGCTATGGGTTGGAGGCCTGGTCCGCCTCATACAGCACTGGGCTCAGTCCGTTCCCAGACCCTCTATGCAGCACCTCCTGCACTGAGCTCCCAGCCTCATGCTGAAGGTTGGGGACCTGAGCCACTCAACCACTCAAAAGATCTTGATCTATGCACCAGCCTGTGTACCATGTCTCTGGCCACACCAGAAGTTGCAGACCTGAGCTGCCTCAGGCAGCTCCCAGGTTCTGAATGCTGTGTGCCGTGCTGTGCACTGAGAGCCTAGCCGCTGGAGCTGTCCACCGTTCCCTGCTGATGGAAGTCTTCAGGGGTGCTTCCAGGCTACTGCTTTGCCCTGGTGAGCAGCAGTCCTCAGCTCTTCTAAGCCCCGCTCTTCTCTGTCCTAGATGTGTCTGCCTCGTGCTGGGCATGCAGCTCCATTTATACTCTTCAGGGCTCTGCCCCTGAAGTCTTCCAGGCCTGACAGTGTTGCAGTCTAGAATCAAGTACGGGAGAGCTCCTCTGCCCCTCCCCTCAGGAAAGGGGCATAACTTAATTCCTCTTGCTGCCTCCTGATTGGTGGATGGGCTCCACCAATCAAAACGGTGAAATCTCAAGCCTGGGACTCAACCCAAGCTCCAAAAGCCAAGCCTGCTACACAGTTTAGGAAGCAGCCTGGAGCTGTGGCATGCTCAAGGCACGTTACTTTGGAGCACAGTTAAGTCTATCGTGTAGACATGGCTTTAGTTGCATATGCTCAAGCTACTCAAGAGAAGTTGTTAGACTTGTTTTCCTGCCTCAAAAAGACAGATGCTGGTCTGTAAGCCCACTAATACTCCTATCATAATTGTGGATGGAATGCATCCAAGGCTGAGAGAGAGATATTGGAGTGGTAAAGGATATCCAGTGCAAATGATCATTTTAACATATTGGGAGGTCATAAATAGAAAACCTCTGAAGACTGGTGAATGACAGAGCCATGAATGTCCAGCATAATATGCAAAAGCTGGAGGCTATTTTAATCATTGTAAAGAGGAGGCAACACTGACCAGCTGGTATTAATTTCCTATTAAGGTAAGGTTCTCTACTGCTACTCTGATAGTCAGAGCACAGATAGACATAGCGGGGGAGGGGGGGGAGGGGGGGGGAACAACCCCAAAGCCTTCCCAGCCTCCCCAAATTTCTCTCTCATTATATTATAGGAGACATGATTTTTTTCATGCGTTTTATTTGAGTTGATAGATCTTCAGACTGCACACAAGCAAAACCTCCTGGTATATGCATCTCCACTAAGAGTTTACTTAGAAATACTTATGTATTTCTAAATCACAGTCATTCTGACACTAAAGCCAATGTAACTTTTTCTCATTCTGGTTGTGGCTGCTGCAGATCAAAATTCATATCTTAAAATAAAAGTGGAAAGGAATAAATCGGCTCCTCATTCCAGACCTTTTTCTGCACATGCAAGTGAAACAAAAATGTATAACTTACAAGATAAACGTTTTTAAAAAATTCAGAGCTCATGAAAAGACTGTTACTGTAGCGGTCAGTGATGACCATCAGACTTGTGGAAAAACTGCATTACCACAGTCTCAGGGGCAAAAAGTGCCACATTGAATGCCATCCAAACCTTTTGATAAATGCATGGGACATATTTTATACATCACTGAATTTTCTTCACAAAGTAGCTTGTAAAAGGCCAGATTTATCAACATAAAAAGAGCTCCAGTTCATGGCAATATCTCATTAATGCTATAATACAAAAACCAGTAGAGAGACGGAATAAAATAAGTGAGCCAAAAAGTGTTTCTATTTTTTCAATGTTTCTTGGGAGGATTTTATTTGGTTGGTTTATGGGTTTGTTTTCTTAACTTGCTTATGTTACCATCAGTAAAGGACATGTGTACTTAAAAGAGGCAGTGCAGAGATTTAGGTGTCTCAGACTGGGACTCAAACCAGAAATCATGCTGGGCAGTGAAATGGAGCTGCCTAAACTAGCAAACAAAATGCTGAAAGTGTGTCTGTAATGTCTGAGATCTAAGTGCTCCAGAACTGCCTCCATCTATGCTGGATCCACAACCCAGAATCCTCTGCTAAGGGTAGACATCTATTATCTTTCTTTCAAATAAATAATCAGGACTCACTTTCTTTTAAGACATAGCCAAGTGAGGAGGAAGTGTGCATGCTTGGTGTGGGTGGGGGGAGGGGGCAGAGAACAGAGGACAAGGGAGATGCATGTTGTTGTGATACTTATCCATTAGCTAGTATCCTACTTGGAAGAAAAAGACTTGTATTTGCCTCAGTCTCAACTTGAGAGAACACCTACCTCTTCAACATCTCAGAAGAATGCTTTAACCACTAGGCAATAGACTATGATGGGTGTGGTGACTCTCTACCCCTCCCATTGAAGCTTGTTCAAGATGCATTTTGTCAAAGACAGTTTATCTAAAGGAGCAGTCCTGGTTTACTGTCCTTGACTGCAGTCCTGTTTCTATATATTTCCAAAAGCTGTTTAATTTAAACTATAGAACAAGTCAGAAATAGGGGACCCCACTTCCTAGCCTATACTCCAGTGTTTTCTTCCTTTTGCTAGTAGATGGAAAATGTGGGTTTGAATCTTATAATGCTAATGACAGTTGCCACTGACTGTGTAGCTGAGCTAAGCTAAGCTAAGTGCTTTAAATCTATGTTATTACATAAAATATAGGCACCAGCACCACCTTCCTTCTAAAAGAAAGCACTAACTGGTCCTGCCAGACCACAGCCCATGAAGAAACTTACCATCAGACTCTGGGACAGCGGCACAATTTCTGGAGCTGCACAGCTGGCAACCTGAGGATGAACTATTTCCCCTTCAGTCTGTTTGACCTGCATGGGGCCATGTGTGACCACAGCCTGTTCTTATTGGCCAGTAGGAGTTTCAACAAAAGGGCCATGGGCACTAGAGAAGGGGAAGCACAAAAGGAGCCGAGTGTGTGCAAGACATGCAGAGGCAAGGAGACAATGCTGGAAGCTGGAATGGTAAGCTGGAGCTGGGCACAAAGCAGGACCAGGGGAGGACAATCACCTCCACAATAGAAGTGGCACAGAGAACCGCAGCAGAGGGAGAGAGCTACCCTGACTGGTGAGTCAAAATAAATTCAAAGTGTTCAGACAAAGGGATGATAGTTTTGGTTAACTGGTCAGGGAACCACTGAGTGCAGTGACCCATCTGTGGTAGGCTTACGGAGGAATAGGATCATGATGAACTCCCCTATTGTTGAAATATAAATAAGGATTAAGGGATAACCAACAAGTTGATTAATGAAATAAAAGAAATGATTAACTGAATGCTGATACATTTGTTAATTGATGGAATGTAAATAAGGATTAATTAAGTGATGATATGTACTAATTGATGGAATATAAATAAGGATCCATTGAAAGAGGATAAACTTGTTAACTGATAAGAGAAAAAGAAGATTAATTGAATGATGGTAAACACATCCAGTGGCATAATATAAATAAGGGACAAATTATTAGGTGGAGTAGTGGTGAAACACTTACTAACAAGGGAATTAAAAGATAATTAATGGGTGGCATGAGCTGTCAATTATTCAATTACTAACTGCTCATTTTTTGGGCAACAGACAAGAATGACTGGTCAGCAGCTGAAAACCACACCATGTTTAACGTGAGGATGAGACACTGAAGGAGATCAGGGGCCTGCACCCAGATAAGTGTGGTAAAGGCAGGCTGTAGGGACAGTGAAGCCCCGTGAAGAAAGATCTTGCTTTAATTCCTACCACTAACAGTACCACACACCTCACCTCCCTTCTTCTCTTTCTTTCCTTTTGAACATTAAGGTGTGGCAGGAAAATAATAAAAGAGACCAATGTAGTGGAGTAAGCATATGAGTGGAGATGTCTCCAGGATACAAACTCCCACAGTTTGGTATTTCAGATCTGACAGAGTCACCTAGATTCCACATAAGTCTATTAGAGGATCTAGTCCTAAATACTTACATAATGAGGGAAGTGCTGGACAAAAAGTATCCCTGATTTATTCCAGAAATCAATGTGATTTTTGCTAGTTACATTTTATATGCTGGATCTATTGAGAGTTAAATATTTTACGCTTATAATGTATTGTAAAGGAATGTACTTTTTCAGGTTTTACTTGTCTAGAATGAAACCAGTTTCACTGTTACGTAGAATGAAAAGCTGTTATTTGTATGCATAGGTCTTCCTTCTTCATTGCCTCACTTTGCACATAGTCTAGACCAGGGCCATAAGACTCATCTGGCCGTGTGTAGCCTGTGACAGACATGTTCTGTGTACTGCATGTAACACACAGGGCCAGGGCCAGGGCCAGGACCAGGGCTAGGGCCAGGGCCAGGGCCAGGGCATGCTGCTTGTGGTGTGTGGGGCTGGTCAGAGATCCATAGACAGCATTACAGACCAGAGGAAAAGGCTCTTCAGGCGAGATAGTTGAGCTCTTTGGTCTAGACCTTGTCAATTATTCACAAGCAAGCTTAGTACTGCTGTACAGCATTATTCACTGATGCAAGCTGACAACCAGCCAGTCCTATACTATTTAACCACTGCCCATGAGAAATCCAATAAGCTGAGATTTCTTCTTAACTTCTTTTTTGCCTTGATTTGCTTAGTCTTGGTCAAATGGACTTAATAAATGATTCCACGTTATAAAATAAATCAGTAAATACATTATAGTAGTTTAATCCTGATTTACTACATTGATTTTGACAACTTTGATTTTAAAATTTGGCTAAATTTAGTCATCTGAACTTGTAAACTCAGAAGTGGTACATTAGTTCATTTTTGGCACCTCTTTCTATTTACACATTCACACAATGGAGGTGTGCCTTAGGGGAGAAATTTTTCAACTTAGCTGTGGTTTCTGGAATTCATACTTAAGAACAGCGTGCCCGAGTTCCTTCTCACAGCTGTTCAGTGCCTGCTTTAAGTGGTGTTACTCCTGACTTACAACAATTATGTCACACCAGTCAAGCCTATGAAATGGCCAAATTCTGCATATATTTACACCCTCTGCAATACTAAAAGTTTTACTTAAAAATGCAGAATTTAACCCCTGATATATTGAAGAATTCTGGTGCCAAGAAAAAGTCATCTGAAAGATATGTGCACATCTGTGATACCACTGTAAGCATTAATCCTCTCTCTATATTTCCATTTGCTCCCCACAGGAATGTTGAAGTCTGTCTCATAATAATAATTCTTATACAAGTCAAAGTCTGCATGTAATTATGCTGTGAACTCCAATGACCAGCTAAAGTTACTATAGATTTTTTTACCAGCATGAGTAAGAACAGAATTTATACCTGCCCTTAAAAGAAATGTCATAGAATAGTTTTTGCAGAACAGGAAAAGAAATGACTTTACTTGTCCTATTCCAAAATGCCCAGAGACTGGATCAGTAATTAATCTAATGAACTAAAGCAATTACGTTTAATATGGAAGTAATTTTCCTGTGGACAAGGTTGATGATATTAGCAACAAAAATGGATTTGGGTTCATTTTATGCCAGTGGCAAGATTAAGTGGCTTGGTTTTAGATTGCCCTTGTTGTTATAGTACCCCTTCTTCTTTCCTCCCCACTTCCCTATTCTCCTCATTTAAATCAATGCTTTTTATTTAAAACCCCTGCTCCCTGCACATCAATTCATAGTATCTGAGGAAGGAAACTGGCTTACAGAAGCTTCTCTCTCCCCTGCTTTCTGCCAAAATCATTAGAGTTAGACTGGACTTGTATCTGCCTCTTGCACCACTTTAAGTTATGTTCTTGATGTCGAGAAGCCACTGTGTGTTTGTGAATTAGATCAATACTGCACTATGAGCACTCTCTGCCAGCTTTTAGATTAACACCAACTACCCATATCATGTCCCTAATAAATTAAATACATACACCATGAACAATACAAAGCTACATGGAACAAGAAGTCCCAGCAGAATAACACCCCAAACAATCTGCCATTCCTTCCCTAGATATTCAGACATGATTAACATTATTTTTATCTTATTTTTGTTTTTAAAATATCACAATCTGTGTGTATACTGATAGGAATGCCTTTGCATTTAGCTAATTAAGACAGTCTCAAAGGCAAGAATGCCAATGAATAACTCAAAAATAACTGTTCATTAATCAAACAGTGCTGCCTGAAAGCACACTAGTATTCCTAGTCCTAACCCACTTGGGATCAGCCTGGTGAGAAAAGATTGTAAATCAGAAAGATGTTAGAAGGCAGTGCACAACTCTTAGATATCATTATTTAATTAAGTGTGATGCACTGTAATATTGAATTATTCTGCAGACAAAATACTTCTCAAGACTTGCCTATGAACGAGCACAAAACAAGCTTATAATCTACCTGCACCTAACTTATAACAACAGGAATCTCTGGGTGAGGAGGCAGCCGCATATTTGCCGTGGTGATGCATAAGGGGTACCTGGGGGTGCACGTGAACCCCTGAGAGTGCCAGTGCACCTCCTGACTGGCTGCACTTACTGCTTAGGCGATGGGCAGGGGGGGCAGACAAGAGCACCAGTGACCCCCTGCAAGCACCGGCTGGGGAGTGGAGCACCGTTGTGCTCCCAGAAGCAGCCACAGCCACAGCCACTCTCAGAAGCGACCACAGCAATTGTCTAGAGTGATTGGCCACAGTCAGGATTGGCCGCTGGGGAAACCGCCCTCCTCCCCCTCCCCCCCGGTTAGCGGGATAGACCGCTGACTGCTCGCTGGGGGGCACGTGCTCCCCCTAAGGTGCCACCAGTTGCCCATGCATGTTTGTATGGTTTCTTGATGACCTATTAGTGAAAGACAACCAAGAATCTGATTAATGTGAATTTCATGTATTTTGAAATAACAACATATTATTTTAAATAGTGCTATAAATTAGTCAAGCGGGAATATAACCAGTGAACTCAATAGGTCTGGTTTCCTCCTCTGAAGGCTAGATCCAGTGAGAACAAACTTCAGGGGCGCCTATACATGTGCTCCGGGATGGGGGACGAGCTTTAGTTAAAGCACCCCCATTACCATTTTGAAACATGGGAAGGCTGAATAAACAAGATGATGAAGCATGTTGGGGCGTTCCAATTAGAATGCTCCAGCAGACTCAATTAATCAAGTCTGCTCCAACACATTCTAATTTGTACATGTCAGAGCACGTGTAGAAAGCAGATTTCTAAGTCCAAAATCACAGTCTAGGGATTTCACTCTGCTTTCTTTTCAACCTGAACATTCCCCTGTACCTAAATTCCACTTCTAAGGAAGTGCCAAACTGCTCCACCTGAACACCTGGGTGTTTATTTTCCATTTAATCCTATGATGGTCCAGAAACTACACAAAGCAGTATCAAAAGTTCCCCAAGGGACCCAATATGACAGATGGGCTCAGAGTACTCCCATATCTGGCCCTACAGAAAATTCATTTGCAAACACTCTATTTTTAACATGCCATCAGTGGAAGAGGAACAGGAGACAGTGCGCTCATACATAGCTTTGCTAATATATTAGTGTTTGCAACACCCACCCAGGAGATCCTGGGTACAATGCTAACCTCAAAGAGATTTAAAAAAAACATCTCCCACCTCTCAGGAGAATGCTCCAAACACCAAGGTGTGTGGACTTAAGCACCTAAGAGCAATCTCCCCCCAAAAATGGTTAATTTAAAAATGTGGGTAAGTCCTCTTCCTCCTTGATGCATTTGCATGACACTATCTTAAGGGTAAGAAAGTTTGTTACCAAAGGTAGATGCATTAATAGATTTTCAAAGACTTTAACAGGATGGAAAAGAATTGCACTCAGGCACACGTGTGCGTGCGTGCACACACACACACACACATACATATACACACTTTTAACATTTATGTTATACACACACACCAATTTTCACCCAATTTGTGAAATAGGATCTGACTGTACTGCTCATCTGTGAACCTGGATTTCACTCTCAGGACTTTCTGAAACTCTCCCTCAGGTACCTAAATAAATGTTTTGAATCTGGCCACAATCACCTTAAAGAAAGGTATTGCAGCTCTTACTTTGTAGACTTCTAAGTCCTGTACTGAATCTAACCTCAAATCCAAAACCACATTACATAAACCTGCAGGCCACCTATTGCCTAAGTTTAGAAATACCTTAATTCCTTGGGAACCTACATTTTCTGTCTTAAAATCTCCCACTTAGTGTTGCATTTGCATACATACTTAGAACCGCTCATGTCTTACCAGCTTGGTGTCTAGTTCATACCGAAACCTGATCTCAACTTAGAAGAGAGGCATTCATCCTCTTAGATCCCCTGATGGGCTCAGTCCTATAGCTGTACTTAGACATGCTCAATGCACAAACAGGCTCCCCACAAAATGCATTGATAGCACTTTCTTTTAATAACAGCTGGTACCAGTGGCTCCCTTTTATAATCATAGACTACAAGTATACCACTCCCCCAAGAGGCAAGATAACCTGGTTTCATTCTCCCCTCTGCCTTCAGGAGTTCAAACCCACCCACAACCCACTAGTTTATAGATCATTCCAGGAAAGAACACTCTGAATACATCCTGTTGAAGCTGGGTCACTGTATGGAAAAGAATTAACATTCTTTGGGCCAGAGAAGGATGTTGACACAAATTATAATTTGGGCATGTTAAATCTATGCAATGTTATAAAGTATTAAAGTTGGAACATGCTCTGACTGGTAGCACATTAAGGGTTAATACCACCTCAGGCCTAATATCATAGAGAAGTGAAATAGGACTGGACAGGACCTCAAGAGGTCATCTAATCCAATGCCCTTCCTGAGGCAGGATCATCCCTATTCAAACCAACCTATACAAATCCAACTTTTTAGCAAAACTACACATAAATCCTGGCACAAAATCCAGAACATAACCCCTAACCTGCCACAGATAAAGCAGGGAGATCATGGCAGCCAATGTCCTGCTACTACAAAGCCTGTTAATATGTACACTCAAGAGATCCCTGGAAGAGGACCACATCTCTTGGTACAGAGGAAGGTAAAAACTCCTGCAGTCTAGACCAATCTAACTACTACTTCCCAATCCCAATGATGGTGATCAATATGACCCTCATGGGAGAGGCAAACCCCTCTAGCCAGGAACCTATGGCTTTAAGTTCCAGCAGGAGCACTGGCACACTCAAGTCAAAATCCTCACCCTTGGCTGCAGCCAATACATAATACCTGAGGAAGGCTTTAAGAAAGAGCAAAATAACCCTGACATGTAGCAGGAAGGAGGGAAAAATTTCTTCCTGGCCCCATGTGGCAACCAGCAAAGCCCAGAAGCTTAGGAAACACCTATAGAAAAACATAGGCATAGCTATGCCTGGATCATCCTTATTCAGCAGCTGTCCAACCTCTTAGATTATAGATTCATAGATTGTAAGGGGCTGGAAGGGACCTTGCAAAATCATCGGGGCCAGCCCCCTGCGCTAGGCAGGAAAGACAACTGGGGTCAGATGACCCCAGCAAGGTGACCATCCAGTGTCCTCTGAAGATTTCTAGGGTAGGTGATTGAACCATCTCTGGAGGGAGTTTATTCCACAGTATGGACACCTTAACTGTGAAGAAGTTTTTCTTAGTGTTCAGCCTGAAACAGTTTTCCAGGAGTTTGCAGCCTTTACTCCTAGTTTTCCGCAAGGGCGCCCTGGTAAACAGTTGTTTGCCGAGCTCTTGATGTATTCCCCTAATGTAGCAGTATGCTGCTATCAAGTCCCCACTCAGCCTTCTTTTTTTTAGGCTGAAGAGACCCAAGTCCCTCAGCCTTTCCTCATATGGCTTGCCTTGCAAGTCTCTGATCTGTTCCTCTTGAACACCTCCAGTGAAGGAGAGTGCACAACTTCCCTAGGCAGTCTATTCTATTGCCTCACAGTTTTAGGAGAATATCCAATCTAAACCTACTTTGTTACAACTGCAAGACAGTGGTCCATGTCCTACTTTCTGCAGCAAGAGATCTGCACAGCTCTGACTTGCTGCTAGGCGGCTGGCAAGCAGGAGCATGGCTAGGAGCAGCCAAGTCTGTCTCATAGCTCCCCACTTTCTGCAGTAAGCCATAAGTGGACTAAGTGTTTCCCTTTAATATCTGAGCAGATAAAAGGGGAAAAGAGCAAGGAATATCAGGATGCAGGGAATGACAGTGCTTAGAGCTAATCTGTGCATCCAGGATGGCTTCCTGCTTTACACAACTAATGAGAGACTGTACACAGTACCTATCAAGTCACAGGTCTTCCTGGTTTGACTACTTTCCCCTTCAAGCAATTCATATACACCTTGAATCTGACTTGCAACAGCCTCTGCTATTTTAGTCCTGAGCCTAACACTCCCCATCTTTCCATACATCCGGGGCAGTATGACTTGCGAGGACACATTATCCACATCGGGGTGGGGAGGTTGACAGCTCTGGGAGCTATGCATCTGGGGATGCTGGAGGTCCATAAATTGTTTTTATTGGCCCTATGGGGGTAGACCGATCTTACTGTAACATCAGCAGAATAACACAAGGTGGAGATATTCCTTGCCTAAAGAGGCATAAGTTTGAGGGGCTCAGAGGGCTCTTGTCTTTTCATGCCTTAACACACAGACACTCCTGTCTTAAGCTCATTTAATATATGGGAAGTTAATGTCTCACACCCAAAGAGGACACAAGAGGAAATTTAAATTCTGCAGCCCAAAGGCCTTGTCACATGTCAATTGCAAATCACTGGAATTTTAAACCCAACACATACTAAACTTCTGCAACATGCATCTTCTTGTGTTTTAACTGCATTGTGTTAACACAGTGTTAAGTTGAATCTGTGACACCCCCCTGAGTTACACATTCACTTGAGAGGGGAAGTCTTGGGGTCAGCTCACTGTTCCCAGGCCTGTTCTCTATTTTACTGAGTGACCATTTCATGTAAAATGAACGAATAGCCCTGGAAAACCAGGCAGAGAAGCGAACTGAACTGAGTTTCCCATTTCATGGGTAATTGCTCTAACCATTATACTATTATGTAAAATTTAGAAGTGCCAACAGTGCCACCCATACCTCATTATTCTCTTCTTCCTCCTCAGAGTGCACTTTAAAATAAAGAGTAAGGTCTGATTAGTTTCTTGAAAAGATATGTAGACCTACCTTCAAGAACAGGTGTGAAATTCAAGATCCTAAGTGAATGGAGGAACCTCTTTGTCACAATGCCCAGGGGGTAGGATTCAGTCATTTGCTCAGTGTTTACAACTCTCCTCATGTTCTGTACCATGACCGTAGGTGCTTAACATAATGGTCTGGATTCCACTTTGGAATCATGTGTCTAAAAATTGTAAGTTGTAGGCAAAACTGACCAAGATTATCCTTCACCCTTTCTATTGAAGATGTTCTTACATGAAGAAAGGAATAAGATTCATGGGATCTAAAAGAGAGAGACTGCTAATTTTTAAGTACTTAACTTCAGCAAGACCCATCTTCCAGGTACCTAAGGTACCTTTCTGAGAACTAGCCCAGAGGGATTCTTGTGGCATAAAACCATTCATGAAAAAAATCAATTTTTTGCCCAATCGTGCCATCTGTGCCACTAGCTGATAAGTATAGGAGCTACTCTATTCCACACACAGATTCCCTTAAACATGGATGCTACTCGGTATGCTAAAGTGTGCTATCATACTTTGAAGCAGCACAAACAGCTGCCACTCACCAGGGAATCTGGTCCATTATATTTAGAGTTTCTAGCTTTCTTATGACAAAATTGTCCCAATAGAAAATGTAATTGGTTATTATCACTGGAAGCAAATAACTCTTTCCCCATCACTGGGCATACTTTGCAAAACAGAAATGTCAGGATGTTCTGGACAACTGTGATATAATGGTTTCTGCAAAGTTCATTTCTGTGCTTCTTCAAAGCTATCTGCTCCCAACCTGTCAGGGAAATAATTAAGGCACACCACTGGTAAAGAAAAGAACTATCTATTAAAAGCATTGAAAAGTAATTGTTCATTAATCAAAGCCTGCTCCCCTTTAACAAAATCCAAAAGTTGATGCCATAATTGCAGAACCAAACCCATGTGTTACGCAGTGCTGCCTTACCAATCATTAATCAGTATCTCAGTTTTCTTGTTTGGCACGACTGAACAAGACAAATAGCAATCACCAGCATTGCAAACCTCTATCATTGGAGCATGATGGAGTTCTTCCCCCTTTTTCTAATATTAAATACCTTTCGCATCCCTGCCCTTCTGCCTTGTGTCATTAAAATGCAAATTTTGCGATAAATGGCTGCTCTAAAGCTATTTATTGGATAGGTAGAAAAAATGTTATTGCCAAGGAATTCAAATGTGGGATTAACTCATTTTTTAAATATTGTCTTGCATTATTATGCAATGAATTTTTTGCATTTCGGTAATACTTTTTATTCACTGATCTCATTATTCTTTGCAAATATTCAGTGCCTGATCCACAGATATTCCAAGACCCTGCATCAACAAGTATTGTGGGTGCTTAGTATCTTGCATCAGACCCACAAATAATTAATGTTCATAAGACTATGCTGTGGATTAAAAATATATAGGAATAATTTTGCTTACCAATGACATGCAACCAATTCTCAAGTACAATGTTTAACAGGAGAGAACAACAGTATTCAACACAAAGGTCACAAAATAAAGGAAAATGTTCTTTCAAAATGAAAATATAGAGGGAATTTAAATAGGTCTTACCTTCCCTAGAAGTGAGAATAATGCATTTAGTCTTACGAAAACAGGCGGGATAGTCTTTACGGAATGTGGAAGTAGGTATCTATTTTAAAGAAGCAATGGAAAACGTTAAAAGATATTTTTTTTGGCTCTAAATTTTTAAATCCTTTTTAGGCTTCAAGAATTCTATATACTAAGCATCATATGATAGTAAGGAGTTAATAAAACAGGGTGAGGATTTTTTACTTGGAACCAATCTATCGATATTTTGTACATGAGACATAAAATGAAAATATAATGTGTATATTAATTTGGTGTTTACAATTTGTCTCTGGTATCATTTATTCTTTTCCCTCATGAATTTTTATTTATAGAGAAACAGTTTTTCCATAGACAGATTTTACATACTTCAACCATTTAATACAGCTGAAATACAGCTAGGGTTAACAAAAAAGTGTAGAAAGCCTATTTGTTTCATTTTATTTTTCTTTTTGTTGCCCTAAAAGACATTGACTTTATATCCTGCTAGCTTCTGGCAATTATTGATGCAAATTTGGGAGAAATGGGATTCTGATTCCATACCACAGACATAGCAATAATTAATTAATAACAGTAAGTGTGAATAAAGTAATGAAGTTGTTTAAAGAAGTGTTTCAAAAAACGATTTATCAGGAAAGGTATTTTGTTTCATTTAATTTGCAGATGTAAATGGCTAGTTAACACAACTTCCTCTAAGAATTGGTTATCACTACACAATACTAATGAGCATCATGGTCATGCCTAGTTTAGGAGCATTACAACAAAATAACAACATAATCCTAAAATAGGCTGGCCGTAGAAAAATGAATTCAATGGCAATTGCTCACTGATGATTAACACCATTATTTGATCATGTAAATCATATGCAAGTAACATAGTTTCTGTGAAGAAAAAATAATCAAGGGAACCAGAAATCAGCATTTCGTTCCATTACTTGTGTGTATTTACTGTTCCCTTTCTGGAAAGTACTAAGCTTGTCCATGCTGGGTTTCCCTCTCCAGAGAAAGGGTCCCAAGTGTCACGGTGGAACCCGAACGAACAGGCTGGGTCTAGCGGCGGTGGAGTTCTGAGTGACACGGAAGCTGGATGTCCCTTAATTGAATAGGTTTATTAACTTACGCTTGGTAGAGCGCAGGTACGGAGTCTTCAGTTACAGTTAACAACACACAACAGGGGGGACCTGTTGTCCCATGGGGTTCGCTGACAGGCCCTTGCTTTCTACTCCCGGTGCCAGAGCCTGGGAATAGGTGCGACTGCCTGTCAGGTAAGTCCCAGGGATGGTCAACAGTTTATGAAGGAAAACAAATAACGAAACAGAACTGTAACGCGTCGGTGTCGCAGTCCACAGAACAGTTGGGTAGCCGAGGTGATTGCTGAAGTCAGGAGCCAGGTAAGTCACGCCAAGGTTGCAGTCAAAGTCCGTAGGGGTGATCCGGAATCATGGTCAAAGATGGTTGGAAGCCGAAGATAAATACAGTTAGCAATACAGAACGCCAGGCGGGAAGAGAGGCCAATAGGCCCAAGGGCCTAACTGGAGGACAGTACCTGAAGAAGTCAGCCTCTGTTTCCAGTTACGTAGGTCTCTCTCTCCCCCCCTGTGGGAGGGGGCTCGCTAGCCTTTTATCAGAATTTGGTAGCCGATCAGAATGTATACTCCACAGAACTTTCTAGTCTGATTATATAACATAATTGGGCATGTGCACTGTTATCCTCTCTCACACTGGGCATGCGTCTGACAGGGAAACTAGGTCACCCGTGAGTGACAGGCCCATAGGTCATGCAAAGGCCACGTGCAGGGCCTGTTACTATGACGCTTATAAGATAGCCTCTGCACTGGCAGCACTCACAGAGCAAATTTCCAAGGCAGTCCAAAGACAATCTATTTTGCCCCCATGAAAGCCACGGCATTCTCTAGCTCACTACCCATAAGGACTCTAGCCCTGTGATGCCATAGGGTACAAGTTATACTCTTTGAATGCTGCGTGCCAAGTTTTAATACTTTTTTTTAATTGTCAGTATTGAGAGAATCAGCACAGTTGAACCCCTAGGTGGGCATGTAACACCCACTGATTTCAGTAGGAGTTACACCGTGGACAGATATCTTAAAATCCCACTAAATACCCATCTGCAGCTTTACGTACCAAAATACCTTTAAAAATTCTTGCTTTTGATATCATTGTGCAGTATTTACTCCATCTATAAAAAAGCCATAATGTCATTCCTTTAAAAGAGATTGTATTATTAATTTTCTGATCCAGCTATTATGTTCATTTTTTTATTGTAACAAATACTATGAACCAGCTAAATGTCTCCAATGCAATGTGCTTGCTTTGTCTTTAATCTATATTGTCCTTGCCATATTTTAATTTCTCTCTTCCTTCTCTGGGAAGCACTCTAGCCATTGCTTGAATTAATTTATGTCCATATTAATTTATGTCCATATTAATTTATGTTTGAATCTTCTCTCATGTAGTAAGTCAAAAGTAATTTTACTGAAGAAAGTAGTGTTATTAACAAATAAAAATGGACAAATCAGACCCTTGGCCTTCTCCAAAAGTCTTTTTCCTCTAATTTTTAGTAGAAACGTAACATGCTTGAATTCCTGGTTTATACTCTGAATTTTCAACCCTGAAGTCCTATCACAAACAAAACGAGTTTACCTTAGTGGGAGTTTCCTTGTTTATCAGTCCAAAAATCAAGCTTCTACTTTTATAATTTTTTCCCCTAAATGTTGATCCTTCCAATAAAAAAACAGTATAAGTTTAGGAAAAGATGATTGTAATAATCTCTTTCATATCTGATAGATTACTTTCAAATCTGCCATCTTTAAAAATGAAGGCATCTTCTCTAACTTTGCGTCATAATAATACATAGTCTTGAGTTAGTATGGCATTTTTATGCATTAGTATCTCAAGATAATATCCTTCCTGTGGTGTGTTTAGTATTATTACACATAACACCTCAGAGTAATGATTATCTTCCCAGTCATGCACCAGGAAGCTCTTCTGTTTCGACAGACCTAAAAACCATACTTTTAACATTAGTGAGGAATTAAACAAATCCACAGAAGTTGCTTTGGGAACATAACTGCTAATCCATTGCCACAGCGTGTTTCTATTTTTTAAATTAACTGGATTCCCCCCACATCCTCCAGCAACACCCCTAAAACTTTTGGCAAGTATTTCCAACACCTAGTTTAATTCAAGGCCAACTCTTGGCTGCTAGGAACAAGGTGTTGCCAACGGGAAGCACTCTTTTGAAAGAAAGAGTCACATGGGCAGCAATTGGCTGCCTGGCAATGTAAAGTTTTAAGTGACATACTGCTTGACAGCTTCTTGGAACAAACAAAGCTCTGGCTGCTCCTGGTAACACTGGCAGACAGCAGAGCTCAGAAACACTTTCAGACTGCAAAATGAATGAAGTGTTTGACTGATATTAGTATGTAGTAGGGGCATCAACTGCCCAATCAGTGTTGTAAAAAAGAAAGTTGAAGCCACTGTTTTCTCAAACTCAATTGCTGGAAAATAAGAATAAAAAGCAAAAGCATGAGACCAAGTCATGTGACTCCTCTTTTCCAGAGAGTTAGACTTACCATACAAAGGACAGAGGATGAAAATAAAAGTTGTATCCATCTGTGCTGAAGGAATTCAGACATCAGAATTCGCTGCTTTTCTGCTGCTGCTGTTCTTCTTTTTCTTTTTTTTAATTGCCGTTATAATGTAGGAGTTTCTTTCTATCGTATTGCCATACAGAATGATCCAAAATATTTGTTTGTCTCACCCTCAGCAACCTTTGCTAAACAGGGAATATTATCAAAGCACTGAAGTCCAGCACAAAAACATTGTTCCTCAGGATATGACACATTAACTTACAGCATTCACACAACCTAATGTCTCCCCAGGCTTGCATTATACTTTATATTTTTGTAGGAAAAAAATGCACCTACATGTGCATCTACCTTTTTAAGTCAATAAACATCTTCTATTTCCATTCCTCCATTATTTAAAGAAGAAAAACTTTATGGTAAATACAAGTATATGGATATGTTTCATATGAAAGGCAGAGAGGCAGAGAGAGGAAGGGAAACCACAAGTTTATATTTCATAGGATGAATAAAATTGAAGTTACCTTTTAAATATACATTGCCTTGCTATAATATCTCTACTAATGACAAACACCCGCTGGAAGGTGGGTTGCCTTTAAGAATTCCACAGTGGTAGTGAACATATAACTCAGATCCTCTTGTTCCAAAGCACAGGCTTGAATGAAGAGATTCCCCTTTATCTGCGAACATTGCAGAGCATGAGATACAATGAAAACACGTTCCAGTTTAATTCAGCAGAGGGCAGTATTGCAAATACACTCATCCATCCATTATGTTGTTTTACAAGAGTAAATAACTAAACATTGTCTGGGGTTTTCAGGCATGAGATTAATGCTATTAGTATCATTAGCAAATGAAATTGAAAATGGTCGTGCTCCATAGCCTGAACGGATACATATAGTGGCATTTTCTTTTCTTTTTATATGTAAAAAAATTAATCTTTTGTTATAACACAGTAATAAAACTCATAGAAAAAACATGTTGGAAAGGGTGCCCAGACAAACAATTGATACAGGCACGCCAAGAATATAAATATAATTATATTTTCCTTGTTTCCAAAACGTTCTGAATTCATTCTTGTAATATGTCCCCCCACCTGACTAATATAGGGGAAAGTGGTCTTTTGTCAGCATAGTCTAGGTTCTTCGTGTTGCAGTCAATTCATGTGTCCCCTGGAATAAAACTAGTGAATTAATTGGTTGCTAACTGCTGCCCCCTGGAAAATGCATTTAAAATATATATATTTCTAAAGTAGATGTAGAGAGCATGTTGTAGTACCAAGCAGAAAAAGCAAAGAGCTCCTAGTGTCTCTTAATTTGGAAGTATTCTGTATTTTGTAGCTCATGTTGGAGAAGTGTTAAGATTTTTATTCAGAATCTAGATGCACAATTATTTGAATTACCAACATTCATGAGAGTTTAAATTGATTTTTTTTTACCCTACCTCCAGCTGCCATAATAAGAAACAAAATCTTTCTGGATAATGACATAATGTTTCTTTCACATTTTTACCAAACAAGTCTAGGTACATACAGCGTCAGGAGCGACCAGCCTTTATTCTCCAGTGTTTTATAGCTATCACACATCTACAAAGTCATACATTGGCAAAGAAGATCAGACAAGATGGTAGCATTTTACACCCACCTTGCAGAGATGTAACTTCATGCAAAACATACTTGGCTATGTAGAAACAAACCTGCGTGCAAGACCTAGATCATTCGGTGGCAAAGGAGGGGATATATCCCTTTGGTATGTTGTTTTGGTGCAGAAGGGTGAATGCAAAACATTTAAGTGTATGTTCCCAGGCAAGTTTCAGAAGAAACAAGAACAGCAGGAAGGTTGCTGACGGGCTGCTTGTGCCTAAGGGCTGAAGAAACAACCTGGGCTGTGTCTCCAGAGGTAGGGCTACTTTAAGAAGAGTATCTTTTCTTATAGTCCTTTGGAACTAGATACCTTAATGGTAGCCCCTTCCACCTCTCTAAATCCAGGGCAAGTGGTAGATAGGATTATGTTCTTAATGCATGCTCCATACAGGCATGCAATCCTGTCATGCTTAATGCAATTATTTGGATGGAGTATGGAAAGCTGAAAATGTTGTGCAAATGTTTCAGTTTCCTACTTCGCACCTTATTCAAAAAATTTCCACTCCACGGCTGGCATCAGTTCCTTGCTTCTTACCCATTCAGTCAATAAATTCATCTTGTCAAGTCCTAATTATTCAACTCCAGTTGTGCCAACTTTCCCCTTCTTTTCCCACAGCTGTTTCCAGTTCTACACTTCCTTTTTTCACTCTTCACTTTCACTCTATTGTGCCCTGATTCCAGCCCCACTGCCACCCTGCATTTTCAATTCCTTTTCAACAGGTTCCCACCAGGGATTCACCCTGCTAGCTTTACTTCATCTCTCTCCTTTTCTTCTGACTCCTATCCTCCCTTGGAAGCATAGAGCCCAGCATACTCACAGCCATAGGGGCTTTACTTACTCTGCCCAGTGTGACTCTAGAGTTGCATCTCTATGGCCATCGCAGGTGGAAGGTCATACTCTAGTCCCTAAAATTAAAGCCCCCACTTCCAAGTAGACAACCTTTGGGGTTAGCAACCACTAATCATAAACAAAACATGTCTACCTCTCATCCTAATTGGATGAATGAAGTAGCTGCTCAACTTCAGAAAGGATCACATACCCATTCCTCTGTCAAACCCACAACTCTCTTCACCAATGCTTTCATTCTCTGTATCTTTCATTGAAACCACAACATTTTCAATTCCTGGGGGCTTTAATTCCACAGCTCCCATAACCCTTCACTGCCAAGGTTTCTGCATTTTACAATCACTGCAACTGGTGCTGGGGCAAGGAGACACAAATCTCCTGAAAACGTAAGAGCTTTCCCCCTTCTCATGATTTCCCATATCTTCCTCCACTAGCATCACCTGCACATACTCCTGGAACAAATCTCCAGGGAGGGTTGAAGGGGAGGAGAGGAGAGGGGAGGGGAGGAGGAGATCTTTACAGCCATGCTAAGCTGAGTTCATGGGAAGCTGACACTCCAGCCCTAGCTTTGTTCCTGCCCAGAATCTAGTTAGTTTTTAGAGTTCAGGCACTCTAATTTGTACAGCACCCATTTTGGTATGATCCTTATTTTATTCACTACTAGTCTTTGCTATTGGGAAATTTATGACTGGTTCTGGCATCTCACCCCAGTCTTCCTTTGTGAACACTGAACTAGAACTCATTTAATTTCTTAGCACTTTCTACTTTCTTTTGTCAATAAATTACTGCTGCCATCACACAGATGTCTCCTTCACTGACCTTTTGTTGCTTATAAATTTCTTATTATTTACCATAACCTTTTCTGCAACCTTCCTTTCATCCTTCACCTTTGCTTTTTTGTATTTTTATCCTCTTTGAGTCTTTTGCTTTTGTAATTTTTCCAGTCCTCCTCTCTAGTTGCTGCTTCATACCGTGTATATATATATATGTATATGCCTTTTATATTATTTATTATTTGCTCAGCTCAACCATTTAAAATTTCAGATCAGAGGAAGCAGTATGAAAATGAATAAAGGGAAAAATGTGTTTTAATTATAACTGCAGTTACTGTAACGGTTTAGGAGCTCTTTTATATGCGATGCTACCAATGTTGAATCCTAGTACAAGAGGCTTTAAACCAGTTTTCAGCTATGATACAAGGGGAAAATAGGATATGGTTTCCAATTGGGAGTGGAATGTAATGGATCGGATTCTGATCTCATTTACCCTGATATAAAGGTAAAGCTCTGCTTTCTATCTGAAGCTATAGCACAAAGTAAGTAAGAGCTAAACTTTTATGAAAATCTTAGTTCTGTCTGATATGGATTAAACCTAGACTACAGAAGAATCAGAATCAATGTATTGCCCTACTTGGTCAATAACAACGGTTAACCAGGGTGCCCTTGGGGAGAACCAGGAGTAATGGCCACAGACTCCTGGAAGACCATGTCAGGCTAACTTCTTCACAGCTACAGTGTCCAGACTGTGGAATAAGCTCCCTGCAGAGGTGGTGCAATCACCTGCCCTGGAAATCTTCAAAAGGAGACTCGATAGTCATCTTACTGGGGTCATCTGACCCCACCTGTCTTTCCTGCCTTGTTCAAGGGGCTGGACCCAATAATCTTCTGAGGTCCCTTCCAGCCCCTTACAATCTATGAAATAGTAGGCAAACTGTTCAACTCTGGAAGACAGTGCTGAAGTAAAGGCAAATGTAAAATATTGCAAAAAATTAGTAACAAATATTTCTGGTCCTAGTGAAACTTCTATTACTTTAGCACAGCAAATCATTGATCTCTATATTTCTGAGATTCACAGTTATATCCCAATTCACTTATCATTTGCTAGATAGTTCTCTTTCTTCATTTATGGACATGTAAATTCTGTGATGTACTGATGCAGGACTTCACACTTTGTTCACACAACTCTGACAGAACTGTCACCTTAATTCTTCCCTCTTTATATGTCAGCGTATCCTTCATGTCCTGGTTAATCTTCTGCACAATGTGATTCAGAGATAAGAATGTTACTGGAAGAGTGGGCATATTAGAATTTTTCATTGAGACAGTCAACTCTCTCAGACCTCAAAAATTCATATGCACAATTCCTCTGTTTTTTATTTATATTCCTAACTTCTGCTCACAAATCACAGGTTTTGTTTTAGCCATATTGTTTTCTCATTCTAGGTGCAAAACTGTCTTTGAAATCAATGGGTGAAGAACAATATGATTGTGAAATCTCAATACAAACTGAAGTCTCAGGCAATTGAGAGGACCCGACATTTGCAGGATTGGGATTTTTATGTCATCTCTCACCAGCTGCCCACAAAATGTGGAAAAAAACAAAACAAAACCAAAGGAAAATATAAAGGTAGCCAAGTCATCTAGCAAGCAGCAGACAGATTACAAAAAATGATGAAAAATGTAGGCAAACAATATGTCTTCCATAGGATTCTTTAAATATTTTCTTTTTTTATATAAGACTAAATGTTTGTTTAGAAGGCTTCCCGCTTCCTGTCTTGTTGCAAGAAAACATACAGTCAGAGCCAGTAGCAAATAAATTAAACTTCACAACTGATAGAAATATTTTTTTTCCAATCCACCTGAATAAAGCCACCCACTGGGGAAAAAAAGCTTTTATATTGGATACAAAAGCTCTCCAGGCAACAACTGCACCTTTTGATCTGCTCCACATACTTTTTGCTATTTAGTGGTTTCAGCTTAGTGCTATACAGAAAGGGAACAATGAACCTGAATATGATCTTAGACACACTAGCTCAGGAAGGATTAACTCTATTTAGATCTATACACTAAGACTAGCATAAACCTAGTACCAAAGAGATAAGGATTAGACCCAGTACTTAAAATATGTATTCTTTAGGCCAATATATTTCTTTTTGCTGTGATTTCATATTCAGCTGGAACATAATTTTGCTTGAGTAGGGGCCCCTATATTATTCCTGCCAATAACCATGTTAATTTAAAATGAAAATACAAAATGCAGTTTTCATTAATAAAACAGTAGGTTCTTTGTCCTTCATCAGCTATATTGTTCTCCTTTGTCAGGGCTGACTGTTCAAGAATGCATATATTTAAAATGCTGGAGAAATGTTAATTGTTTAAACAACCACTGCAAGAAACAAGATACTAAATGGGATTTCTGTGTTTTTTCCCTTTTGCTTTAGGATCATACACACAAAATGTATGCATAGTAAATGAATAGGGCAAATTCCATGATAATGTGGTATGCAGCTTTCAGTATTTATTGCATTTTCAGTAAACACTGCGAACCATCATTCTGGTGCAAAATTGGAATCTATTATAGAGCAGAGTCAATAAAAGGGAAAGTATGCAGAGAAAAATGTGTTACTCTTCAATCACCACCTGCCCGGTTTACCTCATCACTTGCATGATCACGAGTATACTGAAGAACTGTTGAGGTAGAAAGCAAATTTGCTCAAATTGAATGCTAAAAATATATTTAACCCCCCCCCCCTTCGAAACCTACAACAGAGGAAATAGAGAAAGATGATCTAGATTGCCAGAGAGCCTGAAGTCTGTGCCTAAACAAAAGAGGTCAAAATAACAGATCAAATAAAAAACCAAAACAGGTGCCAGTCACTAAAGTAGAAAGAGCTTCTACAAAAAAAGGGATTCCTATGGTTCTAGCAGTCTCTTATACTCCACCAAACTCCCCCTTAATTACGTTATAAGAAGGATACCATCTTCTTCCCACCCAGTCTTCCATCACAGTTACAGAGCTCAGGATAGCAGTGCTAAGGGGAAAAAAAGCTTTTAATTTCCCAGAACTGCATTGTCTACCTCACACAGTGGAGGTGAAGGAAGGGGTCAAAGTTGAAATGCAGCTCACTGTATCTCTTGGACTGTGGCTGAATTAATTTGATAGTACACCAACCAGGTACACTAAAGAAAAAGTTACTGTGAATAAGAATTTCAACTGAACATCAGAAATGCTCATTAAGAAAGAAAAAAAACTTGAAGAGTCTCTGAAATAGCTTAGAGAATATTTTTCCATCAAGAGCAGCCATTGTTAGTACTCACATCCTTTTTTACCCCTTTACTTTCTTCATTCTGATTAAAATCCCCATGCTTTTCAAAGGGACAGAAGATCTTGGTCCTCAGATTAGCAGAATAAGACATGGAAAGTGAGATACAAGAGTATTCAAGAATATGCTCTTCCTGAATAGGGTAGCTTGTTTGCATATATTTGTATGAATCATTGAGACTTGTTCCATGTTCCAAGATACTTCTCCACATGCAATGAAGATTATAGGTTTCCCTCGCTTTATGTGCAATGCCCCTTTCTATACTAAAAATTTATTAAATGGGAGCCAAACTCATGCTTATGCATTTGGTATGGTGGAAACCCGCAGTCAACTGCTTTGTGCGGTGCGTTGTGGGACTGGTGCACACCAAAATATATTCTATGTGAATCTGTGCTCCTTGCTCGTTGTCTGCAACATTAGTTTCTGTAGTTGCCATCTCCATTATGGTAACATTCACCACACCCCTGTGCTTGTGTGTCCTGTCTGCTGTTGGCGAGTACCAAAATTGTCTTGTAAAAATGGTAAAAATAGGTCTGGGGGTCAGTACAATTGAGGTCTTGAAATGTATCCCTGTTTGTTACATTGTAAAGTGGGCTCCCTTTATGAAAATTCGAGTTATGCACCATTTTCCAGGAACGCATGTACAATATAAACTGAGGAAAACCTATATAGCACTCTATTCTTTTTTCACCTGGACAACTTTTTATACCAGTTTATCTTCATTGCCACCACTGTTTTCAATATCTTATGGGGTAAATAAGTGAAAAATCAGATCCCCCACATTTTGAATTTCAGACAAGTACATAGGATTCCAGTCATGATACATCAGCATTTAGATTTGACTCTGTTCTCTGTTAGCCAAGCAAAAATCTTGGACTTCAGATATTCTTTGCAGCATTTTAGCAAATGACATTTGCACAAGCCTGTACACTTTGTTTCTTCTGATGTTTTATTATAACTTTATGATGCATTGGTTCCAGCTATGGCAAGTTTCTGTGCTGCTTGAGTCACAACATTCCTGAAGCAGAAGAGTTAATTTTTATTCAGCAATATATAAATTTAAACAAGTTTAATATTCTACTTTTAAGAAAAGTCTGAGTTTAAATGTTACTGAAAATATTCCTCTTTAGTCTAAAGCAGAGTAATTAGCTAGATAAGTTTTGCCTATGAATTGTTTAAAATGCATTTGGAGGTGCTCAGGACAAAGTCAATGTTCTCTAGTCATTAATAATTCACACCAAAGAGCCATTCTCTATAATTTAGCATACTTTAGCATGAAAGGGCCCACAAATTACTTTGCCTGAACATTCTAGTTATGGATGAAGTTGTGGCTAAGTAGAAGCAGACTGAACACAGCTTATTCTAAGTAATTTCAGTATTTCCAGAAGCTTGAAAGAAGGGGAAAATGAAAAATAAAGCTAGAACATTTAGGTGAAAAAATGAGAGGGAAAACAAAAGATAAATTTTAGGCTGCTGAAATCTACCAGACTGTTTAAGATTGCCACCAAAAGAAATTATGTCTGAAAAATGTTAAAACATATGAAAGCATGAGTAAATTTACAAGAAAGATTAGCTAGCCATTTCTAATTTCTGGTAGCTGCACATCTCCTACTCTCCTTTTCCCCCTTCTTCTTTATGTTCGATGAGATTCAGTTAAAATGCCCCCACTGCTGTTTTGAAGCCTGGGGACACCGATACAAAAGTCACTAACTAAAATGCCCCACCCCTGGAGCATGTGTAAAAACACCCTTTGAGGGACAAGGTTGTAGCCAGATGAGAGGGTTAGAATCTATACTTGTTGGGGGGTTTTTCTCTCTCTTTAAATTATATTATCAGGGGGGTTTTCTTAACAGATTCTTTTCTGCAGTCATTTTATTGTTTTGTCACCTTGTTGCTTCCCTGCGGTAAAGTGTGATCCCAGGGAAAGTATTATTCCAGGCCAGGCCATTCTACAGAATGGGAATCCTAAAACTCTTCCAGAACCCAAGAGGAAGCTACCTGATGCTGGCAAAGTTTCCCGTGTTGCAGCTGTGGGGTCTGGTATAAGGATAGTGGAGCCAAGACTTGCAGGGATAAGAAGTTATCACAGTAAAAACCTTGGTCTGTTCCTTGAGACAAGCAGTGGCACAGCAGAATAAACAACTGAGGGGTCCAGGCATACTCCATAGTTGTATTTGTGACAATTATATTATACTAGCCAATTGCCTGTCATGAATGATGGGGTTGGGATGCAGGCAGGGATAGAGCGCTGCCACCACCACCACCTCCCAGGACCAAAGAGTGGGGGGAGAGGAAGCTTGCCCCCTCCATCCCCCTCGGCCAGCACCCTGCCCAGCCACCACCTCTGGGGGGGTGGGGCGCACAGGCCAGCACTACTGGCCTCACTACCCCACTCCATTGCCACCACCTCCAGGGAGCAGGGCTAGGGGGGTGAGGCCACCACTGCTGGTCTCCCCCCTCCCCCCCACTCCATCACTCTGTTGCCATCATTTCCAGGGAGCAGGGCTGGGGAGGTGGGTGGTAAGGCCAGTGCTGTTGGCCACACTAAGGGTTGCTTAATTATAGCAAGCCATTGCTCCTCTATTTTGTAGACTTCTAGGAATAAAACTATTAAGAGTGTATATTTGTAATCAATAAGTAAGAGAAATTCTTGGCTTTGTACACTTGTTTGGGAAATGTTTCTCTTCTACTCTAAAACTGTAAGGTGTTCAACAATTATAACAAAATATAGGACAAAGATTCAGAGCATTAAACTTCTGAGCGCCGCATTATCTAGTTCTCCAGTGCATTAAAAAGGGAAAAGGATATATATTAAGGGTACTCCAAAGCGGGCTTGCCCATTTGAAATTTTATGTGAACTCATTACCCAGCAGTTTCCTTTCCAACTTTCTCTGTGTTATCTATGATTTATTATAATAGATCATAGATAAGAAAAATGAGTTGATAGTAAAGAGAGCACTGTAAGGTTAGAATATTCTCTGCTAACTTGAGTTTGTACAGAGGGATTATATTACTGAATCTCCTTGCCACTGGAGAGAAAGCAGCTGTCAGTACCATATTCTTTCAAGCTAAATGAAAGGCTCACATGCTCCAGGGACACGTGCAAAAGAGAAAATGCTTTGGGCAGCAGGACACACACCAGTGGAAAGAATCTAGACATAAGTATCCAGTCTACCTTAAAATCCCTAGCATGAGCTAGGGGTCCAACTCTTCCTTTTTCTACATGAATGAGAGAAAGCCTCTTGACAGGAGATTTTAGTGCAGACTACTTCTGGAATACTTGGTGGGGCTTTAATCACCATAAAATATCCTCATGCTTTGTTTGTTTGTTTTGTTCTCCTTCTCCCTCCCCTTCCCCAGGCTGTGTTACTTTTCCATGGCTTCCCCTTCATCCAGTAGTTAGAAAGCCAGGGATCAAACCCAAAGGCTTGCCAATTTTGTCCCCCCACCTATTTAAGTTGGTGTAATAAAAGACATCAGATCACCCAAAGAAGCTTGTCCGCCTATGTCCTTAGACCAGCACAACTACTACCTACACCCTTGCAGGGATCAACCTGGGTTTTAAACAACATATAAAACATATGCTTAGATCAGTAAAATGGTATTTTCACTTTTAAAAAATCCAATAGAAGTGACAGATACATGGATCCCATCCTTTCTTAAATGTCTCTGCAGGGCCTTTCAACTATTAGTGCATCCCAATAGGAAACATTCAGTATTAGCTTTAATCAACTCCAGTAGTAAAAATATAGATCTAGATTCTGACCTTTACCATCAATGCTTTGAGTTGCTTTTAAGAGGTACAAATACAAGAAAGATGCTACAAATAGCTTACAACCTAATTAGTTTTAAGATGGAGCATAATAATTTTATGTATGCACAATAGTTATATTATGAAGTTAACAGCAGGTCACTTTAAGTCCTGTGGAGTAGTATCTCCATGTAAAAGGAGTACCAGGAGCTGAGAGATTGGTGAAAAACCTGAGTACTATGTGCATTCTGGTCTACAAAGCAGAAAACTGACAGCTGTAGCTGGACTGTTGTAGAAGGAGGCACTTTTATTTTCATGAGGTGCAGCCCAGGATTTAGCTCTTGTTTGGTCATGCTGACAGTTGTAGTGCTGTGCCTTTTCCTCAAATTTT
>NW_017729025.1:119231434-119239980 GCF_001723915.1 Gavialis gangeticus | reverse complement strand
TCGGTCATGCTGACAGTTGTAGTGCTGTGCCTTTTCCTCAAATTTTGTTTCATGTATTTAAAATACAAATGTCTGGATAATTTCAACCAAGAAGCCATGTTTTCCAGCAAACTCTCAAAAATCCCTGGCATCTTGACACATTTGCCTGAAGACAAGTTACAGAATCAGAAAGATGCCTTGAAAAACATGTCAAAATTAAACTGTCAAGAATGGGAGTTAACTTAACCCCAGTGGGAGGTGGACTGGGCCCCAATTGTGTATTTATGAATGATATATTTATGAAGATCCTGTTTACTCTTTTCTTCCACCATATTTTCACCTGAAAGGACAATATTAGCTCCCCTAAAAGGGAAAATAGAAAGACACATTTACAGTGCTGCATCCTATCCTCTACTATTCAGTAGGCAAATCCTACACCTCTGGGTATGCTTACTGAAGGGCTGGGCAGTTGTCATCTGTGATTATCTTGGCAACAGGCCCCCATTACATCTGCATAGCTAGAGATCAGCAGTGTTGAGGTCAGGCAGCAGAGACAAATATGGCTCTGGATTCCTATGGTGACAAGGGAATCAACAAAGATCCTACTGTAGACCAGGAGAGGGGAATTTTCTTTCTCCTAATGATTTCCTGTGCATTTTCTTCTAGGATGGGGAAACTGACCTTTAGTAACTACAAAAGTATCTTATTTATTAAATATTTTCCCTTCCCCTAGAAAGTGTATTGGTTGAAAAGAATATGTGGACTGCTTACATAACTGCCATGACTGATTCTAGGCTTTCCACTCCATGTTTTCCATCTTTGTAATACAACATACTGTTTCCTATTACCATCTCCAGAACTCTAGATCTATTTAATAATTTCACACTAGTCTATAGCCATCAGTCTATCAAGTGCAGTTCACTAACTTGTGAAAAAGCAGCTTTTCTTCTGAATGCAACACTGATTCACCATTTTTCAAGAATACCTCCATAGGGTTTTAGAAGAAAATATTGAATGCATAATTTTTTGCCCTGCAAAAGCAAATTGTAAACTAAAAAAGTATTCTTCTGACATTTGAACATGCCCATCGTGTCCAAACCTATATGTGAGATGTACTGTGGTCTTTTTTGTGCATTAAGCAGCCATTAAAAAAAAATCAGCAGTTGATTTCAATACAAATATAATACCTAATTAGCCTCTAAATTATTTTGATTCTACTTGCCATAATGGTGGATGTTTGATATACAGTATATTAAGCTACATTATTACAGATACAGTGTTCACCTAGTTTGTATAATGGATCATGAATTTCAACTGTACTCTATAAACTACTGGAATATTTTAATTAATAAAGGTTAAAAAACAACATTTTTAGTAGCTACACTCATAATATGTGAAACTTTCAATACTGCACTTAATCAAAACCATCACTCTAAGCCAAATAATTCCTTAGTGTAATGCATCTGATTATTCCTTACATTGGATTTACATTTATTTTAAAAGCTCCAATTGATTTAATTTTGTTTCATTTCTTGCATTTTAATGGATAGGAAGTTATGGGATTCATTCTTATTAACACCTTTATGATCTGGAGGTTGCATGCCTTCCTCCCTTTTCAAAAGGATATGGAGCCAGAGTCAGTACACAGTGTCTGACTTGGCACATGATGTCAAGCCCTGCCCACTGGATGGGATCCAGCACATGGCCCCAGACCTGGTACGCACAGTCAGATTCTGCACCAGGTCAGTCCATGCGTCCTACCCAGCATACAGGGCTGGTAGTAGGCTAGGGTCCCCAGTTGCTGCTACATGATTTCTGCAAGGGAACTTTTCCCCTTTATCCTGCCTCTTAAAAACAAGGTAGATACATCTACATGTTCATTAATGCACAGTGGTTACTGCACACTTAATTCAGTACTTGTATAATCAAGTACTAAATGAATGTGCAGTAACCAGAGTTACTACGCAGCAGTGCCAGCAAATGCCCTTTTAGCGACACTACTGTGCAGTAGCTTAATAATATTAAACAGTAGCATATTAACCCTGTTTGTGCTGTGATGTGCTACTACACAGTATTATTAGGCTACTGCACAGTTAGTGTCTCATGTAGATGCACCCAGTGTGCATTATATATAGGGACCTACCTAATTTCTGGGGGATGCCCCCCCAGTTTCACAGCCAATACACAGGCCAGGCAGCCATTTTGGAGGTGGAGCATGGCAAGCACACCCTTTCCTCTGATTGGCTGAGAGGCCCCAGTGGTTCCACTCCTCACCACTTATTGTCTGCAAGAGCTGTCAGTCATGCAACCCTGTCCCTCACCACCAACTGGTGAAGAGGGGTGGGGGTACATGATATGCCACCCTCATAGAAAAAACAGTGGAAAGGAGTAGGGGGAACCCCCTTTCCCCTCTTCCCCACCCCACCAAATTGCTGCAGTGCACTGAGGACTGCTGGTTCCCTATGAGGAGCCAGCATTTTCTTTTCAGTAAGTTTTTTTTTCCCAATCCACAGATTTTGTGGATTTCACAGGCAATGCCAGATTTCATGGAATCTGCAAAATCCACAAAGTTGGAAATTTGGTAGGTCCCTAATTACATACAGGGGTGTGGTATATGTGAGAAAACATGGTAGGCAACTTAACCAGCCTTTTGGATGTAGGACCATAAAGATAACTCAGTCCTCCACATTTTTTCCTTCATCTGAATTGTGGCTAGGTACAGAGATCCAGTCCATTGGCCTGAATGGAGAATCAGAAAGCAGTTCACAAAATATAAATAAAAGTTAACAAAATGCATGCACAGTAACTTCCCTTCCTTTATCCTAAACTTGCACTGGTTGCCACTCTTCCTACATCCTCTCTTCTCTTCCTGCATATAAGTTCCACTTCTTTTGACCCTCCATTGAATGGTATTGGTTCTTCCAGTTGTTATTATACCATTTTGCCACTTACAATAATTTGTAGACTCTTTCTGACAAACTTATCCCAAAGCAGAATGGAAGCTGTATTTATATCACACTATATTTGGTCAGTCTTAATTAGGAGTTACAGGTACCAATTTTAGGGCCACCAACTGATTTTACAGCAGAAAGCTCTGCCCAGGAGTAGGACAGGTACCAGACAGCCCCCTGCTAGGTGGGAAATACCACAAGTGGGACAGCTGCCAGCAAGCCCCTGGTTGAGCAGGGAAGCTGAGTTCCCTAGTCCCAGCACTGTGGAGAGCCCAGAGCTGCCCAGTGCCAGGATGGGGGGGGGGTGGGGGGAGGCATGGGGTGGAAGGGGGCAGGGACTGATCCTGTTCTAGTGCTGATCAGCTCACCTGACATTATTTTTTTCTTAAAATCCCAGCTAACTGCACAGTAGATTAATTTATTGTGCAGTAAATGTCATGCACATGTAGACAGTGACACATTTTTTTTTAACTTGTCTGAGTATATAAAGTATAAAAAGCAGTTGGTTTGATCTTGCTAAACCTTGACTGGGTGTTTTTTTTTTCAAAACCTCCCCTTCTTCCAAGTGATAGAGTCAAATCACATTTTTTTCTCCATACCAAATGCCATGAATGAAGAATTTAGAAAAGCTTATACCAGTTATGCTCTGGAATAAAAGGTTGAAGAGTTATTTACTAATTACCAGGAATAGATGAATTAATATAGGTCATGTGTAGTCATGACAAAGTCGTGTAAGGTCAGGTTATATTTGCTTATCACTAAAATAGGGTGAAAGCTGATCTTTCATCCTGGTTTTACCTGAGCAGAACTTGATTGTCCTTACTAGAATTACTTCTATATATCCATTAGCATATGTGAGGTCAAATCTATCAATGTACTTCTGTGGCTTCCATCACCATAGCATCTGGGTATTATACAAACATGCATTAATTTATCCTTAAAACAACTGTGAGGTAGTGAAATATGAAACTTCAAATGTTCAAAGTACAAATAACCCAAGTTAAGTCATTAGGAAAGTAATTTATTGCCTTAGAATTTTTTAAACTGTCCCACCTAAAACTCCATTAACATTAAAATAGAATAAGATCTCTCAAGTGCAATGTGTCTGAAACTACTCTCAACACAGAAGGAAAAGTGGTTATGTCAGATATCTAGCCCCTCACAAACTGATGCAATACAAATTACTATAGGAAGCACTTTCTTGAGAACAGTATTTTCTTCAGTGGAGTGTTAACATTAACTATTAGGGCTGGGCAAAATTTCAGCTACTGTTTTGTTTCAAAGGTGTTTTGATGCATTTTGAGCTCAAAACACCGAAACCAAAACTAAATGCAAGGCTTCAAAACAGTTTTGAAGCTAAACAAGGGCACTCAAAATATTTCAAAAATGTCAAAGAGTTTTGAGTTTTGAAGCCAGGCTTGCAGGGAAATACAAACTAAGGAGAGGGAGGAGGAAGAAAGGGGAAGGACTGCTCTGATACTGACATGTGTAGCTGGCCAGTGACTGTGATCCTTCCCTGAGGTCCCTTCTAATCCCAGTGCTCTTGAGGAGGGAGGGAAAAGAAGCATAAATGCATTGTTTGAAATGAGCTTTGTCAGCTGTGCCTTTGTCACCTTACTGAGCTGTGTCCTCCAGAGGCATCAGGAGCATCAGGAAGGCTTTCACTTCCTACTTGCTAGTCTCTTCCTACTAAGTGGGATCCAATCCTTTCTGAAATACCCTAATACCCTTTCCTAATCCATTCCTTTCAATTTATTCATCCCCCAAAATGCTATTTTTGTTTTTATTATTCTCTGTAATTCTTTCTCCACATAAAAGAAATCAATGTTACCCCTGACAGTCTTCATTGACTGTGCAGGAAAGCACAACATATATTACAGAACATATATATTTATATTACATAAATACATACAGTACATTACAGAAACACACACAGATTTTCCAGCACACCAAACATGATGCATGCTGGAAAGACAGGTGGCCACTCTTCTGGCCTAATAGTTAGGGATGCCTTGGAGGGAGACAGGGATGCTGGTGAGGGTGCCATCACAACCAGCCACCTGATTTTGAAATGTAGGAACATGGCAGGCTACTTCCACTGCAGCATCAAGGCAGGCAAGATGCTGTGGAACAATCAGGCAGAGCTGAGCATTCTGCAGCACAAAATCATGCAGGATCTGGAGACTTGGTGGAACTCCTCATACCTGATGCTTGAGAGGCTGGTTGAGCAACAGAAGACCTTCCATGAGATGGCCTTGCATGGGGAGATGAGGATCAGTGGCCCGCTTAACAAAACTGAGTGGGATACCATTTCCCAGATCTTGGCAGTCCTCAAGCCCTTCCTTAAGGCCACCAAGAGCTTCAGCAGTGGCGATGCCATCCTGAGGTAGGTGATCCCTGTAGTGAGGGAATTTGAAAACGAAATGCACAAGTTCCAGGAGATCAATGTTCCTGGCTGAGGCAAGCTGCTGTCACCAGACATGCAGGCATTGGTGAGGAGGCTGAAGAAGGGCATCAAGAAATGGCTAGATCTGTTGTGGTCCAGTACAGTCCACATGCTGGTGGCTATGCACAACCCAAGGGTGAAGGGAAGTGTATGCAGCAGTAAAACCCTGGATTACTGGATGGAGTCCAGAGGCAGAAGGGTAGAGGCAGGGGGATGTGGAAGATGGGGATCCACTGTTCTGTGCCAGTACACCATCTGCCAGCCAGTCTCCTCCTCCACCACAGGTGCTGCCCATGTGGGCCAAGGGCATGGCTTCCATGGTGGGGTCCAGAGGCACCAGAGCCCACCAGCAGGCAGGTAGCACTCAGGCCTTGGTGGTGGCCTCTCACCGAGGATGTGGAGTTGCTGCTGTGAGACCCCCTCAGCCTAATAGGCAAGCCACAGCCAGATGTTGCAGGTCTGGTCATGGTTGCCCAGGAACACCTGTCCTGTCCACCAACCAGTGTTCCAAGAGAGCAGGTGTTCAGCATTGCTGGGGATGCTGTGACACTACACTGTACCTCTTTGGATCCTGGTTTGGTGGAGCAGCTGGTGTTCCTCAAGGTGAATCTCCTGCTGCTGGGGTTCCCTAGGCTCTAGGTGAAGATGGAGTGCCACCCTCCTCACTATGTTGGCAGCTATTTCCTTTTGGTTTCTGGTTTCCAAACCATTCAATGCCCCACTCTCAGAGCTGGAGGAGGCACTCACTGCATCACCAGCCAGCAGGGGAAGAACATATCCCTACTGAGCTCCTGTGCCAGGATGAACTTGGAGGTATGGGATGGGGCTATGGGGAAGAAGGAGGCCTGAGGTCCTGGGCATGACCTAAAACTGAACCCTGCCAGGGTTGGGACTGCTGTTAGTGTGGGAGCCCCCAGGAAATGCAAGGACTGTAGACCTCCCTGGTGAAAGGTAGGTTGGGGGGTTGCTTTATAACCTCCAGCCACCACACACATGCACAGTCCTGGCTGGGAAAAGCCCAGACCCCTAAGGTCATTGAGAGGCCTGAGGCTTGCTGGTTGTAGTGGAGTTGTGAGGCTCCAGGTGAGCTCAGCATAGCTGCCTGGGATGCCATCTGTGAGGCATGGGCTGCAGTATAGGAGAGGTATGGAGCTGCAGAATCACACACCAGGCAGACAAAGTTGTTTGGGTCAATTTGTACCTTTTAGTAGACCAATTGAATGGTTGGAGAAATATATCTTAGCAAGCTTTCGGGTTGAAAACCCTTCATCAGACTGAGGAAGCATTTGCAGTTGGCATGTGTGCTCTTCCTGGATGGAAGGAATAGTAAAGAAGCCAGAGGCTGGCATGCAATGCAGGCAAGAAAGCTAGTCAGTGAAAATGGAAATGGAGGTGTCAGGGGGTGAGGGACAGGTGAGGGGGGAAGGAAGGAGGGTGTAGCAGGTAAAAGTGGAGAGGTACCTGGGGGGTCAGATGTCTGGCAGGTTGTACTGTGTCATAATTTCAATGTTTATATTGAGTCCATGAGTTTCTGTATTCAGGAGGTTGATGAAGTTTAGCATCCTGGCTCTGGTGCAAGATGTGCAAGTGTAAGCCCGCTGCACCCCCGTAAGCCCAGGGACCCCAGCAGTGACCCCAGGACCCTTGACAAGCCCTGGCCAGCCAGCAGGTAAGCAGGGGCCAGTGAAGGGAGGGACCTAGCCAGCTGGGAGCTGGCTAAGTGAGCCGGGGAGGGTCACACCCCCCTGGCTTCTACTTCACCCAGCCCCTCAGGGAGCCGTGTGACCGGAGCCTCGTGACCAGGTCATGCAAACAGGCACACTCTTGAGCCCGGAGTGACCCTTGCAAAGCCAGCAGACCAAGGCACATATGGGATCCCACCCAGCCCCAGCCCTGGAACAAAATGTAGGCACAGCAAGAGCCCCTAAGGGGACACTTGCGTGCCTATACACAAATGCCAGGAGCCTGGGGAATAAACAGGAGGAAGTCCATCCCATCTCAGAGGAAAGGCAGCAAAAGAGCACAGCAGCCCCCCTTGGCTCTCCAGGGAACTGGCAGGGAACTCCAGGAGGCTGTATCTTAAAAGGAAGACCTATAAAGGATGGAGGACTGGAACTGCCACCAAGAAGAAATACTCCGCTTTAGTCCGGATTTGCAGAGAGCAAATCAGGAAAGCCAAGGCTGCGATGGAACTCCAGCTAGCTACAAATATCAAGGAAAATAAAAAGTCCTTTTTCAGATATGTGGGGAGCCAGAGGAAAAGCAAGGGCAACATTGGACCCCTGCTAAACCACATGGAGCAACTGACAACTGACACCAAGGAAAAAGCGAACTTGTTAAATGGGTACGTTGCGTCAGTTTTTCATCAGTCCCATGGGATGGCCCTGCCCACTATGGGTCAGGGAGGCCCAGCCAAGGGAGATTCCTTCCCCTCCATTGAAGCTGACCTCATGAAGGAACACCTCGACAGGCTGGATACCTTCAAGTCAGCCGGCCCTCATGGGTTACACACAAGGGTACTCAGGGAGCTGGCGAGCTTCATAGCTCAGCTCCTGGCATGGATATTTGAGAGTTCTTGGTGCTCTGGTGAAGTGCCCAATGATTGAAAGAGGGCAAATGTCGTGCCTATCTTCAAGAAAGGGAGGAAAGTAGATTTGGCAAACTACAGGCCCATCACCCTGACCTCTATCCTGGGGAAGGTCTTGGGAAAGATTATCAAGGAGGCCATCTTTAACAGACTAGCTGAAGGCAATATCCTGAGGGATACCCAGCATAGGTTTGTTGTGGGTAGGTCTTGCTTGGCCAATCTCATTTCCTTTTATGACCAGGTGACTTATCACCTGGACAAGAGGGAAGAGATCGACGTCTTATACCTTGACTTTAAAAAAGCCTTTGATCTGGTATCCCACGATCACCTCTTGGCTAAACTGGCTAACTGCAGCCTTGACATCACCACGATCCACTGGCTGGGGAACTGGTTCCATGGTAGGACCCAGAGGGTGGTGGTCAATGGGAGTCAATCATCTTGGTGCACTGTGACCAGTGGGGTCCCACAAGGCTCTGTCCTAGGGCCTATACTGTTTAACATCTTCATCAATAATGTGGACATTGGTGTCAGAAGTGGACTGGCCAAGTTCACCAACTACACCAAACTCTGGGGTAAAGCATCC
>NW_017729025.1:119220070-119221285 GCF_001723915.1 Gavialis gangeticus | reverse complement strand
TGGGGAATAAACAGGAGGAAGTCCATCCCATCTCAGAGGAAAGGCAGCAAAAGAGCACAGCAGCCCCCCTTGGCTCTCCAGGGAACTGGCAGGGAACTCCAGGAGGCTGTATCTTAAAAGGAAGACCTATAAAGGATGGAGGACTGGAACTGCCACCAAGAAGAAATACTCCGCTTTAGTCCGGATTTGCAGAGAGCAAATCAGGAAAGCCAAGGCTGCGATGGAACTCCAGCTAGCTACAAATATCAAGGAAAATAAAAAGTCCTTTTTCAGATATGTGGGGAGCCAGAGGAAAAGCAAGGGCAACATTGGACCCCTGCTAAACCACATGGAGCAACTGACAACTGACACCAAGGAAAAAGCGAACTTGTTAAATGGGTACGTTGCGTCAGTTTTTCATCAGTCCCATGGGATGGCCCTGCCCACTATGGGTCAGGGAGGCCCAGCCAAGGGAGATTCCTTCCCCTCCATTGAAGCTGACCTCATGAAGGAACACCTCGACAGGCTGGATACCTTCAAGTCAGCCGGCCCTCATGGGTTACACACAAGGGTACTCAGGGAGCTGGCGAGCTTCATAGCTCAGCTCCTGGCATGGATATTTGAGAGTTCTTGGTGCTCTGGTGAAGTGCCCAATGATTGAAAGAGGGCAAATGTCGTGCCTATCTTCAAGAAAGGGAGGAAAGTAGATTTGGCAAACTACAGGCCCATCACCCTGACCTCTATCCTGGGGAAGGTCTTGGGAAAGATTATCAAGGAGGCCATCTTTAACAGACTAGCTGAAGGCAATATCCTGAGGGATACCCAGCATAGGTTTGTTGTGGGTAGGTCTTGCTTGGCCAATCTCATTTCCTTTTATGACCAGGTGACTTATCACCTGGACAAGAGGGAAGAGATCGACGTCTTATACCTTGACTTTAAAAAAGCCTTTGATCTGGTATCCCACGATCACCTCTTGGCTAAACTGGCTAACTGCAGCCTTGACATCACCACGATCCACTGGCTGGGGAACTGGTTCCATGGTAGGACCCAGAGGGTGGTGGTCAATGGGAGTCAATCATCTTGGTGCACTGTGACCAGTGGGGTCCCACAAGGCTCTGTCCTAGGGCCTATACTGTTTAACATCTTCATCAATAATGTGGACATTGGTGTCAGAAGTGGACTGGCCAAGTTCACCAACTACACCAAACTCTGGGGTAAAGCATCCACACCTGAGGA
>NW_017729025.1:119193126-119209244 GCF_001723915.1 Gavialis gangeticus | reverse complement strand
TTCCCAGTCACCTGACCATCAGGAGGCAGGGTTCTGGGCATATCTAAGCCCCAGGGTTGGGGCTGGCAGGGGGAGTTCCCTGGAAGCTGCTGGAGAAGAAGCTCCTGCAGGAAAGGAAAGAAAGGCTCTGTCACATTTTGGCTGCCTGAGATGCTAGGGTTACTATGCTGCTTACCTGGTGTTATTTAAAGTGGTGGACTGAGATGAGGCTGTAGGGGAGGTGGCCTCATTGGAGTACTCTACCATGTCATGTAGAGGCCTCAGTGCCATAGAGATACCAGGGACAATAGAAGGTAGAATGAGACCAAGACCTCATTACAGGGATGATATCAATATACTATCTGTGAGATATGGGCATGGTAAGAGTTGGTTGGAGCCACTCATCTAGCCCATAAGGCTTAGGGTATCCCCTTGAGGCACCTACTTAGAGTAGGCACCAGCAAGGGGTCCAAGAACCTACAGGGTTTAGTGGGGTCCATTAGGACCATGATTGAACTGAAGTTCAAGGGCAGACTCCCTATCTATTATCTTTTCCAGTAAGACATGGTGGCAGGTTAGAAGAGAAGGTGCCAGTAGGGCAAAGCTGGCACGGTCACAGGGCCCTATGGGTATCATGGCCATCTCTAGGGACCCTACTCCATGACAAAGTGCAGTTTCCCAGAAACCCATGTACCTACCTCCTTAAAAGCTGGCAGGCTTCATGGCCTCAGCAGGGGCTACCATGCCTGCTCTTTTCATCCCCCTGTGCCTTCACACTCACATGTGTCATGACTTTTGCTCTCAAGAGTTTGAGGTGCTGTTTCCCAGAAACCCCTGCATGTATCTCTCTGAAACTTGACAGCCTTCATGGCCTCAGAAGGGGCTATCATCTCTACTGTTTTCATCTGCATCAGGCAATAAATGACTAAGTTATAGGCATTCCCCATTATAGCCTATGGGCAAAATGCCAAAACGCATTGAAACAGCGTTAAAACAGCATCAGAACAGTGAAATGGTTTCAGCAAAGTGAAATGGAATAATGCTTCAAAACAGTGAATGAAACACTGTTCCTTAAAAATGGTGAATCTGAAAGTGAAATGAAATATTGCCATTTTGCACAGCCCTATTAACTATCACCGAAGAGGTTGTACTGTATGTGTTCTGAAATTTATTTTACACTCATAGAAAGCTCAGGCATATACTTGAATATTCCTAACTTCAGCCATTTAATTTTGTTATTGACATTATTGCAATTTAAAACACACAATTCATGAAGCCTATATTTATCTAAACAGAGTAAGAAAGTTATAATTTATTTTTGTAACAAATGGAATCCAGGCTGAATAATAATAGGTTAAAGCTGAGGTATTTATGGAGGGGCACGTACCTACTTGAAGGCATCTGAAACACCTGCCCAAGTAGCAGTGTACAATTATTAGTAAAATTAAAATGTTTTTAAGGTTTTGATTTGTGTTCCCTGACAGCAACCATAGATTAAGATACTGGCAAAGATGAATTAACTGAATATCTGTGCAGTGCTTTGAAAATGTAAAATACTACATAAGTTCTAAGTGTTGATCTTGTAGTAAAGCTGGCTGACAATAAATGAGCCTAACACTCCAATTTTATAATAAGGAACTGGTGACAAGATTTGTGGGGCAGGAACCTGCCTGAGTCTTACAGAGCTGACCCAGGCTGCAGCACAGGAGCCTTACATCCCAGGGACTTGGGTGCCCAGGTTCTAGGGCCTGTGTAGGGGTCACAGCCACCTCACTTCCCCACTCTGCTTGCCTGTAGCTGGCTGGAGCTGGGACTGGGGAGAGAGGCTGTGCTTGCTCAACACTCAGACAGCCCAGGAGCACAGCCTGTTGGGCACTTGGCCAGAGCAGCCAAGTGCAGGCCAATTGCTAGAATGCATCCCTACAAGGTGGGGAGGAGGACACAAAGCTGGCTGGGATGCTGGAAGAAAGTCATATAACCTGAATCAATAGAATACTACACAAGTTCAATAGATTGTTCTAACCTGAATTGATCTTGATTTCGTGTACCTCAGACATGGTTTACTCTAGATCGCTGCCACCATTTTCAGACCAGTCTATGTACACCAAACTTCTGTACTGTTACAAGTTTAGATTGATCTATGTTCTATTAAACCAATCTAAGTTTAACATCTGGACACATCCCAAGTGATCCCTGATGCTACATGAATAGCAGATCCCTTCCTTCTAACGATACTTCTCCAACCAAAAGGTTTCTGCTCTGATAATCCACCTAACATTTCTCACAAATCTTATTAGGGAAGTTATTCCAGATTGTAAAATTCTTGTACACATGCAGTACTACTCTTGACGCGTTTTCCCACAAAAATATAGACATTTATATAATGTATAGCATGTATATCAGTTTTAAAGATCATTCTAATATGCATCCTATGTATAAAAAAGATCACATCTGATTTGTCATGGTTAGGCATGATATTTTAAATATTTGCCCAAATTTGAAATTAAAAGATGAAGATATTTTGAATAAATACATTTGATTTTCCTTCCCATCCCACCCCAAAGACACCAGGAAATGGGTGTTAAATCTGGTGAAGCCATTGTCTTATTCAAAGAAGTGGTACTGCAAGTCTTCTTTCTATATGTGCTTTTCTTTGTAACAACTCAAGAAGTCAAAACACTTCAAAACAATAGGAAATATTCTGTTAGACATGGAAAGAGGCTTTCAGGAAAGAGGAAAGACAAAAGATGATGTGGCAATTGAAGAAATATATTAAAATTCATGAGATCTTTATCTTTTTTTTCCAAAAGATTCAATTTTTTGAATCTCTGACCTGGTCAAGTTTGACCTTGAAAAAGTTTTGCATACTTTTTGTGTCTCAGTTTCCTAATCATAAAATAGGGGCAAGAATATATACACAATAGGGACAAGGGTTCTCCACCTTGGGAGGAAAAACCTGCAGCATCCTTATAGGCTCAGCAGTGCTATGCTGGCTAGCACTATGGAAGAAAGATACTTGGGGGTCATCATTGACCACAAGGTGAAAATTAGCCTCCAATGCGATGCTGCGGCTAGTAAAGTGAGCAAAACGCTGGCTTGCATCCATAGATGGTTCTCAAGCAAAGCCAGGGACGTCATTCTTCCATTGTACTTGGCCTTGGTGAGGCCACAGCTGGAGTACTGCATGCAGTTTTGGGTTCCACAATTCAAAAAGGATGTGGAGAAGCTTGAGAGAGTCCAGAGAAGAGCCACGTGCATGATCAGGGGTCAGGAAAACAGACCTTATGTTGACAGGCTGAGAGCCATGGGGCTCTTTAGCCTGGAAAAGCGCAGGCTCAGGGGTTGATCTGATGGCCACCTATAAGTTTATCAGGGGTGTTCACCAGTAACTGGGGGAACATTTGTTCACCAGAGCGCCCCAAGGGATGACGAGGTCGAATGGTCATAAACTACTGCGAGACTGCTTCAGGCTGGACATAAGGAAGAATTTCTTTCCTGTCCGAGCCCCCAAGGTCTGGAACAGCCTGCCATCGGAGGTGGTTCAAGCACCTAGATTGAACACCTTCAAGAGCAAATTGGATACTTATCTTGCTAGGATCCTATGACCCCAGCTGACTTCCTGCCCTTTGGGTGGGGGGCTGGACTCGATGGTCTTCCAAGGTCCCTTCCAGCCCTAATGTCTATGAAATCTATGAAATACTACCTTCACCCCATCCTTTATCTAACTGGCTTATTTAATTAAACTAAGTTATTTGGGAAATGTCATAAAAAATAATCATAATGATGATGTTATGCTGGCTGATAATTGGGAAATTGTTGGGCTTACTTCTGAACCCACACCAAAGTATAGGTTCAACATTCAGATTTCAACTTGAGTACTAACAATGTCATGCCCTCCTTGAGTTCAGGTGGATATTATAATTGTACTGTATTTATACCTTTTCCTATAGATTCTTTCCCCAAATACAAGAGTAGGAAAAGGGAATTTTATATAGCGTGGCATTTCAGTCACCAGAGACCTAGAAATGACTGTATTACATTGGCCCTGTATGCTACCACTGAACAGGATTTTGGAATCATTAAGAGAAAATGATGCTATATAAATGCTTATAGTGGACACCATAATTCCTCAGACAATTGCTGCACCACCAGCATTTAGTTAATTTGTAAAGCACTTAGGCATATAGTGAATTAATAGTCCGTAAGCATAGCCAATTTTTTTTCTCTCAGTTATGCTACAATAAATCATATATTTCAAAGACATTTTTTTACATTTACACTGTTGTAATTGAGGCCAGAATTTGACTGACAGTTCATTATAATCAGTGAATACATTACAATTATCTACTATTTTATTTCAAGTAAGAAGAAAAAATGTCCATAAAATCATTTTTGTCCATTTGAAAGTGATGGCTCCATCTACATTTACTAGAAATAGAAATGCCAGATTTGCAAATGGGCTTTCTAGATGCCTTGGTTTTAAATGCATTTCTAGGATTGTCTGATCTGCAGAATAGTACTGCATAAGAACAATAGTCCAAATAATCAATTAATGGAAAAGTTAATCTCAGCTACATGCTAAATGTATCCTTAAGTATGATTGTAGAAGCATTTTTATAAAGCTAGATGTGATTCTTATCCACAGGTTTTCAGGGTTAAGCAATACAGATATTTATACTCCTACTATATTATACCAGAGTGAAATAATGAACAATGAATACCTTTAAAATGCTAATTAAGTTTGTGTGAGACTTCACTAGCTGGGGTGGGTAATTAGCTTTGGCATTTTACTACTTTACCTTGCACTTGTACTTTTAAACAGAAATAAGTTTTTGTAACTGGATCATGTGCATTAGTGTCTGCTTCATATTGACAGAGACAAGAGAAAAAGTCCTTTTTTTTGCTGCAGAACAGTAACATTCAACACCTGCACTGGTACTAGTGGCAGGATTCCAGAAGTCCTAGGCTTTCATTTTTGTACTTCTTTTTACTGCAATCACATAAGAAGCTGCATGGGTTTGAGCAAGTTCTATCCCTTCAGCTATGTCTTTGTATTAGAATGGGGATTGCCCTGGAAACAGTTTTAAAAAACATGTACATTATGGGGCTACCACAGGAGAAGAAAATGTTTACTATGCAGCCAAATCTCCCAAGGTTCCAATTTTGTCAGACCTCAGGTAGCCTCACCCTAGTCAGAACATGGATACGACAACTGCAAACTATTGCAGAAGTGCTGACAGGGATTTGAGAGACAGTATCTGAATTTGTACCAAACCCATTCTCTAGAAATAAATTTGCAGGGGGAGAAGCATAAGGGAGAGAAAGACAAAGGAAACTTTTTAAAATTCAATGTATTATCTTCCAAATGATATTTAAAATTCGGGTCAAGACTAGTCACTTTAAGACTTCTAAATACAGCGTGAAGATTTGCAGTGGGACCCAATCGGCATTCAGTATGTTGGAATTATTTCAGTGAAACACAGGACATGTCTATGCTGCAGACTGAAACATAGTGTAGATATACATAAGCCAGGTTTAAATGATCTACTTCACATACTAGAACGAGTGAGGTGGCAATCATCTATCTACAGTCTAACCTACCCTCTCTTTTATCCAATGTCTGATTAATACACAGAAAGCCCAAACTGTCCTGGGAACAAGGATGAGAACCAGGAACATATTTCCCGAAGATAAATTTCCTACACTGCAGATTCATGTTCCCTTTTGACCTACCTTTTTTTTTGGCCCAAAGAGTCTTGCATTTTTTTCTGCATATGGTACAGACTTAAGCAGATGGATGAGATTCCCAAGCCCTGCTCCAAAAAATGCTGACACTGAATATATAAAAGTTGAAAAATGGCATGCATGAAAGCCTAAGAAATAGTATACTGCTCCCACATTTGGTTGTGAGTTACTCAATAAGAAAATCATAGACTATATGATTTTCTGCGCAATGCTGAAATCCTATAGTATGCATTTTCATCTAACTGGAGCTATATCTTATGCATGATACAGGAGTTACAAAAGTCTCTGACTGACAAAGAGTTGTGTAGCACAAATAGTTTCAAAGTCTATGCAATATATTCTTCAATGTCACTGTTGTAATGGTGCCATTGTGTGTTCTTCACAGTAGTTTGTAACTAAAAAATAAATTCACTAATGGAAGTACAGTCACTAGCATAGAGGAGTAAAATGGGGCTAATCCTGCAGGCAAATTTACCATGAAATATACAGGGCAGTATTATGGAAGTTGCCTTTTTGTAATAGTTTTGGTTTCAATTCTCTAATCCCTTGCACTTTCTTGATATCTTTGCAAAATGAGTGCAGAGTAGAAATTTATTTATTTCTTCCTATTCCAGGTAGGAATTCTATACCGAATTCTTATTCTAAGTTGGAACCTCTAGGCCAGATCGTTGGTTCCATTTCATCAACTATCCCTGGCCCCACCAATGGAAATCTAGCAGAGCTATCCATTTGACAGACCTTCAGGTATAAAGGGACACACAGGGTGTGGCTTGCATTTAGAAAATCTCAGTAAACCTACCTCCCTCCCCTGTTCCCATTGTTTTCTATATTATGGGAAAGAAAGGGGAATATCTAAATTGTCCCCATCCTCTGGCAATCTCTGAATGCCTTAATTTTCCATTAGGTCCCTGAAGCAGTTCTACGTTATGCAGAACTCTGACAAGCTCCTAGTTAACCAGAATAGAGTTGCATATTTTCACCTGTGCTCCCATGACCTCTCATCTATATCAAGGACATCACAGCTGCAGCTAAGCATAAAGCTCACTTCGCACAGGTAACTGCATACAGAAGCTGACAGGACTGGAGAATCCGCACTCTTATATCTCAGAAACAGTAATAAAATGTCTACAGTACTAATTCCTGTACCACAGAAAGGTACATTTGTTCTTTAAACTGCAAATAGAACCCAAAGCAATTTACTTCTATGGGAGGTGCCAGGGAAATTTCCTACTTCCCATGTCCCAACCCCTAAAAATTCCCATTTCTTGTCTGTGAAAAGAAAATCAAAGCCAGGTGATATATTTTTTTCCTTTCTGCTTTGCATTATTATTAAAACACAAGTATGCATTTCATTTAGTAAGGGAAAAAATAGCAAATGTGCAAGAAAAGTAAGTTAATCCTGCTCTTAGAAAATCCCATACTCTACATGCCCCTTCAACCAAAGAGAATCCCAGACACTAGCTTTGTATGTTCTTATTCAAGTTTATAAACAAAAAAGCTATTGTAAGTGCTTTTAAAAAATCTCCATAGAGATGCAGGAAACACTGTTTGTAAAGCCATAAATAAACAAAACTCCACACATTAATTGATCATAAACCATGATTATCCCTTCTACAGATAACATAGGGGAAGAGTTGAATGAATTTTGTAGCATGTTTAGAACATCAGCTAATCTGGGCTTTGGCATCCAAAGGTCTGAATCAAGGGTCCTTCACACCCCCGCCCCAGCAGCTCTCCTTCTTCACTACCCAAAAAATTCCAGTTCAAATAACTTTACTAATCCTGGCAATATAGCACTAAGAGATAGTCTGTGTTTCCTTTCTCAGATAATTTAAACCAAAACTTTTCAGAACTTTAATGGTCAACCCTGAAACCCAAACAGAAGCCCACAGGCAGCTACCACATATTCAAAAGTACTTGTGTTATCTGATGCTAATGTTAGGCTGTCCTTGTCAAGCACATCATGACATTCTGAACTAACTTCAGCTTCTGAGTATTTCCCAGGTGTATTTCAAGAACAGTACATTATAGAAAATTAATTTCAAGGTGATCAAGGTCCACATCCAAAAAAATCTCCTGCTTTAGCAACCTTTGGTTACATAGCTACTACATGGCCATCCAGAACTAGCTCTGGGAATTTTAAAACTGTTAATCTGAAATCCTGATTGAAAAATACTGGTTGTACCTTATCAAATTATGGTACTGATATAGTAATAGCCAGTTCTTCAAGTTGCTTGCTGGAGCCTAAAAATATTTTCTCTGTCTTGTTTAGACCAAACTTCATCGGGCTTTCCTCATGCAGGTCTCCACCCTCTGTAGAAGATCATTTGCTCTGCTTCAGCAGATGAAGCCAGACATCTTCTACACACTACCAGATCTATATGCTACACTTTTAGAAGCTTCATAGGGACCCTAATAAAGTAAGCCACTTAAGAACTTGTTGAATATTCACATGAGTAATTCCCTAAAGTTGAGCTAAAGTTTCATGCAAATATAAGTCTGGAAAAAAAAGGAGTAAATACAGTAGGCCCTCAGAGTTCCCCTCAGAAGAGTAGTCCTGTAAAGGATGTATAAGCTACAGGTTACACTGGCCACTTGTACATGTGACAGGGGTTCAGTTCCTCTAAACTGAAGTGATGGGTTTTTAATTGTGATGCTTAAAATCCCACCATTTCAATTTAAGGACTTCTATCACTATTACGGAGAGGGGCCCAATCCTTTATTTATGGATTTATTGATTTATTTTTGGCAGAGCCTGCCTGCAGCCAGGGGGCAAATGCCAGCAAGTCCTGAGCTGCAGGGGGCCCCGGCCCTTCCTTCCATGGCAGCACCACCCAGTGGGGCCACCTGAGCGAGCTGCTACCAGGCCAGGTGCTGGCTCCAAGCTGGGGCACCACCCGGCCCACTAGCAGCACACCTGGGCAGCTCCAGATGGTACTGCCACTGCAGAGGGAAGAACTGGGCCCCCCACCACAGCTCAGATGCTACTGGCAGCTCACCCCCTGGCTGCAGGCAGCTCTGCTGGAAAAGAAAAAAAAAGATGGGGTGCCACTATTTTTTTCCCCCCAGCAGACCAAGGCCACAGCCAGGAGGCAAGCTACCAGTGGGCTGAGCAGCCCCTGAGTTGTGGGGAGCCCCAATCCTTCCCTCCACAGGAGCAGTGTCCCCCCAGGGAAACCCTGGTGGGCTGCTAGTGGGCTGGGTGCTGCCTCAGCTTGAAGCCAGCACCCAGCCCACTAGCAGCCTGCTTGGGTGGCCCCAAGGGACACCACTGCAGCAGAAGAAGGACTGGGACCCCTGCAGCTAAGGGGCTGTTCAGCCCACTGGCAGCTCACCCTCCAGTTGCAGGCAGGCTCCTCTGGAGTCAAAAAAAAAAAACACTCTGGCCCTCACCACTATTTTTTTTCCTGCTGGGGCTTCCAGCACCCCATGCACTGTCCCACCACCTTCCTGACATGTGGGGACACCCAGCAATGGGCTGGCTTGCCCCTGGGGCAGTGAGGGAAGATGGCAGGGTGGATGGGTTGCTGACAGCTGGAGAAGGCAATGGGGATAGTACACGGGGTGCTGGAAGCCTGCCAAGCCCAAGCTTCCATAAGCACAGCTGGGCTTCCGGTGCCTCATGTACCATCCCCACCATCTTCTCCTGCCACCTCCCTATGCTGCCCCAGGGGCAAGCTGGGTGTTCTGGTGGCCAGAGAAGATGGCAGGGATGGTGCACAAGGCACAAGGACTCAGGGGTGCTTGTATCACTGCAATTTGTTAGGTAGCAAACTAAAATACATAGGGATGTGTTTTAGTTTCCTTAATACCAAAGTAATTTGCATCACAATATGCCGCTGCATGTGTACAGTTTGACAAAATTAAATTACAATACACTGCCACACGTGTAATGCAATTAAACTGCTATAGAAGGACAATTAAACCTCCAAAAATGGTAATTTCATCATGCATACAAGCAACTACTTTGTGTCCTTTCATGCAAAAGGGAGTGCAGCCATGTCACATGTTTTGGTATCCTCAAACTGTTTCTCCTTTTTTTCTTCCCAAAAGTTTTAGTTGTGGGAAGTTCTGGTAGTTCAACTTTTCATTATGATTTGACATAAAACAAAATATCAACATTTTTATGGGATAAGGTTACTAGGTGTTTTTGGTCAGTTTTGCTTGTTGTCTTTTCTTCTAGAGATATAGTAAGAACTTAGATGATTTACATAGATTCAGTGAAACTCAGTTATAATAGAAACTGAACATTCAGTTTCATTATCACTTTTAGCACAGTTGTCATTTGCAGACCAACACTTTTCCTTTCACATGGTAATCAGTGAACTTCTTTTTATGAAATTAAGTTCAATTCAGTCTCTTCACATTGTAGAATTTAAAAGCTTTTGGTCATTAAATGGACACAAACTTACATCTGTATGTTAAGATGCTGCTATAATAGTTTGAGACTTACTAACAAAGAACAGATTATTACCTAGCTATAATATTCCTTTTTAATCTTCACATTATTTAATCTGCTATAAATTGGTTGATGGTTTCATTGGAAATGAAACAACTACTAGCCTGTATTGTGATTGGCCCATGTAAACTATTTACATTTATTTATATAGCAATGATAATACTGAGATAAGTCATATTTTTCTTTACAAGCAAATGCATACAAGTGCCCATGAGTTAGCTGACTTTTCTTTCAGTGGGTTGTTTTACTTGTTATAAAGTACATTGAAAAACATGTTTTCCTGCACAGGAAGATATCATAGAAATGTGAGAAAAATCATGTATTTTGATCCCCTATGTCATGTTCACAAAGAACAATCTGTGTTGACCAGTGGAAATGGTTTTTGATTATATGCTTATATATCTAAAAGACAGCTTGTTTTGGGTCTGATCCTGGGAAAATTTTTTACAAAAACTAAAAATCATCACAAATGTTACCATCTCCTGCTCAAATACAAAATGTGTTTCGTTCACTTTGACTCTTCTACTGTACAGATATAACAGAGCACGTACATGCAAAAAACAAAACAAAACAAACAAAGCCTGAGCATCACAGAGCACAAAAATATCTGTGGGGAGGATGAGAAAGAATAAATTACATATGAATCCCAACACTTAGTACACTACTTAATGCATTCAGATAATGTATTGATGAATGATTTTGTAAGAACAGGAATAGAATTTACTACTAGTCACGGAAGCATGACATTTTGGAAATCTCCATGTCCATTGCTAGAAGTAAAGGGGAAGAGACCATACACCATATTTCATGATGTATAGGTCAACATGGTGTATAAGTCAACCCCATTTTTCTGATCCCAAAAGCTAGGAATTTCATAGATCCAGTGTATAAGTTGACCTATCTTTTTGGATTAGAAATATGGGGTTGATTTTTACCAGACCCTGCATGCCCTCACTGCAGGCCAGGCACCTGGGGGATGGACATGAGCCACCATGTTGCTCACAGGAGATGGGGCTAGACTTGGCACTCAGCGATGATGCTCCATCTTCTGTGAGTAATGCTGCCTGGGTCATGCCACCCAAGTGCTGAGCCAGGCTCTGTCCACTGTTAGCAGCGCTGCTGAGCTCCAGGCCTGGCCACAGAAGCCAAGCACTGAGCCTGATGCTGCTCACAGGGGATGGGGCTGGGCTCAGTGCTTGACAGCACCACTCACAGCAGACAGGGCCAGGCTTGGTGCTCAGCTGGCTCAGCCTCATCCCCTGCTAGTGGTGCTGCCAGTAGTGCTGGGCTTGGCACTCAGCTGGCATGGTTGGGCTCGATGCTTGGCAGCGCCACTCACAACAGACGAGGCCAGGCTCAACACTCAGCTGGCATAGTTCAGGCAGTGCTGCTCACGGGGTGGGGCTGCGCCAGCCAAGCACTGGGCTCAGCACTAGCTGGCACGCCCCCATCCCCTGCAAGTGGCATGGCCTGAGCTGCACCAGCAAGTGCCGAACCCAACACCACTCACAGGGGATGGTGATAACAGTGTATAAGTAGAGATGGAATTTTTAAAATTGGGCTTCAAAATTTGACTTATACACTATGAAATATAGTACTTGACAATGATCAGCTTTTGAAAGAAATATTCCCAGCCCTCCCCTCCTGGCTTTCATATAGCCCCATAAACTGGCCCAACTCTGAAACCAACTCTCCACAGCCCAACAGTTGGCTGGACACTAAGAACCAACTACTAAACACTGATATTGGGTTTATGGCAGGTTGTATTTTATCCAGCTCTTAAATTCGTCCACACAGGGAAGGTGAGAATGCCCCTCCTCCATTGTGATAAGGAGTCTTTGATCTCCCAGTAATCAGCTTCTTTTCTTTTCCTAATTGTGTGTTTGCTACCCCTGAGACTTTCTTTCACCTTCTTTCCCTCTGCTGGTTTTCATTATGCTGTGCCCTGTGATGATCAGAGATCTGAGGAAGAATGACTTGCGTTTGAAAGCTTGTCTAACTTCATCCCAAGTACATAGTTGGTCCAATAAGACCAACCCTAAGATATCCTTGTCTCTTGCATAATTGCTGGACCATCATGGCTATAGCATCACTCTTATACTACCAAAAATGACAAAACTAATCCAAACTAACCCTTACACAGTCAAATATGTTAGGCTAATTGCCATATATTTGCACCCATAAGACCTCATCTGGCACACAGTAATAACAACAGTAATAATTTTTAATGAGTATTGGTGGGTAAATGACTTAGGAAAAAATAATGATACACAGCCTCAGCAGCTTCCTTGGGATTTAGTACCCACCAAACCACATCCAAAAATAATGGAAAATCATCCCATCATCTGTATCCGCTGAGTTGAGTCCCAGTTGAGTCCCAGTTGTGGGTGCCCCCAAAGGATCAATGATTAATTGAGAGAGACAGTGGAAATTAGGACTGGTATATTGTACGATTCAGTTTAACAGAGAGATGTATGTAACAGTTAAAAACTGACACTAAAAGTTGCTGATCATTTGCTGCAATAACTTCCACACAGATTTTATAACTCTGCTTTACAATAGATTGAGAAACTGTCCATAACTTCAGGACTCAAATTGTATTTGATAAAATGGGGCTTTAGTAAATCATTTGACTAGGAGTCATTCCTAAAAAAGACTAAAGATAATATGTAGCTGGAAGAAACTTACATAATGTACAATACCTGCTTTATTAAATTTACAAATTAAGATATTCAAGTACCATAATATATTTTATGATTTCTAATGTTATATTCCATATAAAGACTCCTTAGTATTGGCGTGAGATTTTTGGTCTCATATGCCAAAAACACTTATATTGAAAGCTCTCAAAACAGACATCAAAACTGGACAAGATTGGTTTGTTATCATTTAAATTATTCTAGACAGAGCATCTCAGAGTGGTAAGTACTACATGCATGAAAAAAATGAGAATTTTTCTCTTTTCCAATATCAGAACAGATACTTGTTCAATGATTTTTCAAGCAAGAAGTAAGCAATTCAAGGTAAAAGGGAATGTGCATTAGAGTCTCCACATACTTTGAACATATTATTTTTGATCAATGAACAGTATGAACACAATTTTGAAGTTTATGTATAAGAATACTTCAAGTTGTAGGAGTGGCCATTACAAGAAAGAGCAATTAGTGACGGGGGGAGGCGGGAAAGGGGGATAAGGCTGAGCTATTCAATAAGTTTTTTGCCTCAGTGTTCTTGAACAGGCGTCAAGATAAGTCTCCTAATGGGTTCTTAGATGGGCATCAAAGGGATACCAGTCCACCAACTGTCGATGCTGACTTAGTGCAGAGTCACTTGGATGGACTGGATGTGTTTAAGTCAGCATGCCTGAACGAGCTGCATCTGAGAATACTGAAAGCATTGGCCAGTGTCATAGCTGAACCACTGGCATGGCTGTTTGAGCACTCATGGATCTTGAGTCAGGCCCTGGAGGAGTGGAAAGGGTCAATGAGGTCCCTGTTTTCAAGAAGGGGAGGAAGGAGTTTCCGAGTAATTATAGAACAGTCAGTCTCACCTCCATCTTTGGAAAGGTATTTGAAAAGATTATAAAGGAACACATTTGTGAGACTCCAGTGGAAAAAATAATGCAGCAAGGCAACTAGCATGGATTTGTAGCATATAGATCACACCTGGCCAATCTGGTTTTGTTTTATGACAGGGTCACAACACGCTTAGATGCAGGAGTAGAGATGGATGTCGTTTTCTTGGATTTTCGCAAGGCCTTTGATACAGTATCTCATCCCATTCTCATAAATAAATTAAGAAGCTGTGACATAGATGTTTACATGGTCCAGTAGGTGGCAAATTAATTTAGCAGTTGCACCCAGAGAGTGGTAGTACATGGGTTGGTATTGACCTGGAAAGATGTGGGTACCAGGGTCCTGTAGGGTTTGGTCCTTGGACCTGTACTTTTCAATATCTTCAACAGTGACTGGGATGTGGGTGTAAAGTGTAGTCTGTCCAAGTTTGTGGATGGTACTAAATTCTGGGGTGAAGTGCACACTCTGGAGGGGTGGGGACGATTATAGGCAGACCTGAACAGGTTAGAAAAGTGGGCAGTACACAATAGGATGCAGTATAACAAAGACAAGTACAGAGAAGCCCTCATTTGGAAGGATGTAAGGCAGGCTTAAAGTTTCCATAATTTATTTTGCCTATTCTCAGGTTGGTATATTTGAGTTGAGTACCACAAAAGGTTGTCACATGTCCCTCACTTTTCCTGGTTCTCTGCTGTTCCACAGTACATTCTCTCCTTCTAACTTCACAACTCCATCTCTCCTGCATCTTTGAAGTGCATCAGTATCTCAAGAAATTGATAGTAGCATATCTCTTTCTCCATAATTCATAACAGCAGGAGCAAAGACCGCATAGGCAAAGTTACTTCAAGTTCTAGACTTCAGCTTCATGTGCAGAGAATAGTAAACAGTTACAAACTATTAAGATTTATGAAGGGGTTTTTTGTTAGCATAGTCTAATTGTGCAATGTGCATGTTCAGATTTGAACTGTTTTATGATTTGGCATTGTTTTCCCACAGATTTGCATACAGACTCTTTCCGCATATAAGGATAAGAATAGGGACTTACATACTTAATATGTTAAGGGTACTGCACAACAAGGACAAGTACAGAGTGCTGCACCTAGGGAGCAAAAATACCCAGCACACCTACTGGCTGGGAAGTGACCCTCTCAGCAGCACAGAAGCAAAAAGAGATCTTGGAGTCATAGTGGACTCCAAAATGAACATGAGTCATCAGCATGACAAAATCATCAGCAAAGCTAACTGCATTTTATCATGCATCAGCAGATATATAACAAATAGAACCAAGGAGGTGATACTTCCCCTCTATGCAGCATTGGTCAGACCGCAGTTGGAGTACTGTGTCCAGCTTTGGGCTCTGTACTTCAAGAAGGATGCTGATAGACTTGAGAGTGTCCAGAGGAGGGCCACTCACATGGTTAGGGACTTACAGGACAAGCCCTATGAGGAAAGACTGAGGGACCTGGACATCTTCAGCCTCCACAAGAGAAGGCTGAGAAGTGATCTTCTGACTGCCTACAAATTCATTAGGGGGACACAGCAAGGGATCGGAGATGCTCTGTTCACCAGGGCGCCTCTAGGGGCAACAAGGAACAATGGTCACAAACTGACAGAGAGCAGATTTAGGCTTGTTATCAGGAAAAACGTCTTCATGGTAAGGGTGGCCAAAATTTGGAATGGGCTTCCAAGGGAGGTGGCACTCTCCCTTACCTTGGGAGTCTTTAAGAGAAAGCTGGGTAAGCATCTAGCTGGGGCCATCCGACCGCAGCACACTTTCCTGCCTAGGCAGGGGGTCAGACTCAATGATCTGTTGAGGTCCCTTCTGAGCCTAGCATCTATGAATCTATGAGTTCATGTGTATAAAGGAATATTGAACAATAGATGCTGTGACTTAAATTTGCTAGCACACATTCTATCACACTATATGTGGCATTTCTTATAGTAAATGTAATTCTTTCAATTGTCATTCTTGAATTCTAAAATTCTTCTTTTGCTCTCAAAAGCTGGACTAAAAATTCCTTCAAGCTTTTCATTTCAGCACCGTGCCCTGTCTAGATCTAATAGTCCAGCCATCTCACAGAGTAAGAACAGAGTTTTGGTAAGTAACAGATGCTTATTGAGGGGTAGTGACTATATGAATGCAAACATTAAACAAAATAAAAGGTTATTATCAACAGTAAAAGAGCTAATATTCAGAAAGCTCTATAGTATATTCCTGAAAAATATAAGAAAAATCTGCTTGCAATGAGACTGAATAAATATGTAGGAATATGGGAAACCATCTTGTTGTTAGAGCTCAGCACTCTTTCAAGTAGAAAAATAATCATGGTGCTTGACTTCCCTGCATCACAGTGGGTATA
>NW_017729025.1:119175904-119188126 GCF_001723915.1 Gavialis gangeticus | reverse complement strand
GTAGGAATATGGGAAACCATCTTGTTGTTAGAGCTCAGCACTCTTTAAAGTAGAAAAATAATCATGGTGCTTGACTTCCCTGCATCACAGTGGGTATATCTACACCTGCATTTACATCACATTAAATTTACTGCACAGTAAGCGGGTTTAGGCTGGCATCTACATGTGCAAGTATTAACACTCAATAATGTTGTATGTAGACCAACTGGGGACTAAAGTTAGTCCCAAGTCAGTCCACACACACAGTGTTACTGCGCAGTAAGACATCTACATGTGTGTTGCAGTGCAATAACTAATCGGGTGTAAATTTGACCTATATTGGCATAAGTCACCATATTTACTGTGCAGTATGGGCATGCATATGTAGACACTGCCTGTACTGTGCAGTAATTTTTAGTTACTGTGCAGTAAATGTGCATGTGTAAATATGCCCAGTGACTAGGAGTGATGATGTTCATCTGAGTGAGATTCTGACACTTGGCTCCTCTCTTCACAACTCTAGATGTATTGCCAATACTAATTCCATTCTGGTATAAACTAATATAGATACATTGAAACCAGCTGAAAATCTGGGCCGCTGAGTATGCAGATCCTCCCCTAGCCAGGGAAGTGATAGAAAATGTATCAAGGAAGGAACAAGGCATCAAGATACATACATAGCAGTATAACAATCTTGAAATCAGTGAATCTACAGTGATTTACACCTAGTGAAAGATCTGGGCTTAGATATTTCATGAAGGTTTGATATGGTTGGAGTATTTTTCCACTTGTTTCCTACTAGCCCCCAAATAAAAATGTTGCCATACCCGGGGGTGAAAGGTGGAAGGCTGTTCTTATTGGATTTCATTCAGGTACTGGAACACAAGGTATGGAACTCTCCAAACAGAGCCTGTTTTCCAGATTGAATTTTTTTCTTTAAACATAAAATCAAAAGTTTTAGATAGGCAAAAAAAAAGTGTTTATCTAAAGTCTATTTCACCTACTTCATGTTTCATATCTTAACTGAAGACTATATCCAAGGAATAAGCTAAAACATTTATCTTCAAAAGACATCTAAGAGTATATTTAAATATTTCAAGTGATGGAATATCCAACACATTCCAATATTTTAATGTTTAATGTTTAAATCTCTTAAAATTGTATACATTTTCTCCAGCATTATTTTTTTCTAGAATCAACTTCCAGCCATTGCATCTGTTAGATCCAATTTCTGCTAAATTAAACAGCCCCCTCTGTTATCAGAAATCTTTGCTTCATATCAGAAATTAGGATAGATCCAAAAATAGGATGTTTATATATTTTGTCCAGTGACAGTTTAATGCAAAAGGTAATCCTTGGTGCAAGTGTGGAACATTGTCTCCCCTACTAGGAACTCTGACCACTATGTTCCCACAACTTTCTCTTGCTGGAACAATGCGTCATCTTTAATTCTGCCATGCAAAGCATAACTACTTTAAGAGAAACAGTGGAGAGTGCCATTTTTTTAGAGCCACCTGGATAGGGTACACTCCTGGAGGTAGGAGATGCATTTTTGAACTCATGAGCTAGAAGAGAAAACCAAACCCAGAGTTCTCACATCCAAGACAAATTCTATAGTTACTAGGCCACTGCATGAAAAAGCAGTTAACTCCACCTTTTTCTTCCTCTCCAGTCTGACTTTGGAATGGAAATAGTAGCAAGGTGTTATATTTTGTGTACAGCTCAGAGCACACCCACTAGATTGAAGGACTGCCTGTGGGGATGCCAATTAACTAATTAATTCAGAGGGTCATTAATCCTCTATGACCCATAGGAGGTACCAGTCACTCATGGTAGTAGCTAAATTGGGATTTTGAGGAAGATCATTTTGGTCACAGATGCCTGAAGTCCTCCAAAGTACTACTTTTTTCTACTACAATTTATTTTGGTCTCTCAAATGCCTTTGGGCATTTAGCCTTTGTGGATCATAACCAGAAATCACCTCCTAGTTTTTATCTCTGATGTCTTAGAGTGATATGCACATCTTTCCAATTTACTAATCTACCTGTTTTAAGCTGTGTGATCGTAGATCAGTGGCAATGTATGCGTGTGTTTGCCAGTGCTGGAAGCTGTGCTGGGAACCTGATCCAAGTAAGTTGGGAAGGGGCAAGGGGCAGGTGGGATCAGGGGGGCTAGTGGGTCCAAGGGGATTTGATAGGTCTTGTAGGGGGTTGGTTGGATCAGGCCTGGGAAGGGGGACAAGGTGACTAGTTCATCAGGTGGGTTGTGCATCTGACTGTTGGGGAGTTAGAGAGCTAAAAACAGTCTAGTCAGGGTGAGAGAGTTAGAAATAGTACAGCTCCAGGGTTGGGGCAAGCAGCTGGACTTTCCCAGCCTAGGGGCTGTGCTCCAAATGTGTTATGATGTTCAGCAAATCAGGCTAACCCCTTTGCTGATCAAACTTTAATTCATATTCTCAGGGATATAGATCAGCACTTAGATCTACCTAACCTTAGTTGGCTCAATCTAAATATAATGTCTGCACATACCCTTACGCTGTATGAAAATGATTCTGTTCTCATGAGACCAGTTTACCAAGTAACCCAGCTTGTTCTGCATAGCTGACCTACCATTCCCCTCCTACCCTGTTATTTAAATCATTATTCTTTAGCATTTGTTTCTTAATTCTTCAACAAACTTCAGAGTTTCTTGCTCCCAAGTTATGCAGTCTCATCAAATGGAAGATTTGGGGAAAAGTTGTTTTAGATCTTTACCTACTAAATCTCCACTGCTGCATTTTTCTTTCTGTTTTAATAATTTCCATATGCCATACAGAGCAGAAGTGTTTGTTCATATTTCTGATAAGCTAAAATTCATGGGAGCTGAAGATAGCAGAGATCTACCTGAGTGAGCTACTCTAATTAATTTTCCTTGTGAGTCTGTGTGATAAATCTGTGCCTTTAGATAGATGCTATACCAGAAGTCTTTGGCCCTAGTGGAAAAGCTCTTAGGAGGACTGAATTAACAGTTGGGTCATAGCTGGGTTTTTTGTTTTGTTTTTTCCTGCCCCCTTGGTTCTTACAAAGTTTCAATATGATATTTGAATCTATATTTGTTTATTTTATTCTTAAATGGTCATGGTCCCTTTAACTGAGCTGCCTTTTCTGCAGAAGTATAACTGGGCTGCTCCATGCCAGGACAGCCACATGACTTGGGTACCACAGAGCCAGTCACAGTGATGCAATTAGCTGCCGCTGCAGTCCCTGCTGTTTTCGCACTTCTCCACAAATTTAGCAACTGGGGCTGCTGGCCTGTTCCCCCATCTTCCACATCCCTCCCCACCCACTCCACCCACTTAGTTCCACTACTGATTTTGTACCAATCTTTTGTCTCAGTCTTTTCTTCCCTGGAGCCAAAGTTCATTGTCAAGTAAAAATTGCTAAGCTACATTTTGTCATGTCTTCACTTTCTTTATCTCCCTATCTTTCCCTCAACACACTGCAGCCATGCTGGAAATCATGCAGGAAATTAGAGCAAATATCTGTTTATCAAAATTGCAGGTTATGACATTTTGACTGTGTTATGGTCTTAGCAAAAGCTAATCGTTATCCCAATGTAAGGCTCAGCTTCAGAAATAATGATCCGAAGACTCTCCGTTTCTCTGCCTCATCACATGACAAGATGATGACAGACCTATGTCAGCACCATGTTATTCTATATAGATTTGGACAAAAAGTAACAGAAAACAGGCAAAAAATTAACTGAGTGACTGGAAGCATTATGTATTCAGTGTCCAATAAGTATTAAAAAAGCATCAATGTTAATAAAAATTCACATTTTAAGCCTTTCATCTGAGAAAAATAATTATGCTTCCCTGAGATAAGAAATGCCACCATTAAAATATCAATTGAATAGTCTCCCAATCATTATCTGTGATCCATAAAAGTGTAACCTGAAACGCATATATCATTTTATAATAGGTTTTAGCTTCATCAAAAAATGCAGAGGAATCAAACTCTATTTAATTTCCATGATTAGCACTAAACATTTGAGTCCAAGTGTTATTAAATGTGTAATGAATTACTTAGTGGAGAGTTTAAACTATATTTTCTGTTATTACAAATTAAACAGTGTATGACTAAATAAGGTATTAACAGATAGTAAGTGTTGATAATTCTTGACATCAGAAAATACTTTATCTACATTAAAATCACCTAAAGGTGAAGTTACTTGGGTAGGGAAAAAAGCTTCTTACATAAAATTGCAATGATTAAACCCAAACAAAAAGGGCACTAATAAAAAGTCAGAAAACTGAAAATTAAGACTGTGGTAGATGGGGTTACTACAAATGGAATGATACTATGTACACATGACAGGTAAGCATAAGGTTGTGAGTTTGTATAGCTGATAGTTGTATGAATATCAGTGTAGCAATAAGTAGGTGTGGTGCTGAGTTGATTATGTTGGTGCGTCTGCCCTTTTGTTTTTAATGGTGGCAGATAAACAACAGGAAGGGATGGAGACATTCATAGGGAAAGGAGAAAGAAATTGGAAGATAGTCATAGAAATAAAGTAACAGTGACATTGGGGACTGGGGAGGGGGAAAAAAAGAAAGAGAGAAGAAAGGCAGTGAAAAGCAGAAAGAGAACACTGAGCAAGGGGAAAAGGGAAATTCATGTTGCTTATTTTTAGCTTGATGCCAAAATAAAATAAATGTGAACACACACATATGAAAATTTGGACATATTCACAAAGTATTACTATAATGTCCAGTGTGCAAATGTAACAGATATAGATCTAGTTACCTCAAGAGAGGTTATTGTTGATTTTTTGCAGGATATTACCATGTGTATTCACATACTATACACAGCTTTATTCCATAAATCAGACCTCCAAAATTTGGGTGTGTGTCAGAGAAGCTGATTTTCTGTCTGGAATAGAAGCATACCACTTTCATTCTTGCTCAGCTCACAGTAACATTAGTATTTGTATTTAGGGAGTTGAGAGAGTCAGTTGCCTTAATGGCTAGTTGCTTTTTACTCCACGGGTGTTAATAACAACCTTGTCTTTTTAATAGCCTTTATGTTGCCCCAATCCAGCTAACCTTTCTTTTATCAAATGTCGCTGTCTCTTAACTACTCTTACTCTCTCCTATTTTACAGCCTTGCAGATTTTTTTTTAGCTCTTGTCAAAATCATGTATCTACCCATGGAAACCAGTTTTCAGCAGTAGCTAGGTTTCAGCTTTTGGTTAAACAGAAAAGGGAAGATGAGTGAGTGGAAGATTAGGTTTTGTCCCTGCTGTGCAGCCACCACTCTGGAAAAATCTTTTTTTCTTCCATCCATCTTTCCAAAACAAAGTGCATGTCTTATTTGCAAGCATATGTTATGCAAGAGAGTATGGTATTTATCACCCTTTCTTTTTCCTCCAGACATTTCAACTCTTCCCCATGCCTCCTAGACCATAAAGCCAAATTCTTTGCCCACTATATTTTATTTTTAAAGATACCTATGATCTATAGATGAGTTCAAGTAAATATTTTTCCGGTGAAGATGGGGAAGAGGAAGTGATTATGTACGAGGTGTATTGGAGCAGGAGTTTTGCTCACAAACTAATTTTACAATATGTGCAACACATGCCAAGAAACAGAGCCAGCTCTGCATAAGTGCCTTTTTCAGAAGCATACCCAGTGGCAGTTTCAGCCCCAAATTAATGTACATTTCATTACCAATATATCAGCCCAACAGAGAAAAATCTGAAAAAAAATATGTTAAGCTATTTTGAAAGGCATGTTTTATATAGATTTGTACAGTTTTGCTAGAAATCCAGATGTGGTCAGTCACAATGACTTCTGATGATGGAATGTTATTAACAAATATCAGAGGTATGGAAGACTGATGAAGTCTAAGTCATTGAAACAGCCAGAGGATGGACAGATAATAGGTCATGAATAATATTTTAATTCAATCTGATCATCATGTGCACAGCTCTTCTCCTGCATGTCCTCATTCGGGTTCATTTGCATTCAGTGGGAACAGTCATAGAAACATTACAGAATAAAAGCTCAGACATCTCTAGTCTTTTAGTGATTAAATGCACATTAGCAGATTTATGCCATGTCCTAATTCACTATTGTTATGCATGAGCTGAGGCTAAAGGTATCATCTGGCTTATAAACCAGTGCCACATTTCTCTCCCCCATGTTCTGAGTAAAAGCCCATTGAACGAGGGTTGTCAGGATTAGCTACAAACACTGGGCATTTTTACATGTGCTGGGACAAAGCGCTGGATGCTTGCAATTAGTGAGCCAAGCTAATTAAAAGTGCCTGTGAATCCCTGCACTGAAAAAATGGTGGTGGGGAGCTTTGAACTAAAGCTCATCTGACATGTTTCATTTCAAAGCGCGCTGCCCCCATTTTGTCAGCACAGAGACATGCGGCGATGCTGATACATGCGAGGCTACTGGACTGCATCAATTTCTGGGCTGCAGCACACTTGATTAATCGAATCTGCTCCAATGCACTGGATTTTGAGTGTGTCAGAGCCAGCTCCACGCATATGGGTAGGAGCCCATCATGTCTAACTTTGCAGTTTCCTCCTTATCTCTTTGCCTGGTGAGATAGCTAATTGCACTGCTTAAATCAGTCATCTGCTTAGACCTAAGACTGTAGGCAATATTTATTTCCTTTCCTGGATTCTGTTCTACATGGATAAGTTTAACAAAAAGTGCTGGGAATTTTAAATAACTCCCCCCTCCCCCAAATCATATTCCTAGAGCCACAGGTATAGCACAGGTATAGCCAGAGGAGATCCCTCAAATGGAATGGGGAGGAGGTGCTATTCCCACATTGTTCTCAGTGATGCCCCAGAGATTGTCAAATTTACATTTAAGACAAACTAAGCTTGATAAGTCCCCAAGCACAATACAGAAACTATCTGTTTGGACGGCATCTTTGATCTGGTATGTCATAAGTGCATAGAAGCCACATCTACACAGGACGCAGACTGCACAATTGTTACTATGCAATCATTTAGTACTTGCATAACCAAGTACCAAATGACTGTGCAGTAACCAGCATTACTGTGCAGTACCATCCCCACACAACTTCCAGTAGATGCTGACTTCACAGTAGTTCATTACTGTTGTGCAGTTGCATCACATTATGGTCCATGCCCCACAATGCGCAGTACTAATGGGTGACTGCACAGTCATAACAAGCTACTGTGCAGCAAGCTTCTTGTGTAGACATGGCCATAAAATGTGATGCGTCTCCCTCTTCTCTTCCATTCCTTTCCTTAGACTTAGAGAACAAATTCTATAGAATTTTAATATGGTTGAAAGCAGCTGAGCTCTATAGAAGAAGGTTGTAATTAAACTAATCTAAAAAAACCCAAACCAAAATAAAATAACCTTCCCCATATAGTTGAAAAAAAAGCCTGAAGAAAACGTTGCATTTTCTATTTATTTCTATGGGACCTGAGATAAAAGCATATAACCAAATTGAAAGACAAAATCTCATCAGCTGCAGGTTTATGTGCCAAATTAAAGCAATTTCCATTGATCTGTCAGTGACAGTAAATGTCCACAACCATAATATTTATTTCTATCAGGTCACCATAAAAGAAAAAACAGCAGGAAATGGGTTTTTTAGAAGTAAATCCTCATAAACTGTGTTTTCTGTCCAGCAGAAATTATTTCTTAGTCAAACAAAGTAAAGCCAACTTTTTCTCTCAACCTTAAAGAGAAGATTCAAGAAGATAACTCTTTACAATTCTCTAATTGTAGAGAATTTTGTAGAGCAGAAACATGTATCATTGTTTTATCGGTTTCTTTTTATGATACATTCAGAACACCTGGTGTCCAAATGCTAATTAGCCTTCAATTACCACCGCTTACATGTTCAGCTGTTCCATTTGCAAATCTCAGGAATTTCCACCTTGTCCAATTAGCATGATATGCTTCTGATCCAGATCTCTCCTGTCAATAACTGGAGAGGCATTTCTGCCAATAAGAGTGTAGCCCTTCTCACACCTATATTTTGGATTTTGTTTCAGACAGTGTAAAGCAAGAGCTGAAACTTGTATCTTTGATGAAACAAAATAGTAGGCTCTCTACAGAAATATGGAACTCCCTATTCACATGCTGAGGCATTTGTATAGAGCCAACTCAGGTGTAAAAGTGCTACCAACAGAAACATTAAAACCACTTCTGCAGGCATTTAAATATAGAGCTTATCTCCAAACTTCTGCTTTTTATGCATGTTGCTGGTATCACAGCACAAAATGATATCTTTAGTGTACAGCTGCCATAAAAATAACATTTTGTAGGTCTGTCTCTTCCAATTTCGTGGGTGTCTGTTAGTATCTTACTTTTTTTTTGGTGTCTCCATTTCCCTCAATCCATTTCTAATTATTCCTTGCTAGTAGGAGAACAGTGCTATATCACCTAGCCAAACTGCATGCTCCAGTGCTTCTTCACCCCTTATGGGAGAACATAGATGAAAGATATAGAAAATAATACAAGTAATTCATGAGCTTTAAGCCTCATAGGTAAAACTCCAACTGAAACCAGGTAGTGCTGGACACTAACTGAGCAGAATTTAGTGGAAGATATACAAATATTAACTAAGAAATCCTTACAATAGTCTTCTGAGGCATGTCCATATTAAAGTACAATCATCTCAACTTTGTGTCTATTATCTAGAGATCGTTCATTGAGCACCAAGGAGTTTCCTTTAAGGCAGAATCCAGCAGTTATTTAAAAGTACACAGCAGCACTACACAACATGAAGTGAGAAATAATTTTGTATCTAATTGTAACTTTAGGGGAAATTTAGGATCAAGTTATTCCCTGGATGGTCAAACAAGCCAAAGGCTATACAAAAACAGCTCTTAGGGCTGACAACAGAAGATACAGACAAGAGCTATAAACATCATACAGTTTGTTTATTCCTGTCCTTCTAAATACTCGTGTTACATTTATCAAATATCATTATGTTTCAAAGTAGGAGTCTTAGCAGGTATAAATCAGGATGGCTTCTTGACCTGAATGAAGTTACACTGATTCATAACCAGTGATAATGTGGACTGTATTTTTTTCATTCTTTGGCAAAATTTTACAATTGTTGCAAATCTAATGAAACTTAATTAGAAGAAAAATGATCAAGATATTTTAAAAGCAATTGTGAATGCAAGACCTGTATTTATTTATATATTTTTGAAGCAGATGTCTTTGCCTGCATAGGAAAAATTGGTCTCAGTTTTTATCCTATGTTACAATCAGAATCAGATTTCTTGTTTCCTAATGTGAATTGGAAAGGCAAAAAGACATCTAACTTTATTTTCTATCTTTAAATACACTCTTGTGAACTCATCTTAATTCTGATGTTTAAAAATGAATCACACTAAAGTTAGCAACAACAACAAAAAATGAATCACCCTTGATTTATGGCCGAATGCAGAGAAACAAAAGGTTAGATAATGAACTCTGGATAAAAGCCTTTCGTCTTATACTTTAACAAGAAGTTTCATTTGACATTAGGCAATCAAAATGTCGTTAGCTCAATACCTTTAGATTCCATTTGTAAGAATGAGAAATTTGGTTGCTGAGACTGATTTAATCTTTAGCATGGCCTAAAATGAAGCATGTAGAGTTATTGGCTAAATCCTGAAAATATGAATTGTAATCTGGCAATTCCTTTAATGCTTTAGACTGCTTACTTATATCAGTATAAATGTGTGGTAGGGGCAATGTAGATTTGTTGAGCATATTTTAAGCCACATACCTGAAAGTACCCTTCTTGCTCCAATTAGGTCAATTCCATGAGGCCTAAACCCTTTGGTTCATTTTTATTATCTTTGAAACGTCAAGAATTTATTCTTGAAATAAATGATGCTCTCAGCTCTGCAGCAACACACTAAATTGTGCACAATAAACCATCCAGTAGGATAAAAGACTATTTGAAATCTTATAAAGGAAATCACATACCCTTCTCTCAAGTAACATCATATACCAAGTTCTGCAATGCCTAGATAGAGGAATTCTCATTAACCTGATTAAGACCCCAGCCTTAGGGCAAAATCCAAGTTCAGTCCTTAGGTGGCTCCCCCTTTCACATGATTATAAGTTAGGCGCTTTGTCCCAGGGAAGTAATTCAGTTAAATAAGATTGGGAGCCTAAATTACCTCTTCCTACACTGCAGACTTGTTGCAGATTTACATCTAAAGCAGCTATAATTAGAGTTATGTTAATTGAATTAGGTCATGGAAACATTAATATTTTTATGTGACTAATCATATCTGAATATCAGATTCTTAATTTAGAAAGTGTGGCAGAGAAAAGAACTGAAAGCAATCAATCCATGAAAAACAAAAATAAAGGAAAACTAGTTTAAAGTAACTCAGTTAGGAAATCATGACCTGCTCTTAGATATTTTGCAAACTTAATGCATTGAGCAAATTATTCACTGAATGTTTCACTCATCCTTAATTTTCACTAGTACAGACTTGTGAAAAATGTTCTGTATGTTAGATACACAAATAATCCCTTTATATTTGTGCACATAAAGATCTTTAGGGCTTCTCAAACACATATTGCATATTTCCTATTGTATCTTCCACATTTGTTTAAACACACATTTTGAAATATTCACAGAGCTATTTAAAAATCAATTTTGCTAACAGGTACATGAAACATGCCTACCAGTCTTACCATATATGCAATTTTTGAAGTAAAGACTTGGGTGTTTTTATTGCCCTGATTAATAAACAGAATACTATTTTAAAATGAAGGCACAGATTCCCAGTTGATATACAGCAAAAGACCTTTATTAGAATCAAGAAACAGAAAATGAGATAAACATTCAATGACAGGTATAAAGTTAAAGATTTGGAGCTCAGTAGGTTAAAGTTCAAATGAACCCATCTGAGAATCCAGCTCAAAGACCAATTCAATACCAAAAATTTTTGGTATACCAATGTCAGTTAGGGATATGATATTCATTTATGATATCTGTACAAGCAAAATCTATACCATAGATCCATTTTTATATTAAGTGGAAAGCTTAGGGAAAATACAGTCTGCACACAATGTGCTTGAGTTTTGCATACATGCCCACAATAATCATATGCTCTACCAAATGTCAAATGTGGCTATTAACAGAGTTGTAAGAATGATAGTGTAGCCATGATGGGCCACAAATTATACAAGCAGCAAGGATTTCTTAGGGTGATATCATTTATTGGATTTGTATTGGGATACATGGCACAAATTTGTCTGAGTGGGGAAGGTGGGATTTTCCCCTACCAGCCAGCCCCACAAAACTAGCTAAGCAGGGAATCACTTTTTCTCACCCAGCCAGACACAGGCCATGGGTATGGCTGAGTAAGGAAAGTGTGGTTTTTCTGGCCCAGCCAGACATGGAACATGGGTCTGGTTGAGTAGGGAAGCACTTTTCCCTGTTCAGCCTCACCTGCAGCCTGGATATGTTTGAGTTGGGAAAGCAGGGGGAACACATTGCCCCTTGTCCTCCACCATCAAGGGTGGGACAAGGGGCAACACATATTTCACCCAGTGAAGAACATCAGTGGTGCTAGGAACTCATTCCAGTATAGTGGATCTGCTTCATTTAGCAATGTCTATTGTGGGCCCTATAAAGTTCAGCCAATAAGAGATATCAGCTAAAGAAATCTTTGCCTCTTGATATTGATAGCTGCAGTTCCCTGATTAAATCTGAATGATTTTAATACAATAAAAGGCTTAGTCTGTCTGTCTGTCTGTCTGTCTGTCCGTAATGCTTTTGGGCAACTGCACATGTGCCACCAAGAGGGCAGGTGTTGATTGGCTGCATGGCCTGGGCTGCATGTGCCCAAGTTGCTGGGGAAATTTGTGGTGGAGGCGAACATGCCCTGGCCACCCAAGCAGTGGGGCTTCCCCCCTGCCTGACTGAAGGCAAAGGGGGAGGATCATGGAGGCAGCACCCCACTACCTTCTGGTCCCACTACCCTCCAGAACAGCCAGCAGGAAGGGGGAGGTGGCAGGCAGGGAAGGAGGTGGACATAAGCCAGGAGGATGCAAAGTGGGGGTGTGGAGCAGGGCTTGACCCAAAACAGTGGAGAGGGGAGGTAGAGCTGGACTGGACCCAGAGCAGCTGTGGGGGTGGAGCAGGGCTAGAACCAGAGCAGCTGGGAGGGGAGGTGGAGTGGGGGCGTGGAGTGCGGCTGGACCCACAGCTGGAGTATTGTGTCCAGTTCTGTGCGCCCCAT
>NW_017729025.1:119174170-119175893 GCF_001723915.1 Gavialis gangeticus | reverse complement strand
TCCGACCCTTAATCTATGAATCTATGAATCTATGAACCCACAGCAGCAGGGGTGGAGGGTGGAGTGGGGCTGGACTCGGGGTTAGGGGGTGGGCAGAGCTGAGCAGGGCCGGAGCTGGAGTGGTAGGCACGAGGTCAGATGCTGGGATTCATCCCTGCCTGCCCCCTCCCATCATTCTTGACACAAAATGTGCTAATAGTTTGCATATCAATGCTAAACAAAGAGTACTATTAAATGGCATTTTTATAAAATGAATGCTGTTTACACTTTGATTATTTAATATAAATCAGATTATGTTAGTGAAAATTATTTTTCAGCCAGTATACAGAGGAATAAACAACTTTGAGTTGAAGAAATCAGTTGAAGGATTCTATTGAAGAATAGACTTACAAATTCAAAAGCAGTAGGGCTGCATGAAGCTTCGGTCCCTGATTCGGTTCAGTGGAGATTGGGCCTGATTCAGTGGCTGAATCCAAATCAGATCAGGAGACCCTTTAATCTCTCTGAATAGAATCAGAACCCTCCAAGTTGATTCAGAGAGATGCGGAAAGAGTCAGAGATTTGGACATAGACACAGCTTTAAATGTTTTTTCTACATACCTCAAGGTATCAGGTGTCTCATAAATGCTGCAATGCTGGGGTCGATGGAGCATCCCAGAGGAGCATGGAGGGCTCCCCAGGACACACAGTAGCAGACCCAGAAGTGGACCAGAATCATTTCTCATCCATTTCCAGGTCCACCGGGGAGTGAGAAGGGGGTCCCCCATGCCTCCCCGGCTCAACCACTGGTGCTTCCTGAGCCTGGGGGGGAACCCAGGGTTCCCCCATGGCTGATTGACAAACTGGGAAGGTGTGGGGGGTGGGGCCCAGTGCACTCTCAAGCGGATATAGAACTAGCCCCAAAGTACTTCTGGTCCACTTCTGGGTTTGCCACCAAGCATGCGGGGGACCCCCACATGCTCCTATGGGATGCTGCATCCGCCCGATAATCACAGCATTCACAAGCCATGTCTGGAACCTCAGCATATGTAGAAAAAACATTTAAAGCTGTGTCTACGGCCAAATCGCTGATTCTCTGAATCAGCATTTAAACTTCAGATGTGGATTTGGCCAAATCAAATCAGGAACAGTGATCTGAATCAACGAATTAAATCACTGTCCCCAATTTGGGCCGACTCCAAATCTGAATCAAATATGGCCTGTTTTGCACACCTAAAAAGCAGTATCCTTGGGTTAATGGAAATACACTCATTTTCTTAAAGTCATATCAAGGATGTTTAAAAGTCTCTTCAGTAATTTTTTCACTATATGCACTCAAATCAAGCTGTTAATTTAATAAAAGTAGTAATCTGCTTAATTACTCTTGATTGTATCATTCTGATGAGATTCCCTTTTACAGGTAGTCTAAATAGGACATAACAATTTGGGGTCTGGGGAAGAGAGACAGACAGAGGAAGAGAGACTTTTAAAAAAAAGATTATTATACAAATATTAAAAAAAAAAAAGGTAAAGTGCAAAAAAGTATAGCCCTTCAAGAGATTCAGCATGAAACACCTTTTAGTAGGAAAAACACCATATTACCAGAGATTGAAATACACCTTCCTTACATGTCACTCATAGGGTCACAGGGGTGTAGGTTGTAGCTGTGTTGGTCTAAGGACATACGCAGACAAGGTTCTTTGTGTGAATCTGAAATCTTTTATAGTTTCATAGTTAGTAGGGT
>NW_017729025.1:119142019-119174138 GCF_001723915.1 Gavialis gangeticus | reverse complement strand
ATGACAAGGCCTTCCTGACTGTATCCCCACACTGCCGGCCCATGTTCATCTTGGCATCAATGATGACTCCAAGATCCTTTTCTGCCTCTGCAAAAAGTCTGTAGTGTCTTGGACAAAGCTTGCTCTTTGCATAACAAGCAGTTTTAGGATTGATTCAATGAAACCTGACATTTCCTCAGTTAAACCTGAAAGCTTGCTTAAATTTCCAACCCCCCCCCCAACTATTTAAGCTGGGGGAAAAAATTTGTTAGACCAACTTAAATAGTTGGGGGGGGAAATTTAAGTAAGCTTTCAGGTTTAACTGAGGAAATATCAGGTTTCATTGAATCAATCCTAAAACTGCCCGTCACACAAAGAGCAAGTTTTGTCCAAGACACTACAGAGTTTCTACAGAAACTTAAAAACATAGATCACCTTCCCAGCAATACCCTCCTAGCCACCATGGACATTACCAGCTTATATATCAACATCTCACAGCAAGATGGCATCCAAGCCTGCCTTACATATCTATAAGAACAAGATTACAACTCAGCATACAGACCCAAAGATATTACTGAACATATACACTTCATCCTCACACACAACAATTTCACTTTTAATAACCAACACTCCCTCCAAACCATCGGCATAGCTATGGGCACCAAAATGGCCCCACGGTATGCCAACCTTTTTATGAGTCACCTGAAAGAAGAATTCTGCAAGGACTGCACCATCAAACCCTTGTTATTCTTAAGTTATATCAATGACACTTTCATCATTTGAACTGAAAACCTACATTCTCTGATTGAGTTCCATCAGAAATTCAACAATCAACATCCCACCATCCCTCCATCTGACTATCTCTTGAATACTCCAACACCAACATCTCCTTTTTAGACACGATGATCAGTATCCATAATGGTAGAATACAGACCTCGTTATACAAGAAACCAACAGACCACAGACCAACATACATATCTGCACAGAACCAGCAATCACCCTAAACACACCAAAAAAGCTGTGATATACAGCCAAGCCCTCAGATACCACTGAATTTGCACTGAAGAGAACACCCGGGATTGCCACATCACCAGTCTTAAAAAGGCTTTCACCCAACAACAACACTCTTCCAGAGAGATAGATCACATGTTTGAAAGCGCCACTGGGATTCCATGCCAAGAATTGCTGCAGTACAGAAGAAACCCCCTCACAAATTGCACATCACTAGTTATGACATATCGTCCCTCCCTCGAACCCATACAGAAAGTGCTCAAACAATTGCAACCCATACTAGAAAGTGACCCTATTCTTAAAGAGATCTTCCCAGAACCACCCATCCTAGCCTTCAAACAAGCACTGAACCTCATTAACCTTACCACCAGAAGCAAACTTCCTCAGGCCGAAAACACACCAAAAGGATCCAGACCATGCCATGACAAGAAATGGAAAACCTGCCAACATATCTCCACCACCCCCACAATAACTACACCGCACAACAAAGCCGTCAGCATTCCTGGATCTTATGCTGCACCTCCAAAAATGTATTATATCTCATCCAAAGCACTAAATGCCCTGATGGAAAATAAGTAGGAGAGACCAAACAACAACTGCGCACCAGAATGAACGTACACCGGAAATCTATCAAAGATGAGAATACCCAATTTCCTGTGGGGGCACATTTCTCACAGGAAAACCACTCTCTCTCCAATCTCTCAGTTGAACTACTCTCTCACTAATCAAAGGGAACTTACAAAACACTTCTCAGAGATGAGCCTATGAACTTCACTTCATCAACCTCCTGGATACTAAAGACCATGGACTAAATATAGACATTGGATTTATGACACATTATAACCTGCCTGACATCTGACACTCCAGGTACAACTGCTACATTCATAGCCCTTCTCCCCCACACCCAGTTTGTCTCTCACCCACTGACTCCTCAATTTACATCTTCACTGACTGCCTCTCTTGTATGCAGACCAAAACAGGCTCTGGCTTCTTTATTCTTCATTCCATCCAGGAGGAGCACACTACAACTGCAGAAACTTCCTCAGCCTGACAAAGGGTTTTTAAACCCAAAAGCTTAATTTTTTCCCCCCAACTATTTAAGTTAGTCTAATAAAATATATCATATTTAGCCAAAGAACCTTGTCATTCATAGGGTTGTACATTTAGGACTAACTCTCCATCTTCTATCTTACAGAGTACCCCCTCAATGACCCAGCATGTCACAAACTGTTCCATATTTTTTGTGAGGTGAAGTGTCCAAATTCAGATATGCCTAGACCAAGAATCAGAAGCATTCTACCCTTGTAGAAAGGGTAAGTCAAGCTTCATGAACTTCAGGGGCGGCAGGAGCACAGCGTCAGTAAGTGGGGAGCTCCTACAGATGCTGCTGGCACTGTCGGCTGTGGGGGTGATGGGATGGCAAATGTCCACCAAAGGTTGGCAACCACACACAGCCACTGCCGGCAGTGTCAACAGTGGCCAGCAGGAATCGTGGACCACCTGCAGATGCTGCTGGCAGCAGCAGTGCTGGGGTGGTAAGTGGCGAGTGCCCACAGGTGACACCAACACCATTGGCGATGCCTTTTTGCAGAGGGTACACTGCCATGCTCACATGCTCAGGGGGTGCACATGCACCCGCATGGCCCCCCTACACATCACCCCTGGTCATCTTGATGGTGTGTGTATCAGGGGTGTCGGGGAACAGCGGTCCCAAGGTCACGGTGGGCCGAGAGTGGTATCGGATCAGATCGAACAGGTGGGAGTAGCAGTGAGGAGTCTGAGCGGTGTGGGACTCGGTGTGGTTTCAAAACACGTGTATTTTATTTACTTACACTACTGGAGCATAGGCAGAGAAGCTTGCTTCAGTTACAGTATACGAACAACGAAGGGGTCTGTTGGTCCACGGGGTTCCCGAGTGAGCCCTTGCTTTCTAGCTCAGGGGCTAGGTGCGGCTACCCACTCGATAGTCCCAGGACTGGTCAACAGCTTATTGATTGGGATGACAAACAACGGAACTGTAACACACGAAAACAGTGAACGATGTAAACGACATGACGCCCGTCCAAAGTGGATGAACAGATGGTTGAAGACGGTGCCGAGGTCGATTGTAAGCGATGTCAGAATGGAAGTAGGCCGGGTTGATCAAAATTGCAGTCAGGGTTGATGCCAAAAATCAGTCAGTAGCCAAAGAATCAATACAAAAACGAATCGGATTGATTCGCAAAACCACAGCGAGGAGGAGACCAATGGGCTAGGAAGCCCTGCTGAGGAGCAGTCCCTGTGGGAACAGCCTCTGCTTTCAGCTTGGATCTCTCCCAGCGAGACAGTCCCTGCCAAGGCAGCCTCTGTTTGCCAGCCGAGCGGGTCTCCCCCCGTCGGGTGAGGGGCTCACAAGTCTTTTAAGGCAACCAGGTAGCCAATCAGGTTGCTTTGTTCTTAGAAATTTCTAGCCTAATTACATCATGCTCTTCAGAGTTGAGCATGTTCACAGTTATAAGAGTTTGACTGACAAGCCAGATAGTTGGCAGATTTGAGCATGCGTGTTGTTACAAAACTAGGTCAGTTGTGATTGACAAGCCAATAGGTCGTATAGGTGGCACACGCCGGGCAGGCCGTGGAATTTTCCACAGGCCTCGTCTGCTTGTCTGCGCATGATCAAACTTAACTCTTGTGTTACCAGCATACACTTAAAATTTGTCCGGACAAGGGGCACTTCTTGGGGCCTGTCTGCCATTGGCCCACCCACCTGTTTCTGAGCCAACCACTCACCTCACTCACCTGCCACTCCTTGTTGTTTCTTAATTGATTCTAATTAGGTGGGAGGCTGCCCATTCTTCCCCCAATGCCAGGGGTCACTGTCCATTCCTCCCCTACACTGCAGCCCAAGTCTCGCAGATGGCATCCAGGTGACACAATGCTCCTGGCCTACAGCCAGACCAAGCTTGGCCCTTGTTGTCAGGCCCCAGATGCACACATTCATACTGCCCTCCTCTCACTAGGACCAATCATGCTCCACCCCCTCTCACAGGGTCTTTTTCATATATCAACAACTTATATCACCTTGCTCCCTCTCAGAGTAGGTCCCTTTGGCCATAGGCTTTATCTAGTACACACATTGTGTGGCAGATTTACCATCTTTTGGCCTCTCCTGTGACCCTCACTGGGATAGTGGCCAGCCAGTTACCTGACTGGGGCCAAGCTTGCCCTGGGCCCTCCTGAGGCAACTCTATAAAAACTCTCACACACACACCAGGCTCCCAACCCTCTGGTTACCCCTTCACTGAGGCTCCACATCCACCCCCTCGCTGGGGCCTACCCTTACTGGGGCTCCACATCTTCTACTCCCTCACTGGGATTATGGGGCTTCCCTCCCTGGTCAGGGCTCAGGTGGCTGTAGCTGTGCCTGGCCCCAGCTGCCACCCACAGTGATGTGTGGGCTAGAGGTTATTGAGGCACTCCAACCCGCCTTCCACCAGAGTGATAACTGGTCTGGTATTTTCCTGGAGGCTCCCATGCCACTGGGAGCCCCACCAGGCCACCCAATCTAAGCAGGCTGCAGTTTTAGGTCATGCCTAGGACCAAGAGCCTCTGGCTCCTACCTATAGATGTTCTCATACAGCAGCTCAGCCAGGAAATGTTTCCTTCCTGGCTAGCAGCAGCAAACTCTTCTGTTTATATAGGCAGCCATAGCCCCAAAATGGTTGTCGCAATCAAGCACCTGCTGGCCACTTAAAGTGGCAGGCACCAACAGTGCCCTGCCACAGTGTGCAACTGGATCAAGGAAACAGTTAGGCTTCTGGAGGCTCAGGCTCACAAACACATGGTACAAGGCCAAATTATAAAACAGGAGCTCCTTCTGCAGCTCTGGAAATCACAGGCACATGCTCTAATCAGAGGTGGGCATGCCAGGCCCAGACGAAGCTGAAGTAGATGAGTGGAAGGGTATCCCAGCTGAGATTTTCAGGATCCAACAGGAAGAATTCCAAATCAAGGCTGAGGAATCCCACCCAATGTAGAAAAGCAAAGACCAGTCATTGCCAGGGGAAGGATTTACCAGCAAAAAATAGGCACTGAAGGGCTTGCAGGTGGAAGACAGCTACCCTGTTCATGAGGTCAATGTTGTCCTGACATTTATGGGCAGGTAGAGGACAGCCTGCTGGAGCCAGTGGTGCCCATTTTGGAAAATATCCATAAGGAAATTATGGTGCTTTCCAAGTAGGGTCACTGGTGGATTCAGGGTGGCATACTTGTGTCAAAAAGTAGCAGCTGCTAGGTTGTTGATGACCAGGACCTAGCTATGGTAGGAGCTATTGGACAGGTGCCAGCACCACTTCCGTGGTCGTGCCTCAGTCTCCTCACTGAGGCCTTCCCAATTCTTGGCTATGTAGGCCGATGGGCCTAGGAAAATGCTTAGGGCTTTGAAGCCATTGCAGCACCAGGACAGTCCTTTAGGAAGGTATGGCAGGGCACTGTTTGTGCCTGCCACTTTAAGGGCCTGAGACATCAGTCGGCAGGTGCCTGATTAGGGCAGCCATTTTAGGTTCAGGGCTGCCCATGTAAACAGGGCATTTTGCTGCTGAGAGGCGAGGCAACACTACTTCCTGGCTGCAGGGCTGCTGGTATCACATGGAGGTAAGGGCAGGAGCTGTAGGAGATGGTCAGGAGGCTCCTAGTCCTGGGTATGACCTAAAACTGAACCCTGTTGGGAGTGGGTGGCCTGGTGGGGCTCTCAGTGGTGCAGGAGCCCCCAGGAAATGCCAGACCAGTTACCAACCTGGTGACAGGCAGGTCAAGGTGCCTTAATCCCTAGCCCCCACAACTGGGTGAGTTACCCCTTCATAGGGTCTGACGGATGGACCCCCGACCATAGATTCACGCCTGTCTGAACTTCCCCTGACTGGTCAATGCTGGGGCCAGGACTGGAAGGGTAAAAGGGCCAGGGGCCCACCGTGAGGAATGCCCAAGAGCTGAGGGCCCGGGGTTCCAACTGGCCTGGAGATGGGCCAGGGCTAGTGAGACAAAGTTCCCAGGGGGACCACACCTGAAGAGGAAGCAGATCAGGGAGCTATGCTGCCTAGTATGAAGGTGGAGACTGCCTGAGGAGAGGAATGTAGGCGGGTTCAATTAGAAGGATTCTGGAGCCCAGTGTGGGGGGCCAGTGGCTATGGTAACATCTAGATGCCTTCTGCAAGGCTTGGGCTGCAGTGTAGGGGAGGAAAGGAGCCGCAAATAGCACCCCCTGGCATCGGGCCAGAAAATGGGTAGCCTCCCACTTGATTAAAATCAATTAAATAATTACCAACAAGGCATGGCAGAAGAGAAGGTGGGCAGTTATCCCAGAAACAGGTGGGTGGGCCATAGGGAAAATCAACCCCCAAGCAGGCCCCCTGTTACAGAAGGTCTGGGGGCTGAGCATTGGTCCAAGTGCCCAGCAGAAATGTGTCAATTTTGGCCCACCTGACATAAGCTAAGAAGTTGTACATGTAGCCTTGCTCAGTCAGGGACTGGGCATCAGCCTCACTTAGAAAAAAATCTATCTCATCAACATACATTGTCATGGAAAGAACACAAGAGACACAGAGAATGAGAGAGCATGCATGCAAAAGTGCACAAGCAAGAGAGACTGTTTTGTTGAACACCTTCATGTTCATTCGTTGATGAATTGGTTGATGATTGGTTGTTCATGTTGATTATGCGGGACTTATGATCTAAATACAGAAAGACAGTTTGCTTTTGATGAGAAAGGAAAAAGGGACTGTATCTTTTCTGGGATATCAATGCTTGTATAAAACAGAGCTGCATTAAATCAGCAGTAACTTCACTATTTCTATGTTCAGTGAATTTTAGTTATGCACCTGAAATCACTCTGTTTTCTATGTATTGTGTTTTTTAAGTCTCTACAGACTCCACTGTCTGCAGGGACCCTGTTGCATACACTGGGACTAACTTGCCATTTTGTAATACCTGTTCTATGACAGGGGACTAAGTAGATTAAAATGGAGTGATATCAGCATAAAACTGCAGCAACACAGGGGTGAAAAAAAACAACACTCTCTTATCTCATGGAGACTACCTTTATCCTTTCCTGTATTAACTTTCCTTATAATCTAAAATAAAGTTCATTCTGACAGTGAAAATCTCCTTGCTCTTTTTTTTTAAGGATTGACATAATACTGCCGTTTACTTTCATGAAGCCATGTTCAAAAGACTTGTTCAGCCCATTCCAACTCTTTAATAACCCATTTCCTATTACTTTTCAGTAATTCCTTTTCAATGAAAGACATGCAAAGGATTTCTCAGAGGCAAACATCCACGTCATGTAATTAAAATCAGAAATACACATATGATTTAAAAAAGCAGCGATTTTTTTTTTTTAATAATAGCAACAAATGGCAAAAAAAAATCCTTTAAGCACATGACATAACATTGCCTTAGATTCCTATTAGTCAAAGAGTAGCATGAAAGAAATCATACCTAAGTGTACTGTTTGGATGGATTATGACATCTGTCCATTACCTTTGTAACCATGTTGCATATGGAATAGCTACCCATAAATGTAAAAACTGTCCAAACAGCTTTGAGTTTATTGGATGTCATATTCCTGCCCATCTCCCCCCCCAAAAAAAACCCCACACTGTCATGAAAGTGAGCTGGGGGATACCTCAAAATATAATTACTTTAAATGAAAAAAACTCATTTAAATAATCATTTGCAGCAAGTCATAAGCCATTTCATTTTATATTTGAAGTGAGGTTTTCTCCTTTTACCTTAACATTAGATAGTGTATTCACAACCACTTCAAATGTTTAACTACTATTGTCTCATAATTTCACATGTACATCTATTAGCAGATGAAAGGAAATCACTCCTGGTACCTAACTCCATTGCCAGAGCACACAAAAATGACAGTAATGTGAGGGAGAAGGCTATCTACAGAATAACTGTACAACTGGTGCCATATTGAGAAATGTAATAGAATAGCACAATTACTCCTTTGGTAATGCATGCTACCTAAGATCTAAAATATTTGTTATGTAATGTACTTATAATGGTATATTAAAGTTTTGTAGGCTTTAGCAGTAGAATCATAGAACATTAGGGTTGGAAGGGACCAAAAGAGGTCATCTAGTCCAATTGCCTGCTCAAAGCAGGACCATCCCCAACTAGATCATTCCAGCCATGGCTTTGTCAAGCCAAGGGTTAAAAATCTCCAGGAATAGAGTTTCCACAACCTCTCTAGGTAATCCATTCCAGTGCTTCATCACCCTCTGAATAAGAAAGTTTTTTCTAATATCTCACCCAAGATTACCTTGCTGCAACTTGAAACCATTGCTCCTTATTCTATCATCTGCCACCACTGAGAATGGTTTAGCTCCATCCTCTTTGGAACCACCCTTCAGGTAGGCTGCTACTAAATCTCCCCTCAGTCTTCTCTTCTCCAGACTAAATAAGCCATAACATCTTCATTAATGATTTGGAAGATGGGATGAAGTGCAGCCTCAGCTAGTTTGCAGATGACACCATGCTGCCGGGTAGGGCAAGGATTCAGAGTGACCTAGACAGATTGGAGGATTGGGACAAAAGGAATCTCATGAGGTTCAATATGGATGCGCCCGCCTGGCTTTGAACACCTGCTCACGTGTTGCCTTGGCCCGAGCTGTAAAGGGCGTGCATTCAATTGCTTCATGGAACCCCTGAGGCAGGCTTTGGTTGCCTCAGAGGCCACCCCCAAACTCGCCTGCCATGACTTTGAATGTAACACCAGTGGAGGGGGTAGCCTCTGAAGACCCCTCAGGAGTGACCACTCTGCTAGCCGGATGTTTGAGGGGCTCCACCTCCCCTAGACCCCAACCTTATGCCAACCTCTGGCAGGATGCCAGGTCTTGAAATAGCTGTTGCTCCAGTGTGGGTGTTCCTTGATTTCATTGCCTCTTCGAGGCCCTGTACTTTATCCCCTCACTTTCCATGAGAGGGATGGCAGGTTAGCTCAGCCCCTGTGTCTGGAGTCCCCTGAGACAGGCTCTGCTCCTGGGGTCTGTGTGGGCACCCTTGCACCAAACAAAGGGAAGAGAAAAAAAGAAGAAAAAGGAAAAAGGGGCCTGAAGATCTGGGGTCCTATTGGCCAATTCTCTCAGATCTCCTGTCCCTCCTTGGCAATGTTCCCCTGATGCCGTTACCTCGGAGTCTCCCTCCCCTCTCTATCCCCAGCCCATCTCCATGGCCCTATACCTGGAAACAACCAGGCAGGTGGACCGTTATTTCCCCGGAGTCAGTTGTGGCCTCCTTCCCTAGGTCACCGTCTTCTTCGCACTGCCAATTGGTTCTTCCAATGCTGTACTCCCTCAGTGATGTTTGGGGTGTGTCACCCCAAGCGCTCCTCCCCCTCCGGGGTTTGGATTTGATACCAATGGTGAAGGGAGCCCCCGCAGCCTCTGCTGCCACTCTCTGTCTGGGTTGTCCTTGCTCATGCCAGCGCAGCCCGCCACCGGCATGGAGAGCCTCCACCTCCTCTTTCTCTCTCCCCGCCTCTTTGCCAATGCCTGCCTTTATTCCCGCCAGCTGGTGATTCCCCATGACGTCACCCACTGGCTTTAATCGTATAAAGGCGCAGCTTGTAAACTGTGTGGGCTCTCCCCTTTACTCCTCCAGGGTTACCTCTCCTGAAGGTAAGTGATTGTTTCATTTTTTATTTATTTTTGTGTTCCCTTTCCTGCCGGGTCCCATGGGCGCGGATTCCAGGTCCCTTCTCTTGCTGTCCCTGGGACAATGGACAAGTGAAAGTCCTGCACTTAGGATGGAAGAAACCAGTATAGGCTTGGGCTAACTAGCTAAGCAGCAGTTCTGAAGAAAAGGACCTGGGGAGTATAGTGGACAAGAAGCTGGATATGAGTAAACAGTATGCCTTTGTTGCTAGGAAGCCTAATGGCATACTGGGCACATTATTAGGAGTGTTGCCAGCAGATTGAGATAAGTTATTATTCCCCTGTATTCTGTAACGGTGAGACCATATCTTGAGTACTGTGTTCAGTTCTGGGCCACCCACTACAGAAAGGATGTGGACAAATTGGAGTGAGACCAGTGGGGGCAACAAAAAATGGTGAAGGGACTTGGGCATGACTTCTGAGAGGCTGTAGGAACTGGGCATATTTAGTTTAGATAAAAGAAGACTAAGAGGGAATTTACAGCAGCCTTCAACTCCCTGAAGAGGGATTCAAAAGAGGATGGAGCTAGACTGTTTTCAGTGGTGGCAGATGACAGAACAAGGAACAATGGTCTCAAGTTGCAGGAAGGAAAGTTTAGATTAGACATTAGGAAGAATTTTCTCACCAAGAGGGTAGTAAACCACTGGAATATGTTACCCTGAGAGCTTGTGGGCTCTCCATCCTTGGAGGTTTTTAAGACCTGGTGAGGCAAAGCCTTGGCTGGGATGATCTAATTGTGGATGGTCCTGCTCTGAGCAGGGGGTTGGACTAGATGACCTCCTGAGGTTCCTTCCAACCCTGATTTTCTGTGATTCTAAGGTGCCATGATAAATTCTGGCACAAACTGTGCCAGAGTTTATCATATTGCCTTAATGGTACAGGTAGATGCACCCAACATGTGGTAGATCTTAAACACTTTGTAGAGCAAATAAAGAATTATTAGGCCTGATTTTGCAACTAGATAAATTTAGGCACAAAAAAAAATGAAGTGTTTACCAAAGATTACACAACAGATCAGTTGCAGACATGAACAGCCTCAAGATTTCCTTCTTCTTTTTTCAAATGTACCCTTACAAAGAGCTTGCTTCAGTGGGTGAGACACTGGTATGAATTGACAACATATACAAACGGTGGTTTCAGAGTCTACAAATTTCCCCACACATTCTTGCAGACCATAATATTTTGTTTGTCTCTGCAAAAGGGCGCAAGCCAACAATACAGATTTTTTTAGAGGTTTCTGTTATGTCACCAGGAAGGAGTATTCTGTGGGAAAAAAAATAGTTTGAACTAACCAGATATAGAATGTCATTGATTTTCCACTGAAGTTAGAGCAGGACCAGGGTTTTTTTTACCTTTACTTCCACTAAAAACAGAAACTAAAATTCCTCTTCCAATGTGTTTTGTTCCTATATAGATTTTCTTTTCTTGTCAAATCAGCCTGCACCACCTATGAAAACTTACTCTGTGAAAATATTTCAAATTGCTAAGACACATCACACTAAAGATAGGACATAATTAAAGCTTCCTGCTTTAACTTTAGAAGTTAACGGAAGTATTAAATAATTACAGTTGCTTGCTAGTGCTTTAAAATATACCTGCTGCTGTAGGTTTAGAAAAAAAAAGTCTAAAAATTACCATGGTCTTCCATAACTCTCTGATCAGTCTCTGAGTGTCAGGGAGTGTTTTATATAGAGATAAAAAATGTTTGCAAGAGCAACAACTGTATGTAAAAGAGCCTATGGTTTCTTAACTAAAATAATAAAAAAGAAAATATTATTTTTTCTTCTCTAGGAGGCATATTTGAAATAAGTTTTCCATAAACAAAAAATATGAGAGCTGAATTGTAAATGAAAAGAGCACTAAAATATTTCTGTTGCAAAAAAAAGTATCCTAGACAAATCTGATAACAATATATATGATCAGTTCTGAAGAATATGAACACGTATTTTTTTTGTGTCAACACTGTTATTCACTCCTTTTAAAGGCAAATTAATCCTCATATAAAATGAGACAACCTCTTCTCCACTACCTTAAATATGGTATGTTGTAGAAATTTAGCTACCTGTAAAAAAAAAAATGAAATGATTCTATTATTATATTTTTTCTTGAATTACTCTAGGTGGTTCAGCAAATAGGTGTCTGAAATTAAGGGAAAAAATCTTATGCACATTAGTAAAAAATAAAATAAAATAATTAAAAAAAGAATTCTTGCTAATATACCCTCAGAAAAACAGGGATTAAGGAAGATTTCTATCATGTCTTGAGGGGATTAAAATACAAAATTAATTTTAGGTGTTTTTTATCTAATGAATTTAATTAGATAGAATTGTTAGCTGTTTTCTATCAAATGAATTTAATTCAACCACCCAAAAAAATGAACCTGAACATGTTATGCTAAATTATGGGTATTCTGTTTAGTCCCATATTTTTTATAAAGTTTGGATAGAAGAGAGTTATTTTATTAAGAATACCATCTGGACATGTCGGGCAAAAAAATCTGTATCAAAAGTAATACTTGCAGTCCTACAACTATGACTTTTGTGATCCTGCCAGAACTCACAAACTAAGGGGAATATCAGGTCAGTATTTGAATGGGAGACTTCTAAAGAAAAATTCCATATAGATTCAATATATAACTCTCTTCCTCTAAGACTTAACTGAATCAGGATGTAATAGGGAACTTGGTTCAGTGAATATCACTGTCTTTCAAATAATATGTAAATACAAAACCTTGTTCTTTTCCAACTGTTAAACCTCTCATGGCATTTTTCTTAACAGTAGGATGTTAATCTTGGCGTTATGGCAAAATTCAAGGAATTTTCCTTGAACCTGCAGTATTTTCTTTGGGTTGTTTCATCCACAGAAGGTGCATCTACACATGTGCTTTATTGCAGAGATGAGTAATTAGCTCCATGGTAAAACATCATAGTTTACTTGTGCACTAGTATTAGGTCTCAGTAAATGAATTAACTCCATTGACAGTACTAAATTAATTAACTCCTGGAAAGTACTATCCTATGGCTGAATAATTTACTCTGCGAAAACACACATGCAGACAGTGACAGAGGGCTGGTTGGCTGGGGCACAAGGGTGATAAAGTGTGGGTGCTGCCTGCTGTCTAGCTCCGCACTTGAGCACCGTTGAGCCCCAGCCAGCCCCAACACCATCATCTGGAGCTCAGGGCTGACCCCTCTCCCCCACTCAAGCCTGCTGCCAGCCGAGGGCTGCTCTGCCCCTACTCACAGCGCTGAGGTCCTTCATGCATGTGTAACTGCTATGCCCAGGAGCACTTTTGTCTGGCACAAACTGGGTAGATGCACCAAGTGCTCTGTGCAATAATAAAGGGATTCCATTTGGATTGCAAGAACTTGGATCTTTATTAGAAAAGCCATGTGCTTGGTGCTCCTACTTGTAATCATGTAGTGAAGTGTGTGCTCAGAGCTATTATGAAATTCTCCAATTACATTGAGCTTTCCAGTGTCACTCCCCAGATTATCCCCCTACAACTTGTGTTCCAGCCTGCAGGAACTTGCAGGCTGATACTCTACTTAAAACTCATAGTATGAGAAAGATCCAACAGAAAATAAGCCAAATCATCCTGTTGGGCATTATCAACTGATGTCAATTATTTGGTCATTGTCAGTATTCAGTTATTAATTAGCTTCAGCGTGTACTTCTTTGTTTTTTCCTAGTATTTAGCTTAGTTTTTTTGCATTATGTATATTTTTTCTTTAGAAGCTTTTATGAAGTGATTTAGGCTAGAACACCAGAGAATAAGCAGACTGCAATATCTTTATGTCAGAGAATCTCAACATGGGTACCACAGCACCCTGAGGTACCTTGAAATCTTTTATAGCGTGCCACAGGGAGCCATGTAGTGTTAGCACTGTTAGATGCATAATGTTAAAAATATTCTAAACTGCTGTGGTCTGTCTGAGTTCTCTGTACCAGGAGAGTTGCTCTATTATTTTTCTGTGGTCAAGAAAAATGAGCAAAACTAGAATCTGGCATTTTCTGCTGGGTACCTTGAGTCTATTGGGGGTGCCTCTAGTCTGTCAAGAGCTACCTCAAGACAAACACAGTTTAGAACCACTGCTGTACATGAACAACTTAGGCAAATACTGGTAGCTATAATTCATTTGTAATTACTTTCAGCTATAGTAATAAGTATGTGCAGCATCCCTGAAACCAAAGCAATTGCCTCTTTGATTTGAATGTACAGTATTGATAGAGTTCTTCAAAAGGCCACATCTATACTTGGATTTAGGAAATAAACAAATTACAGTGAGTTAAAAGCAGGTATATATTTTTCATGTGTTGTCCACTCACACACTCTCACACCTCAGCAGGCATGTTTATACATGCAATTGATGTTCAGAAAGCTTACTGTACAGTAAAATAATGTACAGCAAGATTTCCTTGGATGCATGTCTACATGTGCACCCATCAGGAGTAAACCTGCTCCTGACAGGAGCTCCTGTCCTGCTCTGTTACTATATGGCAGACAGGGGGAGATCTAGGTTCCCTTGAGTGCCAGCCCTGGGCTGGCAGGGGGCACCAGTGTCAGGTCTGGGCTCTGGGGCATTGAGGGGAGCTCTCCCACTGCCAGGGCAGCTGCCTCCCACCCCGCACTCCTGATCTGGGTAGCTGTCTGCTGCCCAACCCCCACTCTGATTGCAGTGCTAGACTGGGACATTGTCCACTGCCCTTGCAGCATGCAGGTCCTGGCCCCTAGCCCCACAATGAGAACAGGGAATTGTTCCCTGCCCCTGGCAGCTACCTGCTGCCAGGGGAGGCTCTGATTTTGAAGGCTGAGTAGGAATAATGTTCCCCTGCCCTGGCAACAGGCAGCTCCAGTCCTTGGCTTTGTGATCAGATCTGGGGCTGGGACATTGCTCCCTGCCCCTGGCAGCCTGTTGTGGGGACAGCAGACATTGTCCCGACCTAGCTCCATGATCAGATCAAGGGCTGGTCAGCAGGCAGCTGCCTGGAGCAGGGGTGCAGAGTGGGTGACAGCTGCCCCAGAGGTGAGAGAGATCTCCCAACTCTAGAGCCTAGGCCTGACAACTGGTGCTTCCTATGCAGTAGCATGTCAAAGCAAAAACCTTGCTAAATACGTTGCTGTACAGTAGTATTAGGCTACTGCACAGTTAGTATCACTAAAAAGCCACGCACCAGCGTTACTCCGCAGTAGTGCCACTATGCATTGGATTTAGTACTTTGTTATACAAGTACTAAACTTAATCCTCAGTAACTACAGCACATTAATGAATGTGTAGACATATCCACATAGCGATGCTCTACTGCTCAGTAGATTAGTCTACTGTGCAGAAAGTATCTTGTGTAGACATAGCCAGTAAGTAGAAATTAAAGGTAACTTATCCCCAAATCTAAATTTGGCTTAAGGTGATTATTATAGAGCTACAATTTTCCATTATAAATATGTTTATGTAGACTACCATTTTAGGAATCAGATTTTTATTTAGTCATTACAAAAGTAAGCTGAAGTGATTAATTATAACGTGCTCATGGAAAAAATATTGTATAGAAGCTTTTCATTGGTAAGGATCTGCTTTGGGAGTCATTTATTTATTTATTTATCATGCTGAAGACCTTACCTTGATGATAATCAAAGTTGTAAAGATGTATGTGAATACATAGCTTTCCCACCCCCAAGGCTCTCACAGAATGGAGCCAGCAAAACCTCTGTCTCCAGAAACACCTCCTGCCTGAAGTGAGCCCCGATCTCAGGTACGGTGGGGAAATGAAGGCTTCTGCCACACAGAGCTGGCATCCAGTCAGGGGTAGCCCAGCCGTTTAGCATTCTCCAACAGCCTGGGGGGCCTCCGGGGCCTACTGGCAAGCAATATGGAAGTGATCCCAACCTGCTGGCCTCAGCCAGTGCAAGCAGCCTCTGCCCCCTACAAAGGGCAAACATGTTTTCTGTTCACTCTGGAACTAGCTTACACCCCTTACAGAAACCTGCATAGTTTTGATTGATTCCGCCTCAGGCTTTTTGAATGTACCTAGTCTAAAAGTCCCCGCAGACTTCATTTCCAGATGGTGTCAGAATGCAAAATATAAATTCACTGTTTTCAAGCAAACTTACAGCAGAAATTTAATTAGAAAAGCCAGGCTACGCTTGTCAAAGAAGAGAAACAATATCACATGGCACATATGGGCAACCACAGTGAAACAGGACAATGAATTTCACATGAATGCAGTGTAGGAACACTTGAGGAAGCTTTAACTTGTGTGGCTTCAGTACTAGTACCAGTATAGCTAGTGCAGCAATGCAGGCTGCAGAATCTACCTGACTGCGGTATAGGCATACCCTAAGATAAGTATCGAATAATTAGTTACAAAGTAAATGATATTAGAAGAGAAAGTCAATAATAAATGGATTTGACCAACTTGTGATCTGTTCACAGACACTCCACAAACGGAAATTTGCTTGTATTAGTTTTAAATGATTTGCTCAACTCTGATGCCAGATGCAGTAGGGTAACTGTTTTTTACAAGTTTGCTCACTTGCTGATTAGGATAATGTATATGCTAGATCCAGAGTACTGATACTGGCCTTGTTATTTAACAGAGGCCATGAGGTTGTGCTCTTAAACTTTAGGTTTTTTGTGTCAGCTTAATGGAGCTAGAAGTAAGGAGTGAGTGAGGACAAAAAGTGCTGAGATCAGGTCATCTACATAACTGTGTAAAAATTCACATCAGCTTTATACGGACCTTGGTAGCTGCAAGAAATCTGCCTCTTTGACATCTCATTCATTAGATGCTCTTTATCATAGGCAGGTTGCTGCTTCTCTGAATGACTAGAGCAATTTAGCATGGTATCATCACATATCTTCTCCTTTTTTAAGTAATTGCAATGGACATTGAGCACTGTATAATTTAAGCCTTAAGGATTTTCCTTATTGAACGTATTTTTTTGCCACAGTACCACTTTGAAATTGCTTTTTTCATGACCTTTATGCTGCATCATTGCAATGTGCTCCATTCAAGGGTACCATTAAATACCACTCAGACTCCAGCAGCTTTAGTAGTGGCACAAATACTCTTTGGGCTGATTCCTGTGTGGTTTCATGATGCCCATGCTCTGCAACCTGTGATCTTTCAATATATAAACCTTAAATGTACAGTATTAAAATACCTGTGGGTCCCTCTGAAATTGTCCTTTGGTCATAATACTTTAGATCTACAGGGCTGGAGCTGCTAAATCATTTTGTCCTGTAATTTTGAGAAGACAAGAGGTGGAGTATGTTCCTCCTTAACATACAACAAAATACCTTTCCTCTCTTTTGTCACTAATGCTAAATATTTCAAGCTAGATTCTGATTTGGACTACATGTCTTAACATGAGTTTGTAGGACCCTACTCCTATACTGGCTACACAGACGTTGGTTATTGATGAAGCACATTATGAGTATGCTGCTCACTTAATTCCCTCCCTACCCTGAGCAGAGGGGCTGGTAAATTACAGATTTCATTATGCCCTACCTATTAGTTTAACTGATAGCAATTTGCTGTTGGTAAAATCATAGGCCACTGAACAGTGTGGGCCACCTGGGCCATGGCCTGCCCAAGTTTTAGCACTTTAATTTAGCTAGCCATACAGTTAAAATAATAGTTATACAGTTTTAACTGGAATGACAACTGCACATTTGTGGGTTATATAAATTAATCTGCTAAAAGTTTGTCTGGCCACAGCCCGGGGTGGTGTATGCCATTCTGCAGCCTATGGATAAAATAGCCTTGGCTTTTCTCTCACAGCACACTGGCTGGTGAATGTTGTACAGTGAAGCAGGGGTTGAACTGTGACACAAGCAATTTTATTTTATCCTTACTCAGGAATAACTTGGCGTGTAACAGGCCAAGTTTTTATACTTCATCAGACATTTTGGGTGTATCTACATGTGCAAAAGCTCTGGGGTGGGTTAAATCTAGAGTAATTTGTTCTAAAGTAAACTCACCCCGGGCATGCATCTACACATGCAGGGAATCAGGAGCAGATTTGCTGCTCACGGCACTCTGCTTCCACCCCTACCAGCCCTGCACCAACACTATGCACCAGCTAGGGGGAGCTCTAGGCTCCTCCTTGGTGCTAGGCCCAGGGGCTGGCAGGGAGCACATGGCCAGGAGAAAATGGTCTCCTAGAAGGGGCTGAGACATTGCTCCTCGATCAGGGGTGGGGGACTTGGAAAGAGCTTCAGGGGAGGGGCAGGTCCCAGGGGAGGGGCAGCCCTCTGTGTCAGGGCAGGGGGATGGGACTTATCCCATCCCTGCAGCTCTTTCCAAGCCCTGTGCCTTTATGACTGGATTGGGGCACGAGTGTGGGACCTGGCTCTGACCAAGACAGGTCTCAGCCCCCACCCCACATGTGTAGCGGAGGATGGGGAGCCTATTCCCTCCTTAGCTCCACAACTGCAGAGATGGATGGGGAACATGCTGGGGAACTTGTTCCCCACTCAGCTCTGTGAGCACAGAACTTGGTGGGGAACAAGCTGGGGAGCTGAGTGGGAAACAAGCTCCCCAGCCCCCACCAGCAGGGAGCTCCCAGCAACAGCTCCATACCATGGGGTTGGTTCTGGGAGACCTTTATATCAGATCTTGGAGCTCCCTGCTGCCAGGACAGGGGGACACAGTTCCCACCCAGACTCTGGTGGTGGAGCCCACCTCAGCAGCAGGCAACTCCCTAGTGGATGGTTATTTGGGACCAGATTTGCTCCTGGTCGGTCATCTACATGAATGCTACTATGCTGTTACTTGGTGTTACTTTTAAATAAAAGTAAAGTTGTAAATTTACTTGTGATTAGTAAGGTTTACTGCATAATAAGCATGTGCTTGTGTAGACATGCAGCCTTACTTTGAAGTAAACTATGCTACGGTACATTTAAGTGTCTCCTGTAGACATGCCCACTGTGCAGCAATCTCAAGTAAAGCATCTCATGTAAATGCACCCCTTGAGTATTGAAGTTTTATCCCACTAGAGTAAGGATGACAGGATCTGCTTTGGGAGCCTTCATTTATTTTATTTTATTTTATTTATCATTACTGCTTCAAGGGATATTTTAATGCCAGATCTAGTATATATAGATGTAGGATTCCATTACTTTCTTTTCTTTCTCACTGTTCACAACTGGGAGACTTGGGTACAAGTGTCATGTAACATGAACTAATATTTTTAATAAAGGGAAATTATTTAATTCTTTGAATGTTCATACTTTCCCCCTTCACTCTGTTGTTCTATTGCTGGGTTTTTTAATTACACTTGTAGCATCTCCAGTTTTGCAAATAAGAAACCTTTGTATACTGTACATTGGAGTCTGCACTGCATTTTCTTTAGGCTCTCAACAGGAATGCTGAAGTCAATGAGTTTGCTGATAGAGTGAAAACTTCAGTATTTCATTCCAACAAGATTAGAAATAGCAAAACATTAAGAAGAGTCTTGTAAGTGCACCTCTAACAACTGTATTAAAGTAACCTGTTGTGTGGAATTGAGATGTTGGCCTGATTCTCAACTGCAATGTAATACCTTTGATTTAATTGGAATTACATGGTACAAAACATATGAAACATAAAGGAGAATCAAGGGCTTCAAATCAATATTTTCTAACCTCTCCTTATTTTAACCACCAGAAAAGATAATGTTTGTTAACCTTATCTTTCTAGAAAAGTATTTCTACTCTATGTACTAATAAAAAATTAAAATCTTTCATAGCAAGTTACGGTCTGGCCCTGTGTTCTCAAGTCAAGCAGAATTTCCATCAATATTCTTTACTTTGCAATCTTTCTCTAAAATACTCCGACTTCACTGAGTGCAGTGAAGTTACATGGCTGGAAAGGAAGCGGGGGTAGGGGGAAAAGGAAGGGAACTCAATGTAATGGAGTGAAGAATTGGGACCATAAAATCTAGGCATTTTGCCATCCCACATGAAATCTTTGGTATTTACTGCCAAATACTTTACTCTGCAAAATCAACAAAAATAAAACAATATATGTTATATATGATTAAAAAGATAAAACTGAAAATTGATGTTTTTTATTAACTTTAGAGACTTTTTAATAGTATTAAGTCACTAGACCTCAGCCATGAGCCTTGTGTAATGAGAATTGCAGAAAATAATATTTAGGGGTTTTTTTCTTTACAGCTGCAGATGTAATTTTGAATTTTAGAATCTACAAGATAAATTGGCTGACAAAATTTTATTTACATAGATATGTAAATATGCATGCAACAGTATACTATACTAAAATATATATGCATACAACAAATATACTAGACAAAGGGAATTGTATATTAAATACCCTATTGTCTCAATGACATGTCTAGCCTACATACAGGTCAACCCAACATTTTCTGAGGGGGCTTGGGGGGTGAGGGGGAGAAACAGATTTCTCTTTGAATGTAAGTTTTTAACTACAGATAAAGATCTTGAACTACAATTGCTCATACTAAATTCCACAAGAGAACCAAATAACGAAGTAAAGGGCACCCTAAAAATTCACTGAAAAAAAATTCTGTCTTGATTTTTTTATTGCATGAACAAAGGTACTGCAAGTTCAAAAGTCAGGATTGTCAGGGGTCTGTTTAGGTGTCAACCTCAAGTGTAAGTAAAGTGAGATTTGTATGGCTCTCTTAGAAGCAAAGTAAAGGTAGACTTATCAAAAGAATATGTCAATTTTCAGTTTAGCAAATAAAAAAATCTTGTCTCATAAGAAAAATGTAGATTTATGGTAACTATCTAAATAGCATATGTTATGATGATATTGATAAGATCAACAGGTGTTAAATATTATGTTTGTTTTAGTGCAGAATAAATGCGTGTCTTTATTTTATTAAAATGCATTAGGAACTACTATGAACTAGCTTTTAGAAATATTTTCCTACAGACTTGCTGCTGGTATATTGGCCTCCCTTCACATTGACTGTGCTGAAAGCAATGTCTCTTGTCATTTATTGATAGAAAATACTGTTTCTGGAAAAACAGATTCAGAAGAGGTGTGGGGAACCTAGGGGCAGGATTAGTAGACTAGCTGCAAAAAAGGTAACTGCGTGAAAGCGTTTTTATAATAACCAAGGAAAAGGGATGATCCTCTCTTTTCTTGTCTTCCTTTCTCTTTAGAAGCATTAACTCCCCTGAGTCAGACTTAAGAGGGAGGGAGACAAGCCCTCAGAGGAGATTTTGATTTATTATTAAACAGAGAGGCAGGGAATAATGATGAGATCTAGTGAATAGGTTGAAGTCAGAATTTGTGGTACTATTTCAGATTCTGTGGCTGACTCTACACATGACATGTATCACACAATTATCCAGTTAATAGCACAATTAATTTAGACAGGCTACATGTGCAAATTGATGATCACACCATAAAATGGTCCAACCAGCTATGAAGTTACTGCTGGAAAATATGTGATAACTTTCCAACTGGTTGCTATCCAGTTTTAATTTGCATGTGTAATACAGTCTGCCCCTGTGGCTGTGATCCCTGTCAGCTGACAGGGCTTCCAGTCATAGGGGTGCACCATGTGCAGTTAGGGATGGGAGTTTTAGAGCTGAGAAAACTCTTAGCCCTAGCAGCACCTGGCAGCTGTGGACTCTGGGTCCTGGCAGCCATGGGGTACTGCTGTGATCTCCCAGCTCTGGAGATGCATGTGGAGCACCTTGCAGCTGGGAGATCACATCAGCTGTGGTCTCCTAGCCCCAGAGGTGCCTGGAGCACCCTGCAGCTGGTAGCCCCATCAGCTGAGAAGACTCCCAGTAATGGGAGCTTGCTTCTTGTTGTTTATAAGTTGATAAGGTGCAATGTCTATTTCCTTGCAAACCAGTTCAATCTTTGCAGTTTAGACTAATCAAAAGTGAATGTCTATTCATTTGCAAATCAGTTCAATCTTTGCAGGTTAGACCTGCAAAGACTGAATCGATTTGCAAGTGAATAGACATTCACTTCTGATTCTGGAAATGCAAGCACATGCCTGCAGTGGTTCGGGCTAGAAGTGGGGAAGGGGGGGTTGGGGACAGGTGCTACAGCAACTCTCCCTTCCCTTTGGCATCAGCTGTAAGGCATCAGCTGACCGGAGGATGTAGCCAAGCCCCTGGCAGGTACAATTAGGCAGGGGTTTAAGTATGATTAGGCAGGGGTTTAAACCCCCATGCTGGCCTGTAGGGACCCCAGCCAGGGTGTGCCTGGAGTGGGAGGGGAGAAGCAGCCCTTGCCAGGCTTGTTCCTGAGGCCAGACACCAGCTGGAGCAGTGCCTCAGGCGAAGGGGGGCAGGGGAGGATTAAACTCCCTTGTCTCCAGCCAGACATGGCACCCCAGCCAGGGTCTGTCTAGCTTTCCCCCCTGCTTCTGCTCAGTTGGTGGGGAGTCTGGCCAGAGCTGGCCAGCATGGTCCTGCTATCCGCCCAGGGCTAGGTGTGGGGAGCTGAGAGCAGTCTGGCCATGCAGCACCCCATGGCCCCACTCTGAGCCACAACCTGCTGGGAAGGGCCCAGCCCCCAAGGCCCAGCCTAGGCAGGCCCTTCCACATCTGGCTTTAGTAGCCCCTGCAGGTTAGCCTGGCTCAGCCCCAGCCCCAGCTGCCAGCAAGGTAGGCAGATGGTGGGGCTATGCCATCCAGCTCTGGCCACACTCTGTCCCCTGCCACTGGAGTGGGAAGGGGGTAATAGCTGACAGGGGATGCTCCACCCTCACCAGGCAGACCCAGGCTTCCAGTGGGACAGGGGACAGAGGGGGAGATTAAATCTCCCTCCCTCTCCACATTTTCTGCTACAACCCCACCAGGCACACCCCAGCTGTGGTCCCCTGGTGGAAGAGGGGAAGGAAGGGGCTTATTGCCTTTGCACTGGCCTGTTCCCTTTGCCTCAGGGGGCAATGCTGGCTGGTGTGGGGAGTTGGGAGCAGTCCCCTCCCTCCCTGCTGCAGCAAGACAGCAAGAGAGCAGAGTGGTGGGGCCAGCTCTGCTCTCTGAAGCAGACAGCACAGCCCAGCCCAGCCCAAGCCTGCAGAGCATGCTGGGATACTGGGGGACTCTAATTTACCTTAAACCAGGAAGGGGTCTGGGACACAAGTTCCATAAATCGGTTTGACCCAAATCAGTTAAGTCTGATAGTACATTCAACCAGGTTTATCTCAAACCAGGTTCTGTCATTTTGAAATGGGTTTATGTGCACTGAACTTCTGTTCTGTTACAGTTTTAAACCAGTTTCTGATCACCTAAACCAGTTTGTTTGTAACTTCTGCCCCTAGTCAATGGGATCTAATGTGTGATCCCAGCATCACACTTCCTGCCATGCATGTGTGGCATAGGAGGAAGTGTGATTGTGAGGGTCACCCATTAGATCCCATTGCACCTTTACCTGTGCATGTAGAGGGGCCCTTTGACTGACCACCTATATGTTCTTGCCTAAATCACTTAAACTCATTATAACTCAATTTCTCTTGTAATAGGATACAGTTACAAATCCTTTCACACATCAAAGAATTAAGATCTGGATTTAGGATTTTAGCCTGGTTAAGGAAAGTACTTGAGCATATCTTGAACTTTAGGCTTGTGAGTAGTGCCATTAACTTACAATGAACTACCTCTCTTCCCAAGTTTATGTGCTTTGTTGTTGAGATTACTGTTCCTTAGGCAGAGACATTCTGATTCTATTAAGACAGTCTAGCACCAAATTGCTGCTATTCATCAAAAGGTTTCTGAAAAGACTGGCCAAGCATAGCTGTACTAACATGTTGATCTGCATTATGTGCTCTGTAAGGGGCAGGACAGGACCTTTAGCACAAGTTTACCAGAGGCATTTAAGCCAGTAGAGCTACCTTAGGGTTACACTGGTAGAAGTAAAAAGGGGACTAAGTCTGTAAATTTCCTAATTACCTGATGGTTATATAAAGCCAGATGCACAACTAGAACAAACAGAAAGAGGCCTACTGATCTCAATAGAGGTCCATTAAGTTACAGTAGATAAGGACCTGCTCATCGTCTATATCATTGCAAACAGAGGTTTTACATCGATTTTTCTGGCACCAAATTCACCCCTGCTGTAACTCTGTTTGAAGTCATGTATGATGTGACTCCTTCCTGACAAGGGGAAATTCATGAAACTTTAATAAAAAACAAATGCACTTTTGGAGATAAGGGTGTAGGTTGTAGCTGTGTTGCTCTAAGGACATAGGCAGACAAGGTTCTTTGGTGAATCTGATATCTTTTATTAGACCAACATAAATAGTTGGAAATTTTTTTCTTAGCAAGCTTTCGGGTTTAAAAATTGTGGGTTTTTAAACCCGAAAAAGTTCTTATTTTATCTTATCTACTGCATATTTTGAATCCAATCCTGTACCTATTGAAGCTGACAAAAGAAAAAAATATCCCCTCGATTTCAGCAGCACCAAAGTTTGGTTTATATGCCTTCATTTGAATGTGTAATTACTGAAATATATCCAGCTGTGTTTATGCTCAGTGTAATCTGACATATTTAACTATATAATAATTGACATAAATGCAGCTGGTTTTTCTTTTTTCTTTCTTTCAGCATATGTTCAATGTTGCCTAAGCTTGAAATAGCCACCAATGTGAAGCTTTTTTGGGATATATTCTTGGCTTAGTACAGCTGCTTTTCCATCCAGCAATGGCGAATCAGTCCCAAAGTAACTAGGCCAAGGAGTATTTTGCTCTAAAAGGGTATTGTGTACAGCTGGGATAGACACAATGAATTAAATTTATAAAAGAATCCTGAAGCTGTATTTAGACAGACTTCAGATTCCTATATCCAAAATGTGAACTTCAAACCCTGTGCTTAACTGCTGTCTAACCTTAAAGGTGCTTTACAGACTACACAGATTGTTTCTGCGTTACATCCAAGGATTATTTCATGCAAAATATAGAAACGTTTAATATAAAATTACTCCATGTGTCAATGTGCCCCTTATCAACTACTGTGGGTAAAAATGGTCCTGCAGCACAGTAAGTGTAACAGCAAGTTGCTCCCATCCTAAAACCCCCAGAAAAGGTGCTGCCATTGGACAGAATAAGCAAATAGCTGCACTTTGATAAGATGTAGTGCTATTGCTGGAGATAAAGGGAACAGCAGTTTGGACATACAGCCAAAGCTGTATAACAGATTCATAAGGCCTTTGGCTCAACTCTCATAGATCCCATACCTACTGCTATTTTAATGGGCATATTCCCTTTGTCCTTCCATAGTTATTGGTATGCTAGTTCAGAGTAGTAATTCAGTAGAACAGATGCTAAAAGTCTGAACATCTCAAGGCTTCCAATCATAGAATCATAGAGAAGTAGGGCTGGAAGGGGTCATCCCTGTCCAACCATCCTATAACATGAATAGGAGAATATATCTCTTAAGGCAGATATAGTGGGTCATACCCATGTTATATTTTCATTTTGAAAGCCAGAGAGATGGAGATTGAAAATTATCTTAAATAATGGTTTAACTTGTAAAAACAGATTTAGTGGGTGAAGACTCTGAAAGTCTTCCAGGAATGAGGAAAGCATAGGAACTATTTGAACTATTTGAACAGGAGGTATTAAATATATAACTATGTTTGCCAAAAGGCCAAATGTCAAGTATTAGAATAAATGCCGGCACTCACATGACTGAGGAGGAGCACCAGCAAATGTGGAAAGCAACAGCAAATAATTATCTCCTTACTGATGAAATTGGAAAATGCAGAGATGTACAGTCTTATTTTCTGGCCCTGCATGTTGAAGTTTAAGGTAATTGTTATGATGAATTTACACTTCCAGTGATATTGTATATCTACTTTTATATATTTATCCAGTATAGCTGTTTATATTCCTTCTCCTCATACTCTTCTTCCTCCCTTGAAATTATTAAAACAAAATCATAAAGGGAAAGTGGAGTACAGAATAGCTGCCTTCTCCTTAACTTGTACAGTAATTTCATAGAGGGTCCAATACTGAGAGTCTTATACATTGCAGGTTGATGCAGTAAAGACATTGATTTCATATCAGTACAAGACTTATAAATTTGTCATTTAACAGTATAATAACTTACAGTGAATACCCTTGAACTTCTGCATTCTACTGATTCTAAAAACACAGTAGCAGCTGGTGATTCACCACATGACATAGGCCCAAATCCAACTTCAACTAAGGTCAGCAAGACATTCACATCTATAGGTGTTAAATAACCCCCAGAATAAAATCACCCTATACAGAAATAAACATAGTGCTTTTTTGTAGCCAATTAGCTCTAACACAGAAAACACATAGGTCCAAATTCAAGTCTAGGCTGTGAATGGGTTAGATTCTCCAGTCTACTCTGTTCACTTAACAAAGTGAGTGAATTTCAGACACAAATTACTGAGGGAGAGAATCTGGCTTGCATGGAGACTCCAGAATGAATAAGGCATCAGTGTGACAGGGTGTCTTTTCAGGGATGCCCATGAAGCCACTGGAGTCCCTTCAGTCTTCACTTTGTGGGCAATCACCCTTTCAGTCATATGCCATGCCTTGAATTTTTTTTTTTTTTTTTTAAGTTTTCATATGAGGAAGGCTGCCCCAGAGCTTCCTAAATTGCTCTCTCACATTACCGCCAGGTGCCTGTGGTCACTGCCTTACAGGCTAATTGCATGGCTCTGTTCCACCCCAATACCATGCCCTATGCCTTACGGATGTTCTCCTCCACTTAGCCCCTCCTCCGGGGTTCCTGGACCCTCTCTGGTCCCACGCTCTAAGCCCTTCAACTTGGCCTATGGGCCCCTCCCTGGGCCTCTTGATGCCTCCTTCTTCCCTTAGCTCCTCTCCAAACTTCCAGACTGCTTCTTCTTGCGCTCTCCAAGCTGACTTTTGGAGCTCAACCATCTGCGGAGGTCGTATTCTCTCAGCAGGCTCAACAATGCTACTGCTGGCTCATCTCAGGGCCCGGATTTATATCCCCCTAAGCCCTACCCTCCTCCTGGGGCAGATGACTGCAATCAGCCCAGATCACACCTGCAGGCCACTTCAGGCCCCACCTGCCTACTTTTAAAGTGACAGGAACACCAAACCTCCTGCCACAATCAGAAACATCTACTCCGCAGGTCATTTCAAAATGTCCCTGGCATAAGGGGTGTGTCAGAGAGAGAAAAATGGGCCCTATTTTTTGAGTACTATACTGGTACAAAGGACCCATCAGTGAAAGATAGGGGAAAGCAGAGCAAGAGATGGATATTTTGGCCCATTCCTACGAATTCAGAGGACTTGGGTCTAGTCTACTCCTGGCTTTGGTGTTGTCCAAATGTTATTAAATTTGCATCTGCATGTTTTGAAGGATAAAAAATGTTCGTGTCTTCAATGCCTGCTGCACAAGGGTGTCAAAGCATTTTACAAACGTTAAGTAACTAAGCCTTACAAAATGTCAGGATGTAAATACCATTTAAAAAATATTTGTTTAACCTCCTCTAATTATATCAATTAAATAGTTAACCAATAACACAGCAGCACAGACCCAGCTCCAGCTGGAAGCTGCTCCTGGGACTCTCTGACATATGGGGGAGGAGGTGGTGGCAAGCCCAGCCAGACAATGCAGCCTATGTGAAGCTCTGCCCTGGAAGGGAGGCAGCACCTATGAACAATCAGCTATTTGCATAACTAATGAGTCATTAGCATTCTTGCTGTTTTCCTCTTTAACCTCATAGGCTAGGTACTTGTTCCCCATTCCCCCACCTTCCCATTACTCCTCCTCCCTCACTTCCTCCTGCCTGCCCTGTGGCCTTCTGGTTCTTAATTGGGCAATTTTACCTGTTTAAATGATGCAACATGGACAAAAAATAATCCCATGATTTCTATCAATAGCTATGTTGATACAGATTCGCAAAGACCTTCATGTTTAGCAATAAGTAGGGATCACTTATAGTAAGTGCCAGTAGTAATTACTGCTCCTATTGATGCCCTCAGGAATTCTGGCATTGACTTCAACGAGAAAAGAACCAACCTCCTAAGCACCATGAAGATGCAAATATGCTCCTTTTCCTATACAAAGAATTATTAAGGAGCAGGATCATCACCTGGCATAGTGTCATAGCTCTATTGATTTTTTCTTAAAGGTATCTAGTATAACAAAGTAAGAAGAGTGAAAACCTGACCTTATGAAGTAAATATGAATTTTACTATTGACTTCAACAGAGCCAGGAATTCACCCAAGAGATGTCTCTTTATGAGAACATTGTGTGATCATAACAAGCTCTTGATAGTCCAGCCCTGGTTAAGAGAATAAACTGCATGAAATATACTATACTATGTCTAATAAATACATCAAAATACATAAATATATCACCCACGAGATAAAAAATGTTATTTTGTTACAAATATCTTTCAAATTTGCCATCTCTCAGTATTTTTTAACTCTCTTACGTACTAGTTTATCTTATTGTTACAACATTTCCTTCTTGGAGAAATGTTAATTAATGTTTTCTACATCTATAAGTTAAATAAACTTTTGTTTCTCGCACAACAATTGCATTTATACAGGTAATTATTCAAACCGAACTGAAAAATTCATATCCAAGTGTTTCATTTGAAACCTAGGCAGTGAGAAACTCTAGGGAAATTGGGTCTTGATTTTTTTTTAATTAGGTGTTAATATTTGTATCAAGAAAATGGTTGTGGTATAAAGACATACGCACATTATATATCTGGTATATGTAGAAATACAATAAGGAGAACTTTTGGCTGCAGTAAAGTTTCAATTAATGCCTTCTTTGTAGAAACATGAAATAACAACCAGCTACCTGAATATAAAGATTGTCTTTTTTCACCTTGGAAAATGGAGCATTTTTCTTGTATATGAAAAAAAAAAAAATCATACCTGAAAGGTTCTATCATAAAAAAAGATAATAAGAGTCTGTAGTAGAAAAGTAAATGGATACTAAAATACTATATTTACCAAAGATGTAGAAAAAATATATGCATGTGTACAAAATTGTTCTTGTACTGTGCCACTGCTTAGCCACAGGGGAAATCTTCTGAAATATCAAACAATATTTTATTTCCCTATAAAGAATTTTCCTACAAATTTCCAAATATGTTCTTGAAGTGTGACTCAGCATGGAATGAGCCTGTGACCTAGATCTTGGTAGTAATCACTAGGAAAAAAAAATAAAAAAACAAACAGATCTGACATTTCTTTTCTTTGAGTGTACTCAGATTTCTTTTTATAAACTCAGAAGTAAACAAATATTGCAATTCTAACCACATGGCATTCACGGATTTCTCAGTTTAAATAATGATCTTAATGGACTTTGTCACATGAACTCATACTAGTGAGATGCCTGCAGAATGTGCTCAATTTCCAAAGTCCAGAGCTACTTTAGCAATAAGAAAAATAAATAGGATGATTTAGCAATCTATCCACATATGAAAGCTGATGCTGAACGGTGGTTTAGAAGATGTTAAGAAACTGGAAAGGGTTCAGAAAAAACCTTCAAAACTATTAGAAGTCTAGAGGTCTTATAGCAGGAAAGAAACAAACAAACAAAAATGTATAGCAATTTAAAAATGCAGAATTTGACCCATTATCCTCGGTAATGAGAGTGAGAAACCTCTAACCAAACAGCAGACTTTTGCCAAGATTTCTTCCTCTCCCTCCTTAATCTGTTTTGTACTGTTATAATTGACGGTAAAATTAGTATCTGTTTTTAATGAAAAAAATCAACTTAAATTACACACCAGGTAAAATAAAATGCATGCATTCTCCTTTCTAACATCAAAGACCAAATGTTTGCCTGTATGTGAAGCACCAGTGATGGCAATGAGAATCATGAGATATTGTCAAAGAGACTGAAGACAAGCAGCAAAAAAGTCTTCATTTAGTTTTACTCTGTTACATAAACAAATCTAGATTTATTCCAGCGTATAAGGTTGAGCTGTAGAAACTGACTATTAATCATGCCATTGAACAGAAATGTGTTGTGATGTTTTAAGCACTGACTAGAGAGACAGGCTGCAAAATGGCAAATTATTCTTGGCACTGCAGTACTTTGTTCTTACAACGACTTCTCCCAAATTTGCTTGAAACTGAAAACACAAGATTTTAAGCCTTTAGTGCTTCCCTTGCATTTCCTACTCCAGGCAAATGACAGGGGCAGAAACTGAAGCCACTGCATGGCAATACAGAAACTGCAGAGTATGTGGAGCAGAGAATCAAAGTGTAGATAGAACCTGCCCTATCGGTTATGTGATCTTGATCTGAATCATATATATGTGACCAGAAATAGCACCAGCAAAAGTGGCAATACTAGCAGTAGATTCTTTCATATATGATCAGGAGAAAATCTGTGGTTAAAAGCATTAGTGTGATCATAAGCAAAACTAGAAGCATTCATCCTTACCTTAGGGGAGGGGTGCAAAACATCCCAAAGCTAGTCAGATATATTAGCACTTATATATCTGAGCAGGACTGTATTTTAATGGGGCTCCGAACCAAAGTTGGTATACCAAGCTGGTACATATTGCTGCCTGGGGCCAAACCAACATCTGGCTTTTGAAGTATTCAACAGTCAGAATTGTACCATAAATATCCTGCTTGCAACATTCTGAAAATAAAAGAAATAAGTATCATGTTGAAAGGATTACAGCTGAGTACTAAACATCTTTCCTATTCCAGGAAGGGCTCCCAGATCTCAAAACTGTGTGCATCTTGAATTACAAAAAAGAGTAAAAAATCTTACATTTTCATAAATTGGCAATAAAACAAAACAAAAAAACCCAAATGGGTCTGGATCAATTAAAATGTTTGAGATTTTTTTTTTAACCTTTTTTTCTTCTTTTTTTTTGTGTGGCTATGAATAGCTGTAGACCCAAACCAAAAATAACTTTGAACAGAAAAAATGAGATTTTCATTCCCAACACTGCAAAATTAGAATATTTTGATAATTCCAGCCAAAATTTCAAGACTTTATTTAAAGCAAAATATTGATAAAATGCAACCTTTTGCTACCAAGAGTTGTTCTGATAAATCAACATGCTTCTTTGAAAAATTCCCCATCAGCTCTACTAGTAACTCACACAAATCATGTAGTGAGCAAAGGCTATGAAAAAGGAGATTTAGATTCCTTAATCTGAGGGGGTATTTGGGTGGAATTAGGAATTTTTTTTCTCTGTAAAAATCTAATTGGAGTAAAGTTTTTATTTTCTTAAGCCTGATCCAAACTCCACTAAAATCAGTGGAATGGTTCACTCTAACTTAAATGAGATTTGGTTCAGGCTTTCTAATCAACATTTTAGGTTGTCTTCATTTGGAGGCCCCTTCTTGAGTTGCTCACATCATCTATAACTCAATTCCCCTTCAGGCACATGAGCACAGCTCTCATTATATGCATAGAAATTGGTATTCATGCCATTATCTGATGGAAACATTTAGTAATAACTCTTTAGCATTTAAATTTGTGGTTTAAAAAAATATAATTTTCTGATAAGACACTAGAGTGTGATTCAGTTTTTTTCTACACCATATTTATCTACCTGAAACAAAAAAGGCTAATTTGAAGTTAATTCAAACACTTGAATTATCTGCTTTCACAGGAAGGTATGAATTATTGGGTTGGGTCCTATCCATCCTAATGGTAGATTACACCTATAGAAATTGGTCTTAGTTTAGTGATGAAACTTTGCCCTAAAATCAATTGTTCTCTAAAAGTGTTAACAGCATATTAAAGCACATTGTAATACTCTTTATGGCATTACTTGTTTTTTTATTCAGAATTGTCACTTAAACAAGTGGGGCAAGGTTGGAAATAAACATCTCCAAATTGACAGAACACCCTTTAACAGCATCCACTTGATCAAGTCACAGGGCAATAAAGCATGAAAATGGAGTGAAGGTTAGGTTGAAGGTTCTATTCTTGGCTCTGTCGTTGACTAGCACTGCTGCCCTGGAGAAAATGCTAATCCTCTGTTGCTATCTTACATTTTTGCTACAAACAAATGGTGCATTTGTCCCAAGAGAAATAATTTTCTTCCAAGATAAAGTGTGATTGTTGAGATATCCATGTCTGTTGTCTTGAGACAAACCCGAAAAAAGGTTCACAGGATAAGAAGTGGTAACAGTTTGTCTTGGGGCATTGTGAAATGAGTATGAACAGCTATCTTGCAATTCACAGAATCATAGAATCTTAGAAAATTAGAGCTGGATGACCTCAGAAGGCCATCTAATCCAACTCCTGCTCAAAGCAAGACCATCGTGAACTAGATCATCACAGCCAAGGCTTTGTCTACCTGGGTTTTAAAAACCATCAAGGATGGAAATTCCACAACCTCTCTGGGAAACCTTTCCCAGTTTTTACTACCCTCTTAGTGAGAATATGTTTCCTAATATCTAACCTAAACATCCCTGGCTGCAACTGGAGATAGTTGCTTCTTGTTCTGTTCCCTCCTACCACTGAGAACAATCTAGCG
>NW_017729025.1:119132182-119137019 GCF_001723915.1 Gavialis gangeticus | reverse complement strand
CAACTGGAGATCGTTGCTTCTTGTTCTGTTCCCTCCTACCACTGAGAACAATCTAGCGCCATCTGTTTTGGAACCACCCTTCAAATAGCTGAAGGCTGTTATTAAATCCCACTTCAGTCTTCTCCAGACTAAATAAGCCTAATTCCCTCAGTCTAATTTTATAAGTCATGTGTTCCAGCCCTCTATCCATTTTCATTGCCCTCTCTTGTACTCTCTCCAATTTGTCCACATCCTTTCTGTAGTGGGGGCCCCAAAAGTGGACACAGTACTCCAGATGTGGTCTCACTAGTGCAGAAAAGAGGAGAAGAATCCCTACCCTCAATCACCTGGCAGCTCTTCTATTAATGCAGCCCAGTGCCCAGTATGCTGTTAGCCTTCTTGGCAAGTAGGGCACACTGCTGGCTCATATTCAGCTTATTATAAGCCCCAGGTGCTTTTCTGCAGAGCTGCTGTTTAGCTAGTCAGCCCCCAGCCTGTACTGGAACATGGGATTGTTCTGTCCTAAGTGTAGGACTTTGCACTTGTCCTTATTGAACTTCATGAAATTTATTTTGGTCCAATCCTCCAATTTGTCAAGGTCTTTCTGAATTCTAACCCTACCCTCCAACCTATCTACTACTACCCCTAGCTCGTGTTGTCTGCAGACTTGCTGAGGGTGCACTACATCCCATCTTCCAGGTCACTGATGAAGATATAGAGCAAAACTGGCCCCAGGACCAACCCCTGGTGCACTCCACTTGATATCAGCTGCCAAGTAGACATTGAGCCATAGAATACTGCCCTTTGAGCCTGATGTTCCAGCGTTTTCTATCCACCTTACACTCTGTACATCCAACCCATACTTACTTAGCTTGCTTGCAAGAATGTTCTGGGTGACTGTATCAAAAGCTTTGCCAAAGTCAAAGCATATCACCTCCACTGCTATCCCTGCATCAGCAGAGCCAGTCATCTCATCATAGAAGGCAATCAGGTTGGTGAGGCATGACTTGCCCTAGGTGAATCCATGCTGACTGTTCCTAATCACTTTTTTCTCCAAGTGCTTAGGAATGGATTCCTTGAGGATCTGCTCCATGAGTTTTTCAGGAATTGAGGTGAGGCTGACCAGTCTGTAGTTCCCCAGATCCTCCTTCTTCCCTTTCTTAAATATGGTCACTATATTTGCCCTTTTCCAGTTGTCCAGGACTTCTGCCATTTGCCATGGATTTTCAAAAATAATGGCTAGCAGCTCTAAAATCACATCTCCCAACTCCTTCAGCACTCTTGGAGGCACTGCATCTGGCCCTATGGACTTGTACATGTCCAGCTTTTCTAAATCATCCTTACCTGCTCTCTCACCACTGTTGGCAGCCCACCTTCTCCCCAAACTGTGTGACTGTGGGATCCCACATTAGATCCCATCACACCATATTGCTAGTGCAACGGGAGCTATTGTGATCCTTCAGGCTTGGGGGTGCATGAAAACCTTTTGGCTGGGAGACCACAGCAGCTGCAATCCACCTTGGGGGTGTTTGAAATTCCCAGGGTTGGGGGATTCCTGAAGCTGTAATCTCCCAGTCGCAGGTAGGGTGGGGGGGGTGGAATCCCCAGGGCTATGATTTCTCAGCCCTGGGGGGTTTCACACACCCTGAGGCAGCTGTGTCTTCTGGCTGCCAGGACCCAGCCAGGTCCCAGAACCCAGCATCCACACCTGCAGGACTCTGAGTCCTCATGCTGCCAGGACACAGAGATGACAACTGCTGAGACTGAGAGTCCCCTCAGTTATGGGACTTCCAGCCCCAGCTGTGAATGGCGCACCCCTGGGGATGTGAGCCCCACCAGCTGACAACTCCCAGCCACAGAGGAGACCCTGCTACACTTGCAAATTAAATCTCAGCTATAAAGTTAGTACACATTTTGAGGTCTAACTGTATAGCCAGTTGGAGTTTCTTATGGCAACAGGTACTTTGCACAGGTAGCTGGTCTCAAGGTATCTGTTCAATTAACCAGCTAACTGCACAATACCTGTACCATGCAGAGAGGCCCTAGGTGAACAGAAGCTCTGCCTGCACTGCAGAAAGTAAAATGCTTGATGATATCACTGCAGGGTTGCTCCTTGTTTTTTTTAACAGAGGCTGGTGAAGCAGCAGGGAACACAGTTAGAAAGAGGAAATACTTGGCTGAAAACAACAGCGTACAGAAAAGAGAAGCAAGCAGTCAATTCTCTGCTGCTTCTGGATCTTCAGATTCACAGACACAATCCAAAGTGCACTATCCCATAAACTAGAGAGCCTTGTCTGAAAAGCAGAGTGCAGAGCAAGAAATCACACTGATGAACAACACCTGCAGAGTCCCCACTGTGATTTCCTGTGTACCATCTATGACCTCCAGCAAACAGAATATTCATGGAACTTGAAGCTACAATATGCTGAGCACTCCCTCTATCCCACAGAGATATAATTTAGGATGCTAGACCACATTCTAAGTCAATCGGCCTACTGTAGAACTTGGGGACTAAATTAGGTCATGAGTGAAACAGTACAATAGCATATGGTATGACGTGACAGGGCCTGCCATGGCATGCTATCATGTTGCAATATGGCACCTATCTACTCTTCCAAGTAAATCCTGAATAATGGTAGACTGACCAAAGGCAGGGATAAAGCATCCAGGGAGATGATGTTATTCAACACATACTTACAACACCCTCACTTGGCAGTGCTCTCGCAGAGTGCCCAGTGAGAATGGTTGCACTCCACCTGGGGAAATCCTCCCTGGGGTACAATAACTCTCTCAAGAGCCTCTTAGCTTTATTAATTTGCATTACCTATTATGATAAATGATGCAAGAGAATATTGCGAGAATCTGAATGCAGATGGCATTTCCTATTTATAACTCAGTCAAAAAAATTCTGTGGTTCCAAAGTACATAGAATTTTAATGGCTAGATCAAATGTCAAACTATAAGAAAGTCTCTCATATGTAGGAGTATCTGATACCTCATTTCAGCCACTGAAAATGTCAACTACTCAGTCAAAGCCAAAAAAGTAGTGACCACAGTTTAATGTAAGGCCCAATCCTGCTACTTCAAACCAAGGTAATTTGTGTGGGGTGGGGGTGAATGAATATGTGATTTTACATCAGCTAATATCAGTAGCAGTTTTTCCACTGACTTCACTGGCAGGAAGAGCAAGGGTGGAATAGTGATTTCTGGATTTGAACCTAAGAACAGGATTCAGGGCTAATTACTAATTACCAAAAGCTTTGATAAATTTAAATCTTGACCCCATTTTAACTACAGTAAAATGGATGAGGAGAGAACTTGGAAACAATTAAATTTGACTTCTATGCGGAAAAATCAATATGTTAAAAATTAATATCCTCCCCAGGCTCCTGTAGCTCACCACAATTCTGATTCCTAAATCTTTTTTAGTTTGTGACAAAAAGACTTTCAAAAGAGTTATTATGGGGGAAAAAAACAAAAAGAAACCCAAACTGCTATCACTTACAGAGGTGGCTGGGTTTAGATGTCCATAACTAAGAAGATCATGGGGCACAGACAGAAGTGACAATTTGTGCCCAATCTGGCCACAGAAAGTGGTCTATAGCAGCGCTCTCCAAAATTCTTTGATTGTGCACCCCTATCAGTAAAAAAGTTTGAGCACGCACCCCCAACATCTGTATATTTATATTCGTGCACCCCATCAGTAAAACATTTTTGAACACGCACCCCCAATATATGCATATTTATATTCACACACCCCATCAGTAAAAATTTTTTGACCACGCATCCCCAATATATTTATATTTATATAAATAGAAATAGAAGTTCTAATATTGTCTTCCCACACCCCAATGGATCGTCTTACGCACCCCACTTTGGAGACCACTGGTCTATAGGCAGAACCAAACACAAGTGAATGGCTGCAGAGTGCTTCAAAGTTGGCCGACTGGATGAAAATATGAACCCTTATTGAATGAGGTGTCAGATGTAGATGTTTCAAAACACAGCAACTTCTGAAACTTCTGTCTGCACTGCCTTCCAACCTTGAGTTGTTTTCAGAATGGGGGGGGTGAGACTCTGCATTAGAAGCAGAGTGACTTCAGTCTTGGTTTTTTTCACCACACTGGAGGGTGGGGCAGGTGTATTGGACCCCCCCTACCCCCAGGTGGCAGGGCTTCATATACCTACCACACCTTCCAGCGCTATCTGGGGAAGCCCTAGAATGAGCTCCCTCTCCTCCTTTTCCCTCCTCCCATTCTGAAACAGGGAGATGCTGGGAGACAGGAGGGGCCATTGCCAGGGGAAACCAGCTGCAGGATCCTAGCCAGCATCTAGATTCTCCTCCCTCCTGGAACCAAGAGTGAACTTCTGTTTGGTTCCAGTGATTGTTGTAACTCAGAACACTTCCTGAAAAGCATTTTCGGTTACAGTGGGGAGCTGCACTTCTGTCTATGCCCATGGTGTTTTGTTATCAGATTGTCTGTTCATTTGTGAAAGAATAAGGTAGACAGACCTAGAGAGGGTTTTTTTTGCCAAAATCTTTCCTATCACTGTAGTGTAAGGGTGCCAGCTTAATAATAATAACAACTAACATCTGTCTAGGATATCAATGTACTTTACCAATGTTAATGAGTATTTCCTTAGTGTTAATTCCCTATGAATAAAAACAATGTCTGGCATCATGCAAAATATGAAAACTGGCTTCCTGCTTCAAGGCAGAGATGGAACAGGGGCTGGCTTCCCGGATTAAGGACAACAAGAAGTCCTTTTTTAAATACATAGGGAGTAGAAAGAAGGCCCCAGGAAATGTGGGGCCCTTGCAGGACAAGATGGGGAATCTGGTTGTCACGCCAGATGA
>NW_017729025.1:119129529-119131580 GCF_001723915.1 Gavialis gangeticus | reverse complement strand
GTGAGGTGGTGCAGGCTCCCACCCTGGGGGTTTTTAAGAGGAGGTTGGATGACCACCTTATTGGGGTCATTTGACCCCAGTGCTCTTCCTGCCATGGCAGGGGGTCGGACTAGATGATCTGCTCAGGTCCCTTCCGACCCTAGAAACTATGAAACTAAGTTGATTTCAGCAAATCACTAAGGCTAAAAAAAAAGATATAGGGTTTATCCCAGGTCTGACTCTGCTAGCTTTTGTCCGCATCAACACAGGTGTGGGACAGTCTTACCCATGCAGTTTAAATGGAAATTAACTGAAATTAATTCCAATTGTTGGGAAGGAGGGAAGGAAAAGAGTGTTATCTTGGTACTTCACAGGTACTTACAGTGGGAGAATCCCAGAATAAAAGGCTCTGTCCCTAGAGAAATCTGACATCTGTTTTTTAACATATGTATTTAGGTTAAATAAGATGCAAAGATTTTTATGGTGATATCTTTTATTGCATCAACTGTATAGTTGGGATAGAGTTAGACAACCTTTCAAATGCATGAAATTCTTCTTCAGATCTGAGCAGTGAGAGCCAACAGAGCATAGTAAAAAAAAAATTGTTATAAAAGGGAAGAGAGAAATTCCCAGGGGTGGCAAACAGACAATTAACAGAAGAAAAGAAGCTGACTACTGGGAGAGCAAGGCCTATCAAAGGAGAGGAGGGTATTGCTCACCTTTCATTTGTGGGGAGAATTCAGAGATTAGGTAGGTTATGAGGAACCATAAAACCAATAAGTCCTTGGTTCTTAATGTCCAGCTTATGAATTTTTGTTCCCAAGTTCATCTTTAAAAGTTGTTAGGTAGATTTCCATTGAGGTTTAAAGTCAGTGAAGTCAGCAGCAGCACTGAGATGCTTCAAATTAAGTATATGTTTAAGTGCTTTCCTGACTCAGGGACCAAATAAAGCTGCCACTGTCCTAGTGTGAGTGGCAAGTGGTATTATTTCTATAAAACTGACAAGTACTGTTAGCCCCATGCTTATGGAGAAAGGCGGCCATCAAATAATAATGTAACCTACTTTCACAGAGTCTGTGGCAAAACCAGAATCAAAATTCCAATCGATCCTAAATTTTATTCACAACACTGTACTATTTCATTATGGCCCTAAGAAAGTATCTTATTCTTTCATATGCCTGTGTTGTTTGCTTGGTTTAGACTACATTCAGAATGATGTACAGAAACAGTTCTAAATGGTAGAGTTGGGCAAATAGATTTTATCCAGATTTTGTTGAAAAATCCAGATTTTTTTAATATTGAAATATATTGTGCAACTCTTTAAATGCCACAGTAGTTCATTTCCTCCAGGTCTCCCCACAAAAAGCTTCCAAAACCCAAAAGAACCAATCCAAAAACTATCAAATATTTTGTTTTCATATACATGAAAATAAGTATTTAATATTTCTATTGAAAATTCCGTTAAAATGCCCTTAATATTTAATTTAAACAAGTTAAAATTCTTTTTCATCATTAAATACAAATTTCCATTTAGGGTCAAATGGAACATTTGAAATCTAAAGTTTGTTTGGGGTATAATGAAATCTTTTGTTCAGCACAAAATAATTTCTTTAAATTTTTAATTCAAGACTTTTTAAAGAAAAAATCACTTTTGTGGATTTTTTTTTAAATTGCCAGACAACCATGATTCATACAACTTTATTAACACACATTCTTTTCCTTACGTCATCTGGTGGTTCCTCCTTCCAACTACAGGTAACTGAAGTTAACCTTTAAGATAGCATGAATTATTGGCAGTATTGCCAACCCCACCATGTCAAAAATCATGAGACACACTTAAAAATCAAAAGATTTGGAATGTAAATTATGAGATGCTAGTTTTGAAGTGCATGTGTATATGTGGGGGGGGCTGTGGGTGTGTATGTGGGGTTTGGAGCCTGGAGGTGGGGAGATCCCCGCACACCCTGGCAGGTTGCAGGGTACTTTGGTCAAGAGTGAGGGGCTGCAGCATGGCTGGGTGGGCTGTGGCTTGGGAGGGAGGGAGAAACAACTAAGATGTGCATAGTGCATGC
>NW_017729025.1:119118986-119124529 GCF_001723915.1 Gavialis gangeticus | reverse complement strand
CCCTGGCAGGTTGCAGGGTACTTTGGTCAAGAGTGAGGGGCTGCAGCATGGCTGGGTGGGCTGTGGCTTGGGAGTGAGGGCTAGACATGCAGACATGCACACAGACAGACATCTGTCCACAGCACTATTGCATGACTCGCTCCAGCCCTGGGGCCCCATTTACCCCTGCCCCACTCCCTCCCTCCCTCACTGTGGGGGGCTTGTTCTGCCCCCCTCCCCAACTCCTTCCCTCTCCCTCTGTCCCTTCCCCTTACCAGCTTGGTGCCTTCTGTGTGTGCCAGAAGAAAAAAATCCCAAGATTTGATCTCTCTATCAGGAGATCATGAGTCAGAGTTAATTTGACTTGGAAATTAGGAGTCTTGTAATTTTTTTTCATGAGAGTTGGTATTACTGTATTGGCCATCCAAATACACCACCTTTAAATTCATTTGTTTTATGAAAGATGGTAACAGTCATTTCCAGAAAGACATTGTTGGGGGAATTCTTTTAAGCACATTATTGCCCTTAGAATAATATGTCAATGCTAATAGCTGGATAACATAATTTTTCACCCACGGCTTCCTTTGAGTAATACACCAAAAGACAAATTAAGTTATTTACTTGTCAAATTATGTTATTCATTCCAAGAGATGGTTGAGGTGTTAATAACTAAATGAATGTAAGGTCAGTGTTATAAAAGAAACACTGGGATAATTTATCTTTCCCTTGAACATAATTGCAGACTAGTTTTCCAGTTAGGTTTACTATAAATGCTACCACTTAACATATTTCAGCTTGACAAAGAGAAAAAAAAATTAAACAATTTAAAAGATATAATTTAAAAACTAATAAAGCATCACATGGAAATAAAAAGCTCTATAGTTTCCTACGAGAATCTTCACATTGTTTATTTTATTCCATGTGTATTATTTATCAGGCAACAAAAAATTATATACAGTATATTTGTAAGGTCCAGATCATAGGGTAGGCCAGCAGGAGAGGCATAGAACTGGAGAACCCAAAGTCACACAGTAGGGGGAAATAGGAGCTGTAGTCCAAGTTCCCAAATCCAAAGGGAAATTCCAGTTGGAGTCCAAGCCACAGAGCAAGTCAAGGTTCAAGTTAACAAAGCCAATGCCAGAAACTGAGTGGAACAGGCTCACAAGTCAGAAAACCAAGAGCACAAAATCTAGAGACACCTACCACCGTAATACCCACACACTTGGTGTTGTGTATGGTAAAGTATGCGCTTTTGGTTGCTGGAGAGAGAGAGAGAGAGAGAGAGAGAGAGTGTGTGTGTGTGTGTGTGTGGGCAAGACGGCCCCTGTTGTTCTGGCCATGTATCTGGGTGCAATACGTAAAACCCTCTGGCCTCATTGGCCAAAGGAAACAACAGATCCTGCAGGTTGGGAGAAAGACTGGACTGTGGCATTTCATAACTGGACAGGGCTTGGGTGTCACACCAGCCATATAAAACCAACTCAGCTAAGGTTTTTCTCTCTTTCTGCTTGGGCTGCTAAGAGCTGCACAGCTGAGTTGGAGGCCAGTAAACCTGTTCCCCATTGTGGGGTCTCCCCCCTTCCCCACTTTCACTGGAGAGGCAAGCAAAAGCTGTGTGGCAGGAAAGCCTCAGGTACAGGGAGAGAAAGTTTGTCTCAAAGTTTGAGACTCTTATTTCCTCCTTCTTTCCCCCTCTTTTTTTTTTTTTTGAGTGCAGGTGTTGATCCCTGGAGCAAGCTGATCAGGAATGGAGTCCTGGTAGCTTTGCTGGCAGTTTTGGCCACACAGGCCTTGAGTGGGATAATACAATGGGGGTATTAATCCCTGGAGCAGACTGACCAGGAATGGGTCCTGACAGTTACTGGCCCCCCATGTTTGGGAACTGTAGTATCTCAGCAGTGTGGTATAGCTGAGACTGGATGTCCAGCTGCAGCCATAGGCTTGGCCCCTTTTTGCTGTTTCGCAGCTATTGCATTTCAGCCCAGCTGTATGGCTAAACTCCAGCCATATGTCTGGCTGGCAGATTTGGGCCAGGGTGAAGCCCGGCACTACTTGTTGTTTATCCAGATTTCAGTGCAGTATAGGCCTGGCCAGCTTTTTGCCTAGTCCAGGCCCAGTGAGATAGGCCTGGGCCTTCTTTTGTCCTTTTTGCAGTTTATGTCCCAACCAAGTGATGTGGTTGTGTGCTAGTTGTAGTTCAGGCCCAAACCAAGATAAGCCTGACCTTTCCTTTGAGTTGTTTTGCAGTTTTGTGCCCAGCAGAGATAGGATTGGGACTAGGGATTTTGGGATGCAGGATGCTGACAAAGCCACAGTTAACCCCTCAAAGCCACCATGAGGAAGTGAAGGTTGGCACAGTGCCACATCTCCAGGAGCAACAGAGCCCCTTGCAATGCAGAAGGACCCACGCTCTCAAGTAGCTCCCCGTGGCAGGGTGACACCAAGGATCAGCTCAGGACTCTCTGGTGTGGGCCCCCCTCTCCAGCCCATTGCTGAAGGACATATATAGAGGTGCAGGCACCTGGAAATACCCACTGGGAAGCCTCAAGTCCCAGACTGCCCGGGTATGGGTGAAGCCTCCCCCAAGAGGGTGCCACCTATAGACTTTGCTTTGTACAGAGTTTTAAACTTAAACAGAGCTTTAAAATTATATTCAGTATTTTTTTTGTTCTTTTGTTTTATCCTCTGTAATAACTTTGTTTTTTGTATTTACATTGATTGTGAGGAGAGGGAGGGGTTGTTTATATGGGATGCCCCAGCAAACTTAGTGTTCCCAGATTTCTGGGTGGGGACTCGGGCCACTGATATAATTTATGAGAAACCCCAAAATGTGAACCTGGCCCTTTTTGCTGCCAACCAGTGCCTGGCAGAAGCTTTACACCACAGCAAATCATGAGGCAGAACAGCTGGCTGGCTTCAGTCTGTTGCTACAGGTAGACTTACATGTGTGGCTGCTATCCCCAGGAGCCAGATTAAGAGGCCTTAAGGATGGCTATCTGGTACATCAGCAGGTCTGGCCAGCAAGGTATTTAATCTTGGCTGGGCTGCCTGTTAGGGACCCTAATACTTCATACAATTTTGCCTTTCACTTTACAACAGTATCTATAGAAATATGCTGGGTGTGTGGAGACATGAAGAATGATGTAGCTGCATGCTCTAAGAATGTCAATAAAATTTGAAATCTCTCGGATAATGTGAAATGATCAGCAGCCAGACTCTCACGTCATTGACATTGGCTCTGTGGAATTATTTCTAATGTACACCAGAGTCTAAGGAAATACTTCAGGAACTGATATAATGAGAGCTTTTAAAGTAATTAGATTGGATTAAGCTGGATTAGAGTAAAGACAAAAATGGACTTCAGTTGAGTCTGAAATTCATACAGTATGTTTCACAAAAATAAAGTCTCTGGTCCAATAAGACTTCAGATAAAATGAACATAAAAAGCAGCAGCCAGTGCTTGAAAAAAGGCAACAATTAAGATGAGCAAAGTGAAGCAATTTGATTGGAAATCTATATGAATGAGTCCCCACTCACAAAGGCAACGAAAGAGTCAAAACAAAAATCTCAAATGGCAGTCTAATTATATGACAATGCTGTCCTTTTACACTGCGAATTTCAAAAAAAGTCATCTAAGATAGAGAGAGGCTGAGGAAGCAATTTAAACTAGAATCTAGCCATATATTTGAGAACGAATTATACTATGTTACAATAATATCTCAGACAGTGCTCTGTGGTAACTGTAGAGGTGGCTAATAATACCACTCTGCACACCTACACTGCCTGTTATTGGTTAATATAGTGATGGATTCATTGCAACCTAGTGGGAATAAAATTACAGTTCTGCTTTCCTCCCATGTCCTAATTTATACACTTTGACAAGTTTTTGTTCTCTTTTTTTATACTTTACCCATAGAAATATATTTAGTTACTGCTTAAACAATAATAGATTAATATGACAAGCCTTGTCCATCCATTTATCTAATTTTTTATAGCACTCATCATTAGTGGAATCTAAACATCTTGTGATCATCTCCAGAATAGTGTAGAATCCATTGTCATTACACTAAATTTTCCACTTAAAGTTCAGAAAGTGGGGCAGAGTGGCACTTAATGGGCTAATTCAGGGAGGCATATGCTTTTTTAAGCAACAGCTCACTTCATGGCATCTTCATGAATGACATAAATTTGACCCTCTGAATTATCAAAAACCACGGTATCCAACTTAAAAATTGCCAAAGGGCGCACACACTGCAGGTCATGGCTCTTAGGTGTACACTGCATGGGCTGCCTGCCACAGGGGCCACATGTGTAGCTGTCCTGCTGTGAGAAATACAATTGCCTCACCACCCCTACCATGCAAGCAGCATGTGGCTTGTCCTTCTATGCAACCACCGTGTGAAAGATCCCGCCACCCCACTACTGCCATGCTAGCAACATCACCCTCTTTTTCTTGCCCCGCACATGTAAACTTCCCCGGTTCCCACTATGTGGGTATTCCCTTCCACCATTGCCGAGTAAGGCCCCCACTGGCACTCGCATGGAGGCAGAAAGCTCACCAGGCCTCAGACCCTACTGAGTTGCTCCAGGGACCCCCTACTGCCACTGCAAGAGCAGCTGGAACAACAGGGACAGTGGTGGCCATGTGGAAGCCTGGGAGCTACATGTTAAGCTGGGCCAGATGCAGCTTGTGGGCTGCTGTACAGCCCTCCTTTATAAGCTGTCACTCTGCCCTGCCTTCTTCCTGATTTCAGACTAACATAGCTGACTGCCTCTCTCTCCACTTAAAAATGTTAATTTTATTTATTTACCTTTAAAAAATGGGATGAAAAAATGTATCAGATCTTATTATAGGACTGATGCATAGATAGTGTTATTAAGCAGACTCCTTATAGCAAACAGCAAAGACTATGTATGTTCACCATTGTGTACTGAGTGGTTTTGTATGCGTGTGTGTATGCACTATTTTGTGTTGTGCATCTTCTGTTGCTTTCTGTTGTTGGGTTTAAAGAGCATTCAGCTAAACATTTTGTTGAATACAAAAGAAAGGTGGTTGTCCTGTTGTTCCCTGCGTTATTTGCCATCAGTAAATGTGAGTTCCACGTAAGCTGGATCGCTCCAAGGTACTTGAGTCCCCATAAACTACCAGAAACTTTGATGACTCAATTATGTAGACAATCTTAAAAAAATTCCCTTCCTAATTCCCTCACTATTCACACAACCTTCCAATCCCTCCCTGAGATGTGTTGTAGTACAAGGATGCTAACAAAGCAGGTTATTGTTTCATCTGGATTCACTTGGATTTTGCAGTTTTTAATGTATTTCAATTGACTTCAGTGGACTTCATCCTGTATAAATAAACTACTAGCTACCTTTTTCACTAAGCAAAATTCTTCATCAGAGCCACACTTTTATAGTGAAATGCTTACAGTGCTGGAATGGCTTTTGCAGTAAGCTAGCCTCGTTAGTAACCAGAGAGCTACACAAGTAATGGAGAATAAAATCCATTAGCACCCATCCAGAAAGAAAACACTTCTTATCAAAACATGTCATTAAATGTCCAC
>NW_017729025.1:119113404-119113986 GCF_001723915.1 Gavialis gangeticus | reverse complement strand
TAAGGTAGCCTCGTTAGTAACCAGAGAACTACACAAGTAATGGAGAATAAAATCCATTAGCACCCATCCAGAAAGAAAACACTTCTTATCAAAACATGTCATTAAATGTCCACATAAAGTTGCTGAATGTCATAAGTGATGAGTTATATGCTGTGTCCTTAAATTTAACCAAGTGCCCATTACTGAAGCATTTTGAAGAAGTGAGGCAGCAGGCAGAAAATAATCTTGTGTTCATTTAAATGTCAACCTTGTCATACCTAGCTTTATCAGTTCTGGTGCTGAGGAAATCTCATAACAGAATACTGCTCAGATGAGTATCTTTGTACTTCTTTGGTTAAATAAAGTGCTAGATTCCCAAAGAGCAGGTCTCCATGAGTTCAGATGGGTTGTCAATACAAACCATCCGAATTAGTCAGTTGGCTTTTGTTAAAGAAAGTAATTTTTTTCTATGTTTAACAGGTCTTTAGTTTTCTGACCTTCTCTCTTAGGTTCATCCTTTACTATTGCTTTGCTGGGGTTCTTTTGTCTTTTTTCCAAGATCATGGAGATTGTGATTATCTTGGTATAGGGAAGCTGAAATGG
>NW_017729025.1:119106162-119108404 GCF_001723915.1 Gavialis gangeticus | reverse complement strand
TGATTATCTTGGTATAAGGAAGCTGAAATGGGTATTTTGCTCTGAACAGCAACTGAACATGCACTCTGGCCCCACTCTTCTACTACTTATGGAGTAGGATAAAACATCTGCATGGTTAAACAGTCATATACCATTATTATGAGTGTTGTACAAAGCCAAGAATAAAATAAAATAGAATCAAATAGATTCTCTGTGGGAGTGCCGAGAGTAAGTAGAAAGCCACCTCCCCTTGCCCTCCTGCTTAATGATGCAAACTCCTCCATGAACAAAAGGGTAGCTAAATCCACTGCTTTCATGTTTACTACAAATTATTCACTAGTTACGCTGAGACATATTTGAATGCAAATGCAGTTTAGAAATGGGAAATTATTAAAAATTAGCCTTCTTGATTTGGAACAGGAATAGGTAAACTAGTTCCAAAATATACAAATCATATCTGTATAAAATGCTTTACGTAGACCCAAACCTGAACCATTTAGTTAACTGTACTCTTCTCACTTTATTCATTATTACTATTATTATTAGATGATTTTGCACTTTCAGGTTTCATTCAAGACTGGAAATATGGCTACTAAACTACAAAAAAAGCACCAACATATGAACACATCTGAAGTCCCAGTCATTCCTTTAGGCATTTCCCACCAAACTCAGCAGTCTAGGTGAGATAATGTTTTAGAAAAGCTTTCCCATGTTTGTGATGTTTGGTCCTGGGTTTTGGTTCAGGCTAATTTCTAGGTGACTAGTTTAGGATAAGTGAAAGAGCAGGGGAACAAAGAAATATGAGAAGAGCTCTTTGGTAGAAAACTGGTTGTCTTAAGAACGGCAATAACAATCAGTTCTTTTAGGAATACTGGAACTTGTTCTCACGTAAAACACCACCCTAACTGCTATAGCTAGAATCAGCACAGAAGTCAAATACTAAGTGCACATGGAAGATGGATTGTGTCATCATTCTCAATCTCCCCATTGCTTTCTTGTAGGTGGCTCCTTCAGATTGTTGTTGAAAGATATTGGCACGAAAGTCTGTACTTCTGCTGCCATGCCAGTGTGGTATCTGTTCTGTGGACAGTTTCCAATTACAATTATAAATCTGGTGCCTTTCACAAGCATGAACATTTACTTAAGAAATTTTAATAAGAAGAAAAATATTCAGTAAAGCCCTGAAGTAGACTTGGAATTTATATACCATGCTGGTGAATAGCTGCAGGATTTGGAAGCAGAGGGAAGGTTAAATTTGCAGCCATGCTGCATCCAAATTCATTTTCCATTTGGTATAAGCCAATTTAGTCCAATCATGGACTTCAGGTTACCTCTTAGCAATCCATAAGTACTTACTATATGTTCCTTTCAATAACACTTAGATGGGGCATGGACAAAAATAACCACATGAAAAATAATATGTCGTATCACTTTCATTTTCAGGGGCTGAATACCCCCAGAAGGGTAACCTAAATGAAAATTCCCAAGAAATTAGGAGGTCTGGCTTTCTAGTGAATAATTCAAATGATTCCAAATACTTATTCTTTGCCTGTAACTATTTATAAACACAGTTAGAAGGAGATAGGGATGAGCTAATGCATACAAAAAAAGTTCGCTTTATAAAACTACTTTAAAAAGAAATAATTCTTGAGTTAGAAAACTTTCATATTTAAGACAGAGTTCATTCACAGCCTTTTAAAACCTACTGTATGGAATTATTTATTGAAAGGCTCAAAATATTGATGGGACCCCCCACTAAGCTAGAGAAAATACCATCACACATGGTTTATGTAATATGCATTAAGCCCTTCAGTGATTATTACAAAAGATAGAAGAAACATGGCCTGGGCCATGCTAGATTAGACCAGAGAATTTCAGCTACCTTGATACCTACTCTCTTCCAGTAGTTATTACCAAATACTAGGGCTGTGCGAAGCTTTGGGTGCTGATTCAATTCGGAGGAGATTCAGTCCGATTCAGTGGTAGAATCTCCAAATGTGAATCAAACCAGAGGACCAATAAAAAGGTCTGCATTGATTCAAAGCTCCCCAAATTGATTCAGAAAAGATTCGGAGAGCTTTGGTGACTTGGACAGTCCCTGCCCGCTGCAGCAGGGAGCTGCAGTCAGACTCAGAGCTGGTAAGTAGGGGTGGAGGAGAAGGGGATGGAGGGGGGGAACCATGAGGGGACCCCTGCCAGGTGCCATCCTCTGCCTGCTCCTCCAGTCCCCCCATGGCTGCCCCCACCCACCAGGGTGAAGGGG
>NW_017729025.1:119100598-119101162 GCF_001723915.1 Gavialis gangeticus | reverse complement strand
AGGGGCTGGAGGGGGGGAACCATGAGGGGACCCCTGCCAGGTGCCATCCTCTGCCTGCTCCTCCAGTCCCCCCATGGCTGCCCCCACCCACCAGGGTGAAGGGGGGCGATCCCTGCTGCCCCCCAGTGCCCCATGCTTCATGGGGGGCTCTGCCATGAGCCCACTGACCCTCTCCTTGCTCCTCCAGCCCCTACCCATGGCTGCCTTGCCTGGCCCAGCTCCAGCCATTTAAGAAAAAAAAAAAAAAAAACTCAAGAAATACCTTGGGACTCACCAGCTTCTGCAGCAGCCTTGGGGCTTTGGGGGGGGGGTTGGAAGAGACCCCATAATATGGTGCGAGGCAGTGGCAGGGCAGTGAGGATAACCCCCCGTCGGGCAGGAACAGTGAGTCCAGGATTTTGGGAGTTTTTTTCTTAAAAGGGCAGAGCTGGGGTGTGCGGGGAAGCGATGAGGGGGGTGTAGGGAGCAGGTGGGGGGGCAGGGAGATTGTGCAGAGCCCCCCACACAGAGTGGGGCAGTGGGGGGCAGTGGGGGGCAGCAGGGATCACCCCCCCCCCCCCCCCC
>NW_017729025.1:119095830-119100548 GCF_001723915.1 Gavialis gangeticus | reverse complement strand
CCCCCCCCCCCCGCAGCACCTGGTAAGTTGGGGGTTTTTTTGTTCAAAGTTCTGGGAGCTGGGGCAGGTGGGGCAGCCTTTGCTGGGCTGGGGGAGCGGACTGGGGATGAGCCTGGCCTGGGTGATTCAGAGATTCAGCCAAATTGATTTGGGACAGTGATCTGAATCACCAAATCAAATCACTGTCCCTTGAAAGGGCCAAATCTGAATTCAAAGCGAATACTAGCTGCTTTGCACAGGCCTACCAAATACTTCAAGGAAAGTGGCAAGTGGGGTGGGGGCAGGTGGTGATGAAAGAAATTGAACCATTTGCATTCCTTTAAAACATATATCTTCATTTATCTATTAAATTCTAGCTAATGAAATTGCAGCTCTTTGCAGTTACACACTGACTGTCTTTTCTTAAATGGCATAATTTAAAGTTTCAGAGGTAGGAAGCAGTTACTAAGGTTCAGAATTGCAGTGGATTCCATAAGGACTGTGTGACCAAATCCCATTGAAAATCCATATGATTTGAGGTTTAACTGTCTTAAGCCTCCTTTAAAATCCCAGCTTGGGACTGTGCTGAATCCACCAGCACAGTGCTTGTTGCAAGATCAATGACTAATTTATTATTGCACAGTCAGTTAATACAGAAATATAAAGCACTGAACAAAAAAAATAGCCTTGTTAAGAACTGCTTCACTGTTCTACCAGAATGGTCCCAAATGTTTAAAGATACAGTATTGTATTAGCTATTTCAATGGAGTTCGTACCTTTACAAATCTGTTCATGAGTCCCATTTTCAAAATGAATTTAGGAGTATTTTAGGGAGCAGGAGTTAGCCACATTAGTTTAACCTTCAAGTGGAAGACAGGGCATGGTGATATTTTAGGGGACATACAAATGTTTCACTTCAATTGACCTAACTAGGGTTAGATGAATCTAAGGGCTGATCTGTATGTATGTTCAGCGAGGTTAGACTGAGGGAGGGGGGAAAGGTTGGCCTGATCTTATTTCACCTAAGAGGTACAGTAAGTTAGATCCGACATGGGTCAGCCTGATCTACCAAATGTCTGTATGTGTTCAGAGCACCATCCCAGGATTGAGAAAGCTCAGATGTTCATCCCAGTCCCAGGGCTGCACTTTGCCTATTCCTCTCCTTCATTCTAATCAGACTATTTTTAGCCCCCAGACCTCTACCCACCCCTGATGACCCACCAGCCCCTCCCACCCTGACATAAATCACTAGCCAGTGCGGCCTCTGGCACTGATGAACATGTGAATAAGTCAGACTTTATGAACATGTTGCTTAAAGTAAGCCACGTGATGGTGGATCAGGTCTTTAGGAATGTCTGCATGTGGCCCACAAAATACATGTACACATTCAGAGCACAGCCCTGGAGCTGGGAAAACCCAGCCATTCGTCACAGCCTCTACACTACATTTTTCCTCCCCACTTCCTATCCTGACCAGGCTATCTTTAGCCCTCCAGCCCACTCACCCCCAGATAGACAACATTCCCACAGACTCACCTCCCCTCCCCTTGCAGACCTGCTAGCCTCCCCCACCTGCTATTTCCACCCACCTCTTCCCCCATCCTGACTTACTTGGATCATGTTCCTGGTGCAGCTCCTGGCACCAGCAAATACATTCAAAGGTGGAATATGATCTATGATCACAAGGCTTAAAGTAAGCCATTCACTACAGATCAGGTTCTAGGAACATCTGCATGAGGCCTTAGAGACTAAATGGTTCAGAGAAGCAGAAGCTTTTGTAGGCAACAGCTTTCTTTGTCAGACCTAGCTACTACCTTATGAAGTAGGCTATCACATATGAAAAGTTATGCCTCTCTAAAACAGTATAGAAGGTGACACCCTGTCCTTTCTTTTGCCTAGAAGTACTTGGGCACTTAATGCCTAGTAAAATAAATGTGAGTTTGGTACCTAACTCTCTTAATGGATCTCTGCATTAGGCATTTTGAAGCCTAAGTCATATTGATTCCGAATTAAGCTTAGGCTTCTAAGTGCATAAATCACTGTTTGAAAACTAGATGTGGGCTCTCAGGTCAACTGATTTAAGCATTGTGACACTAAGCAGAGCAAGACCAAAATACTTTAAAAAAAGCTGGACTCAGGATGCTGCAAATGACAATAGTGCTGATGCTGTATTTGGGCTAATTACTGTAGAATGTAGTACTTCCCTTAATAAAATGAATAAATGCATTAATATGCTTTAACTGTTTATAAATTATTCTTTTAAGATATTAGCAGCAGGGGCAGCAAAAAAAGTCAAGGGTCTTTACAGTTTCTTTTATGACTTTATATTCTTATCAGCAGAGGCTATATCAATTTAATACAATTATACTTTTTCTATACAGTTAGTTTTTTCAAGCTGTTCAGTCTCTCCCTGAAATGAAGCAGGTTACAGCCCACCTCAGATTACCAAGAAGCAAGCCTATATCACCCTCAATCTTCATAGCCTCAACAACGCTTTATCTCCATAAGCAAACAAGATTCAAAATTGCTCTGTTTTTCTAAATGCCATGGGGTTTCATGTCACCCCTTGCCAATTTCAGATGATAATATTCTGTCAACTCTTTGTTATGCTTTTTTCACTTTTCTCCTCTTTCCTATTACTTTCCCCTTAATCTTTAAAGTTGGAATGGTCCCAGTTACACTTCTGCTGCCTTCTAAGTCCATTCCTGTAAAAGGTATCCATTTAAATACAGCCTTCAAACCTACCTTTGCTTCTCAGTCATTAACTGATATCCTCCTTATATAGATGATCTGTATGGAAGGTACTAAAAGGGGAAAATCAATCATTTCCATTTATCATATGAAATGTGCTTGTAATATGCATCCGCTGCATGTTGTGTTTGGAAGCTGTTCTTTAAACAAGTCTTTTCATGGGGGAGAGGGAAGGATTGTGGAGGTAATGGATTTAGAACAATTTTTTAAAAGATTGCAGAAAACTGCAATTTCACAATCTATAATCTAAATTTGTGACATGCTATTTCAAAGATAATAATTGTTGTTCTTACAAGAGAATTTGGGGCCTCTTGATGTTTGACATGCGTATGTTTTATTCATTTTTGAAAGGGATGGTTTGATGAAATATAAATGTCTCTTTTCTCAGATGTTGCATAGTAGAAATCATTTAGCAATCTCTAATAGAATAAAAAAAGAACCAGCAGGGCACCTTCATGCACTAGTGGAAATGGAAAATTGGACTAAGGTCAGGCAATCACTCCATGAGTTGTGAGGAGCTAGGCGTGATCTCGAAGTAACTATTGTAGTCCTTGGGACAGCAAAGCACCATATGACACACCCATGCAGAGGGCTAGATTTATATTGCTTCCTTTAAAGAAAAAGAAAAAGAGTTATAGGGGAGTAAGAAAATAACTACTTAATTCAAGCTTTTCTGCCCTATGGAGACTCTGTCACTACACCTATACTGCAACCATTATGTCAGCAGAGCACCCTAGTGGAAATTAAACATATGCTGACAAATAGACTTTTCCTGCCAGCTAATCCACACCCAAAGACAGCAGCTAAACTGACAAAGGCCCTCATCTGTTGGCATTCCTAGATCTACCCCAGGGTTCTCCTGATATAGCTGTCAGCTATGCCTGTGAGCTTTCCATCCCCGTATCTGACAAATCTGTGCTGGCAAAACTTTGTATCATGGACCAAGTAATTTCAGATTTTACTTGACAGTTTACAGAAACTCCACCCAATCACCCCATAAGTAACCTGAATTTAAAATAAAATGGGAAAAGGCAGCTAGCATAAAATCTCCAGGTGTTGGTACTTGAGTTCCCTGGTCTGAGCTCAGTAGGAATTCTACCTGGACCCTAAATAATGGTGCAAACACCCATGGAAAGCTTCACACAGCCTGCAGCCCTGTTTTACTAGGTCAGTTCCAGATCCATAGAAGCGGGACAATTCTTCTGATTAGAGGTTTTCAGCATTGTAACTTGCGTGATTTTATGCTATGAGGGTGAGCAATAGCACATTGCTTTCTCTTTTTGACGTACAGAATGCAAACTGCACCTTGCAGTGTTATTTTTTACTTTACCATTATCAATGTGTGAAAGCAATACTACTGACAACATTTTAATGATTGCAGGATGAATTACCTAAAAGCAGAAAAAGCCATTCTGAAGGTTTTACTGCTTCTTAATTCAGTCTAATTGCCATGTCAATTACTTGCGCTACTTATGTGATTATGAAAAAATGCATCTTGCATAACCAAAAGATTGTTACTGTACAGTTATCATTATATGGTGCATTATACCTGAATTATTAAAGAAAACTGCGAGGAGAATCGTGGGAGAAGAACCTGGGCCAGAGGTTAGGCTTTTAGCCTGGAAACTGGGAAGTTCCATTTCATTTCCACAAACTTCCTGTGAAACTTTGAACAAATTAGTTAAATTATATCAATGAAACTAAGTTACCTCACCTGGGCAGTCTTTTCCTCAGACACCCCATACAGGTTGTCTCTTAAACCAAAAGCAAAATAACTGCACCTCTAAGCTGCTGCAGACAGAGCACAGCTTCCAGCCAGGGCCAAGGAGAGAAAGTGGCAGCAGCACAGAAACAGCTTCCAGCTCCCCTTGCACTCGCACTGCAAGCAGGGAGCAAGGGGCTGGGAGAAGCAGCAGTGGTGCCAATGTAGCTCATTTGCATGGCTCTGAGAGGAGAGCAGCGAAAAAAACCCAACTAACCAAAAACAAC
>NW_017729025.1:119088200-119090830 GCF_001723915.1 Gavialis gangeticus | reverse complement strand
TTTTCCTCAGACACCCCATACAGGTTGTCTCTTAAACCAAAAGCAAAATAACTGCACCTCTAAGCTGCTGCAGGCAGGCTAATTAGCCATCACTCAGCAGTCTTAGTTATCCTCCCCTAAGTGCTGTGCATGCATTCCTATATTGCTTCTGGTTTAGGAGGCAGCCTGCACAGCACATTTGAGGCTGCCTCTGTCTGACACAGTAAGATTTCCATTAAAAGTGCCCTTTCAAAGTGCTTCAGTTCCCCATCTGTAGTACAGAGGTAAGAGCACTTCCTTATTTCAAAAAGCTCTTTCAAGATATATACATTCAAGTAATGGGTAAAGTAGTAACAAGAATTATAAGCATCTTAAACAGAATTTATAAACATTACAACACTAAAATCACAAACATATTGGTAAAACTCCTTCTGAAAACACCTGTTTCTTGGAAATCTATATATTTAATTAAATAATTGGTTTAACAACATTGATGTGTTAGAGCTTAAGCTGTTCCACATATTAAATGTATTCACCAAAGCTGGAGTACCCAACATAAAGAAATCCCCTTGATAGTCTGGGGATGACATAACTACAGTTGATTTCACAATTCTCTCTTAGAAGGTTTTTGTAATTGAAAATGACTTAAAAAATTCCATGAGAATATTGCCATTTTATTGAAAGTTTCCAACTTCCTATTGTAAAACAAAGTGAAATGTTGGCTTCCTAGCTGGCTAACTGGTCCTTGAAAATTTCTGCACACCTCAGAAATGCAAATTAAAAGCAGCCTTTTGGGTTCAAACTGAATCAGTTTTCCATTTGATTCTCTTGAAATAGATTATTCTTCCCCAAAAGTTCCTTTCTATGAAGAATGCATTGGTTTTGACCTTCCATCCCAACTTAGTTCTACCTGTACTTAACTTTTCTTAATACAGTTAATACATTATGGTCAAAAGGAGAAACACAAAAGTCAAAAGTGAAACACAATAAACAACATCTCAGGATGCCAGAAGGGATGAAGAAGAGTTTCTGGTACCTTTTCTTTTGCCAGGGGATAAAGACAACTACTTTTAGCCCCACCACTATAGAAAGTGTCTATGCAAGCATACAAAATCCAGTTTTGTAATGGATTAAATCAAGAATCCAGGACTAGATCCTCCTGAATTATAGCTCAGTTGGTTACAGTATGGTGCTAATGGATGCTTGCACACATGATTGGAGTTTAGTCCCCTAAATTGAAATGGTGGAGCCTTTGTACATGCCACAAAATTGGCCTTTAAAGCAGCTTAAATGCCCTTTTGCACTGCTTTAATGACATCGCTGCTTACACTCTTGGTGGCGTATTGTGCTTTAAATAACTTTGGTACGCAGCAAAATAAAACACCTCCAAGGTGTTTAAGTTTGCTACCCTAACAAAGTTCAACAGCCATGGAGGGAATCACCAAGCCCTGTGCAGCTCAGGGGCTGTGCAACCCAGCAGCAGCCCATGCAGGCAAGCTCCACTGAAGAAAAAAATAAAGAGTGGCGAGCCTGATCTTTTTTTTTTTTTTTTTTGCCCTTGGAGCCTGCCTGCCTGAGCTGCACAGGGGCCCAATGCTTCCCTCCACTGCTACAGGGAAGCCAGCGCTTCCCTCTGCAGCTGCAGTGCCCCCCAGGACCACCCAGGCCTGGTGCCACCTGGGGAATGCTGCTGCAGAGGGAAGAACTGCGCCTCCCCACTCCTTCAGCTCAGGGACCGCTCAGGCCACTGGCAGCTCATCACCCCCCACCCCTCCGCCACCAGAGATTGTGATGATTAAAAACCCACCATTTCTATTTAGGGACTTCCATCACTGTTACAGCAAATGACCCGATCCATTTTTTTTTCCTGTGGAGCCTGCCCGTATGTCTTGGGGCCAGGGGGTGAGCTGCCAGTGGGCTGAGTGGTCTTAGAGCTGTGGAGGCTGCTCCAGCTTGGATACAGCACACCATGGGATTCAACTCCATCATGAGCCTGCCTAGGGAGCAGCACCTGGCAGGCTTCCAGTGGGTGGGCTCACAGAACATGGATTAGGCTGGGGGCTGCCTCTGAGCTGAGGCAGCCCCTGGCCCACTAGCATCCTGTCCAGACGGCTCCAGGGCAGCACTGCAGCTATAGAGGGAAGGACCTGGGCCACTCACAGATCCTTCCCTATGGAGGGAAGGACCTGGGCCAGCTTGTGCAGGCAGGCTCCACCAGAAAAAAAAAAAAAAACAGTAAGGAGCCTGATCCTTTTTTCTGATGCTTTTTTTTTTTTTTGCGGGGGGGGAGCCTGCCCACCTCTCCTGTGGTCAGGGAGCAAGGTGCTGGTGGTCCCTGAGCTGCAAGGGGCTCCAGTCCTTCCCTCCATGGTGGTGGCACCCCATGGGGCTGCCAAGATGGGCAACTAGTGGGCAGGTCCTGCCCCAGCACCTGGCCCAACCCAACTGTTCTCTGAGCCCAATCTGGGGCAGGACCTGCCTGCTAGCAACCTACCTGGGTGGCCCTGGGGAATGCTGCCACAAGAGAGGGAAGGGCTGGGGCCCCCACAGCTCATCCTGCTGGCAGCTTTCCCCCAGGCTGAGAGAGATGTGGACAGGGTCTGTTTTTAAAAAAAAAAAAAAAAAAAATTGGGCCCCTCGCTGCTTCTGCC
>NW_017729025.1:119073709-119083200 GCF_001723915.1 Gavialis gangeticus | reverse complement strand
GCCTTCAGCCCACCTCTCCTGTGGTAGGGGAGGGCCAGCTGTAAAAAGGCTGCAGCATTGCAAATACCTACATTGCAAAATAAACTACATGTAGGTGTGGTTTTGTCTGCAATGTAACAAACTCCTTTAAATCCTCCCTCTCCCCCCAAAAAACCTATACATGTATAGCGTGATGCAATTAAACCACAAAAATTGGCAATTTTTATCACGCGTACAAGCTCCCAATAACACCAAGGTTGTAGGTTAGATCCCCAGATGGGACACAAGATCTTTCCTGCCTCAGACAGGTGTTTGGTCTATATGACTTCCTGAGGTCCCTTCCAGCCTTACTTCTCTATGATTCTATTTGACACTTTGAGCCTAAATCCAAGTTAATCAGGTGAAGAGCTGGTAAAGTGGGGTAAATCTTCAAGTCCAGAAAGAATTCTTATTAGTCAAAACAGGTATGTTCCACTAAGGATTAAGAGATCTGATCTAATGAGATGCCATGTCCCTTCCAGCAGAATGCAAAGTCTTACACATTTCATAGGAAAGGGTTCAGAGTAAAAAAGCTGCAAGACCAATGCAAAGTCAAATACATTATGCAGAAAACACCCCATACCAGCATGCAGGGGAAATTTCCTTTTATAGAAAATTAAGTTAAACTCCATGAAACGTAGATACAGGTTTGGTAATAAATTAATAAGTTATTTTGCACTTCATCTCATTTTCAATAGTTTAGAATGATTAATTACTGCTTGTAAAAAGCAAGGACCTGAGAATAACAGAGGCTGCTTTTTTTCATAAACTAGTCAGTGGAAATGGGCCATGACAGGAATGCTTAAGTCTTGTAGGTGCTGAAAAAATAAAATACTAGCAATTAATCAGGCAAATGAATCCAAGAGTCAATCCAGGCTTGCATGAAGGTACGTTTGATCTGTGTCTATGTATATATCAAGAGGAATAGGGAAATTATAGTTGTTAGAGGAAAAATATAGTCATTATAGTCAACCAATTTAATTCTTTCACAAGATCTCCTACCAGCTATTACTGTTGATTTTCATGCAACCCAGCAAGACCACTTCCCATTGGAATATGGACAATTCATTCAGTACAAAATGTCACAAGCTTCTGTGACAGCTATAAGATTAACCTATATTTCTTCCATGTATTAACTATAGAAACAATGACTTTCAACTGCAACACTTCCCTGCTGATCTCTTTCCTCCTCCAGTTCATGCAGCAATAGCCTGGGATGTCAGCCTTTTGAGTAAGCCGTATGAACAGGTTAACTGAACATAACTGAAGAAGAAGAGATGTAGCAATATTTCTTCTACTTTATTCAGCCCAGTGTGAAGTTGCAATGGATCTAGCCTTATTACATTTAAAATTTCCACTGGCTCTATCCCATTGTCTCATTAAGTTCCCTCATGGAGAGTACAAGGAGAGTATACACACTTTGCAAGAATGTAACTCTCTGATTTTAACTCAAGTCAAAAAAAACATTTTTCTTGTGTGGAGGTTGGGGAGAAAGGATATTAATGAATGAGAGTGTAGGACCTTCAGCTGCCTAAACGGAATTTCAAAGTATGGTGGGCAGGCAGACATGCCTCAGTCATCCTGTCCACCCCCATCAATTGGATTTACATCTCTAACTGAGGCAAGGACAGTATTCCAGAGTTCTGGCTCCCTTAAAGAATGTTTCACTCATGTGGGAGGAAAGGTATGTTTCCAATTCATCAGTGCATGCTTACCCCTTAATCTCTATTTACTCGAGACATCACCCTTGAGGTAGAGGGTTACTGTGCTTCTGAAGGTACCTTCTTTTATATGCAATGTAAAACTGAAGTTTTGTGACAATGTCAAAAGAATGGAGCTATCCTGTGGGCCACTCTCTCAGATTTGATCTTGCCAGGTGCAAAATACCAAGCGTAGCTTAGCAGCTTCCAGTGTAGGATCAAACCCAAAGCAAATTAACTCAGATGTAGGCTGCTAGCACAAAACAATGGCATAGTTGTGTTTAAAACGGAACATTTGGATAGCATTATTCTTCCATCTGTTGTTCTAAATTTCACAATAAGTGGCCAGTTGAAATGCTGCTGCATGCCAAGTGATATCAGTGGAAGCAGTGAGCTTGAACCTATTCAGTCATTGATTGGATTGTCATATTTATTTTGCAGCTTTGACATTTTGACAGCTTGTTTTGAATTGGCTGCTGCATGGAATGGTAAGGAAAGGTTAAGTGTGTAACATTTTACCTATATGTCATTTATAATATCATGAGTGTTTTCATGCATCTTCAGTCAGGCTCTTGGAAAGTCACAATTACCCTTCAAAACAATTTCAAGTAATCTGTGTGACTGGCAAGGGTGTACTACTCAGTTCCACAGAGGTTTATCATGAAGCAGTTTCTGTTTTCATTATATGAATGATGTACTCTACCTTGGGATTATCAGCCTGTCTTCTGTACAGGAAGGGCCTGAAGGCTCAGAAATGCCTCTGGAGAAATTGTTTCAATTGTCTCTTTTTTTTAATTAAAAAGCGTTAAAGTATTTGAGAATATATTTTGATAAGAAGTTAAAGGAAAATTTTATTCCACCCTCTCCCATTTAGAAGGGCAAGAAACATACTGACGAAATCATTTTCAAAGCATGGCAGGACTCCAAGAACTAGTTTCAGAATTACAAATGTATGAGAAAATGTCATCTGAAGTGATAATATTGTCAGTATTACATGAGAATATCAGAAAAGATGGGGAAAGGGCTGACTCCCACACGTCTAAATGACCTTTTTCAAATAGGGTTTCAGAGGGTTAAGGAGCCAAATATCCAAAATTAAATTTCTCATGGGAGGAGAAGTTTCTTCTACATTACTATTATTTCTGGATTAGTGTGACTGCTTCACCTTAATAAAACATAACTGATTATCATCAGAACTGACAAAGTATTAGTTAGTGCTATTCATAAAGGAACTAATTTAAAATAATGATGAAGTTACACGTTACACTTAGACCATACTAAGGGCACTTACAATTGGACTGTCTGATTATTAAAGCTCATTAACTTGTGCTAAGTGCCCTTTGAGCATCTCAAAGTTAGGCTACTTCAGGCAAGAGTTAACTCTGGGCTGTGCTAGCTCATGTTCGGGTAATTTCAGGTCTGCTCCGTGGATATAAAGTAAGCAATTTGCAGTCCTCCAGAATCCCAGACTGCACTGCTCCCAGCCTTCCACCCTCCCCCCCAGAGCAGGGATACAGTCCTAGCTCCTAGCCACATCCCTGCTCACTACGCCTCCAGGGGCATGTCCGCCTTGCAGGCAAGAAACAGTATTAACCTTTAAGTGATGGCTCACAGCACATGCTAACTTTGACATTACTTAACACTCCACAGATTTAGTATGGTTTAAACGTAACATGTAACTTCACCTTAAGATAGAATTGAAACAGCATACAATTTCCTCTGTTTAAGGAAAATAGTATATACAATATGGTGTCCCTAAAAATAGGAACACTGAACCATAACATTTGCAAAGGCACTCAGGGTTGGTTTAATGAAACCAGCATTAAAAATGTCTATTGGCTTCAGTAAATAGTAAAACAACACTGGGCACTTTTGAAAATCTCATTGTTAAAAGATTTCTGTCCATAATGCTGCATTTTGGTAAAGAATAATCAAAGTAGAAGAAAAATACCCTCATCTTCAGGCATATGTAGAAATTCTACAGCCAACTTTTGAAAAAGAGTCATTTAAGGGCAAACCACATTCAAAGTGAAGGTGGTATGGAAGTGGCCAGGCAATGAGTCAGCTACATGCACCCTCCAGTTGTTGCAGTAAAACAAAAAGGGAAAAAAAAAACCCAAGCAACCAATTCCTCCAAGGCTACTTCAGCATTAATGTCAATACCCTCGGAAGATTTCCACTTTCAATTCAGTCTGAAGGGAAGCATTCCTCCCCTCTATGAAATCAACTGCGCAAGTGAGCAGGATGCTGAAGAGAAAATGCTACCCTTTGTGAACAAACAGTAGATAATCTAAAAGATAGAACATCAGAAACGGAAAGGACTTTGATTTAAGAAACAAACGTAGAGATAGAATACATATCTTCACTTTATTATTCTGAACTTCATGCAGACCTTGGGAATAGATCTGTTTTAGCTGTTTACCAAGGAAATGAATAAGCATACTTCAGAAATATTTTTGTTAAATGAACAAATCTATTGATAGTAGACTGGTAGTTCCATCAACAATTATTTTTAACAGTTTTACGAGTGTCTCTGTACACAATGAAAGGAAACTAATATTGAGGTGTTGTGCACAGGAAAACTAGAACTCTGGTCTAAGATCAGAATATCTTTCTTTTGCTCTCAGATATACTTAAGTCCATGATCTTCCCCCAAAATGAACTGCAAACTAGTCTGGAAAAACTATTTCTAGGAAATGAAAGTTGCACAAAAGTCCAAAGTCTGTAAGTCCATATCAAATCCTCAAAAGCACACTCTAGTTGATCTTGGGCAAGATGTAGGCTGTACGCTATCCCTCTGTACATGTGTGAATTCATCTAATGACTGTATGGTTGCACTGAGGTACAGAGGCAAAAGTTTAAGGACACACTACACTGAAAATGCCAAAAGAAGGTCTAAAAGCGGGTGGAATGGGGACTCCAAAGAAGAAATGAATGAACCAGAAAAAAATTCTGTGCTTGATTCTGTAACCTACTGAAGGAAGAGGAATCGCATGGAGCACCCCAGAGGCAATACTCAGCATTAGAACTGGTTGAAATTTTTCACTGAAAGATGATAATAGGATTTCAGGACGTGCTTAGAACATTAAGAAAGTACACAATTGCTTTCCAACCTCAGAACATCTGTGCTGAGCAGGTCAGTTCCAGCAAAATAAAGCTGGCCTGAAATTTCTTCTGTCTTTCAGTGACAAAAACAAGGTAACTGATTCTCTAATCTGTTTTGCTTTTCTGTGCTGTCTGAACAAGGAGGCTGAGGAAAGGAAAGGCCAGTTTTCCAAAGCAATGGAAAACAATTCAGCTGTGGAAATGGATGCATTTCTGAATGAAGTCAATGGGAGATAGATTGGAGTTTGGCTCCTAGCCTCCCCCAATCACTTTTAGTTATCAACTATTGTTTGTATAATACACTGTGTATTTCAATGGTGCAATCTGAATTTTTCATGGTTAATAAATTCCTGATCATTTCTTCCACTCCTGCTTACTCAGTAGGTTTTTTATACATGTATAGCACATCATATACAGCCAATCTGCTTCATAACACACCTATAAAAACATTGTGGACCTTCTAGAAGAAAGCTCTTCTTGTACTGATCATTAGGAAAACAAAATAATCCTACACAATAGTACCTGGGTCTGTTCTTCAGACAGACGAGAGAGCACAGGTATAATAAGCACGTGTATACAATTCCATAATAATGAAATCCAAATAAGAGAGTCATAAATTACCATGACTATCACCTTAAAATAAGGCTTTGCTTTTCTACCATTCATCAGGTATTTTATTAAAGGACCCTGTCAGAATAGGACTGCAAAAGGAAGTGATGGACTGGACCTCAACTCTCTCTTCCAGTCCTGGTTTCCTATTAAGTAGTCAGGGGGCAAAATCAAATTCCCTTTGAATTATTTCATTCTCACTGCATAGCCATGTACAGGAGAAACTGGTTACCTTGAGTGTTGACAAATCTCCATCCTTAGAAATTTTTCCAAGAGCAGGTTGGACAGACACTTGGAAGGGATGGTTTAGCCAGAGATGATCCTGGCTTGAGTAGAGGACCAGACTAGATGATCTTGTGAAGTCCCTTCCAACCCTATTGTCCTATGATCCTATGACAGGGTCTGGGATGAACCAATGTCCCTCTTTCATTTGTTGATAGCCAAGCAACAGAAACCTAAAATGGTTCTTACAATAGGTTTAAAGATTTGGACTTTTGTAAATGTTTCTCTCCTTTCCTCCATAGTGATAAAACGCTATTGTTTAGAAATACAAAAAGAGTACCCTCTTTCCCTGCCTTTACCTTCGTTTTGGTTGAGTTACTGATAAGGATGCAGGGAGTGTTAGGACCAATCTGAGGTGGTTTGTTCACGGTAATTTTATTTCATTGAAAATGTTGCAACAGTGAGTTTAGGAGGGAGTAGACAAGAATTCGAGGCTGACCAGGGCAGTCAGCATGTGAAGCATCAGGTAGTTAAATCTGTACAGGAGCAGAGAGAAGCAGTAATTACGCATCAGAAAACACACTATCTGTGGTACTGGCTGGGATACACTTACCCAAACAGGGACAGAATAGATTTTGGAGCAAAACAAGAGAGGAATTGCTAACTAATGCAGCTGGTGCCAGGCAAGCAATTTCTTGCAGGTCCAAATGACCAGAGTCTCATGCTATAATGAGCAAAATTCTCAGCTTTCTAACCCAAAGATAGAAATGGGTTTGGAAAAGGCCTCAAAATGAAACTGGGAAAGAAAGAGTGAGAGAGAGAGAGAGAGAGACTGGGAAAGAGAGAGAAAGAGAGTAATAAAAGTCATGTATACTGAGGATATAAGAGAGAGGCCAGGTAAAGAAAAAAATAAATTAATACACTATACAAGGGAAAGAGTTGTAACCCCTGGAAACATACTTGAAGAGGGAGGGCAGCCAAACCTTTCAGTTCTCAATAACTTAGCCTAGCGATTCAGTTACTTTAAATACTATGCAGATTCCATGAATAAGCACACAATATAAGAAGTTCATTAGAACTAATTATATAGTTATATTAGTCTAGATATGATATTTTATCAGCTTTTACCCCCTTAATATACAGTTTTAAGAAACTTTAAATGGCTACAGATATGATGTTAGGGAGTACAGAAAAATTCAATCTGGCATTTTTGTTCTTGTGTCAAATTACATATCACTGTATTGGTCTTACAGTAAGCATCAGCACACAGATTTTCTTTAAAACCTTTTCATTTGCATTAGAAGCTTGACATGTTCCCTTCTGTCAAACAGGGCTGGAAACAGCAAGGTAATTAAGTATATGTAAAATGTTAAGTATGCCATTAGTCCCATTCAATTTCATGGGAGTACTCATGTGCCTGAAGTTATGCAGGATCCTGCTGAACAATATCCAGACTAAGATAATATCAATTTATATAAAATCAATATTTCTAAGGTTGTGGATTACTCTACATTCATAATCATAACTGAAATAGAGATTATGGAGGTGTTACTTAAAAACATTCCAGCATTGCCTTTGATACATCTCAGTATTTTCTACATACCTTATACTTCTCCATATCATTATTGGAAAGATATTAAGGATGATAATTTTATATTACGATTATTTCCATCAGATAACATAATTTCAATTTTTGTGCTATATCTTAGACACTCGTCACCTTACAAGATTAAGCTCTAACATGCATTTTATTACATAATATTTAAAATATATAAGCCAGTTACTATGGGTTTCTAATGTTCTCGTTAGCATAGTAGCATACAAAATTAAGATTAGAAAGGACCTCAGGAGATCATCTAGTCCAACACCTGCTCAAAGCAGGACCATTCCCAACTAGATCATCGCAGCCAAGGCTTTGTCTAGCAGGATCTTAAAAATGTCCAGGGATGGAGATTCCACAACCTCTCTGGGTAACCTGTGGTGCTTTACCACCCTCCTAGTGACAAAAAAAAATCCTAATAGCTGACCTAAACTTCCCTGGATCTTCCTTCTTCTCTTTCTCAAAGGTGAACACTGTATTTACCCTTTTCCAATTGTCCAGGACCTCTTCCAATCACTATGAGTTTTCAAAGATAATGGCCAGCAACTCTGCCATCAGTTCGGACATCTCCCTCAGCGCTCTCAGGTGTATCGCATCCAGCCCCATGAACTTGTCCATATCAAGCTTTTCTAAAGAGTCCCTAACCTGTTCTTTTGCCACTTTCAGCTGCTCACCTCCTCCCTCAACTGTACTGCCTGATGCTTAATCTGGGAGCTGACCTTTCCTGTAAAGACTGAGGCATTGAGTACTTCAGCCTTTTCTGTGCCATCTGTCACTAGGCTACCTTTCACATTCAGTAAAGGACCCACACTTTTCCTGATCGTTGTCTTGCTGATGACATACTTGCAGAAACCCTTCCTGTTATCCTTGCTAGCTGTAACTCCATTTTGCTTTGGCCTTCTTAAGTTCATCCCTGCATGTCTGAGCAATACTCTGATACTCCTCCCTAGTCTTCTAAGTTTCCACTTTCCGTGAGCTCCTTTTTTGCGTTTTAGCACCTCAAAGAGTTCCCTGATAAACCAAGCTGGTCTTCTGCCATACATGTTAGTCTTCCTGTGCATCAGAATGGTTTGTTCCTGGTAATGTTTCTTTAAAGTAGAACCACCTCACCTGCACTCCTTTCCCCCATCAGACTTGCCTCCCTCTGAATCTGGCCTATCAGTCCTCTGAGTGAGTCAAAGTCTCCTTTCCTGAAGTCCACGGTCATTATTTGGCTGCTCTCCTTCCTTCCCTTGCTCAGGATCTTGAACTCAATCATCTCATGGCCCAAGATGCCATCCACTCCTATATTCCCAGCCAACTCTTCCCTGTTTGTGAGCAGCAGATCAAGAAAGCTTGGCCCCTAGTGAACCTTCCCAGCACTTGCACCAGAAAGCTGTCCCCAACACTCTCAAAAAATTTCCTGGTTTGCCTGTGGACAGCTGTATTGCTGTCCCAGCAGACATCAGGATGATTGAAGTCCCCCACGAGAGCTAGGGTCTGTGATCTGGAAGCTTGCACTAACTGTTTGAAGAAAGCGTCATCCATCCACCTCATCCTCCTGGTTTGGTAGTCTATATCAGACACCACCACATCACCCTTGTTGCTCTCCACTCTGACCTAACACAGAGACTTTCAACAGACCTGTCTCCAGTTTAAATAGCAACCACTCCTCCTCCTCTTCTCCCCTACCTAAACAGTTTATACCCATTTATGACAGTGCTCACTCATGTGAGCTATCCCACAAATCTCTGTTATTTCAATTACATCATAATTTCAATTACTGAAAGCAAAAAGTGTAAATGTTGCTAAATAACTCTGAAATGGGACTTGTTTTCACACTGTTCTTATAGTTTCATAGTTGGTAGGGTCAGAAGGGACCTGAGCAGATCATCTAGTCTGACCCCCTGCCATGGCAGGAAAGAGTACTGGGGTCAAACGGCCCCAGCAAGGTGTACATCTAGTCTCCTCTTAAAGACCCCCAGAATAGTAGCCAGCACCACTTCTCTTGGAAGTTGGTTCCAGATCCTAGCTGCCCTGACAGTGAAGTAGCGCCTCCTGATATCTAGCCTAAATCTACCCTCTGCCAGCTTGTGACCGTTATTCCTGGTCACTCCTGGCAGTGCTCAGGGGAACAGGGACTTCCCCAGTGCCTGCTGATCCCCCCTGACTAGTTTGTAACTAGCTCTCCTTCTCTTGCGGAGGCTGAACAGGTTCAGGTCCCTTAGCCTGTCCTCGTAGAGCCTGCCCTGCTGCCC
>NW_017729025.1:119055787-119073528 GCF_001723915.1 Gavialis gangeticus | reverse complement strand
CTGGGTCCTCCTTCCTCCCTTTTTTGAAAACGTAAACCACATTGGCCCTTTTCCAGTCCTCTGGCACCACACCAGAGCACCATGCGTGCTCGTAAAGCCATGCCAAGTGTTCCGCAATGACCTCTGCTAATTCCCTCAGCACTCTGGGGTGGAGATCATCAGGACCAGCTGATTTAAATATATCCAGTCCCTCCAGAAGTTCCCTGACTAGGTCCTCACTGACCCTAGGTCTGGGTGCGACTCCCCTGCGGCCTACAGGATTCCTGGGGGTGGGGTGACCTGGTCTCTGCTCAGGTAAATGGCAGCAAAGAAATTGTTAAATACATTAGCTTTGTTGTCTGGTTCATCGACCAGATTTCCTAGCGTATCTTGCTGAGGCCCCACATTACCCGGTACCTTCTTTTTACCCCATACGTATTTAAAAAAGGACTTCTTGTTGTCCTTGATCCAGGTAGCTAGTCCCAGTTCCATCTCCACCTTGGCCTTCCTAACAGCCCCCCTACAGCCCCAAGCAACCAAGGTATAGTCCCCCCTGGTGATGGCCCCTCCCTTCCATTGGGTTTACGCCTCCTTTTTAGCTAGGAGACATTCCCGTATGATTTTGGTGAGCCATGGGGGCTTTTGCGCCCTCTTGTCCCCTTCGTGTTGGGATTACTTCCCTTTGGGATTGGAGGATCATCTCCTTAAGGAATGACCACTCTTCTTGGACGCCCAGCTCCTCTCCTCTCTGGGACCTCAGTGTCTCCCCGACTATTCTCCTTACCTCATTGAAGTCTGCCCTCCTGAAGTCTGGGGCTGCTGCCTTGCTGCAGGCCTTTGCCACCTTGCGCTGGATGGTGAATTCCAGCAGGCAATGATCGCTGTCACCCAGGTGGTCGAGCACCTGGAGACTCCTCACCAGGTCATCGCCCATGGCCAGGACCAGGTCCAACAAGGTGTCTTTCCTGGTGGGGCTGTGCACCTCCTGGGTTAGATGGAGGTCCTGTATCTCAGCTAGGAACCGATGTGAGTGGTCAGACCTGGCTGACTGCTCTTCCCAGCATATGTCTGGAAAGTCCAGGTCACCCATGATGACATCTTTTAACCTAACTACCTCTGTGAGCTGACTTAAGAATTCCCAGTTTAGCTCTTCCCCTTGGTTGGGTGGTCTGTAGTAGACCTCCACCGTTAAGTCCCTTTCCCCTCGACTTCCTTGTATTCTAACTCAGAGCACTTCAGTGTGCCCCTCCTCTGACCTTGTGCTCTGTAGGTCAGTCACCAAATACTCACCATCTTGTCTTCGCTACAATATTAAGTCATTTTATTACATTATCTTTAAGAGTCTAACTAACATGGTGTTAAATACTCAATGGATATGTCTACATGAGACACTTTACTGCACAGTAGACTAATCTACCGCACATTAAAGCATCATTGTCTACATGTGCACAGCATTTTCTGCACAGTAAATTAATTTACTGTGCAGTTGGCTACTACTTGTAGAAACAGGTAGTAGATTAACTGTGTAGTAGCTGCCGCACAGTAACACATGTATAGATAGCTAGCCAGGAGCAATTTGCTCCTGATCAGCCTAGGGAGCAGGGGGTGGATGAATTGTGCCCTACCCTGGGCAGCTGCCTCCCAGCCCTGTGCCCCAATCAGCAACTTTCCCCTCCCCCAGAAGCTATTTTCCAGTCCTGTACCCCAATCTGCCAGTCAGGGCACAGGGCTGGAAAGCAGCTGCTCCAGAGGGAGGGAGCAGTCCTTCTGCTCCCTGGAGCCCAGGCTTGGCCCAAGTGCCCCCTGCCAGCCTAGGGCTGGGACCCAGGGGAGCCTGGAGCTCCCCTTGGATGCTATAGGGGGGCAAAGCAGGGCAGGAATAGCCCTGCACTGAACTGCTCTGGACAGGAACAAATTTTCACCTGATGAGTGCACATCTAGACATGTTCCTGGCAAAAGCTTACTGCACAATATTTTACTGTGCAGTAAGATTACAGAACATTAATAGCACATGTAGACATGCCCAACATGCACAAACACTACTCTGTTTAAAAATCAACAGATCATTGTTTATATTACAATAGTGTCTCAGTGAAGAACAGGAATCTGATTTGCTGAGCATATACATATTCATTCAAAGAGACAATTATAACCCTAAAGAGCTTATCAACTGAGGAGACAATGAGAAATAAAGCATGGAAAGCAAAATGGAGAAGTTATTTATTGAAACTCAAACTGCTCAGTAACAGAGCAGGAACAGAACTCAAGTTTGATTCAATCTAACGCCCCATCAGTTACATCATACCTCTCAAAACTTAAATTTAACTATAACTATTGCATATGCTGTTAGAACATGAAAGCCTCTGTACATAAAAGTGTTACATCATGTTCAACATTTCAATAATTATTATGACTCCTCAAGATCCTGCGCTAACACCCTCTGGTTGGCAAAGAAAACAACCATATAGAGCACTGGTGCTCAACCTTTTTCCCTAGTGGGCTAGATGAGCAAGGCCTGGTCCAAACACAGGCCAGATGGTTGTTTCAATTCAGCCATGTGAAGAGGGGTGGGGTGCCGGCAGCCCAACTTTACAGACTGGGGGAAGGGGTCTTCACTTGGGCCTGTTGGGAGAGGCCATAGCCTGGCAAGGCCCAGCCCCGTCTGGCCCTGGTGGGGAAAGAGAGCATGGCCCATTGTTGAAAGAGGAAGGAGGTGTGGCCTGGCCCCAACCTGGTCCTGCTGAGGGAAGGGGGTGCAGCTTGGCCCCAACCAGGTGCATAGGGCTTGGGAATTTGGCAAAGGGGAGTGTGGCTTGTGCCCATCTCTGCTCAATGATTTGCTCCCGCACTGCTTTTGCCTGGGCAGATGGTCTTTGCTCGCCAAGAAACCTCGTGTAGATGCTGGAAGTTTCCTCAATTACCTTCAGGGTGTCCCCCAAACTTGCCTGCCACAACTTTGAATGGTCCTTCAGTGAAGGGGGTCCTCTTTGAGGACGCCTCCAGAGTTGTCACGTGTCCTGGTGGATGTCCACGGGGCTCCAACCTTCCCTACACCCCGGCCATATGCCAACCTTCGAGACAAGCCTCAAGATCTTTTACGACTAGCCCCTGTTGATGTCCTCCTCAGTTCCCATGTGTCCTTTCTCACGGACAGGCACCTCGGGCTCTGGCCAGACCCAGAGGTCTAGTGACACTCTGCATTTGGGATTGTCTCTTTCAATGCCCTGTGCATTCTACGACAGATGCTGTCTTCAATGGGGTCTCTAATTCCCCATACCTGGTATGGTGTGCTAGGCTAACCTGCTCTAGGCAGGGAACTAAAATAGATCAGACCATGGGAAAAAAAGACATAAACGGAACACTCACCACCAGAAAACGCCACATGACAGAAATAACCCAAAGTGAAGGAAAAGGAACTAAAGACAAGACTACAAGAAAAATGAGATAAAGAGAAGAAGAAAAGAGAAGAGGAGCAAACATGGGGCTGAGAGTTCTGTGCTCCCCTCAGCCCTAATGCCCCTAGACTAGCGCATTCCCTGTGTTGGGACCCATGCCTTCACCCCAGCCAGGGTTTCTCTTGTCTCCTCCAGGATCTGCCTCCACCCTGGGGTCACAGCACCCGCCACTTCTGGCAGGAGCTCCCTTGCTGGTTCTTGCCATCACCGCTGCCTGCCTCACTGCCAGCACACTCCCTGGTGGACCCAGATGTGGACCAGAAGTGCTTCTGGTCCACTTCCAGGTCTGCTGCCAAGTGCACTGGGGAGGCCTCCGTGCTTCTGTGGACACTTCTTGCATCCCAGCATCACAGCATTCATGAGTGACCTGGTACCCAGAGGTATGTAGAAAAAAACATTTAAATCTGTGTCTATGTCTGAATTACTGAATCTTTCTTATTCTCTCCAAATCGATTCAGAGGGTTCCAGTTTGATTTGGAGAGATTAAAGGATCTTCTGATTCAATTCAGATTTGGAAATTTGGTCACTGAATTGGGCTGAATTTCCATCAAATTGAATCAGGGACCAAAGCTTTTCATAGCTCTGCTGAATCAGTTTTCCATCAAGGTGTGGCAGGTGGAAGAGGGGTGGACGGCTGGACCAGAAACAGAGGGGTGGGCGGTTGGCCCAGGTGGGTGGGCCAAGATCTAACTAGCACGGGGAAGGCCCCCTGTTACAGACTACCATCCCTGCTGCATTCATCCCACTCTGTCTTAACCCACACAAGGCAAACAAGGTTCTTTGTGTCAACCTGATATCTTTTATCAGATCAACTGAATAGTTGGAGAAATATATCTTGGCAAGTTTTCGGGTTTAACAACCCTTCATCAGGCTGAGGAAGCATCTGCAGTTGGTATGTGTGCTCTTTCTGTATAGAATGAATAATAAAGAAGCCAGAGGCTGGTATGCATGCAAAAAAGCCAGTCAATGAAAATGTAAATTGAGGCATCGGGGGGTGATAGAGAGGTTGGGAGGGAGTGGGGAAAGGGGTGGAGAGGTACCTGGGGAGTCAGTCGTCAGGCAGGTTACAGTGTGTCATAAATCCAATGTCTATATTGAATCTATGAGTTTTTGTGTTGAGGGGGTTGATGAAGTGAAGTTCATAGGCTTCTCTGTGAGAAGTGTTTTTTAAATTCCCTTTGAGGATCAGGACTGAGAAATTGGAGACAGAGTGGTTTTCTTGTGAGAAATGTGCTCCCGCTGGTAATTGGGCATTCTGGTCTTTAATAGCTGTCCAGTGTGCATTCATTCTGGTGTGCAGTTGTTGTTTGGTCTCTCCTACATATTTTCCATCAGGACATTTGGTGCACTGGATGAGAAATATAATGTTTCCGGAGATGCAGCTGTAAGATCCAGGAATGGTGATGGTTCTATTGTGGGGTGTAGTAATTGTGGGGTACTGGAGATATGTTGGCAGGTTTTACATTTCTTGTCATGGCATGGTCTGGATCCATTCTGTGTGTTTTGGGCTGTAGGAACTTTGCTTCTGGTGATGAGGTTAGTGAGGCTTGGTGCTTGTTTGAATTTACAAAACACTTTTCACAGAAAGCCTATGAACTTCAGTTCATCAACCTCCTTGATACAAAATACTCATGGACTCAATATGGACGTGGGATTTATGACACACTACAACCTGCTTGACATCTGACTCCCCAGGTACCGCTCCACTTTTACCTGCTACATTTCTCCCCCCTCTCCCCACCAGGTTGTCTCTCACCCCTTGATGCCTCAATTTATTTTTTCACTGACTGGCTTTCTTGCATATCAGCCCAGCCTCTAGCTTCTTTACTGTCCATTCCAGCCAGGAAGAGCACACACTCCAACTGCAGATGCTTCCTCAGCCTGACGAAGGGTTTTTTAAACACAAAAGCTTGCTAAGATATATTTCTCCAACTATTCAGTTGGTCTAATAAAAAATATCACATCTACTCAAAGAACTTTGCCTGTCTGTTCCTTATATCACAACATGGCTACAACCAGAAACCCAGTTAACACACAAGTGACACAAGTTTTGCTTTCAACAGTTTGAGGTACACTTTCACAGAAGCCCCTGCACCTATCTCCTTGAAACCTGGTAGGCTTCATGCCCTCAGAAGGGCTCACATCCCTGCTGTTTTCAGCTAAATCTGCAAGAAAATGAAAAAGTTACAGGTCTTTTAGTGATTCCCCATTATAGTTGATGGCTGAATCGCCAAATGTAATCAGGACAGTGACTCAAATCACTGAATTGAATCACTGTCCCTCTAAATTGGCCGAATCCAAATCCAAATCAAATACTTGTTGCTTCGTACAGGCCTAATATAAACACTCTACATGAGTACTATTTGGCAAGCAGGCAGAAAAACCCAAGGACATTTTTTGACAAAGGGAGTCAAACTCATCAGGCTTGGCAAGATGAACCAACAACAGCCACCCCAAACACAAGCTCAAACTTCTATCCCTTTGATAATCTGACACTTAGTAGCAGTGGGTGCCTGTACACAAGCAGTGTACTCTGACATGCTGTAATTGCAGTGTGTCAGAGCAGACTCAATTAATTGAGTCTGAGGGAGCATGGTGATTACCTCACTCCAGCAGACTCCAGCATCTTCTGTATCAGTGTCTCTGTGCTTAAAAATGGCAGCAGGGGCACTTTAACTAAAGCTTGTTAAATGAGTTTTAGTTACAGTGCCTCCACTGCCATTTTTAAGTTTGGGGACACTGATACGCAAGACACTCTGGGTGCTTTAATTACAGTGGCTCTCGGAGCTGGTCTAATTAAAGCACCGCTTCACCCCTGAAGCACATGTATAAACAATCATTATGACCAAGCTTTTCCCTTTTTTCATAGAATATTGTGTCTTTTTAAACACAGACTGAATCAAAGGATGTTAAAGACACCCCAATGTAAATACTAATATGCCTTGTGAAAATGGCAATCTTTTTTTTTTCCTTTCCCCCCAGGTATAGTCTATTCTTTTTTCCCCACCCTCATCCCCTCACATTTTCAAAGACCAAAAGAGTACATGTGCAAATAGGTAAAGTTGAATAGGTAAAGTTAGTTGAATGTGTGTATGTGTGCATTTAGACTGAAATTTTAAAACTACTTCATTATCATTTATTTGAAGCTTACCAAATAATATGAGAGAATGCAAGGGGAAATTTACTTCTTGTGTAGAGATCCTGTCTTCCTTAGAGTTTTGGAAAAACAAAGCTTGGAGTGAAAAAGAAAGCAAAACAACAGAGATCCTTCACACACACACACACACACACACAAACACACACACACACACACACACTCCTTGCCACACTTTTGAAGTAGAAGTTCACCTTGACCATGAAAGTGATGAGAACAAACCTGAGACAAATGAATGGCAGAAAGAGGATTTAATAAAGAGGATTACTGTGCTGCTGTTCTGTGAAGAGTGTCAGGTCCAGTCTTTTAGATAAAGTTGGGGTACATCTGTGGAAAAGATTATTTTACTCACTCTTTAATTTACAAGAAAGTAATCAAATGACATGTAGCACCAAGCTTTTGTTTCCCCCTTGCAAATAATTACACTGATCAACAGGTCTGACAATCTAAAACCTTTTATTGTACTAGAAAGGAAAGCAGGACAATATTACTAGTTCTGTAGCAGACTTAAAGGTAATACTTACGTGGAAGTTAGCTAGGGGTAACACAAGAAGAATAGTTCCTGGGTTCAATGCCAAGTTTCGTCATACCCTATTAAGAGACCAAAAACTCAGGTTCTCGTTCATGACAGCACTTTGGCATGTATATAAGTTGATTCATGGTCAGGGAAGAACTTTAGCATGTGCTTACGTTTGAAGTAAATGCTTAAGCATTTTCCTGAACAGAAATAATTCCTTGAATCAGGTCTCAGATGGCATAATATATAATGTTTCCAATTAAGCTAATAGAACTACAGCCAAGGAGATGAGTCTGTATGAATATGAACAATCTGCATAAAATAGCTGTGCCTCAATTTCACAACTCCTAGAATGGATACAATTACAAATACCTACATACGCAATGTTTTACTGCTATTTGTTAAAGTACACGCAGATCCAAACAGAAATACAGATTTTCAAAGTAAACTTCAATAAAGCTAAACACCTTTCAAATCAGTGATGGCTAAAAGGCCAAACTTTGAATCCCCTACTTCCACCTTTACGTGGAAGTATTTTTTCACCAGACAAGGTTTCACTATCTGTCTTTAATTTTTGCATTATTTGGCAGAAGGATTGAAATTTTTTTAAACATATCCATAGAAATCAATAGCATTTGAAAAGTACAATTGGATGGATACCCACCCAGGAAATATAGTTCAGTGCTTTGCTGATTTGAATGGCCAGAACTGAACAAAGCACTGTGTGAAATGGGACAGTTGCAAGAAAAATTTTAAATCTAAAAGTAATAAAACATGGTTCAAGGATTGTATAAGAATAGATACAGCAATGTTACATGGTTAGGTTAATCTGATGTTTGAAACTGTCCAATCTTGGAATAAAGTTGTTCATATTTTATAAACCCTGCAAACTAAATATTAGTAACTTACCAGTTTTACCTACAGTTTAAAATAATGTCATATTTTTAACTACTGAGCTCACACAGAGGGCATGTCTACATGTACATTGATGCACTATAGTTACTGCACATTAAGTTTAGTACCCGTAATAACAGGTACTAAATCAATGATCAGTAACTGGCGCTACCAGTCAGTAGCATGGTAGTGGCAGCATGCCTTCTTAGTGACACTAATGTGTAATTCTACTGTGCATTAGTAGATTACCATGGCTTTTGCCATGATGTGTTAATGCACAGTAGAATTTGTCCACTGTGCATTTAGCATCTTACGTAAACACACCCAAAGACTACCAAATATACTTTAAATTTGTGCTCATGCTGTATGCCCTTTGGATATGCCTCCACCCCATTGTATCTTTTATCATACATACTTCATGAAAACAGCAATATGAATTCAAATGCCTGCAGAGCGGGCATTTCCATTCATTCTATTTTTCTATTTCTCATGATTTATCCAAACCAGTACAAACCAACTCCTCCTTAATATATTGCAATCAGCTCAGTAGATAATGAATGTTGGAACCACTATGACCACCTGGTTCATTCTATGCCAAGGCAAAAATAAATGAACCAGCAAAAGTTCTTAGTTCTGTCTTATCTTTTACTTTCAACCCCATTTTTAACTTTGAAACTAACTCTCAGTATATCCATTGAAATAAATCTGCAATGAAACTATGTTTTTAGGCAATTTTGATAATGAAACTCTAAGAGGTGCAGAAAATAGGGCATTAAAGAAGAGGTTTCACAGAAGCTTGATTGCTAAAAGAGAAGATTAACACCAAGAGAAATTCACTTAGGGACTAATCTTGCTCCAACTGAAGTTAACATGATGGTAAATGGAAACATGATTAGGCCCTTTAAAATGATTTTCTGTATTCCCCTTCACTAAAACTGATTATTGTTTACCTGTATTGGTGAAACTTTTCAGTATTTTAAAATTTTTTCTGCTTCTCCAGATCTGATAAATCTCTCTCCAAAAGTGTCCTTCATTCCCAAAATCAGGAGAGAACAGCTATCAATTCCTTAATTGCTCCCTTTGCTTAATCCTATTACAACTCAGCCAACCTGAGCTTTATTAGTAAAATTAGAAGAGCTAATCTACTAATAGAGATTTTGTCCTCAATGTTTCCAAGGTTAATATCTTCAGCTTGTCATCATCTATTCAACCCAGTTTCTAAAGCTGTCTAAGGTGCTTCTTGGGCCATTTTTACTACACTAGCCAGTTTAGAAAAGGAGCTAATTACATACTTTGGTATTCTTCAGGTTGTTACAGCTACTGAAGAAATTAAATGAACAAATTTTGTTGAGGCAGAACATGAGCACTAAGGAGCCCTAAATTGTATAACTGCCCTGCTTGGTGAATAGGGTAGGGATAGAGAGGGGAGAGAAGAAATTATAGAATCAGAGAAAATTAGGGTTGGAAGGGACTTCAGGAGGTCATCTAGGCAAACCGCAACTAGATCATCACAGCAAAGGTTTTGTCTAGCTGGGTCTTAAAAACCTCCAAGGATGGATAGTTCACAACCTCTCTGTGTGTCATGTTGCTTTACTACCCTCCTACTGAGAAAGTTTTTCCTAACCTAAACTTCCCTAACTAAAACTTGAGACCATTGCTCCTTGTTCTGTCATCTGACACCACTGAGAACACTCTAGCTCCATCCTCTTTGGAACCACCCTTCAGGTAGTTGATGGCTGCTAGTAAGTCCCCTCTCAGTTTTCTCTTCTCCAGACTAAATAAGCCTAGATTCCTCTGTCTTCTCATAAGTCATGTGCCCCAGTGCCCTAACAGTTTTGGTTGCCCTCCACTGGACTATCTCTCCACTTGTCCACATCTTTTCTGTGTGAGGGGCCTAAACCTGGACACAGTACTCCAAATGTGACCTCACCAGTGCTGAATAGAGGGAAAGAATTGCTTCCCTTAATCTGCTGGTAATGCTTCTACTAATGCAGCCCAGTATGCTATTAGCCTTCTTCACAGCAAGGGCACACAGTTGGCTCATATTCATCTTATTGTCCTCTGTAAGCTCCAGAACATTTTTCTGCAGAGCTGCTCCCTAGCCAGTCAGCCCCCAGTCTGTAGCCATGCATCAGATTGTTCCATTCTAAGTGTAGGACTTTGCACTTATCCTTCTTGAACCTCATGAGATTTTCTTTTGGCCCAAACCTCCAATTTATCTAGGTGTCTCTGAATGCTAGCCCTACCATCCAGTGTATCTACTACTACCCCCTCATATGCAAACTTGCTGAGTGTGCACTCCGTCATATCTTCCAGGTTGTTAATGAAGATATTGAACAAACCGAACTCCAGGACTGACCCCTGGGGCATTTAAGACTGGCTGCCACCTAGACATCAAGCAATCGATTACTACCCTTTGAGCCTAATGATCCAGCCAATTTTATATCTACCATACAGTCCATTCATTCAACCCATACTTCCTTAGCTTGCTTGTGAGACTGTTATGGAAGACAATATCAAAACCTTCACTGAAGTCAAGATGTATCATATCAGTTGCTCTTTTACTGGAAGGAAAGCTGAAATGAAAAGCATGATAATAAAGACTGGTACGTTCCATCTTTATACTAAGCATAGGCGATTTAAATTTAGTTAAAATAAGAATTGACCAAGTCTCTCAGGACTCTCTTACGTAGGGGCCCTGTACAAACATAGAACAAAAAGCTCCTGCCCAAGCTTCTAGTTTATCTTTTCATTTGTTTTGATTATATTAGACCAAGCTCACATAAGGCATTTTTGTAGGGAACCTACCCTCAGCTCTTAGCACTGACTTCTACAATAGAAGGGAAAGAATCTAGTCTCATTGCTAGTTGAAACCATATAAGTAAACCATACAGCAGCTTAATTTGCATAAACAAGTTCATTTTGCAAACATTTTCCACTACAGCAATTCATGACTAGGAATTTAAGTGAAGCATATAAACAATAACTATTCAGGAGAAAATACAAACATTTCAAATACATGGCAATGAAAGCCTCGAATAAACTCTTGAATCATTAAGTCAAGTTGCCTCTTATTGCAACATTAATATAAGCAATTAATTTCATAAACCCATCAAGCCACCTCCTAAAAGGAGTTAGTTTTTTGACACAACCCCTGCCTTAAGGTTATTCCAGAACTCCATTGCTTGTAATAGTTAGGAACAGTATTCTAAATTTCCAGGCTAAATTGAAAACCACTTCATATACATTTGTTCTTGTGCTTACCTTATCCCTTAGCTAAAACACTAGGGAGGAAAGAGATTAATTTATCTTCCCCTTTCCCACCCCCATCTACCAAAGTATTTATAGAATACAATCACATAACCTCACAGCCTTTATTATGCTAGGCTAAACAAATCATTCTCTTCCATTCTCTTGTTGTTGCACAGACATTCTAGGAGCATCTACACATGCAAATGCTCCAGGGTAGGTTTACTCTAGACTAAACCCATCCTGGGCATGTGTGTACACGTGCAGGGAAGCAGGAGCAGATTTGTTGCTCATAGCAGCAGCCTGATCCCACCCCTGCCAGCCGGACAGCAGCCCCCTGCAGCAGCCTTGGGGAGATCTAGGCTCCCCCTGGATGCTAGCCCAGGGGCCAGCAGGGAGCACGGATGGGACATTGCTCCCTGCTCCAAGGAGCTGCCTGCTGCTGGGGCTGGCTCTACCACTGGAGCCCAGCTTGGCCCAATGTCCTCCTACCCAAGCAGTAGGGAGCTTCCAGCCCCCACTCTGTGATCATGATTGGGGAGCAGGAGCTGGGAGATTTTTATCTTCCAGCCTCATCTCTGAGGTCATGGAGCCAAGACTGAAAGATTCTTATGTCCCAGTTTCCACTCTGAAGTTGTAAAGCTGAGGCTGGGAGATAAGAATCAATCATGGAGAAGATCGATCACAATCATGGAGTGGGAGCTGGGAGCTCCCTGCTGCTGGGGCACAGGGGCATTGTCTCCACCTGGGCTCCAGTGGTAGAAACTGCCCCAGCAACAGGTAGCTCCCAGGGACAGAAAGCAATCTCCCACCCCTTGCTGCCTGCCTGTTGCCCACTGGCCAGGAACACATTTGATCCCAGTCAGCTGTCTACACATGCCATACTGTGAAGTAATTACTCCTGAGTAAATTTGCTACTTGTGTTCACAGGTAGCAAATTTACACAGAATTAAAGCTAATTACTGTGCAGTAAGTGTCTGCATGTGTAGATGGTGACACTTACTGCACAGTTATTAGCTCTAATCTCAAGTAAAGCATCCTGTGTAGATGCACTCTCTGTTTCCCAGATCATCATAGAAGACTGCTTTGCACTTGTTCTGAGTTGTATTTCCTTTTCTTGAGTATTCATAATCAGAGCTGTGCAGAGTATTCCAGATGCAGTCTCACCATCAATAGTTCCAGTTAATTATTGGAACTATCTTTCAATGCATCCTAAGATTGCTTCGCCTTTCTCAATGTCTTCTCTATTTGGATGTTTTTAAGTGAAGATTAGATAAACATTTTTTGGAATGATTTCAACAGGGATGATTCTGCCTTCAAAATGGGGTACGACTAAATGATCTCTTTGGCTTTATTTTTCCTATGACCCAACATTTTTTCCTTCTGAGTAATTTCCCAGAAAACATTTTCCCAATCCTTAGATATGGAAAAATATTTTTACTATTCTCCAATTAAAGGGTGTCATCTGATTTGCTATGATCTGGGGTGCTTTAGTAAGTATTAATAACAACCTTGGAATTAAAGTTGGTAGCTCCAGATAAGGACTTTCTAGGCCAGGCTGGAAGAGAGGCACAGGACAGATGAGTTCAAATAGCCCCTGTATAAATGCAATTATCCTTAGCATCTGCCCTGTGCCGCTCTAAGATACAAAATAAGCTAGATAGATCTGTGGTCTGACCTGGCATCTAATCTCTTATGTTCTCATATTTATCAGACCTGTGATTTCTGAATGAACTGTCAAGTGACCTCTGTGCGTAAGAAGCCTGCCTAATGGTTGGGCCGCTGAGGAAGAGAAGGGCCTGGGCTGGGCCAAAGGGCAGAAGCCGCATACCAAAGCTAGAGGAAGATCCAGAAGCAGAGTCCACAAGGCAGTCCATGGTCAGGATCTGGGAATGAGATGTTGAGTACTAATTCAGAGAACAATCCACAGGGAGAAGTCCAAAATCAGAGCCAAACCAGAGTCAGGATCCAGGAAACAGAACTGCAGAGAAATCCAAAGCTGAAGTCCAGAAATAAATGAATGGATAGGCCATGCTCCCAGCAGCCAGTTAGGATGCTTGTTTCTCCTAAACTGTGGCACAATTCATTAGGTGGGGCTTGCTGCAGGTGTGGTTGCTGCAGTACTTGGTTCAGGGTGTCCTGCCTCCTCAGAGTCCCTGAAAGCACTGGGCCCAGGCTGGTCTGCTTGTTCAGCTTCCCTGGGCCCAGGCTGGTCTGCCTGATCAGAGTCCCTAACACTCTAGAATGGAAATTACCATGTGTATATAATTTGAGTGGATTTCATTCCCAAATTCTGCTTCCACCATATCAACAACTTGGCAATTTCCATTTCTATAGCATCATTCCTATTATCCACGCTGCCATAACTCAAGGTGTAGTACCTTCATCTTTATTGTAAATGGAATCAAATATTCCTTTACTTGTTGGGCCACACCTACATTTTCCATTATCTCTACTCCATTCTTACTCCTTAACGAGCCTACTGCTTTCCTTGGTTTTCTCTTTTTTATTTATAAAACTGAAGATCATTTGGCTATTTGTTTTAATATCTTTTGCAAGATCTAATTCAACCTAACTTTTGGCAAACCTCACTGTTTCTCTAAACCGTTTAACCACTAAGATACAGACTACTTTGCTGATTTGTTCTTTCTGCTAACTAATTTCACTCATCATCTTGTAGGTTCCCTGCTTGTTGCTGGAGTTTTTGTTGAGGAAGGAGTCCGTTCAGTTAAAAGGTCTGGAGCCATTTCCTACATTTTCTTCTTTCTCTTGCTTGGGATAAGGATTCCTAGTAGTGTTTGAACTGTTAACTTAAAGACTTCCTTCACACTGAGTCCCTGAAATCCTCAGTCTATGTGACTTCATTAATTAACTTTTGATATGTATGTCCCCCTCCCCAAGAGAGGCTCAGGACAACTTACACTAAAAAATAAATAAATGAGGAAGACAGACCAAAATATTAAAATAAATATTATTATAGAACAAACTCCCCAGACAATGTCTCCAAACCTAATGCTTCCTGCTGAAGGTCTGCCCAAATTCTTCCAGAGGATATCCTAACTCAGGCTTCAATGGACTACAGGATGGAAGGAGTTTCACAGCTGAGAATGACTTCCTACACTTGCAACAGATGAACTCGGAGCACAAATTGCAGGAGTTTGTTATTGGCTGACATCAAGGATCACAAGAAAACATAAAGGAGAAGGTAGTCCCTTAGGTATGTAGAGCCCAAACCATCTAGGGCAAAGGTTCCCAAACTTTTTCTTATTCTGTACCCCCTTCCAGATTTACCAGCTTCCCATGTTCCCCTAGCAGCATCTCTGCTATATTTTAACCCTTTAAATGTTAATTATTATTATAATGAAAATTAGATCCACCATTAAACAATTTCTCCTGGTTACTCCCCTCCAAAGATGTCTTGCATACCCCCAAGGTTATGAGTACCACCATTTGGGAACCCCTCATCTAGGGCCTTGTAGGTCAAATCTGCTGGGTTGGTTTTTGTTTAAGTTGTCCTGATTTTGAATTGTACCTGGAAAACTAATGGAAGCTAGTGCTGACTGTAAAGCAGCAGAGCTACATGTTCACAGCAACCCACCCTCATCAGAATGCAGGCCATCTCATTCTATACCAGCTGCAGCTTCTGAATGGCTCTCAAGGGTATCCCAAGGCAGAACACATTGAAGTAGTCTACTCTTGAGATAATGAATGTATAGATGAATGGTGGTTATATCTGAATCTGAAAGAAAGGGTCACAACCTTCTCAACAACTGAAGTTGCTGAAGGCATTCCTACTTACTACTGCAGCTTACAAATCCAAGTACAGCAAAGGATCCAAGAGCAGCTCAAGACTGTGAACCTCAGTGACCAAGGGAAGATAAAACTCAGTGATAGGTGTCCCTATTTCCCCCAGGTCATAAGATCTATCAACCACCATCACATGTATGGCCAGTGAACCCAACTTCCCTTGAATGTGAGCACTATCCATATTAATACAAATACATCTTTGCTGTTGTATACCCTAATAAAGTTTTTGAGCTGTGACTGGAATAGCCTCAATGGTCATCAGTCTCACTCTCAACCCCAATCAAAACTTAGAGTAACAGTGGGCATGTCTACGTGTTCATTCATGCACCGTAATTATGGTGCATTAAGTTTAGTACCTTTAATGACAGGTACTAAATGCTCTGTAATAGATGCTACTGTGCATTAGCACAGATGAATTTTTTTTTATTTATGTTAATGTTCATTCGACTAAATCTACTGTACATTAGTGCATTAGTAAGGGCTTTGCTCGCCATGCTAATACACAGTAGAATTAGTCTGCTGCGCATTAAGCATCTCATGTAGATACACCATCAAAACAACTTCAGTAAATGGCTGAAAAATGAGTGTCAGATTGCACTTCATTGGATGACCACTCAACCTGAAAGTAAAAGGACTCGTTAAAAATGAGTTTATTTTTCATTTGTATGCTGAAAGCATTTCCCATTTGTAAAACTGCTTTATTACAGAGTATTGGAAAGTCAAATAAATTCATATTTATAATATAACTGAAATAAATGTGTACCTATTCCACTGCCCACAGTCACCACACAACTTCTTGAAACATGAGAAATGGATCTTATATCATCTTAGATATGTCAAACATCCAGAGTTCACAAAGTGACACTAGTTGGGTCATACTTTTCTGACTGAGCTCTTATGAGACTTGTTTAGGATTAAATTGAAATAATACTATGTAGTCTCACTGAGTAAAGGATGTTCTGCTGGATCCCCAAATCTCAGAAGAAAAGGGATTTTCAGTTTTTGGATGCCAGGAAGACATTAAAAATGTATTTAAACTCATCTTCTGAGTTCAGGAAAACAAACAATTCATTTGCTTCTTATACAACAGCCACGAAGAAATTGGCAGCTTTTTTAAGCTTCCATTATGAGATGGATACACAGCTGCATAAAGGAGCATATAAAGCTAAGGTTCTGTTCATTGAGACTCAGTGAATCAGAGCACTGGACCACCATGTGATAGAATGCAAAAGTATTAATAAAAGCTGATAATAATGCATAAATCACAGTTTCCTCTTTGGCAAGATATGAACATCAAAAACACCCCCTGATATTTGTCCAATGATGATTATGTTAATAAAGATATGACCTGCATATCTATTTATCATACAAGTGAAAATACTATATGCCATGTATTTTGGGGACTTAAAAACAAGAAAATTAAGATGAACTAAGAGCTCAACCATGAAGGCATTTTTCCCCTCATGAAAAATCATTAGTCACTTGAACAGTACTAGAGCTTTCAAATGAAATGGTTAAGGATAGGATCAGGCATCAAATCTGGCAGAAAACCACATTACACCACTTACAAATTATTTTAGAAACACATTTTTTTATTAGTACAGTGCATCTTCTCAGAATAGGTCTAAGTAAAAAAATGTAAGGTTTTAATGGACAGGTACCATAGGGATAAGGGAACAAATGGACAAGGGGATAAAACAGTCCTAACTTACAGACCATCCCCCAACCCTCAAATAACATCTCTCCAGAAACAGACTATGTAACTCTTATTCTCACTAAGTCACCAGACATCATTCTAGACCCAGAGGTCAGCTGTGCCCCCTCAGCAACACATACCACATCATCACTGGACCAAATAACATGGATTATAACATCTGAGGTTCATTCACCTGCTCCTCTACCAACATCATATATGCTATCACCTGCTTACAATGCCTCTCTGCTCTTTATATTGGGCAGATGGGGTGATCCTTGTAAGAATGAACGAATGTGTAAGAATGAATGAACACTGATTTGACATCAATTCCTGAAAGACATGCAAGCCTGCACTTTAACCTCCCTTCACCTTCCATCACTGACCTCAGAGTAGCTATTCTTAGACTACAAACCTTTAAAAAATGAATTTGAAAAAGAAATTGTGGAAGAAGAAACCATCCACAGACTGGATTGTATTGAGTATGATCTAAACCAGCATTTCTCAACCTGTGAGTCATAACGCCAAAGTGGGTCACAAGAATATATGAAAGTGTTAGGAACAAACTTTAAAAATGGACTCTCCTTTAAAGGAGAAAAATGTGAGAAAACATGGCAAAGAGTTCCAGCCTGCAAAGGGCAGCTTGGGGCCCCTCATGCCCCCCCACTTCCCCACGCACCCAGCTCCTGCCCCATACACTGGGGAGCTGGCCACTGGGGTCTGGGGGTGGGGGCAGTGGGTCAAGACTAGTCATCAATGTTTACAAATGGGTCCTGGTACAAAAAAGGTTAAGAACCACTGATCTAAATCAGGGCTATGGAATCTTATCCCTTTGCCGGGATTAAATTCGATAACGCCTATGTCCCTCAATGGATTAGCTACTTTGGCTGCTTGCAGATGTGGAAAAAAACATGGAAAATAAAACAAAACCGTGCTTTCCTTTAAACTCAGCATGCTCCCGTGCCAAGCCCAGGGCATGCCCAGAAGAGACAG
>NW_017729025.1:119028510-119050787 GCF_001723915.1 Gavialis gangeticus | reverse complement strand
ACACCACTTACAAATTATTTTAGAAACACATTTTTTTATTAGTACAGTGCATCTTCTCAGAATAGGTCTAAGTAAAAAAATGTAAGGTTTTAATGGACAGGTACCATAGGGATAAGGGAACAAATGGACAAGGGGATAAAACAGTCCTAACTTACAGACCATCCCCCAACCCTCAAATAACATCTCTCCAGAAACAGACTATGTAACTCTTATTCTCACTAAGTCACCAGACATCATTCTAGACCCAGAGGTCAGCTGTGCCCCCTCAGCAACACATACCACATCATCACTGGACCAAATAACATGGATTATAACATCTGAGGTTCATTCACCTGCTCCTCTACCAACATCATATATGCTATCACCTGCTTACAATGCCTCTCTGCTCTTTATATTGGGCAGATGGGGTGATCCTTGTAAGAATGAACGAATGTGTAAGAATGAATGAACACTGATTTGACATCAATTCCTGAAAGACATGCAAGCCTGCACTTTAACCTCCCTTCACCTTCCATCACTGACCTCAGAGTAGCTATTCTTAGACTACAAACCTTTAAAAAATGAATTTGAAAAAGAAATTGTGGAAGAAGAAACCATCCACAGACTGGATTGTATTGAGTATGATCTAAACCAGCATTTCTCAACCTGTGAGTCATAACGCCAAAGTGGGTCACAAGAATATATGAAAGTGTTAGGAACAAACTTTAAAAATGGACTCTCCTTTAAAGGAGAAAAATGTGAGAAAACATGGCAAAGAGTTCCAGCCTGCAAAGGGCAGCTTGGGGCCCCTCATGCCCCCCCACTTCCCCACGCACCCAGCTCCTGCCCCATACACTGGGGAGCTGGCCACTGGGGTCTGGGGGTGGGGGCAGTGGGTCAAGACTAGTCATCAATGTTTACAAATGGGTCCTGGTACAAAAAAGGTTAAGAACCACTGATCTAAATCAGGGCTATGGAATCTTATCCCTTTGCCGGGATTAAATTCGATAACGCCTATGTCCCTCAATGGATTAGCTACTTTGGCTGCTTGCAGATGTGGAAAAAAACATGGAAAATAAAACAAAACCGTGCTTTCCTTTAAACTCAGCATGCTCCCGTGCCAAGCCCAGGGCATGCCCAGAAGAGACAGTGAGTTAGTTCAACAGGGGTCTGCAGCATCTGTGTAGATCAGGTGCTATAGTGGGGATTTTTTGGTCCTTTTATCTAATAGCTGATTCAATCAGCTATTAGATAAAAGCACAAAAATGCCCCACTGAAGCACTCAATCTATATAGATGCGGCAGAGCTGGATCAAACAAATGCACTGCTTCTGCCAGTAAAACACATTTTGGTTTTGGTTTTTTTTCATATCTGCAAGCAGCCTTTGTTTTTTCTTTCTCCTACCCAATTTGCCTTTCCCAAGAGTGCCCCTGCCTTTTTCCTTCCCCTTCCCTACCCTTTGCATTCTGATCACTGATTTCTATTTAGAAACTCTGCTTCAGGCAGTCCCTTTTTAGCATCTGAAGTAAGCTGCTTACGAAAGCTTATGTATGTAAGACTTAGGCAATGAGGTGTCGGGGCAGATCCAGGGATGGGTGCAGTTGCACCCCTCTTTGATTCTTGGTCCACCCAAAATTTAAAACCAACTTCCAATCATAGAAGTAGGGTCGGAAGGGACCTTGTAGATCTTCAAGTCCGCCCCCCTGCCTGTGAACTACTTCACAGTTCGGGCAGCTAGGAGCTGGAACCAACTTCCAAGGGAAGTGGTGCTGGCTCCTACCCTGGGGATCTTTAAGAAGAGGCTTGATGCCTACCTGGCTGGACTCATTTGAGTCCAGTTTTTCTCCTGCCCAGGCGGGGGGTCGGACTTGAAGATCTACAAGGTCCCTTCCGACCCTACTTCTATGATTCTATGATTCCTGGCAGCATCAACAGCATTTCTATTCAGGTAGAAGAAAAAGGCTCGATTGACTTCATGGGTCATTATAACCTACCTGATTCTTTCTAAAAACTTTATTCCACAAATATTAACAACCCCCTCTCTTTCTTAATGGTCTTGATGTTCCATTAGTCAAGCTGTCCTTTCTTTGATAATTCTGCTGTCTGTTGCCTGCTCCTGGTAATATAGCTCCTGTATAACAGTGTTGCAAACTATTTTTAACTCTAGCTAAAAACATTAACTCAGGGAAATAACTTGTTATGAAGCACTGGATACACTGCCAAAGTTCTCAAGAAGACTAGCTTTTGTTTTATGAATCTGAAGAAGAGATATGCATTTAACTTTAACTACTACAGGACTAATGAAAGAGCATTTTCATTATTTTTTGCGTGGCTTCTTTTGTTCTTTTTATACATAACAGCAAATGAACACACATTCCAATAGTTATATTTGTTTTTGCTTCATTGTCAAATGGAATAGTATAGCCTTAAGCCCCTGGCATATTAGTAAAGCATCCGGTTTCTTTTTAACTGAAGAAAAACAGGTGTTGTGCTATACAGGATGATGCACTACATCATCTGCACCCCCTTTTTCAAAATCCTAGCTCTGCCCATGTAAGGTACAAATCTACCCTGCCTTCTGCCTGACTTCAGAATATCATCATTAACTAAACTCCCTCAGGTACTGTAAGCAACTGAAGTGGGGGTATTAAACTCATACGTGCTATGTATATATGTAACACTCCACAGGAAGTGTGAACAGGATTCTGTTATATTAAGCTTCAAATTCCACTTCATAAATAAATTCCATCTTATTTCTTAGCCATGTTTTTAGTTTTAAATGTCTTTATGTCCTATCCATATTAGGCCTATTAGAAGCTCATTTTGGATACAGATCCACAATAAACAATTTCACTCCAAAAGCTCTCAGGGATTAACCTTACTAAAAGAAATGAATGTCATCACCATTGCCTTTCTTGTTTAAAATATTAAGTTGCAACTTGTAACTCTGAATAGTGTCTTGTCTGGCTCATCCCCTATACTGACAGCACTTAGTTCTGTTAACCACACTGTAAAACATTTTTATTCATATATTATCTGAACTTTTAAAGTTAACTGGTATTTTTCTCTTTATACCAACTTTCAAAGCAGTTTTAAAAATTTTGATTTGCCAATTACAATGGATGGCTTCACTTTTGCTACTGAATACTGTATATGGTTTTTAGCTTCATGTTAAGCGCTAGCAGTTTGACTATAGCTAAAAGAAATAATGAACTATTAGGTAGCTATACACAAACTTTTCTTTAGAGGAAGCACAATATTAGCTTGATGCTGAAAGAAACCACATGCTTCTTTCTTATTCCAATGTTGTGTATGTCCCAAGTAGCTCTGCAGTGAAGCAGAAAATGAAGGCTATACAGGCAAGAGATTTTGTTATCAAGTTCTAATTGTTTCCATAGAGACATAAGGTAGTAAAAGTGTATTCAATAATACTTACATTCCAAGATGGAAATTGTTTCCTGTATTAATTTTTTATTAGCTTTCAGGTGTATTAACATTGTAGATTTCAGTTCAATTAATATTGTTTCCCACACTGCTTATAAATGTAGATTGTATTCCAGGAGTGAACATGATATTTATTTTCTACATTAAAAGCTCCTAAAGAGTGCTCAGTAAGGTTGTCTCAGCCCACCAGTTGGAAATATTAGTTGATTGATAACTTATATAGAGAAAAAATGAAAAGCAAACAAAAACTGGAGAAGACAGTTTATTGTGCTATTTTTGAAAGGTCAGTATGATTTTATCTTAAATAGACTAGGGTCATAACCAGCAATAAGTAAAATTAATATGACATTTAGGCAGTTTATTGCAAGATCAACACAGTATCAAGTGAAACATTTCAAAATGTGAAATTTCAAGTTTGAGTCTCAATAAGTTTGCTTTAATCCATTAAACACAAAAAATCCTTCATATGGGAAGACTGTGATTTATCACTCACATTGTAATGAATCATATGTTCTTAATCCCAAGCACATCATACCTTCTACTCACAACTAATTTTTTTTTTTATTTCCCAGGAGTAACTCAGTAAAAGAACCTGTTGAACAGATAAAAATATGCAGACAGTCAAACTAAGATAGCTTGTTTTCACAATGACATATTCCATCTGCTGTTAGGAAACAAAAACAGTGCAAGATCATGATGATCAAAAGAATCTAACCTTAAACTTATTTGGGCATCTGTACAATTTAAAGCATGTTACTGTATGTTAAACTAAAGAACATAAGCAAATATGAAAACGTTCCATAAACTTGTAACTGCAGATACGTTGGCACAAATAAAAAAAAAAGTAGCATGTCCATAAATCCGCTGTGGAGATAAATGGTTTCAATTAGCTTTCTCATTAGTTTTAACTAGGATTATTTCCTTAGCCATGAGTCATTTATCTCATTTTGGTTTTCTTCTTCTATTTTTCCCCCCATTTACTAGAGCTGCAGAGAGCTGTTTGCCAGACATTTGAATAACAGTGAAAAGAAGAGATTTAGAAATCTGTGCTTACCCCTTTACCTTGTAGTTTTCTCTGATCTCATGAAAGTTCAAAAAGAATGATCAGAAAGTGTGGAGGAGCCCAGTGACTGCTGCCATATCATGCAATCATAGCATATTTGTGGATTACTTTATTGAGAATGTGAAGCATTACGGATGCCTGGACTATTCCAAGATTATTGTATCTTTGTGTTTCTAGTCATCATATTCCTGACTAAATGGAAAAGATTAAAAAAAACCCTCTACTCAAGTAGATGAGTGCCCACCTGGTAAGTTAGACATGGCATACACACGCATACACACATACACACACACACACATGTGTATGATATAATTTCTCCTAAATTATTTTGGTCTGGATAAATATTACATGTTTATGAGTGGTAGGTAGTCACATATACCCTGTGATTGTCTTGGAGAAAAAAACAAACTGCAGGACCAGACTTGAGGTCAGATCTGCTGAGGTGATCACAGTGAACTACAGCCTTTGACTTAAGCCTAGATAAAAAAAACCCATGAAGCCTTGCCCTGAGACTAGAAACTGAAATGAGGTATTCTGGAGGAAGCTATGAAAGGGTCAAATATTCAGTTAACTCAGAAATTGCAACAACCTCAACCAGTGAGAATTCAGGAAGTGTATTCTGATTCTGCCCTGAAGCCCACTGAAGATAATGAGAGCCTTTTCATTGGCTTCAAAGGCATTTTACATCACACCTTCTCTGAGAAGCAAGATCTAAGAGGCTAATTTGGATGGGTACTCTCTTAAATTACTACTAGTTCTTTCCTAGTTTCAATGTAACAACTGGTGGTTTTAAACAGTATAAATGAACTGGTAGCATGCAGTAGCAGTAGTGGGGCGGGAAGGAGCTAATCAGCAGCAGCATATGGCAGCTGGATTTCACGTGGCAGCCTGCCCTAGGACTAACCTCTGTTAATTTAGTGAACTGTTACTAAAAGGTTACTGACACCTGCTTAAAGTGGTCTTAGGTCAGATTTTACCCAGAATATCAGGTCAGATTTTACCCTCTTGTACATAGCAGTGTACATTTTGAATAGCTGAACTGAAGCCAGCGGAATCAGCTGGGATATATACTAAAATAACTGAAAGGAAAATTTGTTTCCTTAATTGCTAGCAATTTTTGTTTAAATAATGAACAGTCTATGCATGCAATTAATGTGCCTAGATTTTTGGAGCAGAAAATTCAGGTGTATTAAACTGCACCCAAGCACTCATTTATTTGCTCACCTGCATTGGAAGCAAACTGAGCCCACTAGGAGAAGCTTACTCCAGGACTGCTCCTGTCCTGCTCTGACCCCAGCAAGCAGGGGGAGCTCCATGATTCCCTGGGTGCCAGCCTCAGGCTGGCAGGGGATATGGGGGCCAGGCCTGAGTTCTGGGGGTGGGAGCAAGTTTCCCCCATCTCCATGGACACCTGGCTCCCACCCCCCAAAGCTTGGGGTGGCCCCAGAGCTGGAGGCAGCTCTCTCTCACTCGCAAGAGCTCATGTCCAAACCCCAAGCTCTGTGCAGCAGTTGTGGCCTGCTGCTGCCTGGGCTGACCAGAAGCAATTTGCTCCTAGTTCAGTAACTACACATGCACTTAGGAACAGTGTTTTAAAGTGCAGTTTTCTAGTACCTATGTATGTTGGTACTGCAAATGGTGCTTTAAATTAATCTACTGTGCAGTAACTGCTGTACATGTGTAGATGGTGACACTTTACTGCACATTAGATTAGTCTAATGTACAATAAAATACCCATGTCGATGCACCCAGAAAAACTGGTTAGTAGAGCTGTGTGAGGGTTTGGGTGCTGATTCGATTCGAAGGACATTCGGCCCAATTCAGCAGCCAAATCGCCGAATCCGAATCAGAATTGAATCGGGAGACCGATAAAAAGGTCTGAATCGATACAAAGCTCTCAGAATTGATTCAGAAAAGATTTGGAAAGTTTCAGAAATTTGGGCAGTCCCCACTTGCCACTACAGGGAGCTGGACCCTGACTCCATGCCGGTAAGTAGGGGGCGGAAGGGGAGCACTAAAGGAAAGGAGAGGTAACCATGGGGGGACCCCCACCAGGCCCCATCCCCTGCCTGCTCCCCCAGGCCCCCTGAGAACCTCCCAACCCCCGCCCGCTTTCCCAGCCATGTCAATGGCTGCCCCACATAGCCATAGTATCCCGGCTCTTTAAAATAAATTTTAAAAAGGCCCGCACTTGCTGGCTTCTGCCAGGCAAGTGGGGTAATCTCCACTGTCCCCCACTTCCCTAAGCTGTGTGGTGGGGCTCTGCTATGAGCCCCCATCCCCTGCCCACTCTCCCAAGCCCATCAGTGACCGCCCTGCCTGGCCCCAGCACCCAGTTCTTAAAACAAAAACAAAAACAAAAAAACAAACCCACAATCACCAACTGCTGCAGCAGCCATCAAGACTTCTGGGGGCTCGTAGCAGAGCTGCCCCATGCAGCACAAGGCAGTGGGGCGCAGCAGGGATTGTCCCCCTGCCTGGCAGAAGCCGGTGAGTGCAGGCCTTTTTTTTTTTTTTTTTTTTTTTTTTTAAAGAGCTGGGTTGCTGGGGCCAGGTGGTGCAGCCATTGATGGGGCTGGGAGAGTGGGTGAGGGATGGGGGTCTGTTTTATTCCGAGATTCGGCCAATTTGGTGGCAGCCAAATTGATTTGGGACAGGGATTCGAATCACCGAATCCAATCACGGCCTCCCGAACCAGCTGAATCCGAATCTGAAGTGAATACTAGCTGCTTCGCACAGGCCCACTGTTGAGCTACCTCCCACCAAGTCTCCAAACTCTTTTGTGTTTTGAATTCTTTTTGTCAGTCTTCCTACTCACATATTTTTCATGAGCCTATTCCTTTTATTTATTGTATAAGCTGAATCCTATTAATATGATATAGAGTCAATAGAGCTGAAGAATAAACATTAAAGTTTATGGAAAAATTAGATGAAATTAGGATGCCCTTCTACTAAATCTATTTATGCAATCACTCTGGTGTACCAGGGCATGCAATGTGCATTGGAAAAACAATAGATTTGTAACAAAGTTTTCAAAATAGAGCTTTGTTAAGACCTACAAGTTTTAGTTGTAGACTGAGAGACTTTGCTGATAGCCTGGGATCTTGTCTAACTGGCAGCAAGGCTGGGATAAGGAGAGAGTTAGCAGTGTTCTATAACTGTGAGCTAAAGTCCAAGATGTGAACAAGATGTGAAATTAAAGTATTCATTGCTTTTTCTAGACATAAAGGGAAACAAATGAAAACATAGGGATTACAAGTGATAGTGTTCCTAGGTCTCACATGTCTACATGTACATAATGTGCTTTAGTTAACACATATTAAATCTAGTACCTCCATTGTGAGGTACTAGGAAAATGCACATTAGCTTACCTTAATATGTATTAACTAAAGAGCACAGGAGGATGCCTATACACAAACATGGAGGCTGCTCTGATAGGTTGCAATTCCAACACATCGGAGCAGACTCAGTTAATTGAATCTGCTGGGCCGTGGCAATTCCATGCTCCAGCAGCCTCCTGCATCTTGTGTATTAGTGTCCCCATGCTTAAAAATGCTGGTGGGGGCACTTGAACTAAAGTTTAGCAAACAAGCCTTAGTTTAAGCTCCACTGCCATTTTTAAGAATGGGGATGCTGATACAGGAGATGGGGTGGCACTTTAATTAGAGCAGCTCTGGGAGCCATTCTAATTAAAGCACCAGATCCCCCCCACCCCACTTCCCTGGTTCACATGTAAAAGTATCCACAGCTTTTAAGTAATACTTCATGTGCATTAGCCTATTTTAATGTGTATTAGCAAAAGTGCATGATTTTTAAGTGACGCTTTAATGTGCATAAAAATAAGTTAAGTAGCTGGTGCCACAAATACTATAACTCTTTTCTACTGTTACATGGTATACTACAGTCTGTTACACTTAATGATGATCTATGTACTATTATTCAATTATTTTATTGGAATGACTTTCCTTTATATCACATTAATTACCAGTGTTTGGACACTATAGGTTTTTATTTTGAATTTTCATATCTTTATAGGTGTTTTAAGTCAAAGTAAAACTTTGAAGTGCCACTTTGGATCCTATGAGTTTCTACAATGCTTAATGATTTTGAAGCAGCTCTAATTTTTCTTTTAAGAAACCCCAACCCTATAGAGTGTTTATATTTCCCCTTAATGTGACTTGTTTTCCTACTATACAGTAATTAAAGTACTTTTATTTGCTATTTTTATATAAATAATATATGATCAAAAATATACCATCTCTTGTTTATTTTAATTACTTTCCTCTTTTAGTTTCTGAGCTAGTCCGTTTAATTGCTTTCCTCTTGCAGTTTTTGTTTACCAAGCAAAATATATAGTGCTTTTGAAGCACATATCATATAGCCCCATAACTCACAGAGTAAACTAGGTTTTTAAATTGTGTAATAAGTCATTCTCATGGCAAAGAGAGCTGAAAGTGGGACAATTTCATTTATTTTCTCATCAAAGTCTCAGGTGAAGAACAGTTTCAAGACTGGAAAATACTTCTAGGATCAGAAGAGATATACAGGTTAAAAAAAAATCAATGGAACTAAGTTGTCCAGGGACCTCCACAAGATTACTGAATCAGAAGTTAATAAACAGCTTTATCTTGTAAGGCCTTAGTTTGAGAATCTCAAAAGTATTCAGGTGCCCAGCCTATAGTTAGCTTCCTAACTCCCATAAAAAAAAAAGTCAATGGAAGTTAGGCACCTAAATGCATTTTAGAATCTGGGCTAAACTCAAGGTGTAGTGTGAGCTCTCCCTCATCCCACTCTAAGCTAACCCAACTTCAGGAAGTCCTTATGCTTCTTAATTTTAAGTGCATAAGCAGTCCCATTAACTTCAGTGGGACTAATCATGGGCTTGATCCCTAAATATGAGTGTCAGTAGCTGTTTTACCATTGGTGTCAGTGGGTGTGTCTACATGTGTCTATGTCGATGTAGCGATGAGCTGTGGTGACGTAGCTTACCACTATGGCAATGTAGCAGCAGCAGGCACAAACTGTAATGCCACTACTACTGTTCAGTAGCAATGAGAACAGCGGTTACTGTGTAGTCATTTAGTATTGGCTAAAGCAAGTACTGCTAAAGTATTTGTGCTAGTACTAGCCTATTTTAGGGTGCATTAGTGTAACTGGATTTTTTAATGTGATGCTTTCATGCTCAGTAAGATAGGTTACTGAGCATTAAAGTGCATGTGTAAATGCACCCAGAATGTTAAAAAAAAGATTTTAAAATTTGCTGACCACAATGTAAATGAAAACAACACATTTTCCTTACACAGTCCTCTATTTATGAAGTCAATGGTGGTTCTCATGATATTCATGGGAACAAAACTGAGTCCACAAGAAAGGGAAAAAAATTGCTGTAGCTTCAAACTGATACCACTAACATTATATTCTCTTTTGTGTAGTATTTCCTGAAGTTTCTGATCATTTAGATCAGCAGCTTTAAATGCATTATAGACTCAAGGCATTCCTTGTTAGACTGAAAGCAACCCTCGTAAAATGCCAGCTCTTAACTTTCACTCACTTCTTGACTATGGAAAAATACTAGAGCAATTCTTGTTCAGAGAACAAAACCACAGAATTTTGTACAGAGACACACCACAACAGGTCAGAATGTTTTTGACACTATAGATTCCTACTTAAAGTATTTTGGTTAATCTTTTGAAACGTACATGTGTTTGTATAACAGTATTAATGTTGTGCAGCACCCTTAAAGGATCTTGCAGCCCCAGCACCCTTAAAGGATCTTGCAGCACCCTGGCTAAGAGTCACTAGGTACATCTACTTAGCTCTGTAGCAAACAACTTGCATCTACACATGTAGCCCTATTATGCTGTGGGAAACTAATTAATTCTGCAGCAGGATAGGCTTTGTAAATACAAGTCCTATGCTGCTGCAGAGTTCTTTACTCCACAGTATTGCACATGTAGATGCTGCCTGGCTGGCTGGGGCATGAGGGTGCTTCAGTGTGGGGGCTGCCCATTGGCTAGCCTCACACTGAAGCACCTTCATGCCCCAACCAGCCCCTTTGCAGCACACTGAATCAGGTCAGAGCAGTCCCAGGCTGGCAGGCTGCTCCTGGACCTCCTGCCAGCCAGGGCTGCTCCAACCTGCCTCAGTGTGCTACAGTCCCAGGTACATGTGTAAACACAGTGCCTGGGAGCAATAAACTTCAGCATGATATGCACCAGAGTTAATTGCTGCATGCTAATAGCATGTGTAGACATGCCCACAGATTAGATGTGAGGAACGAAAAAAAAGAGTTCAGGCTACTTATCAGAAGCTGCAGCTCCCAAACTTTTCCTCTGGTTTTACTTCCTGGATTTTTCTATACATTGTTTTGTTCTATTCAGGTGAGAATTTTAATTTCCTTAAATCAATATAATTGCAATTTTTATGGAAATTGTGTGGATACCTCTAAGGGTGTTATGGATCTGTTATTACATTGACTCAGGAATTGCAGGAGGGAACAGCAGATCAGTAGGCTAAGAAGGCGTTCTGAAAAAAAAAAAGCTTTATTCTGTAAGTTTAACTCCTTGGTCTTTTGAGAATAACACATAGTACCTACCAAGAGTGGGGTGCAAAGAAAGACAGAAAAATGAAACACTTCAGAATTCCAGAGGAATTAAAGCTGTCCAGCAATGGAGCAGAAAACTGGAAGAAACTTAAGCAGAGCTTCACCATACATATGATGGCCAGTGGAGCTACAGAGAAAGAAGATCCACTCAAGGTAGCTATTTTTTTTAACTATAGCAGGCCAAGAAGCTCTGTCTCTTTATAATAGCCTACAACTATTGAAACCAGAACAGAAAAGCTATGGCACAGTAATAAAAACGTTTGAGAAATATTGTATACCCAAACAAATTGAAACCTTTTGAACAGTATAATTTCACATGAGATAGCAGAAAGAACATGAGACAATAGAGGAGTTTGTCAAAGACCTCAGACTGCTGAGCCAGACATGCAACTTTGGAGACTTAAAAGTCCCTGATCAGAGACCAAATAGTATTAGGTATAAGGGATACAAGCCTCAGGAAAAGACTGCTAGAGGATAGTGAGTTTAATTTGGAAAAGACAGTTAGAATGTGCCAAGTGGCTGAGAAGCTGGAGGAAAAAGCAGAACAAGCTGAACTACACAGGATTACAAGACTGCGAAAAACAAAGGCAACACACAAACAATACAGAAAAGAGGACCTCACTATAAAGCAGGCAAGTGGAGGCCAAGATAATTGCTTACAGAAATAATGGTCAGCTGCAGATGCTGTGGGATTTATCACAGACGCATGCGATGCCCTGCATCTGGTAAGCACTGCAACAAATGCAAAAGGTTCAATCACTTTGAAGAGTTTGCAGAAAGGAGCAGGATGCACCACACAAGAAACAACAGGTGCATGCCTTATGCAACAAGGAAGAGGAAAAGAGTTCTTCATTGGCCTAATGCAAGATGAATTAATTCATTCTTCTGAGGATTGGACAATCCTCCTGGACACCAATGGACTAATGCTAATTTTAAATTAGATACAGGGGCACAGGTCAATGTAATACCAAATACATTATTAAAAAAATGAAAACTAAGCCTGTATACTATGGGAATAAGAAAGTGAAACTTAGAGCATATAATGGGAACATGATTGCAACCAAGGGTGTTTGCGCACTGCATGTTAGACACAAGGGTAATATAGTAAATGTTCGGTTTGCAACAGTCTGAGGAAAGCTAGTAGCAGTTATTGGGTTGTGAACATGTAAAGTCTAGGTTTGATTAAGAGAATGGATGCCATTGAAGAATTAGAAAGCAAGAACATAGAAGAAGAGTTTTATGATGTGTTTCAAGGCATAGGGAAAGTGCCAACTGAGTACAAGATAGAATTAAGAGAATCAAATATTCCCACCATACATGCTCCGAGAAATGTTCCTCTTGTAGAGCAACCAGCTGCTTGGGTTTGTTTACTGGTCATAATAGAAAAAAAAGATGGATCCTTGAGATTGTGTCTGGATCCTAAGCAAACGAACAGATACATCAAAAGGGAGCATTTTTCCATTCCTGCCAGGGAAGAGGTTTTTGGCAATGTGGCAGAAACTAAATATTTCTCCACTATATCACAGGAAAATATCTACTTATTGCAGATACGTTGTCCAGAGCATATGACACAACAGCAAATGACAGAATTCCCGACTCAGACAGTACATGTTAATCTAAGTAAAAGAGTGATTCCTGTCACAGATAAAATGTAGGCGCTAATTGCAGAAGCTACTGCTCAGGACACCACATTGCAAAAAGTGATAGCAGCTTTTTGTGTTGGTTGGCCTGGAAAACATATACCTAGCCCCTACTCTCAGTTCAAAGAACGGCTGTCAGTACTGGATGGCATTTTGTTCAAAGACTCATGACTTATTGTTCCAGCAAGCCTAAAGAAAGACATGTTAAACAGAAAAGATGAGGGGCATCTAGGCATTGAAAAATGCAAAAGGAGAGCAAAGGGTGCTCTACATATTACATGGCCCAACATAAATAATTACATAAAAGATGCTGTAACATGCCTAACGTATATATCCGCACAAAGAAAAGAGCCTATGATGGTAATGGTGGAACCATGGGATCAAGTGAGCATTGACTTATTTTTTTCCTGCATGTATGAATATGTATTAGTGCTGGATTATTATTCTCACTATACTGAAATTTTATTGCTTGAAAGTACAACAGCAAACCATATCATAACTCACAGCAGATCATTTTTTGCTAGACCTGGGATTTCACAAACTGTAAGAGCAGACAACAGACCTCAATTAACTGTCTTGATTTTAAAGAGTTTGCAAACACACATGGATTCCATCACAACACTTGAAATCCTAAATACCCACAATCCAATGGTCTAGTCGAAAATGGAGTACAGATAGTAAAGAAATAGTAGAAAAAAACTACAGATTCACACACTGATGTTTACCTGTCACTCTTAAATTACAGAGCAACACCCATGAAACCTGGATTGTACGCAGCAGAAATGCCGTTTAACAGGAAACTCAAAACCAGACTGCCAAATCTTATGGCTGATACTCATCAGAATGAAAAGCAAGATGTGAAAATAATTTAAAAATTGAACAAACTCAAACAAAAATGGTACTATGACAGAGGTGCCAGGGACTTACCACAACTGCACAACACAGATAGGGTGCTTATTTCAGATGAATAAATGTGGAAACAGAAAGCACTAGTTTCCCATCAAGTAGCTGCTGGATCCTATCAAGTAGTCACACTGGAAGGACAGGTATTAAGAAGGAGCAGATGACACTTGCAGCTCGTAAAGGGAAGAAAAGAAGCAGCATCATAAGATTCACCAAAGGGAATATAGCTAACAACAAAGCAACAAGATACAAGAGAGGAGACTGAAAATAACACAGAAGTAGAGACATCTGAACAAGGAGACCAAACAAGAACTGAGCCAATAAGGGTTGAGAATTCAGAGAAACTGAAAAGATCACTTAGCACTAAAAAGTCGACACAAAGACGAATAAAGACCTGTTAAAATGTGCTTTAACGATGGGTTGAACTAAACTTCCATTATTAGTATTACGTGGGGATATGTTACATGTAAAGTGGGGAAATGTGTGAATACCTTTAGGAGTGTTATGTATAAGTTGTTACAGTGGCCCAGGGATTGCAGGAGGGAACACCAGATCAATAGGCTAAAAAGGCTTTCTGATAAAACAAGCTTTATCATTCTATAAGTTTAACTCCTTGATCTTTTTACAATAACAGAGAAACAAAACAAAACAAAAACTTAAAAAATATCAGCCTTCAGTTCTGTACTTTTTAGGTTTATCAGAATTACAAACTCTGTACTGGGTCTGATTAAATTATTTTAATCTTCCAAGATAGGTATAACTTCTTTGGAATAAGCATAGTTATAACACAATAATTTAGGGTCCTGGATTCAAAATAAATAAACAATTAATATTAAAGTAGTAATGTTTTCAATGTTCAAAGTAATGAAAAGCGCAAACCTAAATAAATTGAAAAGAGCTCAGATTAAAATTCTGATCTCAGCTATACTATTTTCAATCCAGAGACACTCAGCCAAAATAAATGGATATAGATTGAATATGAGAATCCAAGACTACTTGTATTTACTTGGAAAGGAATCTATTAATAAACCACACAAAAATTCTTAATATAGTATCACCACAATCACTTTAAATTCCCTTTCTAAAAACAGCATTTTTTACCACACAAGAATATCCCACAATCAATCCATTGTTATTCAAGAATGCACTTGGCCAGTTCTTTTTTTAAAGCACCACAGTACTAGATTCCATAAAGGGATATAAGGTATTCTTCAGTACTAACCATTTTTTTAAATTGCTTCCATGTTTATTTTGCTATTCCAGTACAATTTTATTTTATATATTATAAGATATATATATATGTACACACACACACACACACACACACAGAGAGAGAGAGAGAGTCACTGATATCTTTCTGGAATATTAAACCTCTATATTCAAGAACACTGTGAATACTAACTAGAAAGTATTTTCAGTGACCGCACAGTAACTTTCCACCATTTGGGAAAGGGTTAAATGCACTTTATATTACTGTAAATAAGCTTATATAGGCACAAATGATTCTACAGCATGCCATTACAGTGAGACTCATTTGTAACGATTCAGTGATCTTTACTATACTGAAACTCCATTCATAACAGTTCCTTTAATATACTGAAACTCCATTCTTAGACCAAAAATGACAATTTGTACATTACAATGAATTGACACAATTTTACACTTTCACTTTAAGACTCACTCTTGGAAGATGTTGAGTACTCTGGTCACAATCTTCTGCACATGCATTATTTTACTCACAGGGACAATCCTATTGGATAATATATGTCTGTTTATAGGCTTAGGGCATCTTTACACCTGCTCTGGGGGGGTGGGGAGGAGAGGCGCTTTAATTAGAGTGGCTTCAAGAGCCACTCTAATTAAACCACCCACAACATCTCATGTATACAGCATCCCATGCTTCAAAATGGCAGCAGGGGCACTTTAACTCGAGATCATTTAATGAGCTTTAGTTAAAGTGCCCCTGACACCATTCTGAAGCATGGGGACACTGAATACAGGTGACATGAGCCTGCTGGAGTGTGCTAATTAGGACAGTCCAGCAAACTCAATTAATCAAGTCTGCTTTGACCCACTGTAATTACAGTGAATTGGAGCATATCTACAGGCACCCTTAAAGGTTAAGCCATGTGCTCAAATACTTTGCCATGTTACCCCTTTGCAAGACCAAACCCATAGTAATGCTTCTTTGTGGGGAAAAAAGGGATACTTTTACTGTAGGAAGCTTCACAGAAGGATTTTGTAAGATCCTGGCATGGTTCCCAACTACAGCATAAAGCCCATGAATGTGTATGTGCTTGACTTTATCCCACTTAAATCAAAGACCTTATTCCCATGAGCAAACTTCACTTCATGTTTAAGTGCTTGCATGATTTGGGGCACATCTAAAAAAAAAAAAAAAGACTTACAAACCTGAAGTCAGGGCTTATTGTATCCAATGACTGTTTCATATCAAATATATAAAAGGGATGTTGGAGATGGGTCTGGAACTCTATACCATCTCTTTGCAGCCAAGTGTCCTAACCAGTCACTCTGCCTCCCTTTGTCTGGTCCAAACAATTTAATCTTTTCCTGTATAGCAGTAGAGCTTCAACAGGAGAGATGGAGACTATATTTACTCCAGAATGCCTTGAAACCAAGTGATTAGGGCATAATTCTAGAAAGCAAATGTGGGTCCCTCAGACAGAGGGGAACTGATTTACTTCCTGGACAAATGTTCTATCCACCAGATTATTGCATAAAGGGGAACACCTATCATCACTATCTATTCTTCCTCCAGCCAGATCTTATAAAATGTGATTCTTGCTCAATTTCTGGAAGAAGGGTCATAGATACCCTGTTTCAGGAGAAGATTATAATGTGCATATACTGAGTGGATAGAGACATTGCTCAACAGGATTGAGAAAGGTACCCAAGTTCTGGAGAAGGGAGAGATTTAAGCTTTATTCTGAAGCATTTTACTACTGCCAAAGTTTTGGGGACTTTTCCCTCAGTTTTCTGGGAAGGTTTTTTAAAGTATCCTATACTGACCCCCCGACATTTCTTCATGTTTTATACCTTAGCACCTTACACAAGTTTATGGATTCCACAATGGGATCAACCTAAGAGGCACAGCCAGATTCAGCCCTTCCCAGTTATATTGGGAGGATTTGTGAAACAGGATGCTATGTATGACTCCTAGAGTAAGCCATTACTTAGCATGAAAGAAAGTGGCAGAATCCTGTCTTGCCATAAGTATTTCATTCTTTAGCACAGCACGGGCAAATAGAATGCAAGAACCTTTTTCCCCCACTTACACGTTTGTCTTAGAAGATCTGCATTAAAAATATATACATTTCCTTTCATAAATTTTCCAGTGTTGGGTTTTTATTCTTCTGGATTTTTGTTGGGGGAAGGGAGGGGCATGATTTTTACAATGTGAGTTTCTGTAGACTATCATAAATTCTGCTTAATAGAGACCAAAATAGCAGAGTTACTTATTTAATGAAGTGATGGCAGTAAAACATTAATAGGAGAAGTATGATAAGATAGCAACCTCTAAATCCGTGTCTTTCCCAAAATCAAAATAAATAAGGCACAGTACTTAGAAAGGTAAGTGGCACACTCGTTAGGGGTCTGATTCCAAAGTACTCACTAAAATCGCTGTATTTTAGATCAGGTTCTGTATCATTAGCATTTCAGTCTTCACTTTAAAATGTAATTTTGTTACCAATTAAAGTAAAGGATTTATATCGCTGGATGAAGCTAAGATTTTTGCAGGCAGGACCATTCATCTTTACCTAAAATTGAACCACTAACATGCCTCAATTCTTTCCTGAAGCAATTTTCTTAGTCAAACTCCTTTAAGGAGAGCAATAGCAATAATGAATGGAATTACAACAGAACCTGCTATTAAGACAGGCAACAAGAAAAACACTCATTTCTTCTAGAAGTTGGTCATAAGTCAGTTGAGACTTGAAATATCATTATTCTTCTCTATGTAATATAATGAGGCATTTCTTTATACAATTATTCCTTTGTATACAAAGTATGCCTTTGCTTATAATCATGCTTTTGTTTCATGGGTAATTATTTTGACTGATGTTAATTAGAAAAGTTCTTTGTTCAGATTCCCTCATAATAATTTTTAATTCTAGAAGTTTGAATGCAAAGTGAAAATCCTGAGTAGGATTTAGTAGAAATCCTTCTCAATTCTTCTTTTCTTAACCATATTGATTTTAGCAGGTCTAAAAGAAAGGTGCCACTCAATACAACTAATGGTGACAACTGTCTAAATGATGAATACAGGCCTTAATTAGTAATTAAGCTCAGTTCACATAGCTTTTCATTACAGTTGCTGCTTAGTGTGATAACTGACTATTTCTGGAATGCTTAGGGTGACCATACATCCCAGATTTTGGAGGCTGGTCCCAGCAGGCTGTTGAGAATGATAACGGGCCCAGGAATGCTGGGGACCTTGTGCAATTATGATTTAGTTTGATACTTACTTATTCATCTTGTTTTATTTTTGTGCTGCAGGATGCTGTTTAGAAAAAAAAAAGGCTGTGTTCTGGGAATTAAAAAACAGACTTTCAGTTAATGAAATTTTTTTTCAGTTTATACTATGGACATAGAGTATGAAATTGAGAGGGTTTTTGAAGGGGTAGGTAGAGGGAGGGCTTCTAGAAGATAGCCTTGTGGCTTATTAATTAAACACCAGCTTTAAAAAGTGATCTTACTATCCAATTGGGATATCTATTGGTAAACTGCCTCCTACATAAGCCTCCATTTATTTTTTAACCTGTATTCCCAGCAGCCCAGGAATAGTGCTTAGAGAGCATAGCCATAAGCAGAATATCATTGATGGCACAATGCAGTCAAATTAAGCCTTTTAATTTTTTGCTTGTAAGAGCAGTCTGGAACTGGGTAAATAATGCAAAAATATTTACACTACTTTTTCAATTAAAAGGCATCATGTATATCCATGTGGAAAAGTGAGGAAGCATCAGTTATCCTCCTATTTTCCAACATTAGTTATCCATGGAGAAGGCTGGTAGGTAAGGACAGAGAAAATAGCCTGTACAGGACTCCAGTCCCCATACTGTTTAAGTAGGTGGGTAGCGAATGGACAAAAGTAGGCCAGGGTGAATCCAGAGAGGGTGCCGGGGTATAGTCCCACTACTCTTCTGGACCATGCCATGGCAGGAGCAGCCAGGGACTTTTTGAACTTCCTAAATCAGATAAGAAACCCTGCTTCTCTTTCCCTCTATCTTCATCAGCGCCTCTGCTCCCCTCCTGTCCCCCAGCCCCTACCTGCCATTACCTCTGTCTGTAGCTGCCCTGGAGTGGAAGACTGCCAGAACCATTCCTACCCTGCTCCAGCTGAGCTGCATGGGGAGCTGAGCTCAACTTGGGACAGTAGCTGAGGAGCAGGAGCAACAGCAGGAGGATTCCTCCTCCCTGGCTGTCCCCCCCTGTTCCCAGCCAGCCCAGGAGCAAGGGAGGAATTCAGCTGTTGCCACCACTAACACTGTCCCCGCTGAGCCCAGCTCCTCATGCAATCCTGATGGAGTGGGGCAGAAGCAATTTTACCTGTACCTGTACCTGGGGACAGTGATGGCCAGTGACAGTCAGGGAGAAGCAAATGAGAGGGAAGAGGACATGTCGCAAAGCCTGGGGAGGAAGAAAGGGAGTGGCAAGAAGAGGGGGGGGGATTCTTACCTGACTCAGGATTGTTAATAAAAGTCCTCAACTGCTGCTTCTGCATTGTGGTCTGCCCGTCCCAGTGGTGGTCAGGGGAAGCTGAGAAGGGTGCAGCTAGCTTCCCCTGCTGTGTCAGTCACTGCTCCTGCACCTCCCTTTACAAAATCCTGGAACACACTGAGACAATGTGAATGCTTACAACCTTCCTTCCTTTTTTTTGTCCTTATGACAGGGTATTGAGCAGAACTTTCAGATTTCATTAGAATTTGCCAGGGCCACACAGCTGGGGCCAAACTTGTTCTATGGCCTCGAATTTGCAACCTCTGGGCTATTAACTGTGCACCTTAGCACCCACACCACCCCAGCCTCCATGCTTACTATGCCAAGGATATTTTTATTATTTTCCCATGAGACTAATTGGAAGAAAGGACTGGACTGAGCTTCTGAAACAGAATTTGCTCCTTGATCTGTTCCTGAGGCAACACAAATTATTGCAAACCCCATTCAAAGCTCAGGGTAACCCTGGAATCAGGCCATCTCCAATTTTCTATCATTCTGCCAGTTATGGCCACACTACTTTGAAAGCTACGACTCAATCTATTTGAAAAGGAAGTTGCCGGGCACAGTGGAAAAGTGCATATGAAGACACTGCAAGATGTGTCAGATATTATACAGATAAAAAGGAAGGCCAAATTAGTAATATAAATTATTCAATGCAAATTATTTGCTCATTTCTAGAGTACATAGAACACTAAGTATAATTGGTGTTATAAAATTCATCACACATCCCTATAATGACCATTTTTGGCTAGGGTCCTCCCCACCTTCATTCCACATCTAATTTGAAGTTTTCAGGGTACTTTTGCAAATAACAATAGCTTTTCTTAACCAAATTCTAAATAAGTTAGATACAAAACACAAAGTTGTCCTTTACGTTAAAAGGAAAAGGACCACCTGCCCTCTACTGCACTCCCCCTTTCCTCCTGCCACTGCTTTCCCCCCTACAACAGTGGAGAGGGTATACTTAAGATGACCCTCAATAATTAGATTTTATGCACAGAAAGTATAATATAATATATGTATTATACTGGTACAGGTCCCCTCCAGGTGCAAAGCCAAGAGGAAGGCCCCGATGCAGCTGGATCCCTCTGATGTGAAGGACCACCCCCCACCCCACCCAACACCATCACATGGAGAAAAGGAAGGTCTGGTAGTGAAGCCCTCCCCATCTGATGATCTGGGGGGAGACAGGGGCCCCGGTGAGTCCTGAGGAGGGAGATCTTCTTTCCCAGGACCCTGAGGCAGACACCAAAGCCACCCTGGTGGTTGACGGATCTCTTCCCTCCCCCTTCCAGAAAAACCTCACTTCTAGGCTGCCCCATGGTCCTGCACTAGAGGGGGTTGATGTGGGGTTCCCTGATCAAAAGGCTGATTTGTAGGGTACCCCGTGCAGAACTCTCAGGGCTTTAGCTCTAGTCCTGGAGGTCCGCAGAAGTGAGCTACTTGCATCTCTTGACTGCGACTACACCCAACGGCCTACCAGGAAGGTACAGCTTGCCTTGGACTGCTGGGGGGATTTTGACAGCATCCTTGCCACTGTGAGGGCACTGGCGGTGGAAGGTAAGGGGCCCAAAAGCTGCAACGGCCAGATCTATAGACAGGCCCGCAGTGTCATAGATGTCTTCTATACTTATGGGAGGGTGCTGCACAAGCCAGCAAAACCCAGACCGGGCATGAGATGTGCAAGGCCCCTGTTGAACTGTCCACTCCACTGCCCCCCAGCCATGAGGTTGTTTAAGATCTCAACCCTCAATGTCCACGGCTGCAGGAAGGGTCTCCAGCGATGCCAGATGCTCTCCTTCCTTCAGGAAGGGGGGGTACCCCATGGTATTGTTGCAGGAGACCCTGACAACTCCAGCTGACAAACCTAATTGGGAGCTGGAGTGGGGAGGCAGGGTCTTTTTTAGTCAATTCTTGGCCACCTTTTGTGGGGTGGCCACCCTGTTCTCCCCAGGTCTGCAGCTGGAGGCTCTCCAGGACACTGAGGTGGTGCCAGGCTGCCTGCTGCACCTCTGGGTCCAAGTGCAAGGGCTGCTCCTGAACCTTCTGAATGTGTATGCCCCTGCAAAGGACCCATAGTTGACAGATTTCTTCTGCCAGACAGCCACTTACATCACTACCCTCACCCCCCCACAAACGTCTGGTCCTTGGCGGGAACTTTACATTACCCTAGATGCATGAGACTGGTCTGGCAGGGAGTGGAACCAGGCCGTCATGGACATCCTCAGGGAGATCCTGATGAACTATTCCCTAGTGGATGTCTGGCATGCCTGTCACCTTACCAGCCTCCCTGCTTTCACCTATGTGAGGGTGAGGGAGGAGCAGGCATGCCACTCCCGGTTGGACCAGGTTTATATCTCTTTGCTGCACTTTGCCTGGGCCCACTCCTCTGGCATCCAGCCAACCCATTTCAGTGATCACCACCTTGTCTGGGCTCAGGCCACAGTAGGGCCTGGGCATCCAGGGTCGGCCTAATGTCATTTCAATGCCAGTCAGCTGAAGGATGTGAGCTTCAGGGAGGCCTTCTGGGAGTTCTGGCTGGCTCAGTGGGAGTAATGGGCAGCTTTTCTCTCAACTTGGAGATGGTGGGACAAGGGTAAGGTGCACATCCAGCTTTTTTGCCTCAGCTACAGTAGGGGGCACACCCGGCAGCTGTAGTGGGAAGTGCTGGAGCTGGAGAGGTGCCTGGCCACTGACTCAACCAACCCATCCCTCTGTGGAGAGTGTCAGGGACGCAGGAAGACCTTTGTGCTCTGGATGACCATTGCGCCCATGGTGCGTTTGTCCGTTTGTGCATCCAGCTCCTTCAGGAAACGGGTTGTAGCTTCTACTTCTTCTATGCCTTGGAGAGGAGGTGGGGGACCAAGAAGTACATCACCTGCCTTCTGGCAGGTTACCTCAC
>NW_017729025.1:119013713-119023510 GCF_001723915.1 Gavialis gangeticus | reverse complement strand
AACGGGCTGTAGCTTCTACTTCTTCTATGCCTTGGAGAGGAGGTGGGGGACCAAGAAGTACATCACCTGCCTTCTGGCAGGTTACCTCACCCGCCTCACAGATCCAGGTGTGATGCACCAGCATGCATGGGCCTTCTACAAAGAGTTCTTCTCCATGGATCTGACCAATTCCAAAGCCTGTTGGATCCTGTGGGATGGACTCCCGCAGGTCAGCGTGGGTGACCAGGACTGATTGGAGGCTCCTCTCACTATGGCCAACTTTTCAGCCACCTTCTGCCTGATGCCAGGCAACAAGGCACCGGGCACTGATGGGCTGACCATGGAGTTCTGCCAGGCCTTCTGGGACATCCTCAGCCCAGACTTTGCTGAAGTCTGGGCTGAATCCAAGGGAAGTGGGAAACTCCCCGTCATACTGGAAGGCCATGCTGACCCTCCTGCCAAGGAAGGGGGATCCCTGTGACCTGAGGAACTGGTGTCCTATGTCCCTCCTCTGCATGGACTACAAGGTGGCAGTGAAGACAATCTCGCTAATCCTGTGGTCTGTGCTGACGGACGTGATCCATCCCGACCAGATGTACATGGTGCCAGGACATTCCATCTTCGACAACCTGTACCTGGTTAGGGACCTCCTGGAGCAAGCACACTGGGAAAGCCTATCTATCTTTTGCCCTCCTATCCCTAGGCCAGAAGAAGGCGTTTGACTGAGTGGATCATGGATACCTATATGGTGTTGGTAGCCACATGGCACGGGGCAACCTGGGGCGTGCCTTCCTCCACCACTTCCAGGGGCTCCGATACTACTGGCAGCTCCTCAGCTTGTGGGGTTTCTCCCTGCAGGACCTGCAAGGGCTTCCAGAGTTCTACCAGGACCTCTTCTGGGCCTGGAGGCTGGTTGCTGTCTCCAGGTTCCCTGCGACACTCACGCAGGGCATGGACCTGCTCTTCAAGCCCATCCTTTGGAACCCCCAGCTAGAGGTGGTGACAGAAGAGGCGCCCCGGTTGCAACAGTGGTTGATTCTGGCTGGTGTCACCCATGTCAGAAACTTCCTGGAGTATAAAAAGCAAGAGTGGGTGGACCTGCTGCACTGGCCCAGCGCATGGGTCTACCCACATGTGCGACCTGCTGTCTGATCCAGGAGGTGAAAATCTGCCCTACCTTCTGACACCATTGCCTTTCTTGACCAGGTCCTGCATGATAGCGGTCCCTGCCCTCCCTCCCCACCCCCTGCCCCGTGTCCTCTAGCCCACCAGAGTTTGTTGTGGGGGCCAGCACCTCACCCAGCCTCACAGAGCTCCCCTCTCCACCACCTGAACCAGCTGGAGGACAGCAGACTGGTCCTTTTTTCCACCATCCATTGCCACCACCTCTGCATGCTCATGTGCTGCATGATCCATCATGCCACCCTTATGTCCCACCCAAACACCAAGTGGTGGGACCTGCTCAGCAAGGGCATGGCTGGGGCACCCCAGTGGCTGAGTCTGTACTCCACCCTCATCCCATGAGCCACTCGGGACCTCAGCTGGTGGCTTCTCCATGGAGCCGTCACCATGGGCATGCATGTGGCAAGCTTCACAGACACCCTAGTCTCCAGTCCCTTCTGCAGGCAGAGAGAGACCCTGGTGCACGTGAACCTTGAGTGCACCAGGCTGCAGCCCCTCTACCTCCATCTCCACAACCTCATCCTCAGGTTCTGGTTGAATTTCACCCTCACCTTTTTGTTTTTGGTCACCTCAGCCATGGCCCCACCAACTCCTGGAACCTCTTGGTTAACCTCCTCCTGGCCCTGGCCAAGTGTGCCCTGTACTTGATCAGCAAGGAGGCTCTGGCTGGGAAGGTGTCCAGAGACTATGGGGCTGCTTTCCTCTCACTTGTCTGAGCACATTTCCAGGCAGAGCGTCAGTGGGAGGTGTTCACCGGCTCCTTGGATGCCTTTGAGAACTGGTAGGTGCAGCCTGAGGGGCTCTGCTGGGTGTCCCCCTCTAGAGAACTTCTTTTCACATTTTAAACCTTTGACCTTCATGTCACTCCTACCCTTTTCTTCCCTATTTGTCCCACAAAAAATATTAGCTGTATCTTTCAACCTTTGGCCCCACACAGTGGGGCTATTAGTTAACTAGGTTGGCCTTAAGGCCCACATTAATATGGAATATCAAACAGACAGGAGCTTCTGAGGCCTAGCCGGTTGGTATCTGGGGACACTAGCCCCTTGTGCCAGCTGAATGGCTGAAGTAGCCCTAATCTAGACTGGCTCCTGCACCCTCTACCCAGTTGGGCAGTGGGGCTGCTGCCTGGATGTGACCTGCTGCCACCTGCACAGCATCCTCTCCCTTAGACCTGCAGCCTCTCTCACACACACAACCCTGCTGCCACCATCTCTCACCCTCTCTCACACACACAACCCTGCTGCCACCTCCACCTCTACCCCTAGCCCACTGCACTCCCAAGTGGTTCCTGGGACCAGAACCCCCCACAAGCCAAGGCTCCATGTCCCAGAACCAGTGTGGGCACACAGCAGTGCTTCAGGGTGGCAGCTGTCCCTCAAGTTGCGGCTCCCACCAGCAGTTCCTGTCCTATCTGGCAGGTGGGCACACAGGGTGTGAGATGTGTGGGGGGGATGTGGGGTTTGGGGGGGAGAGGGTTTTGTGGGGTGGGTGTGGGATTTGTGGGTGGCTATAGGGCTTGTGAAGGTGAGGTTTGTGGTGGCAGTGTAGGGCTTGCACAGGGGGTTGTGGGAGTGGGGTTTGTGGTTGTGGGTTTTGTGGATGGATATGTGGATGAATATGTGCCCCATCCACCAACAGGCCAGCTCAATGCAGCCAGGACCTGTCCCAGCCTGAGGGCATGCAGCTTCTGCCTTCAGTGCTGGGACTCTGAGTGACAGCAGGAGCTGGCCCGATTCTGTCCGTGGGCATGCAGGCCAGGCCTCCTGCTGCTGTTGCTGCAGAGGGGCTCTGGGCCATGGGGGGTGTCTATAGGGGGGGCTGGAGGCCTTGTGGGGGGGCTGTTTGGGGGAGCAGTCCCCCCACACCCATGTCCCTACTTATCTGGGATGGCAGCTGAGTCTGGGTAATGGTATAGCCTTGCCCTGCTCCTATTTGCTTTTTCTGGGTTTCCTGATATCAAATTTAGATTCAGTGCTGCAAATAAGCAGTGCAGGGAACATTTTTTTTTCTTAGCATGCCTCCTGCAGCATCTCAAATTGCTTTGAGGCACTGCAACAGACATGTGCATGCTTATCTGGATGCACCCAAAGGTTTCTCAGACAAAGAAGCATTTTATTCACCTTAAAAAAGGGAAAGTTCAAGACAGTCTAAATGCCAGCATATCCATTTGCATGGTGGCATCCTTAATTCTTCAATTTATGTCTTGTTTTAAATAGAGGGGATATGTTGGGTTAGTTACTCTCAATACATTTCCCAGGCCCTTTATCTGGAAGAGAGTATAGATGTTCTTTAGCCATCCACCCAAGGTTTCTGTGGCAGAGGAGAGGTTATAAAATGCACTCCATGGTAGAAGGTAGATGTAAAAGGTTTAGAAAGTTAGCTTTCATCCAGTAATTTAAGGTTTTTAATTGAGCTAAAATGCTCACATTCATCAATCTAGTTTCAGAGCTCATGCATGCTCCTGCCATAGAATTAGTTAGAAATAAAAGCTGCTTTAAAAAGTAATTAGAATTATTTTCAATTTTCAGGTGGACCATTGTACAATAAAATGAAATCTATCTTGAATCTATAGACCTTTAGTGCTCCCAGAACCCTTCTTGCACCTGTCTTATTGTAGAAATATAAAACTCCACCCAAAACTTGTTTTTCTCTAACATTTATGTTTTCAATGTATTTATTCCAGCTTATAACACCACCTCTAGTTTCTTTCCCTGTAAAAGCCAGTCCTGTTTCCTTCTTTCATTTCCAGACCATTACTTTGGTATTAGCTGTACTGATTTCCAAGCTATTTGAGTGACACTCAATGATGAAAGGCATTTAATAATCTTTGAAGACCTATTTGGGATGGCAACAAAATTAAAGCATGTGCCTCACGGCTAGGAGATTGCAGTAGCTGTAGTCTCCCAGCTGTGGGAGTCTATGGGTTGCTTCCATGGCTGGAAGATCATAGCTTCTGTGATATCCTAAACTTAGGTGCCTATGGGGCGCACCCGCAGCTGGAAGCCTTATCATCTGAGGAGGTTTCCAGTTGTGGGAGCCTGCTTCTTACTGGTGCAGGGGGAGCCTGACATCAAAGTCTCCCAACACCAGTAATAACATACAATGAGACCCAATCTATGATCCCACAATCACACCTCTTGCCATGCATGTGTGGCATGGCCAGGGGTGCAATTGTGTGGATTGCACATTAGATCCAATCGTGCCTTTATCTGCTTGTGTAGAGGAGCCCTAATTGTAGGACAGTTTTCTCTATTGATTGTTGTCTATTGCCAATTTCTTCCCTAATTTTAATCTGTCTATAGAGTCAAGGGCTCCCTTGATATTTATGAAGGCTACATACAGAACATTTTGCCTTTTAACATGCTAGATAATACAATGCCAATCAATGTTTCATGCACGAATAGCTTTCTCTAAAACCAGCTTGCTCTTCCAAATTTTATTTTCAGAAAACCATGGCTGAAGCTAAAAAAGTAAATCTCTCCAAAGTATTGGCAGAAAATGGGTATCTCTCGTCACCATTTTGAAAAATTGGGACCATTATATTTCATTGCAATACTTTTGATACATGCATTCTAAAACAATTATATTAAAAGTTTTGGTCAGAACTGGGGTACCACCAATCAGTGAATTCCTTGAAGCTTTCTGGGGGGAGAAAATCAAGGGTGGGGGCCTTTCCATTTTTTGGATAAACTTATATATAATCTTACTGGAGTTTTGGACATGAAACAATGATCTACTTGTAGCTTAACTGGTAAAATTTCCTTCAGCCAGAAGCTATCATTTCCTTCACCATCTGCAGATAAATTGTTACATTTGTTTTTTAAAAACAAGTCCTATGCATCTTCAGGGATATATGCATCAGAAATTGCATTACATTTTTTTTGTCCCTTTGGCTATACTTTTCCAAAAACTTTGATGATCATTATTTTTCCCTGCAGTTACTAGTGTTTCCCATAACCTCATTTGATATGGTTTCTTTTTCTTATCTATCACTTTTTGTAGACTTTTTTAACACTCCTAATATTCTATTAAAAGCTAATGCAGTTATTTTTAGACTTGTATCCCTCTAGCACATCTCTTAAATCATCTTTAGGTTGTGAACAGTCCTCATCAAACCAAGGTTTGTGCCCCCAATAGCACTTATTGCCAACAAAGGTACTCTCTTTCACAAGGGCATTTTCCAACTCTAAGACAAATGTTTCATATTGTGAAATTGCTTCTTAGGGTTCCTGTACTTTAAGATTATGACATAAGTGATCCAGACAAGTGTCTTTAAAGAGGATAACATATTTATCTCATAACTATTTCTTCCATTGAATTCTCTTTTTATTGACTACTTCTAATTTGGGGGTTAGTTGTACAATTTTTGGAAAGGGCTTCCCCTAAAATTCTAAAGGAATTTTTAATGTGAGAGGGAAATGGTAACTTTCCACCCATGGTAGAATTTCGAATAATTTATACTTGTACCACACATGTGGTTTTATTAATATATGATCTATCACACTTGCTCCTTTAGTCATAACAAACATGAATGTCCCTGACATATCATTGCCAGTTAGTCCATTTAGCATTCTAAAATTCTCTTTAGTAATGAATTTTAAGAGGCACTGTCCTCCTTCATTTAGTTTTTTATCACATAAGGTTGCAAGGGGGATTCCCCATATTTCATTAATGACATCTTCATTATCATGGGTGTCCGTGCCACCAATTCTAGCATTAAAATTTTCTGCTATTATTATTTCTAATCCTAGAAATGTATTATGGTTCATCTCAAGAGCATTATATAACAATTCCCATATCAAAATTACAGCTGTTCTTGATGTGATTGGTGGGAAGTAAGCATTAATAACAACCAAGGGACGCTTTCCATGGTATTTAATGAGGACTGTTAGTAGATTGTTAGACTCTCTTTCAATTTCTAATCTCTCAGTCAGACTCCTTATTGAAAAAAGTGTTGCCAAGCCTCCCTGCAACTACCTTTGGTTCTGTCCTTGCAACCATTTTTAAAATGAAATATACCCAGGGATGAACACCATCTTCCTGTTACCATATCTCTTGGAAAATAACAATATCAAAATCATTCATAAAAGTTTTCCACAATGGGTCAAATAATTTTTTTGACAATCCAGCTATATTCCAGACAAAAAACCAAGGTCACCTAAAGGCACAAAAGTTTGATTCTTTTTTGGGATCTAGTCAATTCTTTAACCCCACAGATACAGGACAACTGAATTAGTGGCAAGCGAAGTCCTTAACTGTCTATTATATTCCCTATTCTGGAGAGGTAGTGTCTTCCTTGATTACTACCTCATTAAGAGGGAAATTGGCTATTCTAATTAACATGGGTGCCTAACATATTAACTCTTAAAACCAATACACACAAGGGGATATCTGGCTGAGCCTTTCAAGGACTGATTTCTGGATACAGAAATAATATTATTTTCCAATAACTGAAGAGAGATTTAATTTTTTTGGCCATGACCTATGCAATTCTCTGTTTCATATTGAAAAAACTTCTCTCTCTTACATGGGTAAAAGTTGAATAATAAATTATTTTGCTCTCTTTTGTTTCTGTTTCTAGTAGAGCTATGATTCATAAAAATAGAGGAAGAAGTTTTTAGTTGGTCAGATTCCCAGTCTGTTACTTCATCAAGTGTAATAAAATCCTCCCTGTTCAAGGTTATAGTGTTGTTAAAACCATTTCTTAAAATGTCATTGATTGTCAGTTTTCCATCATACCTTGAATAAAATATCATGTGCTTCTAGATGTGATTTTAAATCACAAATTAATTTCTCAATTGCTGTTAATTCATCTGAAAGGAGGGTATTTCATTCTTCATTTCCTTTAATCATAGCAACTATTGAGGACACAAGAGATATTTGGTGGGCTTGATGGTCTGGGGTATCCTTATACCCTTCTGTTTCCCACTGTAAGGCTGTATCATATATCCAGGTCTCATCTCCTGAAAGGACAGAACCAGGCAGTGAGTTAAAACTGTCACTCAGATCGGAGTCAAGAGTAAAGGATGCTTGTGAGTTTGAAAAAGCTATATTAAAATTTACTTTACCCACAGTACTTACAGTTGGTGATGCTGAAATCAAGTTTTCTTCATTGAACTTTCCTTCCTACATCTCAGTGTGTGCATTTAGATGTGCTATTAATTCACATCAGGCTTACTGCATAGTAAAATACTGAACAGTAAGCCTTCCTAGGAGCAAATTTACATGTGCTTCCTGTTGGTCCCAATGAGTGTGTCCAGATGAACACACATGTGCATTATGTGGTGCCACAGACCTGCCCATGATACCATACACCACACATATAGGTGATCCCCATGCTGCTAATTTGCAGCATGGACCAGTTTTTTGACACCAGGAGATCCCAATGTCAAAAAACCCTGCAGCAGAAAAAAGTGGGATGGCACACATGGTAACAGCATGCACTGCCTGAAACTGGAGCCTGGCTGGCTGGAGCCATACTCTGGCTGCCAGCCAGTTTCCCTTTTGCCCAATTACTGCTGCCTGAGCCTCAGGAGGCCCCCAGGTAAGGCTGCTAGGACCAGTCCAGGTCCTGGCCCCAGCCTTCCCTACCCTATCTGGGGTAATGTGCAACATGCCAGAGTGCACATGCACAGGCATTCCCCGGAGACAAGTTGCAGTGGCACATATTGTGCCATTGCTGTTTGCCCCTGGAGAAATGCATGTGTAGTGATGTGTTATGGTGCTGTAGCATCTGTTGGCAAAAACCATGATGACACCACTATGTCGCTGTAGTAACATGCTCCCTTGTTATAGTGTGTTCCTACGGTGACATAGTGGCCAAAAATAACCATGCACAGCCAGCATGGCACAGTATGGGCTGTTATCGCACCATCCTTTAGTAGTTCCAAAAAAAAGTACTAAATGATGGTGTGGTAACAAAGGCTCCATATGGCCAAGTGTAGATATGCCCACTAAGCAGTAAAATGTCTTGTGTAGCCACACCCAGTTTGTTGTGTCATGGGACTATTGGTAGGGATATTACTGGACTGAAAGGAAGAAGTCCTTTTAAGCCTTTTTTACCACTAAGTTTTGTCATTTTCATGTGTGTAGGCAGATTTCTTTTTACAGGACACATCTACATGAGAGGTTTACTGTGCAGTTGACTAATTCACTGCACAGTAAACATCTCAGTGTCTATACAAGTGCCCCAAGAGGGGTGCACAGAAGTAATAAACTCTAGAGCAAGGTTGTACTTGTAAAATATAAGTACTATGCTGCTGAGGAGGTTTTTGTGTGCAGCAGGGCATATGGAGGTGCTGCCCCAGCTGACTGGGGCACAGGGTGCTTCAGTGTGGGGGGCTGCTTGCTGGCTAGCTCTGCACTGAAGCACCCTCGTGCCTCAGTCAACCCCTCCATTGCACATGGAGCTCAGTCAGAGCCGCCCAGTTCCAACTGGGCACCTCATGCTGCAGACAAATCAACTCGGGAGCAATATGCAATTAGTCTACTGTACATTTAGCATCTCATGTAGACACACCAACAAATTTTTCAGTAACCTTCAGTTGTCACCTGTAGGCTGCCACCTAAGGTGACAACAGATAATGTAGAGGGAGGTTTAGGTACATGCACATTTAGTGAATGACAAATGCTCTATGAAACAAATTTTAATTGACCAAATCACCACTGCACTTGCACTCCTCATCTTGAAAAAGCTAACTGTTGCATTAAAATTGAGCTGACTGAACACACTTAGTCATTTGTAATGATAATGAATCATTTCAGCTACTAACAGCATAGGAAAAACCAGGACAAAAAAAGAAAGCCTTGCCACAAGTTTTCAGATCCCAACATCCAAAGTTTGGTGCATCTGGCCCTGTGATTATGATCCTGATCTGGGGGTTCTGCTTCTATGGTGGCACTTAAACTGCTCATCAATAATCAGACCTTATCATGCTAAGCCAGAGGTGGGCAAAATATGGCCCGCAGGCCAGATCCAGCCCATCAGGCCATTCTGTCCAGCCCATGGGGCCCCTAAAAAATTTAGAAAATTAATATTTCTCTTTGATTCCTGTAAAAAATGACAGGAACCAGGGGCAGTAGGACTCAGGGGAAGCCCGGTGGGCTCCTGCAACAGTAGGGCTAGCAGGGGCTTCTGGCCTCGGATGACATGACTGCCCTAGTGCCAGAACGGGGTGGTGGAGGGGACACTTTTCCCACACTCAGCACCAGCTTGTAACCTGCCCCGCTGCCAGTCTGGGCCCTACACCAGCTCTGGGCTTGCCTGTAGGGGCTGTGTGGTGGGTGGGAGCAGCTGTGGCCCCCCTCGCTTGCCATGCCGGGCAGCGTTTGCTGCTGTTGCCCACCCGGAGTTCATGCACTGGGCAGCCAAGAGGTGGTAGTGGAAAACACTGCCCAGTGTGGCAAGAGGGGGAGCCACAGCTGCTGCTGCCATGAGCAGCCCTGACAGGCGAGCCCGGAGCTGTGAGGGGCCCAGGCTGGCAGTGGGGGCAGGTAACAAGCTAGTGGTGATCACGGGAAAAGCAGCCCCTGTCCCTCCCCGTGCCTGGTGCCCCACGCTGCAGCCACTCACAGCCTGCATGGAGTTGCCTGTGCCTGCTCAAAACAAAATGAGGACAGGGGGTACATGGCAG